>NC_135716.1:92369681-92969681 GCF_964656455.1 Halichoerus grypus | reverse complement strand
TCATAATACTTTACAAAAACAAAATAAAACAGACCTAAGAAAAAGGAAGCAGCTTCAGGTCACGGGAATAAAATAAGACCCCCATCCCTGAAGCAAAGGTCTCCTCACAGAGGGACGGTCAAGATTCACCACCGTAAGACCTCCTACCCCCGTTTTATAAACAATTCCCAATTACTAATTCTTCCCTCAAGATTGGAGTGGCAAATGGAGAGATGTCTGGTAAGAGCCCCACTGGGGTAAGATGCTTAATACACATTTTTTTTTTTTAACAAGACATAGGCTCAGTTCTATTTTCTAGACCCATAAGAACTATATAGCACCGGTCTTAAATGGGGTCCGCTTCAGATTCGTTCATGCACACCTGAATGGGCTGTAATGACAATACAACTCAATAAACTATCATAATACAACTTACAAGGTTTTCTTAAGTTCGAATAAATATTTTTATGCCAGTTAAAACCATCAGCAGGAATTGAAGAAAACTGACATCTGCTATAACATTTATCAATGAAAATTACACCATCACTGGTAAGTTCCTCCTTCTAATCAATACTACTATTTTAGATATTAAGGGTCAGGGTGATTATGTGGTGAGTGCCCAGGAATGTTCATAGTCTGAGTCCAATTTAATTAGGGCAAAAAGTCCTACAATTCTAGGGGAACCAAAAAAGAGACATCTAGGCACCTATAGTTTGAAGTCCCTTATCCTCAGAGCTGAAAATTGGCTCTGGTACACTTCAGCTTAAAAGAAAACTTTTTCAATAGCTATAATCCCACAGAGCTCAAATTTCCATCTGCAGGACTAACCAACTTTTTCTGTGCTCATCATGAATGGATTGTCCTGGCTTCAGTTCTGGCTCTGTTGTATAACTTTGGGCAAGTTACTTAACCTTTTAGAATTCCAGTTTCTTCATTAATAAAATGGAGATGAAAGTATCTCATGAAGTTGACTTAAAGACTGAATAAGATGACATACATGTACCATCACACATGGCACATGGGGGACACTAAGAAAAGGGGGGGTTCTCATGCCCTTGAAAGGATATTCTCCCGTTAGCTATAATCCCACGAAGTTTAATGTTGACAAGCTACTCAAGTGCCACACGATGTGGAGGAGGAGCTGCAAGGTGTCTACTTGTATAAGATACTCAATAACAGGGTTAATAAATAGGGCTTCCACATCAGTGAGATTCCCCCAGACAGAACATTAGACTAAAAAACAAAAACTGGAGATATATGAGGAGTATATTCCTTGGCTCTGCTGAAACAGCCCATAGGTGTCAAGCTGCTATGGTATTTCAGTGATGAGAATGATGCGTGTAGGATGCGTTCTGCACTTCTACCATGCTTCCTCAGTACCTTCAACTCAGCGTTTCTCTCATTGTGCTCATCTTTGAGCTGTTTTTTAAAAAATGCAACACCAAATCTTTCCCTATTAAAAGATAAGTGCCTTCACAGACTAAGCACATAACACAAAGAGTGAGCCCAAGAATTAAATACAAAAGGCCACTGAAAAAAAAATTGGAGGCAGAGTAATGAGAACATTGGTTCCAGACTACTCCCAACAATCCTCCAGTGATTATGACAGCAGCAACAGGAGAATCCTCCTCCAATGACCTGGACTGCTTTGTAACCTTTTCAACTTTCCAGGATTTTGGAGGCTACTTCAAGGCATCCTGACTCTTGGAGAAGTATTTTCTTTGGCACTTTCTGTTCTATTTAAGATGGAGACAGTCAATCAAAGATTTCATTTCTTCTGCAGAAATTTCATTTTACTTCCTAAAGGGAGAAAGAAGTAGAGTGAACTCTCGTTAGTTAATTTTTATTTATTGTACATTATTTGAGGCAAGAGGTTAACACCTTAGTCATTCGGAACAGCCCAGGAGTAAGCTGCCATCTCAAGCTAGCAGGTGATGTGTTTGACTACCAAACAAATAAACAAACCCTATGTGTCTAATTGTAGAGGTAAAAGAGAACTCAGACATCACCTAATCCAGTGGCTTTCAGCCTTGACTATAGGCTAAAATTGCTTGGCCTGATCCCCAGAGATTTCTTGGAGCCTGCAGTGGGGAAAATTTTCATTTACTCCCCATAGATTAAAATATTGTAATAGGAGTTCAGGACCACCAATTTGATCTAACCTCATGGTATAAAGATGAAATAACAACCCAAGGCATAATTTGTCCATGGTCTCTCAGCTATTTAAGGACAAGGCCTTATTTTAATTAGGGGCATATATTTCTTTTTCTTTTTGTATTGAAGTATAATTGACATACAATGTCCCATTAGATTCAGGTGTACATCATAGTGGTTTGATATTTTTATACATTACAAAATGATCCCTATGATAAGTCTAGTTACCGGGGGTACATATTTCAAGGACCCATATAAACACCATGGAATATAGTTCTTCATTATTTTGGGCTACCACATCACCGTTCTCCAATATCACAAAGGATAATAAAAAGTTAATTATTATAACTGAAAAATCATAAACATCTGTGTTTCTTTCTGACGTGTAAAATTAGACTTGTAGAAATCTTCTTTTGCCTCAGATGCCCTTTTCTAAACCAGGTGTTTTTAATCTGGAGTCCACGGATGGGCTTCAGGAGGGTCCATGAATACCCTATAATTATATGCAAATTTTTATGTTCTAAGCATACTTTTCTGGGAAAAAGATCCACAGTTTTTATGAGATCCTCCCAGTGATGTGACCTAGAAAAGATTAATAATTATGATATGCTGAGGAAAACAGACCAAGGACAACTCTGATGGAGAATCCCGACCTCTGAGAAAGACTTCTTTTTCTCCAAAACACTTTGGAAGTACAGTCGTGGTTTCTGGTCAGCCTATTTGAGGTTATACTGTTGATTTGATTATAAAGTTTTGTGATGAGGCACACTTTCTGCAAAAGGTTTTTTAGTCACATTATCTAACAAGAAAACACAACAACTCACCAAGACTCCGCAAAATTTTATTCATCCCACTAGGCTCAGACTCTGGAATTGTTTCCAAATACTGAAGGGCCCGGACCTCAAACAAACCTACAAGGAAAACTCACGTTGGTGAAATTGTCCAATACTTTCTAAAAATCACTTAAATGAAACTCTGTGCTGGGCGCCTGGGTGGCTCAGTTGGTTAAGCAACTGCCTTCGGCTCAGGTCATGATCCTGGAGTCCCAGGATCGAGTCCCGCATCAGGCTCCCTGCTCAGCAGGAAGTCGGCTTCTCCCTCTGGCCCTCCCCCCTCCCATTCTCTCTCTCTCAAATAAATAAATAAAATCTTAAAAAAAAAACAAAAAACCTCTGTGCTTACTACCAATGTACTTCCATAGCTAAAACAAAATTATAAAAATAACTATTTTCCATAATAACTCAGATTTTGAGCCCTTGTAGCTTTATACCATTTTTTGTTTATATTATTTTTCTTTCTTTTTTTTAAATTTTTAAATTTTTAAATTTATTTATTTGAGAGACAGACAGATAGTGACAGAGATAGAGAGAGCACAAGTCAGGAGGAGAGGGAGAAGCAGGCTTCCCGCTGAGCAGGGAGCCCGATGCAGGGCTTGATCCCAGGACGCTGGGATCATGACCTGAGCCGAAGGCAGATGCTTAACGACTGAGCCACCCAGGCGCCCCTGTTTATATTATTTTCAAACCCTCCAAGGGCTCACTAAATACAGGGGGAGAACTTCATGATAAAACTGACCTTTCACCCCACTTTTCCGAAGCTCTCGGTCCTGGATGAAGCCTGCAAACATCTGTGTTTCCATGAAGAGATCCAGGAAGTGGCGTACACTTCGGGAGGTGTGGGATTTACGGAATGGTTCCCTTTGGAATACACGCTCCCCATGCTCAGTGACAGTCATGCTCAAAGAATAATGTCCCACTACCTCCACAAAAAACCTCACAAATGCCTCGGACACCAGAGAGTTGAGTGTCACATCTGCTGCAAAATAAGAAAAATAAGAAAGAAAGAAAAAACCCTAAGTTTTGTATTTATGGGAAATTGTTATAAAAGTGATGCATAAGAACTCACAGATTGAAGGACTGAGAATCTTCATTCTTAGCTTCCTTGCACACTCCACAACCGACAAAACGCCATTAGCTCGTATTTTTACTTTTATTTTCTTCCCACATATACTGGTATTACATCTTTCAGCCTGGCTTGCACATCCATGATCTCACTGTAACTGCTCTTTCAAAGGCCACCAGTGAGAGCCAGCCAAATTTAATCTGCTTTTCTGTTTGTCTCTCCTTTAAACTCTGTGCTGCATTTGTGTTAACCTTCTCCCCATTCCTCGTCTCCCACAACTTTATACTCTTCTGATTTCTGGATTCCTCTCCTGCTTTTATGACCAAACATTTGTTTTTCTCTTGCCTCTTCTTCCTCTTCCTAAGCATGGTCCTCAGACCACCTCTCTTCAGCATTCCCATCCTTACAGAGCTAACCGGCATAAAGATGGAGTTGGCTTTCCATGTTGATAATTTGCAACCCTACGTCTCTAGCCCTTGTATGTCACCAGAACTCACCTTCTACATTTTCAGGCTACCTACGGGTAATCATCATTTGGCTGTCCCACCAGCACTTAAATTCCATTTGTCTAAAATTCAAATCAGGTCCTTTGGAAATTAGTAAAATATGAATCAAATAAACAAACAATACATGTGTGAAACCAAATTCATTCTATTTCTCCACCAATCAGTTCTCTCTCAACTTTCTCATTTCATACAGCAACCACTATTCCATAATTTATTGAGTTCTTAAGATATGTCAGACCCTGTATTTAGAGCTTTTCTAAATATAATAATCCAGTGAAGTAGGTATTATTTCCTTATTACAGCTGAGGAAACTGAGGCTCAAAACAAAGACATTCTCCAGGGTCAGCTCATCTGGTACAGGGTACAGAAGCTGCCAGACCCCCAAGTTAGGTGATTCTTAACCACTGTAACATGAAATACATTGCCTTTCAGGTTCCAGGCTCAGACCTCAGATTTAACTTAGACTCCTCCTTTTTCTTCCATACCTAAAGTATTTGCTTTCCCCTTCACAATGTTGCTTGCTCTCTCCATGGGCTCCATACTGGACTGGGAATCAGGGACCTAGGTTTAGTCAGAGTTCTACCGCGAAACAATGGTAAAATGGTGCACAACGCGCTTTACCCCTGTTGGCTCTCTTCCTGTATCTGCATAATGAGGGGGCTGATTAGGTGATCTCTAAGGTCTCTTCTGGCATTCCACTTGATTATAAACCAGATTTTTGTTATATTTTGTTCAACAGATATCCTTCTCGTCTCTCCTGCAGCTGAGAATCCATGGTCCATCACCACTTTTATTGTCAACACTTTTGCCCGTCTCCCATCCCCTTCCAGTTACTGTCCCATTTCTCTCCCACTTTACAGCAAAATCTCTTGGAAGAGTTGTTTATACCTGTTGTACCCTTTCTTAATCTAATTCCCTTTGTTTTTAAAATTATGCTTTTCTATAACTTATCTTCAATTATTTGTTTCTGTTTTAACATAAATGACTTATATATTCTTTTACAAGTATAAATATTTCATAAGGTCACCAGTGAAATGAACACACCAGTACCCACCACAAAGCTTGAAACAGAACATCAAGGGTATCTCGGATGCTCCCTGTGTGATGCCCTCTCCGAGGTGTTCTTCCCCTACTCTCCAGTAGAGGGCGACCGTTATCAGCGACACTGGGTTTATCATTCCCTTGCTTTAGGTTACAGTTCCACTACATATATACATAGCCAACCCCAACAACATACTATTAGGTTTTGTATATCTTCGAACATTACATAAAACATATTCTTCTGTAACTTACTGTTTTATTCAATACATGTTTTTAAGATGTTTTTTTAATGCTATATTCTCCTGTCAATGAACAGTTAGGTTGTTTTTAGGTTTTGCTATCACGTAAAATGCTGCTACTTTGAAAACTATGTACTTGTTTCCTAATTATCATGTGCAAGAGTTTCTCTAGGGTATATATCTAAACACTTAATTGTCAGGTTGTAGGATATATACACATCTTTTAAGTTTACTAGATGATGCCCAATTGCTTTTCCAAAGCAGTTGAAGTAATTTACACATTCTGACCAACTCCTGACATTGTCAGACTTTTTAACTTTTGCCAATATGGTGGGTACAAAATGGTATCTCATTGTGGTTTTAATTTACATATCCCAGATTTTGATGAAGTTGTGCATCTCTTCATGTATTTATTGGCCTTTCACATTTCCTCTTCTGTGAAATGATCGTTCGTATCTTTTCCCCATTTTTCTATTGGGTTGTTCATCTCTTTATTATTGAAATCGCATTGTAGGAATTTTTAAAAATAAAGTCTGGATACTATTCCTTTGTTGGTTATATTTGTTGAAAGTATCTTCACCTAGTTTGTAGCTTGTTTTTTATTTCTTTTCCATGGTGTCCCTCAATGATCAGAAATTTTAAAAATTGGGGCGCCTGGGTGGCTCAGTTGTTAAGTGTCTGCCTTCTGCTCAGGTCATGATCCCAGGGTCCTGCTCCCTGCTCAGCAGGAAGCCTGCTTCTCCCTCTCCCACTACCCCTGCTTGTGTTCTCTCTCTCGCTGTCTCTCTCTCTCTGTCAAATAAATAAAATAAAATAAAAAGGAAATTTTAAAAATTTAAGTGTCCTATTAATCAATCTTTTCTTTTTTACCAGCCGGGAGCCCTTACTCTTAACATTTAAATCTTTAATTCAGGGGCGCCTGGGTGGCTCATTTGTTAAGAGTCTGCCTTCGGCTCAGGTCATGATCCCGGGGTCCTGGGATCGAGCCCCGCATCGGGCTCCCTGCTCCGTGGGAAGCCAGCTTCTCCCTCTCCCACTCCCTCTGCTTGTGTTTCCTCTCTCGCTGTGTCTCTCTGTCAAATAAATAAATAAAATCTTAAAAAAACAAACAAACAATAATAAATCTTTAATTCATTAGAATTAGTTTTGTGTATAGGGTGAGGTATAGAACCTCTTCATTTCTTTTCATATGGAAAACCAATTGCCCTACTATTGTTTACTGAATGGTTCATTCTTTTCCTGCTGATATGCAATGCTGGCGCTGACCCAAATTAAGTTTCCTTATGCTGGTACACTCTCTCTCTATTCCTTCCCTTGCTCTATTTATTTCTGAACCAAAACCAAACAGTCTTAATTACTATGACTTCATGATTAATTGATGTTTTGTAGGGCAGCCCCTTCAATGTTGTTCTTTTGCAGGAGCGTCTTAAAACTATTCTTGGCCCTTTGTAATTCCGTTAAAATTTTACAAAAAGCTGAATGCCATTCCAATTCTCTCTTGAACCTTCCCCAGTCTCGCTTTCTTCCCACCATCTCACTGATTCTGCTGCTACCAAGGTCTCTAAGCTCTTCCCATTGTCAAATCCACCAATCCTCAGTCTTCATCTCACTTGACCTCTTTGTAGCATTAGACATAACTGTTTACTTTCCTTTGTGAAATGCGCTCTTCACTCAACTTCTCTAATATTACTCCCCTGGTTTTTTTCTCCTCCTTCACTAGCTGCTCTTGCCTTTTGCTGGATCCCCCTCCTCTTCCCTACTGCCAAACACTGGAAATCTGACCACACCATTACCAGCCAACCCAGGGCTCAACCCTTAAATCTGTTATTTTCTACCTATGCTCACTCTATAGGGTTACCTCATCTGGTCCCACAGCTTTAAAACAGCAACTTCTAAATGTATGTCTTTAGTTCAAATCTTTTCCCTGAATCCCAAATTCATGTATATGAATGCCTACTTGATATCTCTAGTTGAATGTCTGCTACGTATTGGATATCCAATAGGTATCTCAATATTCAAAACGGAACTTTTAATTATTTCTCTAAACCTACTCCTCCCTTAATGTTCCCCACCAGTAAGTAGCCTTAGTTTTCTCATCTGTAAAAGGGGGATTCATGAACTTTTAATTATTTCTCTAAACCTACTCCTCCCTTAATGTTCCCCACCAGCAAATAGCCTTAGTTTTCTCATCTGTAAAAGGGGGATTAAATAATGAGACCTGCTTCATAAGGATATTACAAGGATGAAATAAGACGTATGCTAAGTGCTGAGCACAAGGCCTGGTACAGAGTAAGCCGCTCGGTAAATATTTTTCACCCTTATTTAACAAATATTTATCCAGTACCTACTTATTGACTATTGTTTAAAGTATTGGAGATAAAGCAAAACACATTGTTGCTGCTCTCGTGCACCTGACACTTCTAGCACATCAGATGACAGTAAAAGCCCTGGAGAAAACTAAGGTAGGGGAAGCGGAGCCGGAGCACTAAGGGAACGGGTACAATTTTAAAAGGACAGTCAGGAAAGGCCTCACTGAGAGAGTGACATGTGAGCATGGACCTGCAGGAAAGAAGAGCAGGAGCCATGTGGACATCCCGGGGAACGGCATTCCAGAACTGGAACACAGCGAGTGTCAAAGTCCTGAAATAGATGGGGTCTAGCACATCTGAGGGGCGGCAAGGAAGCCGATTCTAAGCTTTCCACATCCTAGGCCATGGCATACTCCTGTACATCCTTTAGCAGGGTGCTGGCCATCCAGTCAGTATTTACTGCCTTGACTTTGAGTCCTCAGACCATCTGTCTCATACCTTGTGAAAAATTCTGCTCCTGAGCCAAGATTTCATTTCGTTCTTCCAAAATCTGCATCAGGGCAGCTTGGAGTTTAGGAGGTAGAATTTCGTCCTCATCAGATACCTTAAGAGAAGAAATTGAGATTTTTTTCATGAGCTGTGAGAAAGTCTCCAATGTACACTAAGTCCCCAAAATTCCACAGGTGACTTTGTATAGATTTTGGCTAAAGACTCAGTCTGAACCTTCCTTCCCTACATTGAGCAGAATTCAGTATGGTGATGGTACACATATCTTAACTACATTAAGAAAATAAATAATATGTCTTATGACATTTTCTGGCACCTTTCCACCAAGTATCTCTCACCTGCAAGCCTTACACTGCATTACAAGGGTCATCCACAAATAAGCAGTGTTTCAAACGTTATGAGCTAATTGGTTTTGAAAGGAGACAAAGTCTTGGGAAACGTTCTTTTCACCATGTGTTCAGTGCTCACAAACTTATATACAGGTTCCATACAGGGCGCTTGCTCCAAGAAGGCTTTGCTAACTCTCCCTTCCACTTTCAATACCCACAATAAATGACCACTTTTTTTTGCCCCTATTGTACCCTGTAGAAACTTCTATGACACTGTTTCTAAAGCTTTATAGATATGTCTGCTCTCCCTTCCCATCGTTAGATTATAAGGTCTGAGGGCTCAAACTGTGTCTTACTCACTTTTAGATTTTAACAGAGTATCTAGAAATAATCAGTGCTGAATGCTTGTTAAATTCAATTAAATTAGAGCCTTATACACCAACCCATCTGGATGTCAAAGAAGGGTTACCTCTTTTGATAATGACATTTAATCTCTTTCCTCCTTCCTTCTTTGGGAGAGACAGCTATAAACCTAACCCAATTTTCAGGTCAATCCTGTATGATTGGGCATGGTGTCAAGTATGTGTAGGAACTAAAAGTCTTGCCTGAGTCATCTTCTCTAAGTACTTTCACATACTTTCTGTCCAATTATCCCCAAACATCATGCAATCAGCTCATTTGTCACTTACCTCCTGTAAGAACTTGTCTGCACAGAGATCAACTATCAGCACCTATGGGATCAAGGAGCCAGGTTGGTTAAACCAGAGACATTCACAGAGACATAAATTAGGCACTACTAGATCAGGAAGAATATGTTGATTCTCTCAAGCAATGGAAATAGTGTTAAACAAAATTAAGTTCAGGGGCGCCTGGGTAACGGGCGCCTGGGTAACAGGCACCTGGTAACACAAAAATCAGCTGTGTTTCTTTCTTTCTTTCCTTTTTTTTAAAGTTTTATTTATTTATTTGACAGAGAGAGACACAGCAAGAGAGGGAACACAAGCAGGGGGAGTGGGAGAGGGAGAAGCAGGCTTCCCACGGAGCAGGGAGCCCAATGCAGGGCTCGATCCCAGGGCTCTGGGATCGGGATCACGACCTGAGCTGAAGGCAGACGCTTAACAACTGAGCCACCCAGGCGCCCCTCAGCTGTGTTTCTATACTCTAACAATGAACTATGTGAAAAAGAAATTAAGAAAACAATCCCATTTTCAACTGCATCGAAGAGAATAAAATACCTAGGAATAAATTTAACCAGGGAAGCAAAAGATCTGTACATTGAAAACAGTAAGCACTGATGAAAGAAACTGAAGAACACAAGTGGAAAGATATTCTGTGCTCACAGATGAGAAGAAAATTGTTAAAATTTTCATACTACTCAAAGTAATTTACAGATTCAATGTAATCCCTATCAAAACCATCAATAAAATGATAAAAAAACCTACAAAATGGGAGAAAATATTTGCAAATTATATATCTGAGAAAGGGTTAATATTTAAAACATATAAAGAACTCATAGAACTCAAAAGCAAAGAAAAACAAACAAAATGCCAAATAATCCTATTAAAAATGAGCACAGCAGGAGCTCCTGGCTAGCTCAGTCAGTGCAGCATGTGACTCTTGATCTCGGGATCTTGAGTTCGAGCCCCATGTTGGGAGTAGAGTTTACTTAAAAAAAAAAAAATGAGCAGAGGAACTGAATAGACGTTTTTCCAAATAAATGCAAATCGGGCAAGAGGCACATGAAAAGATGCTCAACATCACTGGTCATCAGGGAAATACAAATCAAAACCACAGTGAGATATCACCTCAATCTGTCAGAATGGCTATTATCAAAAAGACAAGAAATAACGAGTGTTGGTGAGGATGTGGAAAAAAAGGAACCCTCGTGCACTGTTGGTGGGAATGCAAACTGGTGCAGCTGCTACGGAAAACAGTATGGAGGTTCCTCAAAAAATTAAAAATAGAACTACCATGTGGATGTGATCCAGCAATCCCTCTTCTGGGCATATATCCAAAAAAAAAAAAAAGAAGAAGAAGAAGAAAGAAATTACTATCTTGAAAAGATAGCCCCACCCACATGTTCACTGCAGCATTATTTACAAAAGCTAAGATATGGACACAACCTCAGTGTCCTTTGGTGGATGAACAGATAAAGAAGATATGAGATTCATATATATATATATATATATATGAATATTATTCAGCCATAAAAACGAAAAAAATCCTGCCATTTATGACAACATGGATAGACCTGGAGGGCATTATGCTAAGTGAAGTAAGTCAGGCAGAGAAAAAGAAATAATGTATGATCTCACTGATATGTGGAATCTAAAAAAACTGATACAAAGAACAGACTGGTGATTGCCAGAGGTGGGGGGGTGGGCGGTGGGCGAAATGAGCGAAGGTGGTGAAAAGGCACAAACTTCCACTTGTAAGATAAATAAGCCCTGGGGTGTACTGTGCAGCATGGTGACTCCAGTTAACAATACTGTGTTGTATATCTGCAAATTGCTAAGAGAGCAGATCTTAAAAGTTCTCATCACAAGAACAAAAAATTGTAATTATGTGAGGTATAGCTTCTTGTGGTAGTCATTTCACAATGTTTACATGTATAAAATCATTATGTTGTACACCTTAACCTTAATACAATGTTATATGTCAATTATAGCTCAATAGAAAGAAGGTGGGGATTAACACAGCAGAGTAATGGGAAAGAACAATCTTTTCAATAAATGGTACTAGGATAGTTGGCTATCCATATTAAAAAAAATAAAATGACCCCTACCTCCTATCATATACAAAAAAAAAAAAATTCAGGTCCCGGGATTCAGAATAAAAAATTAAAGGCATAATAATAAAGCTACCAAAGTTTCCAGGAGATGATATCGGAGGATATCTCCATGAAGTTAATATAAAGAAAAACATAAACAGTTCACAAAAATAAAATAAAATAAAGTAAAATTAAATAAAATAAACCCATACACTAACCATAAAGGAAAAGACTGATAATTATGACTACCTTAAAATGAAGAACTTCTGTACATTAAAAAACACCTTTTTGGAGAATAAAAAGACATGCCACAAAGAGGCTGATATCCAGAATATAAAAATACCTCTTACAAATCAATGAGGGTAAATAATCCAGGAGAAAGATAATGAATTTTTTTTATATTTTAAAGATTTTTATTTATTTATTTGAGAGGGAGAGAGCATGAGAGGGGGGAGGGTCAGAGGGAGAAGCAGACTCCCCACTGAGCAGGGAGCCTGACGTGGGACTCCATCCTGGGACTCCAGGACCACGACCTGAGCCGAAGGCAGACGCTTAACCGACTGAGCCACCCAGGCACCCCAGATAATGAATTTTTAAGAGATGATACTCAAACGGCCAATAAACATAGAAAGATGCTCACCCCCAAGAGTAATCAGGAATGCACATTAAATCACAACAAGAATACCAAGAGTCAGACGCTTAACCAACTGAGCCACCTAGGCACCCCTGAAACAATTTTTTAAGTTAACCCAAAGGAGTTCTTGTGTTTGACTTAAAACGAACAAAAAGACCTACCCTTCGGAGTAAGACAAGAATGAGCCCATGGCACACTACTGTAACTAAGATACAACTTTGGATTCATGTGTACTACAGAATTTTTCTCACTTTAATAAATCAGTACAAAAATATGATAGCATAATATATTGATAATAATTATGTATTAATATTAATCACAGCTCCATCATTCTTCTTTTTTTTAAAGATTTTATTTATTTGAGAGAGATCACAGAAGGAGAGGGAGAGGGAGAATTAGACTCCTCACTGAGCGGGGAGCCCCATACAGGACTCGATCCCAGGACCCTGAGATCATGACCTGAGCTAAAGGCAGACGCTTAACTGACTAAGCCACCCGGGCGCCCCCAGCTCCATCATTCTTTAAGGTGATTTGTTTTCATTTGTCAGTGCCCTGTCTTTTCCATAGGTACTATTTCTCCCATCTTACCTCTTCAATGGGTAGGTCCTGGAGCTGTGGTAAGGAGCAAGACAGGATTCCAATAAGGAATGGGGTGGGTGAGCACACGATGTCAATCATAGATGCTGGGAGGACTGGAATGTAGGTATGCTGCCAGGTGAATGGATACAGTGTGGCGACCACAGCATGGCCACATTTGGACAGGGTGCTAGGAGAGAAGAAAGCCAATGGTGTCATACTGAGCAACACATGCGGAATGGTCCAGATATTATGTTACAGAATTACAAACTGACACTGCTTAGTGACCACTGATCACAGATCAATGATGCTGTGATCACTCATTAATTTTTAACATTTTATTTAAGTTTTTAACTTAATTTACTGGAAAATTTTAGTCTTAACCAGCTTTTTCCCATAATTTATGGTTGCTAAAAATTAGTGTGTACTTAGAAAAGCAGTACCAATTTTTAAAAAAAATTCTGAGTATAGTTGATGCACGTTATATTATTTTCATGTGTAAACACCATGACTCAAAGTCTCTGTACATTATGCTATGCTCACAAGGGTAGCTACCTTCTGTCACCACACAACGCTATTACACTATCATTGACTATATTCCCTATGCTGGACCTTTTATTCCCGTGACTTATTCATTCCAGCAATATGAATTGTTTTCAGCAACATGAATTTGGAACAACAGTTTAAGTAAAACATATTTAGAAAGATAAATTAATTGCAATCTCAAGGTCACTGCTCTAGCCTAATGCAAACAGCTTTTGGATTATTTACCATTTGGAATTGTCCATGTCACTATGGCCTTAGGTAACCGAGATCTACAGTTTTTCAATATGCCCAAATTTTAAAATAGTGAGAACAAGTAAAATACCAGTAGGAAGTGACATATTCTACACATTTCTCACCTTAGGCTGTTGGCAACAAAGATTACCCTCCGTTCCAACAGGAGGGAGGCACAGACCCGGATGAGACGGCACACACTCAGGCACTTAAAGAGACATTCAAAGTCAACATGTTCCAATCGGGAATCCAGTGGTCGGCAGAGTTCAATGGACTGAAAAATGAAAGAATTTGAATCAGGGGAGTTCAGATTGGAAAACATCCCTAACGACATCATCAATGGATCCCGTCATTCTTTTACAGGTTAAACTCAGGATAGAGGTTTTGCTACAGAGCTTGTGAAGCTGCCTCCACTAATCCCAAGACCTAATACCTTATTATGAATAGGATTTTTTAAAAGATTTTCTTTTCTTTTTTTTTAAAGATTTTATTTATTTATTTATTTGACAGCAAGAGCAGGAACACAAGCAGGGGGAGTGGGAGAGGGAGAAGCAGGCTTCCCGCCAAGCAGGGAGCCCGATGCGGGGCTCGATCCCAGGACCCTGGGATCATGACCTGAGCCGAAGGCAGACGCTTAACGACGGAGCCACCCAGGCGCCCCAAGATTTTATTTTCTTAAGTAATCTCTACACCCACCGTGGGGCTTGAACTCATCACCTCAAGATCAAGAGTGGCATGCTCTACTGACCTAGTCAGCCAGGTGTCCCCTAATACCTTGTTTCCAAGCTGTAAATTTCTGATAAAATTTTTTATCCCAGGGCGCCTGGGTGGCTCATTTGGTTAAGCATCTGCCTTTGGCTCAGATCATGATCTCAGGGTCCGGGGATCGAGCCCCATGTCAGGCTTCCTGCTCAGCGGGGAGTCTGCTTCTCCCTCTCCCTCTGTCTGTTGCTCCCCGTTTGTGCTCTCTCAAATAAATCAATAAAATCTTTTAAAAAAATATTTTATCCCACCTGACAACAGCATGTATAATCTTCATTTATCACACTGAAATTACTAGGGAGGGGCTCAATCAATGAGAGACCGAAAACCTCTGGCTCCTGGGTCTAGGCTCAACTATCTCACAGATCAACTGGACATTTCTCCAGTGTTTTGTGGTACCAAAACATATTCTGCACAGTTTACGGAAAAGGGAAAATTATGCCATGAGGCTTCTGGAAACTTTGCCTATTAGTGTAAGGCATGCTTTTTGGTGTCTATCAGACCTTTTCAAAATGAGCTAACTTACCCCATCGCCAGCCCCAGGGAGGTAGCTCTTAACTGTGATGGTGCGTCCAGGAGCTGGGAAAGGAGCTTCCATGACACTTCGCATGAATGGGTAAACCAGGGCTGGAGACATCTCTCTTCTCTTCTCTACTTCGTCCAGAATCTGCACATGCAACGGATGTTATTTTTTTAGGGACTCAAAAACATAAGGAACTGCCAAACATGATGCGCAAACTTGAAAATCACACCAAAAGATTTTAAGACAGATAAGCTTCCGCAACGAATAAACGTTCATTAAAGGCATCATATCTCTTGGGGGTATCTTGACATCCCCAAGAAAAGTTACTCAAATAAATCAACTCATTTTTAGAAGAGGAGCCCCTTTCATCTGACTCAGGTAAGGGCAGAGAAGGTGACACTGACAATTATATCTTGTTGTGTGGGGTCTGGGAAAGGCAGGAGACAAGACGAGCTTCAGGCCATGTTCTCCTTGAAGCTGGGAGGTTTGGCAAACCAAAACGAGGATGGCATGACAACAGCGTCTGGATTACAGACGTGAATGTAAACCCTCAAACCTACGGCTCTAATCTCCTGCTGAGAACCCATCCTAAAGTAGTATGTTAGAGTCTACGTCACTAAACATTGCCTAGTGACATCAGCAGAGACGAAAACTTACTCAGAGCCCAGAAAGCACAGCACCTTCCCCAGGGCTCATGCTGCACTCACCTTGGAAAAGAGGTTGAAGCAGCCGAGGCGACTGACCATGCAGTAGACCTCAGGGAGTCGCTTCCCTCTGCCTTCCGGCTAAAAGAAAAAACATCAAAGCCAACCATGACGCAGCACAAGTCTGTTCATTGGAACTATTAATACTCTCTTAGTGGCCTTCAGTACAGACTAGAAACCAAGGTTCTCATCCTCACTGAATACCAAAAGATGGGAAACGCTAAAATATGATAGCACGATTTATTCCAGCTTTAGTGGAGGCATCTAAGCAAGAAGAAAGTAACTCAGAGCTCCCGCGATTGGCACACGGTAGTCCATCCCTCAAACAGACCCAGACTGATATCTAGCCACTCTGTCATTGGTTTCTTCATCTATTACAAACAAATAAAAAAGAGGCAAACAGACAAATAAATAAAGTAAGTCCGTACCCCTCTTATTCTGAATACTGTGGCTAACTCCAAGCTTGCTGTTACTATTTAAAAGCTAACATAGCTTTTTAAAAAAGATTTTATTTATTTATTTGAGATAGAGAAAGAGAGAGCAGGAGCATGAGTAGGGGTGGGTGGTCAAAGGGAGAGGGAGGAGCAGGCTCCCCGCTGAGCAGGGAGCCCAACAAGGGGCTGGATCCCAGGACCCTAGAATCATGACCTGAGCCAAAGGTAGACGCTTAACGACTGAGCCACCCAGGTGCCCCAACATAGCTTCTTTAATACACGGATCATTAAGCAGCCCTCAAACTCATCCAGAAATAGGGTTTCTGAAGTTCCTAGTCTGACTTGACCAACCCCAGCTGTAGCACAAGTCTGGTACTTACCAAGAGCTTCTTACAGTAACCAAACCACCGGCTCCCATCTTCACCAGTTAAGACAAAGGAGAATGTTTCACTGAAAAAAGAGTCAATGGTTTGAGATCTAAACAGCTGCTTACGACATTCTTCATGGAACAGACAACTGAAAATTACTGTCCGACAGTCATTTTGTGATGTGAGAGGGGGCATTAATACTACATTGATTGCAAGTCACCTTCCTCCCGAGGGAGAATGTCCAGGCCTGAGAACGTCTTGCCTGGCACGGGGGTGAGAGTGTACATACAGGAGACATGCTATGCCACTACGTGCTTTTACATTCTTAGTCATCCAGTCTAGCTGTTAGTCAAGCCTACCTTCCTTTTAGTGAATATCCAACTTAGTCTAACATTTAGGTAAGCTTGGATAAGCTCCTTTTCCCTTCCAAATTCTTCCATTTAGTTCTGAGGGGTCCTACGGCACAGTGAGAGGCCAAGGACTACATCCTTGATGTAAAAAAGCTAATAGGAAAATTACCCACTCCTCGCTGGGAACACGGGCAAAAGCTCTGCATAGGTAATTTTCAAAAAGAAGGCCGAGGAAGAAATTCATTAATAATCAAAGGAATCTAAATCTGAAAAGTGAATACATATGTCTCTATATGGCCAAAAATAAAGATGGAAAGTACGCCAAAATATTGAGTTACTATCTCTGAGTACCGGAATGCCAGTAACTTATAATTTCTGCTTTCTATTTACTCCTCTGTATTTTCCGAATGTTCCAGAAAACAACCCCATATAACTGGCTGGGGAGGAAAGCCAGCTGTGGAGCAGCCAGGCCGGTGTGAAACAAGGCGCCTGTGCCGTGAGCAGCGCACGCGACAGCAGGAGAGCGTCAGGACTGACGGCTCAGAGAGGACAGAGGCCATCAGGCCCAACCGGTTAGGGGGCACAGCAGCTCAGATGGGAGGCGACGTGACATGGAAGGCAGAGCAGCCGCTCAGGCCACAGGGGAGGCCGTGTGCCAGCAGGGCACCTGCATGTGACGTGCTTCCCAGAGTCACGCTGTTCAGTCTAAATAGCCCGGTCAATAATCACAGTTCTGAACAAAGCGGGTATCTATTGACAAGCAGGATTCAGAGATGAGGACTGTTTATTGATTGAACATGGTTCCCTGTAGATCCCAGGAAGAAATTTTTGATCTTCCCTTCTCAATACACTCACACCTCCCAATCTGGAGCCTCCCTTCGTACAAGATCCGCAGGGGAACGTACCACCTGGGCTTCCGTCCACTTGAAGGACAAACAAGGTGCAGACACTGCTCTGTTCTACCTCCCTCTAAGGAGAGTCCCAAAGCTCAAGTCTTCTTTCCTTTTTCTGTCCGCTTGGTGGCATTTCTGATTGTATGTGAAATGGAATGTTTCCCCCGCCCACAGAACTGGTAAACTACAGATTCTCAAACTTGTTTTCCCTTTGATACTGAAACTATTCCGTGTTTTTCTTTTTTGTACTTACATAGGAAATGTTCTAATTCCGTTTCTTCCTTTTCTCCCACAGCATCCTTGACCTGCCACAGTGTCCACGTAACTTTAACTGCTGGCTCTACCCTTTTCACAAACATTCTGATTCTACTTCTGCAGTTCCAACAAATAGAAATCAGATAAAGGAGCCTATTTACCTCTTGAGTTCTGAGGTTGGCACCCAGTCCTTTGAGTCGGGAAAACAAAATTTGGGGATAACTTTGAGCCTCTCTTCAGTGTCTTTGGACTGCTTAAAGCCATGATCACCCTGAAAAAGATAATGTTTTAGGTGACAAATATTCTATGTAAGTGGAGACCAGAAATACAAACAGCCTAGTCTCGGGAAAAGAGGTCTCTGATAAGCCTAGGTAGTCATCTCACCATGGTTTTTTGTTGTTTAACTCGACAGGAAGGCCAAGACCAATAATCACTGAAGATGCACAGAGAACAGAGTTACTAAGAATAAAGAATCTGATTTTTACATAGAAATGGTTACTTGTGGGGATCCTATAATCTGATGCAAGAGGTGACTGAAAATAGTTTCTAGTCTAGAGATAGAATCTTAATTCAGGATTCACATACTAGGGCAAACACGATATTTCTATGAATCACAGGACATCAAATAAAAATCGATTCTATAATATGCTGATAGCAAAAACCCAGATAGCTCCAGATACCCTCTGATCAATAATCAAAGATGTTTTGAAAAGGCAGGTGAATGTTATTTAGAAAAGATACTATTTTTAAAATCTACCCCATATATAATCATTTCCCTTAGCATATAATCTTTTCTAACTAATTACTGGTTTGCAACTTCCTGTAAAATTTTAGCATGGAAGACCCTTCTGCACAAGTCCGATATTGTACGTCAAAGAACAATCTAAAATTAGTTATACCAAGAGACCTTTAAAAATTAGTACTAAAACAAGCAGATAATACGTCTAATAACCATATTACTTTCATGTAACTAATATAATGTATCCTTTAATTTAATTTCTAAACAGAACATGCAGCCATTCTGAGTCACCTGAATATTAAGCTCTTCAGAAATGGAAAAGCATTCATTTCTTTAAAAAATGTATTTTTTATTTATTTGACAGAGAGAGAGAGAAAGAGAGAGAGAGCCACAAGCAGGGGGAGGGGGAGGCAGAGGGAGAAGCAGACTCCATGCGGAGCAGGGAGCCCGATGTGGGGCTCGGTCCCAAGACCCCGGGATCATGACCTGAGCCGAAGGCAGACGCCTAACCAACGGAGCCACCCAGGCACCCCTGGAAAAGCATTCTAACAAAATTTTAGTTGTCTAATATCTGTTATTTTTATATATATATATTTAAGATTTTATTTATTTATTTGACAGAGAGAGACATAGCGAGAGAGGGAACACAAGCAGGGGGAGTGGGAGAGGGAGAAGCAGGCTTCCCACGGAGCAGGGAGCCCGATGCAGGGCTCAATCCCAGGACCCTGGGATCATGACCTGAGCCGAAGGCAGACGCTTAACGACTGAGCCACCCAGGTGCCCCTATTTTTATATTGTTAAATGACAGACAATCATCTTCATCTAAGATTCTCCACAACACAATCAAGAGAGACTTGATCAGCTCTTTCCCACCTTAACTTATAGGAGCCTAATGCACAAAGATGCTGAGTAACTTGGCTTAGAAATATCCCTGAATCCCTGCCAGAGTCAACTGGGTCCTTAGCTGGTTCTGAGTCTCTTAATTCAGGCTTTGTTGAAAACAGGTTCAACCTCAAGCCTTCTCTCTGCACATGTAAGACTAATTGAAAATAGGGAAAAAACTGAGCTCCTCTTTACGGGAAATCTGATTCCTCAAGACTATCTGGATTACATTATTATGACTTGTATGGCTCAGTGTTGTGACACTGTGCTCTCAGGCTACATTGAAGAATTTTATAAGAAGTTAAACACTGACTTATTTACAGTAGGAATGTTGTTGAGCCCTTTTTTTTAAATGAAAGGTCACACAGGAAATATCTCTTAGATTCCATTCCCATACAGTCGTGCTTCACTAGCT
Organism: Halichoerus grypus; assembly: GCF_964656455.1. Lineage (NCBI taxonomy): Eukaryota > Metazoa > Chordata > Mammalia > Carnivora > Phocidae > Halichoerus > Halichoerus grypus. The sequence continues at coordinate 92,949,633 of NC_135716.1, read as the reverse complement.
CTTTTTGGTGACACATGTATCTCAGGGTTTAAACCCCAAGTCCTAAAGCAGCTGAGCAGATAACGTAAATGAGAGAAGTGGTCCAAGTAGTAAGATGGAGCGTGAGTGAATGTCCCTATGTAAAAGGGCCACTCCTTACCAAGGCCAGCTACGTCATCTGCAGAGCAGAGTGCAAGATCAAACTGTGGAGCCCTTGTTCAAAAAGCAGGAAGAATTAAATACAAAATAAAATACAAAAATTTTTCTTTTCTTCTAGGGTCTCTCAACTTCTAGTGGGATTTCATATTATGCTCCCTGAGGCATAAGGTAGAAAAAAAAAAAACAAAGAATATTGTTACTAATGGATACCATTTATCAAGTGCTTACTATGAGCCAGGGACTGCATTAAGCACTTTACATACGTTATCTCATTAAACCCTCACTAATGACGGATAACATTCTATAGTGCTGACTATATGCTAGACACTATTCTAAGTGCCTTATACGGCTCATTTAATCCTCACTACCACTCCGTGGGATAGACACTATGATGATTATCTTCATTTTACAAATGAAGAAACCATGGCACAGAGCAGTTAGGAATGGCTCAGGGTCACAGAGCTAGTAAGTGGCAGGTGCATTGTTGGCCTAGAGTCCATGCTCTAAACGGCTACCCTATTCTGCCATCTTTATCGTGCTCCTCATTAAGAATGAGCAAACTGAGGCTTTGCAACTTGCTAAAGGGCACTTAGTAAACAGCAGAGCAAATAATAAAAAACCAGCTTGGATAATGAGCTTTTTTTTTTGCCCTTGTTTGTAGCTCAGGCCTGACAGGAGATGTCATCAGATTCACCTACCAGATCCCACAAGAGGTACAGTAGTGGTAAAAGCTGCTTCAGATCACAATAAAAAGAAGAGAGGAAATCAAATACACACAGAGACGCAAGAATATTCCCGAATGCCTCTTGGTCTCCTCACACCTACCTTGCTAGGGAACTGCTGTATGACTTGGGGAATGTAGCTTCTTTCTGATGGTTTCTTCTGTAGAGACACCACCACAAAAAGTTCAAAGAGCTGCTGCTCCTGTAATTCAATGAGATCCCTCTCCAAGGTCTGGTAGTGAGGATTCCTCTTGGAAGACTGTTGCAGTTGCGCTAATCGCTTGTGGCGATCTGCAATGAAACCAGGGAGCGCTGTTTCTCCGTGGTGGCCCCGTCTTCCCTCTGGCGACCTCTGTCAGTCAGTGCTGACTGCATGCTGCCTAACCGGCGCCGGCCACACGGACAGGCCTGGGAGGGCTCTGACATCCTCGGGGGACAAGGGCAGATTCTCACAAGCGCCCAGGGGCCCTGTGGTGGCACTGACAGTCCATGTCCCAACCCATACTCTATGTATGTCCCAACACATATTCCTATGCTGTCCCATCTTTCATGACGTAACACCGGGATACGTGGAAAATGTCAGGTGAAAGCACCGGCCTGACAACAGACGCCATTGTTGGGACCATGAAATCACACACACGTGTGTGTGTGTGTGTTTGTGTGTGGGGGGGAGATTTGATAAAAGAACTGAGTCCAATAGAGTCTAAGTACATAAGGGATGAGTCTGATATAATTAAAACAAAAACTCTCCTCACATTAAAGAAACTGTCCTTTTTTCCCTTTTCTCCTTGGCATATATTGCTAATAATGGACATACGCTTATATCAAGATATGGTGCTAAATGAAGAGGGAAAAAATGAAGCAACAGAAGACATCTATTAACGGACTATTTCACAAAAGAATGAAATTACGGAAGCATACTAAATACTTAAACAATATGAGCAATTCCACTCAAAACTGGATAGCATTTAGCCTTTATTCCCTTTTTTTTTTTTAAGATTTTATTTATTTATTTGACAGAGAGAGACACAGCGAGAGAGGGAGCACAAGCAGGGGGAGTGGGAGAGGGAGAAGCAGGCTTCCCTCGGAACAGGGAGCCCGATGTGGGGCTTGATCCCAGGACCCTGGGATCATGACTTTAGCCGAAGGCAGACACTTAACAACTGAGCCACCCAGGAGTCCCCTAGCCTTTATTCTCATATATCTCTAAATTGTGAACAATTTGGGGTAGTCTCCTTTAGGGAAAATGCAGTAGTTGCAGAAGAAATAGTCTAAGTGTCCCAGAGATTTGATTATGTGTCATTCTGAGCCGTGATTAAAAGACACATCCTCTAATTGTTTGCTTTTCTTTTGAGAGAGGATGCATTCTGCCCCCAAAGAAGTTACACTATGGATCAAATATTAAGAACACGTAAAAATTCATCTCAGAATGGCTCCCTGGAATTATCCAGACCATGTAGTGCTCTAGGCAAAACTTTACTGACTCCGAAGGTCTCAGTTCAAGTCAAGAAAATTTTAGGTCCTGTTTCTCAGGAGTAATAACTTTAAATTCGTCATCTTTACACATCCAAGCTGAACCTGATGACGACTTAAGTTTCACCTTCAGTCAGGCTACTGAATCAAACACCTGAAGCAATTCAGGCCAATGGAGAGAGCACATGACTATTAATCATAAGATCAGAGTATCAGACTTGGAACTGCCTGTACTCAGCTTTGATAATTCCTATCTCTGACTTTTCCCATGCCTCAGTATGTCGGTCAGTTAAACAGGAACTTATAATTTGCTGTGAAAATCCATTAGATGAAGGATACAGAGCACCACAAAGTGCTTGAACAAATACAGCCAAAAATGCATGGCAGATTCTATATTCTAACAGAAAGTACATGGCACAATAATTTGAAATATAAATGAATGCCTCTGAATAAGAAACAGATCGATGTTTCCTGTCTCGATGTCAGAGATATCGAAGTTAAATAAGTACACGTGAGTGACTATGAAAAATCAGATATTTAATGGTATTTGTCTCAGAGGATGATTCACATACTCTGTTTTGGCTGCTGGGAAGCTACTGCATATATGTCTGAACATGCAGCCCCACCGCTCCCCTAGAACATTCCATCTTAAGAACCAGACTGTCTCATTCCAACATGGGAGCTTTTTAACTCTGTCAAACATCTGATGGCATACTGTGTAGTTCCCCAAATCTCAACAGGTCCTTACCATGAAGAAATCGCCTACAAAATAAAGTTTAATGTGGGAAAAACATGCTCAACCACAAAGGAAGGTGCCACTCCACCCATAACCATAAGCATCACGAGAAAGGGAGCAGCCCCATTGACTCACTCACTCTTTGGCAGATACTCAGCATCACTTTCGTTCCCACTGGTTTCACCTGGAAAGAGAGAGAGAGTTCCTAGTTGTATTGTCCAACAGGAGCAAGTCCATGGGGGTGAGGACAGTGTAAAGCCTGCATGGACCTGGAGACTTGGAGTCAGGAGTATTAAGGATGCTGAGCCTTCCTCCAGACCACTTAGTTACAACAGGGTCGGGCAGTCACGAAAGAGAACAGACAGCTCAGAGAAGCAACTAATCCAACCTAGCTTCTTCCCACACCCCGTCTCCCTCCCTCCTCAGTTCCCAGCTCATCCTTAATTCTATGAAGTCTGGTTCAGAGTAGATTCTATTTCTACATTCCTTGCCTCGTCTTTATATTCCCAAATAAGATGCCAAAGGTAGACACCAACCGGGCTGAGTAAAAATCTCAACACAGAACCAACTTATGAATTTAGAGTCATAGGAAAATGTGGGGCTCAGAGGGATAACCACATACATTTATGAAGAAACATACCTCTTTTATGAGGCTTCTAAGCTACTTCTAGGCCAAACTCAGTGTTTCTTTACTCTGAATTCTTACAGTACTCAGACTGCTTTGAACTGCTCTTGTTTTCCCCAATCAGATTTTAAGTACCTTGGTGCTTTGGTGATAAGGAGCTATGCATTTATAAGGGAGTGTTTTGTACCACAATGCTAAGCACATGGCTAATTTACTTACACACACACACACACACACACATACACACACAGCTTTCTGAACAAGAGAATGAAAAATTTCTAGATTAAGTCTGAAAAGTTAAAGCAAAATTTAAAAATGTACAGAAAGGGAAAATCTTTCTGTAATTTTCCTCCCTTCCCCCTTTCTTTCTTTCCAGACACTTCCATAGTTTCCTAAGAGGTGCCTGGTGCTAAGGACACAAACAGAACTTTCTGCATCAAGAAAAACAAGGCTAGGGGTCATAAATGAAAAATGCATATGAGTTTAACTGTATAAAAATGTGAAATTTCTCCCTAATAAAAAATTACTAAATTTGAAAAGCAAACAATGAACTGGGAAGATATTTGTAATACATATTGCCGACACAAGGATAAATTTCTTCATATTCAAACAGCTGTTACAAATGAACAAGAAAAATTACAGCACAACAGAAAAATGAATAAAGGGTAGGAATAAGCAATCCATAGAAAAAGATTTATAACTGTTGATAAATATGGTAATTGTCCAAATTTATAATTAAAGAAATGTAAATTAAAATAATAAATAAGTTCCAATATTCAACCATGCTATTGGCAAAAATAAAAAGCTTTATATAACATAGTATTAGTGAAAACTATGAGAAGAAAGTCATTTTCAAATGCTGTTCATAGAAATGTAAGCAGTTACAATGTGTGGGACAATTTGGCAGCAGTTATAAAAATTTTAAATGTACATGTTTTTTGGTTAAGTCCACTGCTAGAAGTTATTCTACAGATGTATTCTTACCAATATACAAATATATATACAAAAAGATGTATGATGCAGTATTGTTTGAAGAGCAAAAAAATATATATATGTATATATATATACATAACTTCAAATCCATAGGTCAAATAAAATGTGAAACAACCAAAATGTCTCCCAGCTTAAATAAAATCCTTCTATATCCATACAATGAACTACAGTACAGCTATGTGGATCTCTATGTGTTCATACTGAAAGAGCTCTGAAATATATCACTTTTTGTTTTTAATTTATTTATTTACTTATTTTATTTATTTATTTTTAAAGATTTTATTTATTTATTTGACACAGAGAGAGAGCGAGAGCAGGAACACCAGCAGGGGGAGTGGGAGAGGGAGAAGCAGGCTTCCCGCTGAGCAGGGAGCCCGATGTGGGGCTCGATCCCAAGACCCTGGGATCATGACCTGAGCCGAAGGAAGATGCTTAACCAACAGAGCCACCCAGGCACCCCTCACTTTTTTTTTTTTTTTAACAAGACATACAAAGTCTGAATGGTATAAAAAATTATTTGGGTAGAAAAATACTTACATGTGCATAAAATTTTCTGGGAGTAGTAGGAGGTTTGGGAAGCTTTGGGTTTTCATTTTTTCTTATTCTTTACTAATGTAAGTTCTTGCCGTACTCATTTAAATTTAATAATAAGGAATAAGAGAACATTAAAAAATACTGCTTCTTCATAAGAGATGTAACAGAAAAAGTAACTATTTAAATATTGTATACTGTATAGGTTTTGGGTGGGGGTTGGATTTTTTTTTTTTTTTTAAGTAGGCTCCACGCCCAAACATTGCGCTTGAACTCATGACCCTGAGATCAAGAGTTGCATGCTCTACCAGACTGGGCCAGCCAGGCGCCTCCTTTTTTTTAATTCAAAAAAAAAAAAAACCTTTAAATTAATTAATTTATTTAAAGTAGGCTCCACACCCAATGTGGGGCTTGAACTCATGACCCTGAGATCAAGGGTCACACCCTCTACCGACTGAGCCAGCCAGGTGCCCCCAATTTTTTTTTAATTTGGGTATAGTTGACACACAATGTTACATTAGTTTCAGGTGTACAATATAGCGATTTGACAAGTGCATACATTATGCTCTGCTCACTGCAAGTGTAGGTACTATCTCATTGGGCTTTATAACTTCAAATTAACCACCGTGATAGAAAGCATACTGGAGCTAGGAAGCATGACTCAGTATGAAGGAACAAACACTGTGAACTCCTGAGTCCTGTCTGTGTCCTTAGCATCAGGCACTTCTTAGGGGCCTATTAAGTATCTGGAAAGAAAGAAAAGGAAGGGGAAAGGAAGCAAAGGTAATACAACTGAAAAAAGACCCTACCAAAGCTCATTTAGGTAGCTTTAATATATTCACATCTGTAGGTTTTGATGATCTGCATTCCAAGACACTGAATGAAGGTGAAGGGGTTTATAAGCCAATAGGAAAATCTACTGAGAATCTGTAGGGATCAAAAAAGAAATAGGTTGTCCCTTCTTTATATGTGACTTCAACACCAAAATCATAATGATAGAATTGAAGAAGGTCAATAAATCATTTTATAACAGCTGATAACTAAAAGTTAAGAAATGTTTAGGTTGGAACAGATTCAGTAAAACCTAGCGTGTACTGACAAAGTAGGCAAATATAATTATCTGGTTCTACTAGTCACTGTTGATCTACAGACAAAAGCTTAAGGAGGAAAAGGAAAACCTGAGAATGTGACTATGGAGCCGGGAGATCCTGAGGCATGAGAGAAATTCCTCAGACCCACTAGAGGAGCTGGTCCCAGAGACTGGGTAAATGCATAGTTTCTTTGAGCCATGCAAAAGAAAAACACAGTTGTGGGGAAGGGTTACAATTTAGGAACTGCTCCTTTCTTTTTCGTTTTTGTTGTTAGAAGTTTGCCATTCATGCTGTTGAATTTTTTTTTTTCAATAATGATACAGTGAAAAAAAAGGGTTTGGCTCTTCAAAAACTTACCTTAGAGCCAAATTTACTAAAATGTTCCTAATCCTTAAGGCATAAATAAGGCATACAAATAGAATAAGAGATCAGTGAGAGCCCATTTAGCAGCATACCTCGACAGTGTAGTTGTTAGTAGACTGCTATTAATCTGGGAAAATGGTAAAGTTTTGTAAGACTTTGTCTGGGCACCAATGTCTTGAAATTTTACATAATTTGCAATTTACAATGTATTTCCTTATCTAGAAACAGTGACAATAATGTCTGCCACATAAGGCTATTGAGAAAATTAATGATAATGAGTCTGAAAGGGTCCAGCATAATATCTGGCACCAGTTTTCATCTTCTGTATCTAGTTCTGAATTACACAAATACAAAGTCTTTGACAATATCCTTGTTGAGGATAAAAAATACACACGGAGAAGAAGTAAACTGCTAAAGGGGCGCCTGGGTGGCTCAGTTGGTTAAGCGACTGCCTTCGGCTCAGGTCATGATCCTGGAGTGCCTGGATCGAGTCCCGCATCGGGCTCCCTGCTCGGCAGGGAGCCTGCTTCTCCCTGACCCTCCCCCGTCTCATGTGCTCTCTCTCTCTCTCATTCTCTCTGTCTCAAATAAATAAATAAAATCTTTAAAAAAAAAAAAAAAAGAAGTAAACTGCTAAAAATCAAGGGTTATGAGAAAAACTGAGAGTAACTGTTGGTGATAGAAAAGGATAAGATTTCATGGTACCATGCTCCTTCCTTCAAATGGACACTTTCTCCTCTGGTTCAGCTTCTTCCTCTGTAAAATTAGGATAGTCCCTGCCTCCTAGTGTTGTTGAGTGTTGTCCATGAGATAAATACGTAGGGAAACTAATACTTCATTCTGTAAATGGTACCTACTAGTCACAATAACCAAAATTATTTTTTCTGCAGAAGAGAAGATTATAACATGTTTTGATAACTGCTTTTGAAAATATGGAAATTTGAAAAAAATATGAAAACTTGTATCTAAAATGGTGACTAGTTGATTTTAGAGTAAGGGAAAAGAGTCTTAGATTGTAGCATGGAGGATTTTATTTTCAGATAGTAATTGTTGGAATGCAGAATAGATTTTCAAGGGAAATTAAGAAATTGCTGTCTTTGGACATCTGCAAAAATAGGAAACATTCTTCTGTGGTATGACTTGGCTGTTGTTTCTCATTTGACAAAAATTGCTAAATTCTACATATTCTTTGCCAGATAGCCAAGTTAAGAATCTTGCGTCAGTCTATATGAAATTCTAATAGCTCACTATGGATGTCAAAGTTTCTTTTTTTCTTTTTTAAAGATTTTATTTATTTATTTGACAGAGAGAGACACAGCGAGAGAGGGAACACAAGCATGGGGAATGGGAGAGGGAGAAGCTGGCCTCTCGCCGAGCAAAGAGCCCGATGTGGGGCTCGATCCCAGGACCCTGGGATCATGACCTGAGCCGAAGGCAGATGCTTAATGACTGAGCCACCCAGGTGTCCGATGTTGAAAGTTTCTTAAGACAAGTTTTGGGGCGCCTGGGTGGCACAGTCGGTTATGCATCCAACTGCTGGTTTTGGCTCAGGTCGTGATCTCAGGGTTGTGAGATAAAGCCCCGCGTCTGTGCTTGAGATTCTCTCTCCCTCTCCCTCTGCCCCCCTCCACCCCCCGCTCATGCTCTCTCTAAAATAAAAAATAAGGGCGCCTGGGTGGCTCAGATGGTTAAGCGTCTGCCTTCGGCTCAGGTCATGATCCCAGAGTCCTGGGATCGAGTCCCGCATTGGGCTTCCTGCTCCTTGGGAGCCTGCTTCTCCCTCTGCCTCTCTCTTTCTCTCTCTCTCTGTCTCTCATGAATAAATAAATAAAATCTTTAAAAATAAGTAAATAAATAAAAAATAAATCTTTAAAAAAAAGACAATGTAAGTTTTCTCTAGGCATCTGAAGGATAAAACTACTGAGCTGAGTATATGATTACCAGTTGAGCACCACATACCTGTGGTCTATATATATCTAATATGCTCATTTCTCTACTAAAAGAGTCAATCCTGATAAATGACCATATATCAAAGTAGGATTACAAAATAATGATGCAATTTGCCTATGAAAATTAGTCTTTTTTTTTTAAAGAAAATTAGTCTTACTGGTTTCTAATTATTTTTTAACGTATTTTTATTTATTTTTTAAGATTATTTATTTATTTATTTGACACAGAGAGAGAAAGAGACAGCGAGAGAGGGAACACAAGCAGGGGAAGTGGGAGAGGGAGAAGCAGGCTTCCCGCCAAGCAGGGAGCCCGATGTGGGGTTTGATCCCAGGACCCTGGGATCATGACCTGAGCCGAAGGCAGACACTTAGCAACTGAGCCACCCAGGCACTCCATTAACTTATTTATTTTTTAACGTTATTATTACTTGGCACAGAACTAAATAAAAGGGATTTGAGGAAGAATAAGAAACAATCCCTTATCCTAAAGAAGTTATGTTGAAGTGGGATAGGAAAGGAAACCAAAAATTATAATTCACATAAACATTAAGTTATACGATTCTCCCTTCAAATGCTGATAGCTCTGGATAGCTGGAACAATTCTTACCTTTTGAGGGAGGTACGTCTTTTCCAGTGTATGGGTGTAACTTTACCCTCTTTTTCCCTCTCTTAGATTCAAATATGTCAGCAATTTTCAATACAAGCTGAAAGAAGACCAACAAAGTACAAGTTAAAACCAACATCAACTTTTTTTTTTTAAGATTTTATTTTTAAGTAATCTCTACACCCACCTTGGGGCTCGAACTCACAACCCCCAGATCAAGAGTTGTACATTCCACTGACTGAACCAGCCCGTGCTCCCACTTTTTCTTTTTAAAGATTCAATACCAAGTCTTGATGATATTAATTAGTGATTCTCATTCAGAGAAAGATCCATTTTATAAATAAAAACCTTTACATTTTTAAAATTTGGAACCTAAAATGATCTTTATTAAGATAATATGTTGTTCTAATATAAAGTCCATACAACATGGGTAAGAGAAGGAGGAAAGGGTATCTCCTTTCCAGCAGAACCCAGCACAGGCTCTTAGAGAGATACCTTGTCACTCTATGTCACAACATGCAAGAAATCTGTCTACTGCACTCTATTTGTTGACCAAGCCTTCCCTATCACCCAGAGTAGGAAGAGGAATATTCATTCCACTTGGAAGCCAGGCTAAGGCTTAGTTATTTCTTTTTTTTTTTTTTAATTTTTTATTGTTATGTTAATCCCCATACATTACATCATTAGTTTTTGATGTAGTGTTCCATGATTCATTGTTTGTGCATAACACCCAGTGCTCCATGCAGAACGTGCTTTCCTCAATACCCATCACCAGGCTAACCCATCCTCCCACCCCACTCCCCTCTAGAACCCTCAGTTTGTTTTTCAGAGTCCATCGTCTCTCATGGTTCGTCTACCCCTCCGATTTCCCCCCCTTCATTCTTCCCCTCCTGCTATCTTCTTTTTTTTTTCCTTAACATATATTGCATTATTTGTTTCAGAGGTACAGATCTGAGATTCAACAGTCTTGCACAATTCACAGCGCTTACCAGAGCACATACCCTCCCAAGGCTTAGTTATTTCTGTTCCCAGGAATTCTTCGCAAAAAGAAGATAATCATGCTGACAAAGATTTTGTCCCAGCAAATACTCTCTTTGCTACTGGGAGCACCAATATTATAATTTATTTTAGAAACGTCATAAAAATAGGAGGCTCTCAAATACGCTTTAGTATAAAAACCAGGCTCCATTTAGTAAGCATTACTCAGAATTTTTTTTTTTTTTTGCTGCTGGGAGGTATGTGTGAAAGAGACAGACAGACACACACGCACACAGAGTAGGTTTATGTGTCAACAAAACTGAAATAAAAAATCTTTTAAAAAGAGAGGAAAAAAATTAAGCTGATGAACAGTCACTTTTAAAAGGAGGAATTTGGGGCGTCCGGCTGGCTCAGTCGGTGGAGCATGCGTTTGAGCCCCACCGTGGGTGTAGAGATTGCTTAAGTAAATAAACTTAAAAAAAAAAAAAATAAAAGGAGGAATTCATTAGTTTTCCATGTATATTTCTCTTTTTTCTTAAAATTCCAAGCTTTTCCTTAATCATTAATCCTGAATTAACATATTTAATGCCCAGAATTACAACTGTTAGGAACATTAAGAACCAACAAGTTGCTTGAGAAAAATGTTCCTGTTTTCTCTTTTGTCCTTGTTTCTCTAGCAATCCTGGCAATCCATAGGCAGTGAATCAGTCCAGAGAAAGAAAAATAACATGTGAGAAACATGTGCTTCCAATATGCAGATTATTCCCACATTTCTGGATGAGTTTATTCTTTTGAAAATTTTGTAGCTGCCATTCAAGTGAAAAATTACCAATGTTCTTAAATATTACCATAATTAAAAAAAAAAACAAGAGAATCCAACATAAAAAGATATTGTTAGGGGCTATAGGAAAGATATATGAGAGTAAACATGTATTTTAGAGATATACTGACCACAAATAGTGTAATTATTTTTTTTTAAGATTTATCTATTTTAGAGAGAGCACGCGCTCGAGCGGGGGTAGAGGGAGAGGGAGAGAGAATCTTAAGCAGATGTCACGCTGAGCATGGAGCCTGACATGGGGCTCGATCTCATGACCCTGAGATCATGACCTGAACTGAAACAAAGAGTCGGATGCTTAACTGACCGTGCCACCCAGGCACCCCTAAAAATAGTATAATTATTAATAAGCATTTGAAAATTATACTCAATAGGAGACTCAAATATTATAAAGGAAAGGGAACTATCTGCTCTAGAAATATGAGATAAAGTAATAAAATTGAAATTTTGCTTATGAGTTAGGAAGAGGAGCTTACACTTACCTTCCAGTAAATACTGGAGGGTACAGTAGGAAATATTATAGAATATTCTTCCTACAAAATGATAGAAACCATATTGCTATGCACAGCTGACACGAACAATGTGAGACATTAGGAAATCTACTCTAGCAAACAATCCCACACAGGCTTTCACAGTAGGGAAAGAAAGGAAGGGTGGGGAACAGGCATATGGACTAGATCAGTGATTTTTAAACTATGAAACCAGTTTTCCTTCCTGGGATAGCTGTAGCCATCAAAGGGGAAGTAAATGAAAACTGCTTTCCTCATGGAATGTTATTGCTGAAGATACTCAAAAGTCAAAATTTTGCATTGCAAATAGAACATCCTAATAGGATTTAATCCAAGGAGGGTCGCTAACAGCTTATTCCTGCCTGATCATCAAGAGTTCATCGCCATATTTTCCCACCTCACTTCTCAAAAGACCTCTGAGGAAATAACTAGAAAAGGAAAAGTTGGATCCTATCACCTAGAGTTAGAAAGAGAAAAAGCTTCGAGTACTTGGGGGATCCACAGTACCTAAAACACGGAGGCATGAAATTAAAAGCACTGCAAATTTCCGTGAGTCTCACTAAAATCTACAATCCATTATTCCCAAATGTTTGTTAATGTCATTCCAAGAACCACGTCTTAAATGCAATCCCTTATGTGTTTGTACTCTCACCCCTGTGAACACGATCTGTTGTCTCTGGGCCATGTGGGAGGCTGCTTCGCTGTGCCAGCATGATATATGAGAGGACAGAACTACTGTAGAAAGCCTAGCAATTCTTTAAACATTGGATTCTTACATATTCCTCACCATACGCAGGAGAGTAAACAGCTAAAGAGGTTTGCCTTTTTTTTTTTTTCACTGAGAGAGATGTGTTTAGTGCTTTTTTAAAGCCGTGTGTCTTTAACTCTTCACATATTAAAGAGGGAGCGGCAGGAAATAGATCAGAAGAATTAAAGTATTGTGGAACAGAATATTTCCCATGGAACCGATCAGCAGTTACTAAACCAAAAAACAGCTGGACTTTTGTTTAATGTTAAAATCAGGTACAAACACTGTGTGCCAAATGAATAACATGCAGCTAATTCAGATGGGATTAAGGAAAGGAATACTATTTGAATGATCTGATTTTTTTTTCATTTCTGCAGAGTTATCCTGAAAACATTCTAAATTATAGAACAAAGTAACAAAGAATTTAAAAATATTTTCATGCAATTTCTTAAGTATCTCTCCTTGAAAACATATATCTGTTTACAAATAATCCCAATTTCTTCATTTTGGTTCTAAAAGCTCTGTGTGAGATGATTTAGATTTACTGCCTTTTCTCCCTTGAGAGAAAAATCATTTATTTAATGTAATTGCTGATAATTTCTATTCCCAAGTAAGAGTCAAATTTCTTTTTTCTTCCCCCAAATGGAAATTTTTGCCCCAAATTAAAGGCATATACTTTGTTATTACTGAAAATCTGTAAATTCAGGCACAAAACTGTTCACTTTGGCAATTAAATAAGTGAGTGAAAATAACAGCACTGGGGTGCCTGGGTGGCTCAGTCGGTTAAACGACTGCCTTTGGCTCAGGTCATGATCCCAGGGTCCTGGGATCGAGCCCCACATCGGGCTCCCTGCTCAGTGGGGAGTCTGCTTCTCCCTCTCTCTCTGCCCCTCTCCCCCGGCTTGTGCTCTTTCTCTCTCTCTCTCAAATAAATAAATAAAAATCTTTAAAAAAAGAAAATAACACTGAAGCCAGCTTAATAGAATGTCCTCTTACATGAGATTCTAGTGCTTCCTTGAAACAGGCAGCTGATTTTAATGAGAACTAAGGTAACCGAAGTGAAAGCTTCCATCTAAAATCAATTCTCCAAATCCATAAAGAAGCCCTGGCAAAAGCCACTCATGCATTTTTCTTGCATGAGCAAAAACCTAAATCTTAAGGCTGCTTTCCAAATCTTCTCATTCCAGTAGATCAGTTCTAACCTATTATTCATTTCAGTCTAAAGTGTATTTATTCTCATTTATGGAAATGAAGTAAGAGTCAAAGAATGAAAGTACTAGAGTCCTTACCCTGGGAAGATTTTTTCTTTTCCTGTATGCAACTTCTCCAGCTCGGAAAAGCTTCCATTCAGTTAAAGTGACAGGCAAAGTGGTATCCTTTGTGAGCTTTGATCGTAAATAAGCTTGGGAGCTCTTCAGTTCCATAGTCTTCCGGTGGAGGAACTGAGGCTTGGGAGGAAGCTAAAACAGGAGAAGATGTACTGGTAAAGGTAAGATCGTCTAGGGAATGCCGATGGTCTCAAGGTCAAGTTATCTTAGAAAAAGATGTATCTTGTCTTTCAAGTCACCTCAATTGAGGATACCAGAATTTCTTTTTCCCCATTTGTAAAGTCGTTTCTCAGGTTTCTAATCCAGTGTTCTACTACGATGTCATCACGTTTCCAGAAAACAAGAGCTCAGAGTCCTCATTAACTCAAGGCAGCCTTCGCTTGCGGGGGTGACGAATGCTTTCGGGGATGAGACAGGTAATTTAGGCCACAGACTGTCGTGGGACTAATAGGGAGCTGTGGTAACTACAGTGAAATGAAAAGCTCATGGCTTGTCTAAAGGTGTTCACATTCTCATTTTTTGAAGTGCTAGTAAGTGAACAAACAGAAACCCGAAAACCAAAGAAAACAAAAAGCTGTGTGCTGCCCCCACAAAACCCCACAAAGAACACAAAAACCACCATTACCAACAAAACCCATTTTCAGTGCCTCTTAATCTTGGCCCTAGTTAAACCATTTTAACCTTTTTGTGGGGATCATAAACAAGATTCTTATGTTTTCTTACATTAATTACATATAATGTTTTCTTATACTGATTCTTTGGTTATACCTTTGGTGCTCTGAAAGCACTTTTCGGGGGTGGTAGCTTCCATGCCGAAGGGGATCTCCACATGGGCAAAGGCTGCACCGGAATATCTTCATATGGATTCTCTTTGGCGGGATCTTGAAAAATAATGGGAAAACAAAGTTTAGAGAAACATAGTTAAATGGAAACAAAGGGACTACAGCTAGGAAAAGAAATAAATAACTATGTTCAGCTTCCTAACCTATATTGCTTGGCCCTCTAAGCTTGAAAACCACTCAGGCGTCCAACCAAGCTAAAAGAATTCTCAAAATACTATACTATAAACATTGACTTCTGAACTGAGCAGTCCACTAAACTGGCTATAAAAACTGTTCAAGAATAAAAGAATTTATATGACAAAAGTTTCCATATTTAAAAGAAATAGCTACAGCAAGATATGCTTGATTATAAAAGAAAATACCAACCTACAGTTAAGGGCCCCACCAAATACATACTCATTAAATTTAATTGCAAAGTTTGTGGACACATACATATGATATCCTCATAGATATTGTCCTCCGACTGTGTGTAATAAAGTGCTGAGCCAGAATTTCTTCCAAGTTCTTCATGAATCTTTGGTGAGCTCCGATTTCGAAAGTGCTGAATATCCTCAAATTCAAAGGATTTCCTTAAGAAAGGAGATAGATTTTAAAGTTATATGTTTTAAAACTTAGTCTTCTTTAAATTGGTATGATAGAGAGAAATCAATAAGTAAAGGACTTGTACGCAGAATTACAAAGGTGTTTTATCAGATACCTAAGAATAATAAACTAGGCTGGTACCTTATATACACCATGAGAAAATTGGAGGCTTTTGGCCAATTACATTCATGTTCCTTATTGCGTAACTTTATTAAATTCACTCTCTAAAGGAAAGTGAAGCCAAGACCAGCATGTCCTAAATGAAGCAGAAGAATGTACTTACTTCTCTACATATTCTTACAGATACAAAATGCAAGTTTTTCTGATGTTCTTATGTCCGCAAATTGTCTTAGATATTATTTCCTTTTGTAGGTACTTTTCCCTTGGGTTAATCAACATCTGTAAAATCAGACTAGGCCTGTAACCCATGCAGGGAAATGAAAATGGCTTTGAAAAGAAAAAAGCTCAGTAGTTTTGTAAGGACAATACTTAGAAATCATTACAGAGCAAATAAAAACACACCTTTTAGATCTCCCTCTGATTTTTCTGCCATATTTCTTTGGTTCAGGTTCCTGAGAAGAGGCCAAACAAGACTCTGCGCAAGAATTATTTTCACAGTATTTTCTGTCACAGTTTCTTTCTTTACATGGCATAACACCGGATTCAGATAAATATCTGAATGTCCTGCGAGGTTTGGGCAAAGGATTTATAGAAGGTCCACATTCTTGTCCCTCGGGTTCAGAGTAAATATTTTCTAAGCTCTTGGTTATTCCATATGAACTATCCAGAACTCTGAAATTCAGTTCTTTTTCTGAAGAGTCACAATGTTCTAAAGCCAAATTTAAGACTTTATCCGGGGGGAGTGCTTCTATTTTCTTCCACAGGATCTGTGAGGTATAGAAATTTCCTGGAGGTAAGGAAGTCTCTGGGTCCAAAACAACTTCTTTCCAGCTTTCGATCTGTTTGACCCGAGAACATACCCAATTGGATTCTGATTCATTTCTAAAGAGGTGTGTATCCTCACATCCACGTTTCCCACTTTCATCCTCAGTCTGATCGTGGCTTTTCGCATCTTCATTAATATCTAGACCAACATTGCGAGAGTTGGTTATATCCAACTTTTTGCTCTTCCCCTCAGCAACGGGATTTTTCTTAAGAAGAATCTCTTGATGACAGTTATTATATCTCACTCCAAAGTCCCTTGGATGCCACTTCTCTGGATTAGATATACCATTAGTTCTTCCTTCCCACTGAGAAATTTTTTGTTTGATGTTTCTGCAGTGGCTTCTTGACAGTGTCTGAACAGCAGAACGAGAAAAACCGGCATCCATGTTCCCAGTTGGGTGCATGACAAAGTCTGAATGTTACTGAGGCTCCATTTTAAGTAACTGTGAAATACTGTATTCTTTATCCTGTCAGTTAGAATCCAAACAATTCCAGCATTTCCCTTTCATCTTTAACTTGGAAAGCTCTTTTTAAAAAGAAAAATTTTGATCATTGATCCTTGTTGAAAATGGCTGCAACTTTATCTTGAATATTCCTATTAAAAAGAGACAATCATATGTTAGCACAGTTTTATAATTTCCTAATTTAAAGTCCACTACAACACTGCCTATCTATCCCTAAATAATTCATTTACATTGCCTATGTAAAAATGCACCTGTCATCCACTAAGTAATTCAACTCCATAAACGCATTCCTAGGGTGGTGATAGAACACAGAGGAAATATTACTTGTGATATTTCTCAAATTGTCAGCTTTAATGTTCTGCTGTATTTAATTTCCTAAAGTTAGGTAGAATGAGGTTTTATAAGAGATTACACATAGTAGTATACAATGTTATTTTATAAAATCAATTCGTTATGAAAACTTCTCTTAATGAAACAAGGACCAACAGAGTATTATAAAAAGCATACATTTACAGAAATACATCTCAACTAAGTAAAAAGTTTATGTATACATCCAGAGAAGAGCCAGTTAGTCTGGAAACACATCAACACCTAATTTCCTCCTTCTCTCCTACGTGGGGAGATAATACTAGCCCTTATTTCAACATACCCTGATTTCAACTTTACTATTAGCAGCCCAGGATTCTATATGCACGGTGCTAATGAAAAGCCAATGTGCCATTAACTATCAGGTGCTTTAAAATATCATAACCTATTTCGTCACCGACTGAACTTTGCACATGGCTGCCACCACACCCTTGACCCAAATCGGCAAAAATACTTACAGGCTCTGTCACAGTGCTTCCTTTCACATACAGGCTTCACTCATTGAGGCCCATAAATGTTTCCTCAAATGTAAAAATTGGCATAGAACTTTTCTTATCACTGAGTAAAGACCCGATCTCAAGTTCTCCTGTATACTGGTTATAAATAACAACTGATTCAAAACTTCCTGAGGCAGGGGTCATCCTTCCTTGAGCTTTGTCTGTGGGGCCTTGATTAACAGGCAGGAAAATATCTTGGCCCGGCTCTGTCAGGGCAGCTGACCAAAACTGATACACAATTCACACACAAAATGTATTCTAGGCAGGACAATTGTTAATCAGGGCTTCCATCAACTTTCCTTTCAACCATTCGTACAAGTTTGTAGGAAAATCAGCTTTGCCTGCAAATAAACTTGGATGAGGATCTAATGAAAAAAAAATCATTCTAAATAACCTTAAGAAAGTTAATGTGGGTGGAAAAAAAAAAACAACAAAAAACCCAAAGCCCCAAAATACTAAAGCTGTTGTTGCAGAATTTTTTTTTTTTTTTGGCTGCCGCCACCACCACCACAGCTTCCTTGCTTTGAGTGACCCGCCCGCGCCGTCTGGCACCCAGGCCCAGAACTCTCCATGAAAGACTAATGCATACAATGTGAAGGGCCAGTCAGTGGCCGCTCATTTATTAAACTGAAAATCCTTTTGCCGCTTCTACTGTTCACAGAGGATTCCTAAGGATTTTAGGGTGTCCTTGAGACTCATGTTTTCCTCACTATAGACAAGACCCTTGAACAAGGCCAGGGTGAAGGATGCTGACCTCCCGCACAGTTGAAAATCTGCCTGTAACTTTTGACTCCACCAAAATTTAGTTACCAACAGCCTACAGATGGCAGGAAGAAGCCTTACCGATAACATTAACAGCTGATTAACACCTATGTATTATATGCTGTATTCTTTTTTTTAATATACTGTATTCTTACAATAAACCAGAGAAAATATTCAGAAAAATACCAAGGAAGAGGGGCGCCTGGGTGGCTCAGTCATTAGGCATCTGCCTTCGGCTCAGGTCATGATCCCAGGGTCCTGGGATCCAGCCCCGCATTGGGCTCCCTGCTCAGCGGGAAGCCTGCTTCTCCCTCTCCCACTCCCCCTGCTTGTGTTCCCTCTCTCGCTGTGTCTCTCTCTGTCAAATAAATAAATAAAATCTTAAAAAAAAAAAAAAGAAAAATCCCAAGGAAGAGAAAATATATTTACAGTGCTGTACACTACTTAACGCAAAATATCCACCTAGAAGTGAACCCGTACAATTCAAACATGTGTCGTTCAAGGGTCAACTGTATTTTTCTCTCTCCTAGGAGCCTAGTAGAGGTTTTCAGCAGTCTTTGTTAATGCTTTCTTTACTTTTTCTTTGTTACTATGCGAATGTATGTAATGTATGAATGAATGTAAAGTATGAATGGGTCAAAGTGGGAAGAAAGATGAAATTTGCTAAGGTTAAAGAAATTTTTTTTTAGGGCTAAAGAAATTTAACTTCAAAATTACTAGCAACAAATGCTAATTATGGACTTCACACACAAATATGAATGATGTGTATTGATGGTGTTTCTGTGGCAATGGGCTAGCACAGCAACATAAGACACTCCTTTTTTTTTTTTAAAGATTTTATTTATTTATTTGAGAGAGAGAATGACATAGAGACAGAGCATGAGAGGGGGGGAGGGTCAGAGGGAGAAGCAGACTCCCTGCTGAGCAGGGAGCCTGATGTGGGACTCGATCCCGGGACTGCAGGATCATGACCTGAGCCGAAGGCAGTCGCTTAACCAACTGAGCCACCCAGGCCCCCAACATAAGACACTCCTAACAGAAGCGGGCATTATAAACAGAAATGCTACTTGCTCCTAAATGTACATATTAATTCGCCACAGCTTTCAAAAAAATGGACAAACGATTTCAGAAACAAAAAAGTTTTAACGCATTCTAACTAGACGGATGTCTACCTAGACAGTACAGAGAATTTATCTTTATATCTGATTTCACAGTTCCAATTTTTGACAGATTAAACTCTTTATAATGTGGCTTGTCTATTCTAATACACAAGTTCTGATTTTGTCCCCTCCAAAAAATAAGAATCACTCACCAAAGCAGGAGGCATCTCATGTCTGACTTGAACCTAATTAAATTCTGAGCCACCTTCCTCCTCAGGACCTGCTCCCCATGGCTCTCATTCTCTGTGAGATCCTATATGTCCCACTGGCCACCTCCCCAGTTTCTTGCGTTGACCACCACTACCAGGAACATTCTAAGCCCTAAGTGCTGGCCCAGCTTTCAAGTCCTAGATCTCTCCACAGCTTCATCTTTTGGAAAACTCCCTGAAGCCAACTCACACATTTGTCCCTAGAGATTGCTTCCTCAAGTTTGCTGCAACAGTCCTAACAAAAACACAGACTGAGAAAATGTGACAACTTCAACAGTTTTTAGAATTCTTTTTTCTCTTAATACCACAAAATGAGTCAGACTTCCCTCCCTTTAAAGATGACTAAGGCAGGCAGGACTCACAACTTAAAGAGGAGGGTGAGCACTCGCTAACCACAATGGACATCTCAACAGAAGAAAGAGCAACAGAACAAAAGACGTACAAATATGAAAAATCAAGCATGATTTTGTAAGTATAATAAAACAGCATGCTTGGAATAAAGGGTACTAATCAAACTTTTTTTTCCTGTTCTTTGTTCCCAAAGAGGTGATCCTTCATCAAGTCCCCTTGTTTTTATTTTCTGTTTTTTCGAGTATTTACTTTCATCCAAGAAACACATCAACTGTAGTTTATCAGCTTAAAATGTAATGTATACTATAACTTACCACATATAGGATTCTGTGTTTTTAGCATATTAAAAGAAAACAATTTGAGTCCATTTGGGTAAGTGAAATTCTCTGGAAAAGAGAATAATGATGCTCTGTTTTAGTAACTCAAGCCTTACATGGGAAAGCTTCTCACTCCAAATCCTTTAAAATACTTTATTTGATCAAACATAAATATCTGACAAAATAGGAGGAATTTGGAACATTCTAAAAGTTGATTTAAAAACTGATGAAAGGGTATGCTTTTAATGATTGACTGATTTTAGAGAGAGGGAGAGGGCGTGTGCATGAGAATGAGGGGTAGGGG
The DNA here is from genome assembly GCF_964656455.1 of Halichoerus grypus. Taxonomy (NCBI): domain Eukaryota; kingdom Metazoa; phylum Chordata; class Mammalia; order Carnivora; family Phocidae; genus Halichoerus; species Halichoerus grypus. The sequence continues at coordinate 92,929,208 of NC_135716.1, read as the reverse complement.
CAGAAGGAGAGACTCTTCAGGCAGACTCCCCGCTGAGCACGGAGCCCAACAGGCAGTGAGGTGGGGAGGGTTAGGGAGTGTGGGGTTGGTGGTTGCGGGGTGGGGTTCAATCTCACAACCCTTGAGATCAAGACCTGAGCTGAAACCAAGTCTGACACTGAACCAACTGAGCCACCCAGGCGCCCCAAGGGTATGCTTTTAAATGATTAATATTTTTATGTGAATTTTACCTCAATTAGAAAGAAAATTGATGAAAGGGACAAGGAAGACTCTCTCCACTGGCCACGATAGAGTCACTGAGGTAGACTTGCCTTCCCAACATAACTATAAAACCGGACTTATATATGAAATAAAATAAATGCTTTCGATATTGGATAACAAACATAGGACTGTAATCTCTGAATGAAGAAAAACAAATGAGGCAGGCACTATGTTGGCCCAGTTTTCACCCTGGAGGCTCTTTCCAGAAAACAGCACAGAACATGATAACCTTGCTGAGGTACAGATAAAGGGGTCAGAGTTTGAAGGGACGAGGAAAGATGGAATTTTCAGGGCCCCGTATCAGATAGGAGGGAGCAACACAGAAAAAGCTCCAGAAATCTACATAGGATCCCCTTGAGTCTTGGTTTGAATACTAAGCTGCTAACGCACAGGGTAACACTGCACAAGGCTGGAAACAAATTACCGGGGAAAGAACAACTACAGGGGACCTGTAAGCTGACTAATACCCAGAGTTCACAAAGGGCTGGGAAATGTTCAACTTCCAATGATCCATAGAGGAGCAGACTTGTTGAACACCCAGGCAATCCAGTAGAGACGTTAGGACGTCATGGCTAGTCAGTAGGACTAAACTAGCCCTAGAATAAAGACTACTTTCGAGCTACCCTAAAGCTTTAAAAAAGCCTTGAAAGCAGGCGGCTCAGTCAGTTAGGCGCCCACCTTTGGCTCAGGTCATGATCTTAGGGTCCAGGGATTGAGCCCCACCTTGGGCTCTCTGCTCAGTGGGGAGTCTGTTTCTCCCTTTCCCTCTGCCACGCCCTCCCCCTCCCCCACTCGTGCTCGCTAGCTCTCTCTCTCTCACTCAAATAAATAACATTTTTTTAAAAAAAGCCTTAAGGGGCGCCTGGGTGGCTCAGTCGTTAAGCGTCTGCCTTCGGCTCAGGTCGTGATCCCAGGGTCCTGGGATCGAGCCCCACATCGGGCTCCCTGCTCCACGGGGAAGCCTGCTTCTCCCTCTCCTACTCCTCCTGCTTGTGTTCCCTCTCTCGCTATGTCTTTCTCTGTCAAATAAATAAATAAAATCTTTAAAAAAAATAAATAAATAAATAAAATAAAATAAAAAAAGCCTTAAAAGGATCACGTTGATTCATAAGGAATTGAAGTACCCACCAAAATAAAACTCAGAAATTTTTACATGAAGACAACAAAATCTAGACACGCAGCAATGTAATGTTCACAATGTGCAACATCCACTCAAAATTACAAAACATGTGAAGAAGCCTAAAAGTGAGAGAAATCAGGAGAAAAATCAGTCAATAGGAACAGAAACAGAACCAAAAATGATAGATATGATAGAGTTGGCAGATAAAGACCTCAGGTTGGATATTTTAAATACATTCATAAGCTTAAAGGAAAACACAAACATAATCAGTAGAGAAATGAAGATACAAAAATGAAAGCAAACAGAATCTCTGGAACTTACAAACGCCCTGTCTGAAATAAAGTCACTGATGGGATGAACAGCAGATTCAATTTCTTACTGCCGAAGAAATGGTCAATGAAGTGAAATAAGGAGCAATAGAAACTGTCAAAAACAAAACTGAAGCACAGAGAGAAGAAAAGCTAAAGCTAAAACAAAAACAAAAACCAGATTCTCCCTAAAACAGTATCAAGCAGTTTACCTTACATACAATGGGAATTCCGGAAGTGAAGGGGGTAGGAAGACAGAGAACAAATATTTCAAAAAACAATGGCTGAAATTTTTCTAAATCTGATGAAAACTCTAAACCTGTAGATCTAGGAAGCTCAATAAATCTCAAACAGGATAAACACAAGGAAAGCCTTATCAAGGCAAACCATAATCAAGCTGCTGAGAATCAGTGATAAAGAGAAAATTCATAAATGGCCAGAACAACAACAACAAAATACATATCACGTACAGAGAAAAGAAGGTAAGCAGGAAACAATGGAAAATATTTGAAGTGCTGGCGGGGGAGGTGGACAGGACTGTGAATCTAGAATTCTAGACATAGCCTTCAAAATGAGGGTTGAAATAAACACATTTTCAATTGAAAAAAGCTGTGAGAATTTGTCAGCAGCAGACCTGCATGCAGGGCCAGTGACATAATTTATGGCCCCCAGTGCAAACTGAAAATGTGCAGGGAAAGTGCTTTAAAGGAAGATACCAAGCTTTTTTTCCTTTTTTCTGCAATCTCTTTGAATTTGTCATAGTGTTCTTTATTTTATTATTTAATGTTTTAAGTAAAAAAAAATTAAAAATTTAAATTATTAGCATGAATGTACCATTCATCTATATGTATGCAATGCCATTTTAAACGCACATATCAGAGCATTTAACCTATATGCAGAATCACTGGAAATAAACAATTCCTATTTTTGGCTTGCCTTGAAGGGTGCTTCAAGCTGGCTGAAAGAGATACACAGCCAGATTCAGAAGGTTGGAAGGAGAAAGAGAGGGTTCCCTCAGGCCTGGAAAGAGCCAAGAGAATGCTGTCAGGTCTAGGGATACTTGTGGAATGAGCACAGATTCTCACAGGAACCTGGGAGCCCAGCACTGTGATGTGGGGCATGTACATACTTGCTTGGGCCTAATGGCTGCTAGAATCCCCTCCTGCCAGCCACCAAACCAACGTGTCATGCTCTGGCTGAGGCAGGGTCTAGGGAAGTACAGCCAGGTATCTCCACATCCCATAGGCATGCCTCCTCAACTCATGCCAGACAGGTAACCACCAAGGATCTATAAACCTCTGCCCAGAACACACTTGATAATCTGGATCAGGGTGGGTGATAGGCTTGCCTCTGTAAAACCAAGGCCTCCACTTGGCTGCTCGCCAGATATAGCATGGTGCTACCAGTGTGGAGTGGGACAGCCACTGTCATGCCCTGTTTCAAGACACCATGAACGTACACGCCCAACCTCAACCCTCTCACACCAGGCTTTTGCCGAGAGCAGAGTGACAGTGGTCTGCAGGTAGAGAAGGGCCATGCAGGGCTAGCTGGAGATTGGGCAGCTGAGAACTCATCCTCAGGAGGTGGCAGGAGGCAGGGCCCCGAGTGAATTGAGGCTCCAACCCCTGGTACACACTGTATTGTCCCATCAGACTTCACATACAAAACACAAATTCAAGGGCGGCTGGCTGGTTCAGTCGGTATAGCATGCAACTCTTTATCTTGGGGTTGTGGGTTCAAGTCCCACAGTGAGTGTAGAGATTACTTAAAAATAAAAAATAAAATCTTTAGCTCAGATTTTATGGCTCAATTAGTTAGGCATCTGTCTTCAGCTCGGGCCATGATCTCAGAGTCCTGTGTCCTGTGATCAAGCCCTGCATTGTTGGGCTCCCTGCTCAAAGGGGAGTCTGCTTCTCCCTCTCCCTCTGCCCCTCCCCTGTTCATGTTCCCATGCTCTCTTTCCCTCTCTCTCAAATAAATAAAATCTTTTATAAAAATAAAAATCTTCTTAAAAACCCCACAACAGAATTTCAAGATGGCTACCACAGAGCATAAAACCCCACAGGGACCTTTTGAATGCAGGACCCCGTACAGCTACATTGATCATCTGACCATGAAGCTGGCCCTGTTTACCCTATATTGTGGAATTTATAGTAATGGGGGAGTAAAATGTAAGAAGAGCACAAAGAAGGGAAATAAAAATGGAAATACAGTACCCTAAATTTCTTACTTTATATATAAATTAGTACATTATTTGTTTTTTTTTTAAGATTTTATTTTTAAGTAATCTCTACACCCAATATGGGGCTCAAACTCATAACCCTAAGATCAAGATCGTATGCTCCTCTGACTGAGGCAGCCAGGAGCCCCACGTAGTACATTATTTGAAGGGGAAAGATTAAAGTTGTACATTGTGAACTCTAAAACTAAAACTCTAAAGTTGTACATTGTGAACTCTAAAACTAAAAGAATGGAATTCTAAAAAATACTTAGTGCAGAAAAAGCTGGGGTTGGGGGACAGAAGGAAGAATCACAAGAACAACCACCACCACCAAAAAACCAAACAGAAACAGAATATGAATAGCAAGATTGTACACTTAAATCTGAACATACTAATAATTACGTTAAATGTAAATGAGCTAAACTCTAAATAAAAGGCAAAGATGATCATACTTGATTTAAAAAAAGCAAGACCTAACTCTGCACTTCTTTAAACTGCACTTTGAATTTATTTATTTATTTTTAAAGATTTTATTTATTTATTTGACAGAGAGAGACACAGCGAGAGAGAGAACACAAGCATGGGGAGTGGGAGAGGGAGAAGCAGGCTTCCTGCTGAGCGGGGAGCCTGATGCAGAGCTCGATCCCAGGACCCTGGGATCATGACCTGAGCTGAAGGCAGATGCTTAACGACTGAGCCACCCAGGTGCCCCTGCACTTTGAATCTAAAGAGACATATCTGTTAAAATAAAGAGGTTCAAACACTAAAGTAAGCATTATCATAAGAACCCTGGATTGACTGTATTGATATCAGACAAAGCAGACTTCTAGCCAAGAAATATTAGCAGACATAAAGAGAAAAGACATTTCAAGCAAAAATGGAGTCAATTCATCAAGAAGATTGAACAATCCTAAATGTTCATGTACCTAATTACAGAGTTTCAAAATATAAGAAGCAAAAAATGTCAGAACCAAAAGGACAAATGGACAAATCTGTAATTTTACTGAGGATTTCATCGCTCTTCATGAGTAATAGCCACATTGACAGAAAATCAGGAAATAGATAAAGACTTGAAACCACCATTAATTAACTTGACCAAAGTGACATTTTAGAACACTACACCCAACAACAATAGAATATATATTCAAGTATACATAGGATATTTACCAGTAAACCATATGTTGGGCCATAAAACAAAATTACTGAATTTTAAATGATTGAAGTCATCCTGAGAATGATTCTCTAACTCACAATGGAACTTAATTAAAAATAAATAATCAAAAGATATCTGGAAAATGCCAAAATATTTGGAAATAAATGCTTACGTTATAAAAGAAAAAAGTTTGGAAACACTCTATCTTGGTGTTTTAAATCAAAACACGTTTTATCCCATTACGTTTCGCAAGTTATTATTTTAAATTATTCCCCAGATGAAATGCTCTAGGTTGACATCTGTTTAAATTATCTTACTGGGGCACCTGGGTGGCTCAGTCGTTAAGCGTCTGCCTTCGGCTCAGGTCATGACCCCAAGGTCTCGGATCGAGCCCCGCATCGGGCTCCCTGCTCCACGGGAAGCCTGCTTCTCCCTCTCCCACTCCCCCTGCTTGTGTTCACTCTCTCGCTGTGTCTCTCTCTGTCAAATAAATGAATAAAATCTTAAAAAAAAAAAAATTATCTTACTGCCAGTCCTGCACAAAACATACCATCCTCTTCAAAATTACATCCTTCTAAATCCTATAGTGAGGGGCGCCTGGGTGGCTCAGTCGTTAAGCGTCTGCCTTCGGCTCAGGTCATGATCCCAGGGTCCTGGGATCGAGTCCCACATCAGGCTCCCTGCTCTGCGGGAAGCCTGCTTCTCCCTCTCCCACTCCCCCTGCTTGTGTTCCCTTTCTCGCTGTATCTCTCTCTATCAAATAAATAAATAAAATCTTAAAAAAAAAAAAATAAATAAATAAATAAATAAATCCTATAGTGAAATTGAATGTCATTATTCCACTTAATATCTGAAAAAAACCCCAATGATTTAAGGTTGTTTCTTAAGAAGGAAAAAATATAAACTCAAAGCAAGTAGAAGAAAATAATAAGATGTAAATATTCATGAAATAGCAACCACTGAACAACAGAGAAATCAATGAAACATAAAAAGTTATTTGAAACATCAATAAATTGATAGACATCTAGGTGGATGGAACAAATAAAAAAAGAAAAAGCACAAATTAGCAGTATGAGGAATGAAAAAGGGGTCATCAGCACAGATCTTACATTAAAGGATATAAAGGATGATTATGAATAAATTTATTGTAGTAAATTTGACAACTTAAATGACATGGACAAATTCCTTGAAAGATACAAATTGCCAAAACAGACACAAGAAGATACAAGAATTCTGAGTATCTATATATTTATTTTTAAAATTAAATTTTTATTTTATTTATTTATTTTTTAAAGATTTTATTTATTCATTTGACAGAGAGAGAGCACAAGCAGGGGGAGTGGCAGGCAGAGGGAGAGGGAAAAGCAGGCTCCCCGCTGAGCAGGGAGCCCGATGTGGGGCTCGATCCCAGGACCCTGGGATCATGACCTGAGCCGAAGGCAGCTGCTTAACCAGCTGAGCCACCCAGGTGCCCCTAAAATTAAAATTTTAATTAAAAGCCTTTGCATTAAAAAAAACCTCCAGGTCCACGCAGCTTCACTTGTTAATTTTATTAAACATGCAAAGAAATAATATGAATCTTACACAAACTCTTACAGAAAATAGAAGAGGAAACATTTTCTAACTGATTTTATAAGACCAACATTACCCTGTTGGAAAACCAAAGACACTACAAGAAAAGAAAAATATAGAATAGAACTCATAACATAAATGTGAAAGTCCTTTAAAAACATTAGCAAATAAACCTCACAGATATAAAAGATACTAAGTTATGACTAAGTAGAGTTTATTTTTTTTTTTTAAGATTTTATTTATTTATTTGAGAAAGAGAGTGAAAGAGTACAAGCAGGGGGAGCAGCAGAGGGAGAGGGAGAAGCAGACTCCCTGCCCAGCAGGGAGCCCGATACGGGACACGATCCCAGGACCCTGGGATCACGACCTGAGCCGAAGGCAGACGCCCAAACATCTGAGCCACCCAGGCGCCCCTAAGTAGAGTTTATAAGAGAATGCAAAGTTGCTTTAAAATTAAAAATCATTTTATTTATGAGATAAAGAAAAAAAGCTTTCTTGCAATTATCTTAGTAGATGCAAAAAAGCATTTGAAAAAATTTCACACTTACTCATAATTGGGGAAAAAAACCCTCTAGCAAATCAGAAATTGAATTTCCACAATCTGATAAATGGCAACTATGAAAAAACTACTGCAATATCATACTATGTGGTAAAAGATTTAACACTTTTCCCTTAAGACTGGGAAAAAGGCAAGGCTGTCTTCTTTCACTGCTTTTATTCAACATTTTATTTTATTTAGATTGGACAAGTGCCCTTTCAGCTCTGACACGCTGGGGAACAAGGTCGTGAAGAGGAGGACTTGGTGTGGTGCTGCCACTTCTAACATCTTGGGTCCCTGCGCCTTTTGCAGAACTTCCAACAGCGCTACGTTGGGACAGAGCGTCCAGAGGTTCACAACCTATGTGGTCTGTAGGAGCCACTATGAGGAGGGCCTAGGGAAGAATTTGTCATTTTCAGTGGAAAACAAGTGGCAGTTACTAATGATGACAACTGTGTACTTTGGATCTGGATTTGCTGCACCTTTTTTTTTTATAGTAAGACACCAGCTGCTTAAGAAATAAGGATGTTTTAATTAATCCATTAAACAGATGTGAAAAGGAACATTTAAGAGGTGCAATCTCTTTGAAAAAATGAATCAAACTCTTGAATTCAACATACTCAATATGTTTGTAAATAAACTTATGGCATGAAAAAAAAAAGGAAAGTAAAACAATATGATTGTATACGGAGAAAGTCCAAAGAAATCTACAATAACAAGCTACTAAAATTCATCAGGGAATTTAGCAAGGTCTCAGGATACATGGTCAATATATAAGAGATAATTTGTACTTATACATATGGGGAATAAACAATTGGAAAATGAAATGTAAAATAACATAAAAAGTTGCATAAAAATCATGAAGTACTTAGGGATACAAAATTTGTACACTGAAAATACAAGATATTGCTAAAAAAAATTAAAGAACTACTAAATAAATAAAGAGATCCATCACATTAATGAATTAGAAGACTCAATTTTGTTAAGACATCAAATTCTCTCAAAATTGATCTGTAGATTCAACACAGACCTAATCAAAATCACGGCAGGCTTTGTTGCAGAAATTGACAAGCTGATTCTCAAATTTATATGGAAATGCAAAGGACCTGGAATAGCCTAAAACTTTTTCAAAAATAAGAAAGTTGAAGAACATATACTACTGATTTCAAGACACTATAAAGCTACAGTAATCAAGACAATGTGGATTAGTGAAAGCAGAAACAAATGGATCAATAGAACAGTACAGAGTCTAGAAATAGACCCACACTTATATAGTCAATTGATTTCCACAAAGCTGGGGAAAAAAAAAAATCTTTTCAATAGATGGCTTTGGAACAAATGGATATCTACAGGGAAAAAAATTAACCTTGACTTTTACCCACACCATTTACAAAAGTTAACCTGAAATATATCATAAGCCTAAACCTAACAGATAAAACTATAAACCTCCTAGAAGAAAAAAATAGACAAAAAAAAATCTTTAGGGAAGGAAAAGATTTCTTAGGATACAAAAAGCACTAACCCCTAGAGGCAAGAAATCGATAAACTGGACTTCATCAAAATTAAGATCTTGTGCTCTTTTTTTTAAAAAATATTTTATTTATTTATTTGACAGAGAGAGAGATAGCGAGAGCAGGAACATAAGCAGGGGGAGTGGGAGAGGGAGAAGCAGACTTTCCGCAGAGCAAGGAGCCCGATGCAGGGCTTGATCCCAGGACCCTGGGATCACAACCTGAGCGAAGGCAGACACTTAACGACTGAGCCACCCAGGCGCCCCAGATCTTGTGCTCTTCTAAAGATGTTTTAAAAATGAAACAGCAAGCCACAGACAGGGAGAGAATATTCAAAATACATATATTTAACAAGCACTTAAATCCATAACATATAAGGAACTATTACAAATGAATGATAAGGCTAACAACAGAATGAAAATATGCATCAGATGTGAATAGACATTTTACAAAAGATTTTATGAGTAGCCAGTAAGTACAATAAAGCAGCTGAAAAGAGGTACACTATCATTAGTCATTAAAGACATGCAAATTAAAACCCCAAATACCACTACAGACCCACTAGAATGGTTATAATGTAAAAAATGTATACTAAGTGTCAGAGTACCTGGAACTTTCAAACACTACTACTGTAATATGGTACAACCACTTTGGAAAACAGTTTGGCAGTTTCCTATAAAATTAAACATATGATTGCCATATGAAGTTGTAATTTCACTTGTAGGTATTTCACGTGGAGGAAAAATGTTATGTTTACACACATACTTCTACATGAATATATTCACAGCCTCTTTATTCAGAATAGCCCAAACTAGAAACAACCAAAAGGCAATCGAGAAGCGAATACATAAACAAAATGTAATATATTCATACAATAGGATATTCCTCAGCAATAAAAAGGAGCAAAACCAACAATATGCACAACGACGTGGACATCTCCCAAAAACATGCAGAAACAAAAAAGTACATACAGTATGATTCCATTTATATGAAATTCAAGAAGAGCCAAAATTAATCTATAATGAAAGAAAGCATTACAGAAAGCCCTGTCTAGGGCCAGGAGGGTGAGAACTAAAAACAAAAGAGTAGGGGCGCCTGGGTGGCTCAGTCATTAAGAGTCTGCCTTCGGCTCAGGTCTTGATCCCAGGGTCCTGGGATCGAGCCCCACATCGGGCTCCCTGCTCAGCGGGAAGCCTGCTTCTCCCTCTCCCACTCCCCCTGCTTGTGTTCCCTCTCTTGCTGTCTCTCTCTCTGTCAATAAATAAATAAATAAATAAATAAATAAATAAATAAATTTAAAAAATAAAAAAATAAAAATAAAAACAAAAGAGTATAAGGGAACTTTTTGGGGTGATGAAAATATTATAATCTTGATCGGGATGGTAGTTACAAAGGTGTATACGTTTATCAAAACTAATTGACCATACACTTAAAATGGGTGCATTTTATTGTATGAAGTTATATCCTGGGGCACCTGGCCAGCTCAGTCGGTAGAGCATCCAGCTCTTGATCTCAGGATTATGAGTTCAAGCCCCATTCTTTCTCTTCTCCTTTTGTGACTCTAATTACACATATGTTAGATGATTTAATATTATTCCACAGGTTACTTGTGCTCTGTTCATTTATTTTTTTGACCTGTTTTCAAGTTCACTAAACATTCTACAGAGCAAAGTCCAATCTGATTTTAAGTCCATCTAATAATTATTTCAGATATTGTACTTTTCAGCTTCAAATTTTCTATCTGGTTCTTCTAACATTTCCATTCCTCTTCTGAAATATTCCATCTCTTCACCCATTACATATTTTTCCCTGAATATATTCATAATAATCTTAAAGTCCTTGTTGGCTAATGCCAACAATTGTGTCATCTTTAGGTTTTCCTTTATTGACTCTTTTTTTCTCTCCATTATGGTTCAAATTTTCTATTTCTTCTAGTGCCTTGTAATTTTAATTTATGTATGTATGTATGTATTTAAGTAATCTCTACCCCCACTGTGGAGTCAAACTCATAACCCCGAGATCAAGAGTCTCATGCTCTTCCCACTGAGCCAGCCAGGCACCCCTAGTGCCTTGTAATTTTTAATCATATTCTTGGCACTGCCTATAAAAGAACAGTAGAGGAAAAGATATACTTTGTGTTTGTTTTGCTTTATATATTTCTGAGATTATAAACATTCCTCTCTCTGGTAATTAGATTGAGGGGCTGATCATTCAGATTCCTCCTAGAGTCAAGTTGAGCTGAGGCTGGGTAGCAGGTCTTATTACAGGGAATTCACCTGGGATCAGCCCAACCTCTAACCTCCTGAGCTGCTGCTACCTTTTAAATATTGTCAATATTTGAGATGGAAAAAAGATGGCTACGGTTTCAATTATTTTTGGTTCAACCCTGGATTCAACCCTGGCAGGGTATCACTGCACAAATATGTGGGACTATAAAACTTCTTTGTGCCTCCCATACCCCCTGCAATGATGCTGTCTTAGTAAAAACTGGAACAGCAGATAATTATTGGGCCAAGTAGTTTGTTTTTGCATTTGGGATTCTTCCAGATTCCAATCCGCACTCCAATTCCAATTTTAGTATGTGTGCTGCCGAAGCAAGCACCACACTCCAATTCCAACAGTCCATACTGTGAACAAAGACTTGGCAGATTTTCCCTTTTCTCTGGGAAGCCTCACCATCTATGCAGGGCTACCTGTATCCAGACTATATGCTTGTCCTCAGGTATGAAAGTTGTTATGGCTCTTTGTTCACTTAGAAAGGAATTCACTCTGGAATTCAGTTCATCAAAATTTCCTTGCATCCACTACTATTCACTAGCCTCAGAGAAATACATGATTTTTATTTTGTCCAGGATTTTCTTGTTACTATGGGAACAAATGTTTTTCAAGTTCTTCTACATCCTAACTGGAAGAGGAAGTCTTAAAATGTTTTTAATGAAATAGAATAGTGAACAATAGTATAAATCAGAATACACTGCATGAAGGAAAGGGTTAAGTATTGCTTCAGAATGTTTGTTTCAGAGGTGTGTGTGTGTGTGTGTGTGTGTGTGTGTGTGTGTGAGAGAGAGAGAGAGAGATGGACTGTACATGTATTTATTATGGTGAGGTGTGGTCAAAAAATTTGGAAAGTCTGTCTATAGCCACTGGAGTCCACTTCAATGCAAGGCAAAGAGTTTAGAGAAAGGATATTAGGACACAAAAATCTAAAGAGAATTGTCTACTGCTAACTGAATTTCAGGCACTGAAACAGTTCAGAAACATAAGGCTTTTACATATCAACACAGAACAAAGTATGTCCCTGGAAAAATACACAAAGCATAAAATATCACAATAGGCAACTGCTGTTAGAGAAGAATAAAATACATCCAGATATTTTAATAACAAACAGCCTTTGGTTTTTTATTAAAGCCAGTTTCTGGGCCTATGTGCTATAATTCAATGTGCTGCTTACTGATTGCTATTATTAGATTAAGAATGCAAAGAAAGATTCTGGAGAGAAAATGTGCTCCTTTTATATTTGGCTTCTTTAATGAAAATGTTTTTTGAATTTCTTTTTTTGGAGTGAGGGAAGAGATAAGAAGATTCTCTGAATGTAAGAAAGCTATTCCTAGGTGAAGAGAATAAATCACCTTTAACTCAGCGTCAATGAAACAAACCAAAGAAAAGGAATGTTTAGGGGAGCCTCAGTTGGTTAAGTGTCTGCCTTCAGCTCAGGTCATGATCCCAGGTCCTGGGATGGAGCCTCATGTCAGGTTCCCTGATCAGCAGGGAGCTTGTTTCTCCCTCTTCCCTCTGCCCCTCCCCCCACTCGTGCTCTCTCTCTTGCTCTCTCTCACTCTCTCTATCTCAAATAAATAAAATCTTTTTTTAAAAAGGCATGTTATAAAACATAGGTAGAGATCATAGTATTTATATGGGAGGCATCAGGGTACAGGATACAAACAAAGAGTGCAGGCTTTGGGGCTGGACACCTGGATTCAAATCTTCTGCAACTTACTTGGTGGTGGGCCTTATACTCTTAACAAATCCAAGCCTTACTCCATAACAAGGGAATAACACACACCAGTAGAGTTATTAGAAGGATCAAATGAAATAATATATAATATGTCTCCTGTACAAGGTAAGTGTCCAAGAATTATTATGATGTTACTGTCATAACTTCTTTAAATATTATATGTATATAAGTGTCAGTACACATCCTCACCAATTTAACTTCCTGAATGTCTGTCTCTTTATTTCTATCCCTATTACAACAACCTCAACTTATGTACTTATCATTCTTCTCCTAGAACTACCATAATACAGCCTCCTCTATGGCCCACCTGCCTCTAATATCAACTCCCTTCCAGTACCATTGCCAAAGTGATATTTCTAAAACTTAGATATGATCAAATCACAAACCAGTTAAAACCTTTGGTGGTTTTTGGTGTTCCATAATCTACCAAAGTGGTTATCAAAACATACTCCCAAGGAACAACAGACTTCCAAGAACTGAACCAAGATCTTATATAAAAATTGAATAATACCCCCACACACTAGTTTGCAGAAATAAGTTACATTAGTAGATATAATTTACTCAATATTAAGTTTTTTCCTCCACAAACGTATCTTAAACATTTGACCCTTACTACTGTTTGTGGTGTTAGTCAATGCTAACAAAATGGCAAAACAAACACATGGCCAACAAAAATTAATGGAAAAAAGCTGGGATAAGCCAATCATGAAGTTTTAAAGCTTTTTAAAAATGTCATATGTACACATACGTGTGCTTTTATAGGGCATACACAAAATATGGTCAATAAATTTGCTACTCGAATAGTTTTTGGTTTAAATGATAAAAGTAAACAAGTAAATATTTCATGGTGTCCAGAGACAAGATAAAGTCCATACTCCTTAACGTGATATATAAGATCTTTCACCCTCTGATTCTAGCTTGCTTCCTGCCATCTGCCTTGCTTATATGCTACATTCCAAGAACATCAAATAATTTGCATCTATCAGTGGTTAAGAGCTAGAATATTGGAGTTACAGAGTTCAGATACCACCAGACTTGGTTCTTGGCCGTGTAACCTCAGTCAAATTACTTAATCCTTCTAAGCCTGCTTCCTTATCTATAGAATGATCACAATATTATAGATAACACTTACCAAGCACTTACTATGAACCAGGCCTAACTCTACTCACTTCACCAATATTAACTCATCTCATTCTTGTAACAACCCATGAGGTATAAATACTGTCATTATCCTCATTTTGCAGATGAGGAAAGAGGCACAAAGAGGTTAAGTATAACTGATACGGGTCTTGGTACTCTCTGCCATAAAAGACACAGATATTCATTCTATAAGGTTGTTGTAAGGATTAAATATGAAATGATGTAAAAAAAAAAAAAACCGTTTAAGACAATTCCTGGCATACAGTAACTGCTCAACAAATGATAGCTATCAGGGCACCTGGGTGGCTCAGTCAGTTAAGGGTCTGACTCTTGATCTCAGCTCAGGTCTTGATCTCAGGGTCCTGAGTTCAAGCCCCGCTGCACTGGGCTCCACGCTGGGTGTGGAGCCTACTTAACAGAAACATGATAGCTATTAATTATTTCCTGAACACACATTGTACTTTCAAGACCCATTCAAAGTTTTGCTGTGAAACCTTCCTTAGACCTTGACCCGGAGTTAATCACTTCTGAGTGCTCCCATTACACCTGTTAGTATTCTGTAATCCTTTCCCAATGTTAAATTCCTCTTACAACAAATACTTCTGTATACATTTTCCATGACCTCAAGAATCTTAATGTTCTGGAGACATTCTTGCTGGGGATACTTAGAAAAAGAGGAAACTTAAGGGTGAAAATGAAGAGAGGTAACACTGATAAACAGAGAGGAATAAATGTCTTGGCAATGCTGTCTTGAAAGCCCTAAAGTGAACCTAAATCTCACAATGTAACTCCCCTACTTGCTATAGCAGAGGATGCTAAGACATGTATTATAGAAGTATTGGATGCAGGGGCGCCTGGGTGGCTCAGTTGGTTAAGCGTCTGCCTTCGGCTCAGGTTGTGATCTTGGGGTCCTGGGATCCAGCCCCACGTCAGGCTCCCTGCTCAGCAGGAGTCTGCTTCTCATTCTCCCTCTGTCCCTCCCCACCATACTCCCCCACTTGTGGGCTCTCTCTTGCAAATACGTAAATAAAATCTTAAAAAAAAAAGAAATATCAGATGTAATGAAATCTGCTCAGGAAGATGGGTAGGAATTTGAACTGCTCACATTATATGCGTTTTGGAATTTTCTAGTAGGTATATTTAATAAAATACTAATATAGTATTATTAGTATTTTATCATCTGGATATATAATCTGGATAAATTTTTTTAAGATTTATCTATTTATTTTAGAGAGAGAATCTCAAGCAGACTCCCTGCTGAGTGTGGAAAAGCCTGACACAGGGCCCAATCTCATGACCCTGAGATCATGACCTGAGCCAAAACCAAGAGTCGGACGCTCAACCGACTTAGCCACCCAGGTGCCCCGCCTCTAGATAAATTTTTATTAAAGCCCACAGAAATAAATCTTGCATAAAATTTTATTGAATTTGTTCAAAATATTTTAAAGCAAAAGAGAAAAAAAAATAAATGTCAAACTGGCTTCTACCTTTCAGACTGTTACCATCTTGTTAACTGTTCCTTGAATAACAAATCTTCAAAGCAAGCACATACAGGATACCGGCCTTTTATCTCACTTCTATCAGAGGAAACAGCCTTATAGGTAACTAAAAATGATTCCCAAAATAGCAAAGAAACTTAAAAAAAAAGCCCTAATACTACTAATAATAGACAAGATAAATTTCTCAGCAGTTATTGTGCCTAATTGCAAAGCAAGCAATAGGATTCTTCAAAATATAAATTTAATTCTTTACCAGTTCTACAACTTTCTTAAGACATCTGTCATGGGAACTTTCTGAGTTGTTTTTTTTTTTAATGAAAGAATGAAAAATGATAGTTGACTATCATGACTTCTTTCAGATTATATTCAGAATTTTGAGGCACAAGCCAAAGAACTAGAATAATGCTAATATCGTGATTGTGTTACATGGTTGGTTATCCACATTATTTAAAAAACATCCAAAAGACTACAATTCTTCTTTGCTGTTCACTGATTCTGATGGGTGCTGGAGATTTTATTTAACAAAGCTGTGTGACCCTAGGAGCTATCCTCATAACTAACCCAATGTTATGGGCTGAATGCCTGTGTCCCCCCCAAATTCCTATGTTGAAGCCACAATCCTTAATGTGATGGTATTGGAGGTGAGGCCTTTGGGATTCATGAGCATGGAGTACTCATGAATGGGACTAGTGCCTTTATAAGAAGAGACATAAGAGCTCTTGCTCCATCATGGGAGAATACAATAAGAAGATGGCCGTCTGCAAACCAGGAAGAGGGCCCTCACCAGGAACCAAATTGGATGGTACCTTGATCTTGGACTTCCCAGCCTCTAGAACTGTGAGAGATAAATTTTTGTTAAGCCACCCAGTCTGTGATAGTTTTGTTATAGCAGCCTGAGCTGACTAGATAAATAGTAATTCCACCTTCAAAACATCTCTCTAACTCTGACCACTTACCATCTTCACTGCTACCACACTAATTGATGCCACCATCATTTCTCCCACTCTTGTTTTTTTGATTTCTACTCAATATTCACCTTTCCTGTCCATCTTATCTAAAATAAGGCTTCTTGGGGTGCCTGGGTGGTGCAGTCGGTTAAGCATCTGCCTTCAGCTCAGGTCATGCTCTCAGGGCTGTGAGATCAAGTCCCTCATCAGGCTAGATGCTCAGCATGGAGTCTGCTTCAGATTCTCTCTCTCCCACTCCGTCTGCCCCTCTTCCTGCTCATGTGTGCTCTCTCTCTCTAAACAAGTAAAATCTTTAAAAAAATAAAAATAAAATAAAATAAAATAAGGCTTCTTTCTCCACATATTTCTCTATGCCTTCACTCTGCTATATTTTCTCCATAGAGCTTATCATTTACCTGAAATTCCATTATTTGTTTGTTTACTTATTTGTCTCCCCTGTTGGAACAAAAATTTTTCACTACTATATTCCCAGCACCTAGAAGACTATGCACCACACAATAATTCCCCAATAAATATTTGCTGAATGAATAAATCCTGAATATAAAAATGTATAAAGAGGAAAGAAAGGTTTATGACAATTAGCAACGCCTATTACTTTAAGTGTTTCTAATGATTTAAAGGTGCCCCATTTGTAGGAGGGGAAAACATCTTAGAATACTTTAAGGAGAAATAAATACTATTTGCCAGGCACTACATGCATAATCTCATTTAATCCTCACAACAATCTCTGGAGGAAGATATTTTCATTTTCTCGGTGAGGCAACTGAGGCTTAGCAGGGTTAGATAATTTTTAAGGTCATATACATTACACTATTAAGTGGAAAAAAACAGAATTTGAATTCAAAATCTTATTCTTATTAGCACATAACATACTACCTTCAAGATAAAAAGACATTTTGATAAGGGACATATCTAAGTCAGAGGTCTCCAGACTCTGATTTGAAACTCCTATGAAAGAAAATTAATTTATGTGTACTTAAAAATTACAGATGTAACAATTATGATAACATCACGCATATTATAAAATGAAAAATTTTAAAGCATGAGATATTTTTTAAAATTTTATTTTATTGGCTTTGTTAAGAATTAAATATATAAATGGAGGAAAAAACAACCATCTCACTCTCACTCAAGTCTTATAAATAATAAATATTCTAAGTAAGAGCAATGTGATTAAACATGATTTTTTTTTAAAAAAAAGATTTATTTATTTGAGAGAGAAAGAGAGTGCGAACAGGGGGAGAGGCAGAGAAGAGGGAATGAATCTCAAGCAGACTCCATGCTGAGCAGGGATCCCGATGCTCAAACCCAAGACCACAAGATTACAACCTAAGCCAAAATCAAGAGTCAGAGGCCCAACTGATTGCACCACCCAGATGTCCCCATGACATTCTCTTCTTGAAACTGTGATTCAAAGATATAGTTCTAAATTCACTTTATTTCATGCTTGGTTCTAAGGGTGTTATGGGCTGAATTGTGTCCCCCCCCCCCATTCATGTGTTGAAGTCCCAATCCCCAGTACCTCAGAATATGACTCTGTTTGGAGACAGAATCTTTAAAAAAGTAAGTAATCAAGTTAAAATAAGGTCACTAGAGTGGGCCCTAATCCATTATGACCGGTATCTCTATAAGAAAAGGAAATTTGTGGGGCACGTGGGTGGCTCAGTGGGTTAAGCATCTGCCTTTGGCTCAGGTTATGATCCTTGGGAGCCTCAGCAGGGAGTTAAGCATCTGCCTTTGGCTCAGGTTATGATCCTTGGGAGCCTCAGCAGGGAGTCTGCTTCTCCCTCTGCCCCTCCCTCTGCTCATGCTCTCTCTCATTCTCAAATAAATAAAATCTTAAAAAAAAAAAAAAAGGAAAGGAAATTTGTACACAAACACAGAGAGAAGCCACGTAAAGACACAGAAAAAGTCGGCCAACTATGAAGCCAAGAAGAGGCCCCAGAAGAAACCAACCCTGTCAACACCTGAATTTCAGACTTCTAGCCTCCAAAAGTATGAGAAAATAAATTCTGTTGTTCAAGCCACTCAGTCTGTGGTACTTTTTTTATGGCAGCTGTGCTGACTAATACAAAGGGCCACAGTAATTGAAAAAGATAACTCACCACAATAACACAGAGCCAATGAAAGAAGAGCTTCAGGGACTGAATAAAAAAAAATCATCTGTGAATTCCATTCACCAATTAAGCAAAAGTTTGTTGAAATGTGACTAGTATATTTCCATCTTCTCCAATGTCTATGGACTATATCTGCATACTATTTGGTCAGGGTTACATTATTTACATTTTTAACAGACTGATTAAAAATCCACTGAAACTACCCTGAAAGATTTTAAAACAGACTAGAAAATTGTTTCCAAGGGTCCTAAGTGTGCAGGTAAGAGAGTTTTATAGATGACACATATCCTTTGTTTTGGGCAACAACAAATAGCAATGAAAACATTCCCAAATACCAAAATCTCTCTCCAAATCATGAGACTCTTCAGAAAAACAACAGATTTCTCATTCATTATTAAAACATCACTTTTGCTTTGAAGGGATATACTGAAGGTGTTTATATTTTTAAAATTGTCTGCCGATAACCAATTATCATTACAGAAAACCAACAATTCTGGAACTTTTCTACTGGTGAAGGAAAATTGTTTGGCTTATTTTAACTCTGATGACTCTTAAAAATGCTTCTCTGTAACAGACTAAGAAACTACTACAAGATACCAATTATTTTCAAGGCCATTGCTCATCTTATTTTTCAAAGGATTATAATGATTCTACAGTTTAAAATATAATTTGTAGGGGCGCCTGGGTGGCTCAGTCGGTTAAGTGTCTGCCTTCGGCTCAGGTCATGATCCCAGGGTCCTGGGATCGAGCCCCGCATTGGGCTCCCTGCTTAGCAGGGAGCCTGCTTCTCCCTCTGCTTCTGCCTGCTGCTCCCCCCAGCTTATGCACGCTCTCAATCTCTGTCAAATAAAGAAATAAAATCTTAAAAAATAAAATAAAATATAATTTGTAAATATCCTGGGTTTCAGCACCAAAAAAAAAAAAAAAAATCTGTAAATCTACCTACTCAGACACATATAAGCTGCACACATAAAAACGGTTACGTGTTGCAACAGCTAAAAGGGAACACAAAGTGAGGATGTCACCGTCCACTCTTTTTTGTTGGGGAATGACCACTTTTCCCATTGGGATTAATCCCGTAGATAAACTCTGACAGGAGTGAAGGCACCAGATATCAATCCGTATAGTGAATATTCAGTAAAGCCTAATTCCTTGCTTTTTTTAGATGAAAACTGATGTAAATAACAAATCTAATGCTCTTTTTCCTTCACAATGTCTCATCTTGCGCACCCCCAGGAGACCATGAGTACAGAGTAAAATGTTTCAACTTACACGTGCATTAACTCTAATGTTTACCACTTTACAAAGGTAAATTGAGAAAATTCAGGGGTCGGCTAAAGTAACCAGGTGGCCAAAAGTTTTAGGAGTATGAAATGTAAGCAACCCTTTCCTTTGAAACTCTGGAGGAGTACTCAGAAGATGCAAGAAGCATTTTCCCTCTGAAGATTTATTGAGATATAACTGATAAAAAACACTGTGTAAGTTTAAGTACAATGTGACTTGATAAGTGTATATATTATGAAATGATTACCATAATAAGGTTAGTTAACACATTCATCACCCCACTATTATTTTATTTTGTAGCGAGAACATTTAAGATCTACTCTCTTAGCAATAGTATTGTTAACCAGTGACCAAGAACTATTTTTTGAAAGGCGGGAAATACATGCCTACAGAGGTCATTTACATCTGCACAGTCCTTAGCCTTTCTCGAATGACAGGGAAACACAAAAGAAGCCTCAGGGAGCAGGGGAGATATGCACTAGAGGCAGAAGGAAAGAAGAATGGGATTTGGGAAAAGTGTTCCTCGGTTTAAATATCAAGGAGGCTGGCAATCACATTCATAGCTGTGCTTCTGTTGCAGCTAGACTTTAATCTAGTGTTCCAGCTAATCATCTAGTTTAAAGCAAGCTAGGTATGGTTAACTGTACATTGTACTATACCCAGAAATGTACCGGTCCTAAGAGGCTATATGGGCCCCTGGTAGAACAGGGCTTACATAAAGTAGAAGAACTAACTTCCCAAACCAGCATCTTATAAAAAATGCCAAGTCCTTAGGAGTGTGGAAGCAGGCTCTTCAGCTAACCTTACCCTTAGAACTTAGGAGATAATTCTGATTTCCAAAGAGTTACTCTGGAGCGCAGATCCCAAAATGAAGCTGGAAATTAGATTCACAGGCGCCAGGAGTGTTGTGTACACTAAATATCCTTACCTGATTCCTACATCAGGAGTCCGGGGGCCTAGCTCTCAGCAACTCTTGCCTTGTCCTAAATGTGCCCTTTATAGGGGCGCCCAGGCGGCTCAGTCGTTAAGCATCTGCCTTCGGCTCAGGTCATGATCCCAGGGTCCTGGGATCGGGCCTCGCATTGGGCTCCTGGCTCAGCGGGGAGCCTGCTTCTCCCTCTCCCACTCCCCCTGCTTGTGCTCTCTCTCTCACTGTGTCTCTCTCTGTCAAATAAATAAATAAAATCTTAAAAAAAAAAAAGTGCCCTTTATAAACCTTGAAATTTCTTTGGGATGCACCTTCAATTTTTGATGTGAAAGGTATAAAAATGTTTCACTCATGGATAAACCACAGACGTAGCAAAACAGAGATGTAGATGATAGAGGTAGCAAAACAGGGACTTACAATATTACTGTTCTGGCCAAGGAGGATGAGAATAGTTTGATTTGTACAGTGGGCACTCTGACAGTCAAAACTAGATGATGACTGTCTAGTTGATCCACAATATGACAACGCCATGTTCAAATCTCTAATATTTGCCCCACTTTGTCAAGCCATTTTATTGGTTTCTAGATCACTTCTTCCTGCTACTAGGTAGTGTTTGTGAAAAGAATGCGAACTAATTGGGCACCTGGGTGGCTCAGTCGTTAAGCGTCTGCCTTCGGCTCAGGTCATGATCCCAGGGTCCTGGGATCGAGCCCCGCATTGGGCTCCCTGCTCAGCAGGGAGCCTGCTTCTGCTTCTCCCTCTGTCTACCACTCTGCCTACTTGTGCTGTCAAATAAATAAATAAAACCTTAAAAAAAAAAAAAGAATGCAAACTAATTTTCTTACAGTAGAACCCCTGTTATAACATATTTGTTAATTAGTACACTGTTGAACCACATCCTTGGACTGAAACATAATACTAAATGAAAGGGTACTATAATGCAGTTACCCTATAATGTTTTACCAAATACATTTTGAAGACATTCAACTAAATTTCCCTAGAAAAATAAATTTTGAAAGATACTTTGGGAAAAAACCCACATGATATAATCCCTAAGTTTTATAAGATATCTTCCAAATCAGCTAATGATATGGTTTGTTATCCACACCACTGTTCCTGTCCCATAAAGAAGGCTGTAAGTTAACAGGAGAGTATTTGATGTCATGGAATAGCATAACTGAGGTCCAAACAGTCCTCTCTAAGTCAGTTCTTGTATTTCTCAACAGCAGAACTTAATTCCCACTACCTAAATATGTTCAGCAAATAAAAGGTAAAGAGAAAAAAATCCAGGTGGCACAGAAGAGGTCTGTTTGCATAGTAATGTGATATTTTAAATGATAATCATCATCATTTATTAAGTGCTCCTGGTGCCAAGCATTGTGCTTAGTACCTACAGACATTATTACATTTAATTCTCACAGCTCTGACAGATAGTTATTATTACCTCCCTTTTGTAGAGAAGGAAGCTGAGACTGAACTTGGTTAGTTACCCAGGTAACACAAACTTAGTTCCGCTTTACTCCAAAGCTTCTGCATTTAACCAGTATGCATTACTTGTTTGTGGGTAGACATAACAATAATAACAGCTAATATAACAGGATGTCAAATGCAACTTTTCCTGTCCTCTCGGGGTTTCAGCAGGGGCCTCAAAGGCCAAGATCAAAACAATAGGAATCAAATACTTCCACATTCTAAAGAGAAGTGCAAGGCTTATAAAGTGGGGCAGCCAAAACCAGCCCTGCTAACATCAGTTCATTACCTTTGTCACAACTATGTAAAAAGAATTATAATCAGTTAATTGTAAGGATTACAAGGGACAATATAAAGAACTTCTTTAAAGAAATTAGGGGTGTATGTTTCCTTTCCTCCTAAGGGAAAAAGAGGAGGTACTTCCTGCCTATCTCAAGCCAAGGGACTGGAAGCTCAAGATAATCACTCAAAGCGCTTAACTTGTACCAAGAATAGGAGAGACACAGGGACTAACCACTCCCGCCTGGGGGGATAAAAAGTGCTGGTTCATAGCTAAATTTTAAAAAGACTGTTTAGGTACAATAGTCAAATTAAATGTTTGAGCAGAAGAGGAAGTTTTAGGAAATGCCACAATGTGGAAACTTATATATAAAAGTAACTCGAATTACATGAAACTTCACAATTTCATTAAATTAATGCAATGTTAGTAATTGCCCATATACGTAAATGAAGTTTATTTTAATTTTTTTCATCTAATTATCCTTTTTAAAACCTCCTCTGTAGTAAGAAATAACTGTCCCAAATTAGAACTTTTAAACTTTACAAATAGCTTCAAAATAACTTTAAAGTAACATTGTTTTTATTTTTATTTATTTTTTAAGATTTTATTTATTTGAGATAGAGAGCGCGAGCACGCACACAAGGGAGAGAGAGAGAACGTGAGCATGGAGGGGGGAGGCTCAGGTTCAGAGAGAGAGGGAGAAGCAGGCTCAGGACCCAGGGATCATGACCTGAGCCGAAGGCAGACGCTTAACCAACTGAGCCACCCAGGTGGCTTTTAAATAGTTTTTAAATCACAAACTCAAACTTGGCTAAGCTCTTCTTAGCAGCAAAATTCTTACTTCCTATCGTGTTCAAAGGTTGAAAAAAATTCTAGAAAGTAAAAAGAAAAAAAATTTTTCTAAGTTTTAAATATCATAAACTACTACTACTACTTTCTGGAAATTTTGAAAAATAGAGAAAATGAGGGGAAAACACCTCTAAGCCTACCATCTCCAGCATAATCACTGGTATATTTTGGTATATTTCCTCCCTGCCTTTTTTCATAAGCATATTTTTATATAATAGCAATTATAGTATATATGTAATCACATCCTGCTTTTTTTAGTGTTATGTAAAAAAAAAATGCACTTTTGAAGGATTTAAAACTATAGACATAACAAGCGCTCCTAAAAACATACATTCATATCCACTGAACGTAACTTTCAATCTTATTCTAAAGCCAAAAAGCCAGAAGGCCGATTTCTCAAGTTTTCAAATCCCCAAATTATACATTCAACGGATATTTTCTCTTGCTTGACAATATAAAAACAACAGAAAGTAAAACTGCACTCACATAGTTATTAAACATGTCTCCTATTCCTCAAATGACCATTTAAACACATGAAGTATTAGATCTGTAATATATTGACCTTCAGGCCCAACAATTATCACTTAGAAGCGTCAAAGTTAGCACCTCTCCCCTCCTCTTTCCTGAACAATCCAGCCCTAAAGCCATTAGGTGGAACAGAGTAAGGCAGGCATCCATGCCTGATGCTCAGGAGCCACAAGAGACCAGAGCAGGGGAGCAGAGCACCAGAGCTTGAGGCGACAGGACAGCACCTGGGTAGGAGGGCAGCTAGTGTGGCCTGGAGGGCCTGAACAAAGTCAAGAGGGCAGGCCCTACAGAGGTGCAGCCCAGCACAGGATGTAAGGGGCTGAGCAAAATGAGGGGGTAGCCAACCTGACGGGTGGTCTGGGTGGATCGTCAGAACTAGGGCGGGGTGAGGAGCTGGGGCAAACTGGCACAGAATACTGACTAGTGAAACTCAGGCTGAATTTCAGCCTGTCAGCTGGATGCCAATGTGTAACAGACGAGCTACTCAAACAGAACACCTTGACTGACTACAGGTTTCCCCCCATCTGAAAGTAGAGCATTTCTAGGAAACCTTTCATAACCCAAACTGGTGTAAAGCAAAGAAGCTATTACCATTAATGACATGGAAAATTGTCTGAGCTTTCCCAGATCCCCAAAAATAACCTCTCTGAGGCTTTTCTGATACCTTAGTACACATCTTGCTAATGGATGCACAAAATAAACTGAGCTAAAGCACAGATGCTCACAGATGCAAATCAAAGCTATGGTGGCTGGATGCTGAGACACTCACTAAGTGTAGGTCCAGGGCAAGGGAGCTCCGCAGAGACACTCTAGCTGTGTGTGTGGGGGTGGGGGGGGGGGTGGCAAGGGGGCGTGCAGGGGGTGGGAGGAGCTGCATATATAACAGCTTAATTTGATGCAAAACAAATGCTGAACGCTATTTTCACTTTTTGCCTTTCTTTGTAAAAGTGAACGTCCCCTTCAGATTTCTTTCAGTTAGCAAAAACAGGTACTAACGTAGATTGCCCATAAAAGCGAAGCAGCCTAATGTGAACTTTCGAAAAATGGGGGATACCTGGACCATGCAAATATTAAAAAGAATGAGGTAGAGAGCTATGTGCAGATACGGAAAAATGTCCAAAATAAAAGCAGGGAAAACAATTTCTCTAGTATGATTCCATCTCTATATAGACTTTTAACAGAATTTTAGATTCTTATGCATATACATATAAGACATACCCATACACACACACACACCCCCACACCCCTTGCCATGATGTGAATTGGATATTAACCACAACTGAGTCCTCCTCTGTTCAGCCTCCTTCTCTGAAATGGACTGGATGGACGAGGCCTCTTCTCTTCCCCAAAGTGGACGAAGGGGGTGGTTAGAAAGTGATCATCTTATGATCATTTGGACTTTCTCAGTTCAGTATATGGTTGGTTCTGTCAGTAAAAGTTTCATTATCTTCACTTTGATACTTTTTATACAATCAGACCATACTTGGGCGCCTGGGTGGCTCAGATGGTTAAGTACCTGCCTTCCGCTCAGGTCATGATCCCGGGGTCCTGGGATCGAGTCCCACATTGGGCTCCCTGCTCAGCGGGGAGCCTGCTTCTCCCTCTGCCTCTCTCTCTGTCTCTTATGAATAAATAAATAAAATCTTTAAAAAAAAAAACAAAAAACAATCAGACCATACTTTAAGAAATTTTTTTATTGTCTTTGTAATAACATGACTCAATGTTTTAAAAGAGTAAATTTCATGGACACTGCTTATTGGATTGTGGTGGATAAGCAAGAAATCATCAATGATGGGACCAGTGAGAAGGCCCTGGAGCAAGTTTTTTCACTCTTTATTTTATAACTTTTTACAATGCTTGAACCTTTTTTTCTTTTAACCAGGATTATATATTTTTCTTGTTTTTTTAATGTTAAAACAGGATCTATCTGGGTGGTAGAAAGATGGATCTTTTAAGTTGTATTCTTTATATTTTTCTATATTAAATAAAATACTAATGTTTTTTTAAAAAAATGAACACACATGATATTGCAGAAATATCACTCCCAATAATTTTTTTTTTTTTAAAGATTTTATTTATTTATTTGAGAGAGAGAGAATGAGAGAGAGAGAACACTTGAGAGGGGATAGGGTCAGAGGACGAAGCAGACTCCCTGCCGAGCAGGGAGCCCGATGCGGGACTCGATCCAGGGACTCCAGGATCATGACCTGAGCCGAAGGCAGTCGCTTAACCAACTGAGCCACCCAGGCGCCCCATATCACTCCCAATAATTTATCCTAGGGAAGTAGCTGGATAAATTCACAAATATGTATACAAGAGTAGGCTTTTTAATTTTTTTACGGTTTTCCGTTTTTTTTTTGGTAATCTCTACACCCAATGTGGGGCTTGAACTCACGACCCCGAGAACAAGAGTCAGATGCTCTTCCGACTGAGCCTGCTAGGCGCCCCAAGAGTAGATTTAGATTACTGTAAAATTGAAAATAAATTTCCAATAGGGAACTATCATTAAATGTATAGTATTATGGTAAATCCATATACTGAAATACTATTAAGTTATACCATGTTCAAAATCTATTAAGAAAAAGAAAAATGTTATAAGAGACTGTGCAGTTTAAGTTAATTCAAAAATCTAGATGAATAAATAAAGTTTAAAAGTAAATATAATATATACTGAAACATTAACAGTGCTTATCTCTAAGTAATAGAACTATGGTTGAGTTTTCTTTTAGTTAATCTGTATTTTCTAATTTTTATTTTTATTATTTTATTTTAAAGATTTTATTTATTTGACAGAGAGAGAAAGAGAGAGCACAAGCAGGAGGAGTGGCAGGCAGAGGGAGAAGCAGACTCCCCGCTGAGCAAGGAGCCTGACACAGGACTTGATCCCAGGACCCTGGGATCATGACCCAAGCCGAAGGCAGAAGCCTAACCAACTGAGCCACCCAAGCACCCCTGTATTTTCTAATTTTTAAAAATAAATATAAATCACTTGTATAGCATTTGTTATCAAAAAATGTAACTTACTTTTTAGAAGATTCATCAAATATGTCTTGAGCATCCACTTCATATAGGGCATTTGGGAATTAAAATAGCAGTAACAGTAGCTGAGCTTTATTAAGTAACTATTATGTGTCAATCACTTCAGTCACTTTATCTCAATTAATTTTCAGAGCACCTCTCTGGGGTAGTAGATCAGTTAAGATTAAGTTTGGGTACAGATTACTTAAAAACTGAAAATAGGGCGCCTGGGTGGCTCAGTCGTTAAGCATCTGCCTTCGGCTCGGGTCATGATCCCAGGGTCCTGGGATCGAGTCCCACATCGGGCTCCCTGCTCGGCAGGAAGCCTGCTTCTCCCTCTCCCACTCCCCCTGCTTGTGTTCCTGCTCTCGCTATCTCTCTCTCTGTCAAATAAATAAATAAAATCTTTAAAAAAAAAAAAACTGAAAATAGCAGTGGCTTAACCAATATTTGTTAAACAAAGAGATGTCTGTTTCTCTGCCACTTAAATTAAGAGAGAAAAGGCAGCCCAAGGTGCCCCCAGGTCCTCAGGCTCCAGTGTTTCTGCTATGCCATCCTCAACACATAAATTCTATCTTCACGATCACTTCATGGTTCAAACTAACTGTTGGAGCTCCAGTTATTACAACCGCATTCCAGGAAATAGAAAGGAAAAACGGCAGCTCTATTAAAGCAGCATTCCTCGAAGTCCCATATAACACTTTTGCTTATTGCTCACTGACCAGGATTTAAGTTACAAGTACTAGATGAATGGAGGCTGGGAAATATAACCATTCATCTTTTTATCCTGCAATGTGCCCAGCTAAAAAATTGAGTTCTGTTTCTTTGGAGCATGGATATTAGAGTAGGCAGAAAAATCTCTGCTTCAGGCAGGTTATTTTTGTCCTCATCTGCAGACAGAAAACAGAGGTGCAGAGTCACATGGTTGAGTGTCAGAGACTGCCACCAGTCTATGTACCTTTCACTCCATATTATGTCCCATTAGAAAATCAATACTTGAAAATAAAATACAAACACACTCACAGGAAATTTATATATAATTGTAGGCAGTTTATTATTAAATGAGATTTGATAGATGAGAAAGCATCTACCAAAAGAACAGAACTAAGAGGCATGCCTGACAAATAGAAAAACAGTAACAAGTGTTTCTCTTGCGTTTTTAAGTAATCTCTTTGCCCACTGTGGGACTTGAACTCACAATCCTGAGACCAAGATACCCATGCTCTACTGACTAGGCACCCCAATAAATATTTCTGAAGCACTTATTTTGTGCCAAGAGTTTTCAAAGATCTGTAATTTTTTTTAGTGTAACATATATAAAGCACATAAAGCCCACTAATACTAGGTGTACAGCTCAAAGAACTTCTACAGATGAACCCACTTGTGTAACCACCACCCAGCATATCTCAGGTTCCCTCATGTCCCTTTCCAGTCAGTAACCATCCCCCAGAGGGAATCACCAATCTGACTCTTCTATCCATGGATTAGTTTTGCCTTTTATTTTATTTTATTTATTTGAGTGAGCGAATGAGAGAGGGAGAGCATGGGCTGGGGGCGGGGCAGGGAGAGGGAGAAGCAGACTCTACACTGAGCAGGGAGCCTGATGCGGGGCTCAAACCTAGGACCCTGGGACCATGACCCGAGCTGAAGGCAGACGCTTAATGACTGAGCCACCCAGGAGCCCCAGTTTTGCCTTTTCTTGAATTTCATTTAGACATAAATCATACAGTAGTAGTATTCTGTATATGGTTTCCTTCATGCAAAATCATGTCTGTATGATTCATTCATGTTGTTGTATACAGCAGTAGCTTTCCCCCCTTTTCATTGCCGAGTATTATTCCATCTAACGGAAACCCTAGCATTTATTCATCTATTCTCCTTTTGATAGACACGCTCATTTGTTCCAGGTTTTGACAATTATGAGGAAAGCTCTTAGAAGCATTCTTCTATATGTCTTTAAGACACATAATCACTTATTTCTCTTGGGTATTATCTTGGAGTAGAATTGCTGGGTTATAGGATAGACATATGCTTCACTTTGAGACACTGCCAAAGACTTTTCAAAAAGAGTGTACCACTTTACCCTCTCCCCAGCAGTCTATGAGTTCTAGTCGCTCCTCAGTCTCACAGCCCTTACACTGTTAGTTTTCTCCATTTTAGCCATTCTGTTATGCCGTGGCATCTTGCTGTGGTTTCCACGTAAACTTCACAAACTCATTTATTTCTTACCATACCAAGCCACACATCCTTTATCACCATAGAACCATACTTTATTTTTTTTTTTAAGATTTTATTTATTTATTTGACAGAGAGACACAGTGAGAGAGGGAACACAAGCGGCGGGAGCGGGGAAGTGGCAGAGGGAGAAGCAGGCTTCCCGCAGAGCAGGGAGCCTGATGCCGATGCCGGGGCTTGATCCCAGGACCCCGGGATCATGACCTGAGCCGAAGACAGACGCTTAATGACTGAGCCACCCAGGCGCCCCCATACATTTTTTAAAATGACTTTTATAGATCATCATGCTCTGTTGGAATTAAGCATTATAAATTCCAAAAACATTACTAATCCAAAACAGGTCAGTTTGAAGACATTCTAGATCAGTCCTTTTCTAACACAGATGGTAATTTCAGTCATAAATGTAGATAAAAGATGGGAGAAAATGCCAGGAGTGTGTGGAATTATGGAAGCCAAAGGAAGAGAATCCTTCAAACAGAAAAGAATGGTCAACAGATACACGATCAAAAGGTCAAATAAGGTAGGGATGCCTGGTGGCTCACCCGGTTGAGCATCTGACTCTCGGTTTCAGCTCAGGTCATGATCTCGGAGTCCTAGGATTAAGCCCCTGTATCAGGCTCCGTGCTCGGCAGGGAGTCTGCTTAAGGATTTTCTCTCTCTCTCCTTTTCCCTCTGCACTACCCGCACCCCCTCACACTTGTGCACCTCTCTCCTTCTCTCTGAGATAAATAAATAAAACAAGTTTTTAAAAAAAGTTTAAAAAGAAAAGGTGAAATCAGGGAAAGACTTGAGTGTCTATTAGTCATTAGGACCTGGGCAAGAGCAGGTTCAGTGGCATGGAGGAAGCTAAAGGGAGGTCACAGTGAACTGAGAACTGAATTGGCAAAAAAGAATGGAAACAGCAACCGGAGACAATCCTGTCAAGGAGTTTACCCAGGTAGGCAAGTGGACAACAGAGTAGTAGCTAACCAGGAACACAGGGTTCAGGAAAGCTTTTTTTTTTTTTTTTTTTGATAGAAAAGAATTAAGCTTGTTTAAACACTGGTGGAAAGAAGTCAGTAGAGAAGAAACAAAGGTCTAAGAGCAAACCCCAAAAGGGAGAGAGGGTGCAGCACCCAACTGGAGCTGCGAGGGTTAGCATTTGACAGGAAGAGGGACAGCTCTCCCACTGGAAAGAAGGGAATGAGGAAAGAAAGGTAAGGATGCAGGTATATTTGTAGAAGGTGGAAGGGCCGTGCACTGATGAACTTTCCCCTCTGATGACTGCTATTTTCCCTTTGAAATAACAGGTGAGATTATCTGCTGAGAGTAAAGGGAGAGAGGGAAAAACCCAGGGTAGAGAAGGTTTAAGATAGGCGTGGTGTAGAAAAAAGAAGCAAGAATCTACAGGTTCCCTAAGCAGAGAGTTTTCAAAAAGCAGGGTTAGGAACTAAACTTTTGAGAACATGAAACATGATTAGAAACTGTAAATGAGCAGAAATGACAAACCCAGGGCAAAAGACTAGTGAGAGCTGACAGGATCAGGATAATGTGGACCACAGGTTATCATGGGAGGAAAATGTCCTAAAAAGAAAAGGAAGAGGCACATCAGTGTCTTATAAGTAAGGAGACTAAAGACTGAGAAAGGTCCTTCTTTTTTATGAGAGGGCATTAATGAATGGTGTCAAAAGGACAGTAAGGGCAGATAATAGCTAGCTAAAGCTAAGGAAGGCAATCAGTGAGCAAATAGAGCAACGATGAATACAACATCTACTGTAAAGTCAGTGAGAAGAATAAAAACAAAAAGGGCAAGCAATTAAAACAAAACAATGTTTTAAAGCTGGGGAAAAACCTATACATTTTAAAAAATTGCAGCCAAAAAAAATGAAGGATAAATACTTGGACGAGGGTTTGGGGAAAGCTAAGTCTCATGGAAGAAAGAGGCTTAGAAGTGGGAGAAAGACGAGAAGGTGTGTATAGTATAATGAAGACTCAGACCAAGTCAGGTAAACTTTCTCATACCACGTCAATGAAGCCTGCTCATGGTGTACCAGGCCTTAATCTATGAAAAGAAAATGCCTGGCTATTTTAGAGAAAAGGCCTGGCTGCTTGAGGTTAAAATCTTTAAGAGCTACTCAACAAGGTGGATAGTTTATAGATTTATGGTTGGATATCTGATTGAAGTTTGATAGCATGATTCACACAGGGTCTGGCCTACGTCATTCTTCATCTCCTTCCTAAAGCTGGGCACAAGAGTGAACAAAATAAGCTGGGGCCAAAGACAGGAAAACTAGTGATTCTCTCCACTCAGGGGAATGCCTTGCTTCTTGGTGTGCATAATGGAAGATCAGTGGAGCCAAGCAACCTGGTAATATGATGAGGACAAAACCGAAGTCTCAGGCACTGGGTGAAGGAGAGGCCTGTCTGTGGGGAGAAAGTGGGCTTTAGGGAATCAATAAACACAAGGAAAGTAGGAACACGTAATATCCACAGGGAGAGCGGGAGATCATAATTTTTCTGGGGAGGAATGGAAAACCAAAGAGGATCATCTAAGGGCATTAACAGCAGAAGTGTATGTTGGTCTGGTTTTATAGAATATGCACACACCATCCCTAAGATTCTTGAGCCTGCTTAGTGAGAGAGGACTGCCTATTGAGTCAAGTCCTTCCTCTTGCACTCAGGCCAGTGTTTCATGAACTGTCCTAACCAAACCCCTGGAAAGAAATACATTTGTTGTCACACACACACACACACACACACACACACACACCCCTGAAACAGAAGGTGCACAAAATATTTACCCTTACTACATATGATAAAGTAAAACATAAAGTTAATATCAAATATTATGTTCCCATGATGCAAATACATTTAAAATTCCAAAATAAATAATATTAAAATTAGAAAAGATTCAGTGTAATGCAACGGGTGACCTTCCCTGTTCATAAATTAATTCCAGTCTGGAAAACACAAAGACAATGTTATATACTTATCAGGTTTACTATAGAGTCTTTTATTCTTTTGCTTTAAATTGGGTCAGGGTTGAAAATCCTAGTTGAAACATAATGTTCCTCTTTTGTTCCGTGTTACCCTTTACAGTGGAAGTAGGGACCAGGGAAAAGGGAGTTTGCAGTAAACACTGTTGCAGAGCAGGCTGGTACTTCCTCCCAGCAGGTCCTATTACCACAGGCTTTAATAGACTCTTATATAGTCAGAGTATCAAAGAATACAGATAATTATTTAAATATAAAATTATGCTTCATATTGCTAAGTAACCAATTCAAACATATCCTAGATAGCTGGAGATTCTTGTTTTTTTCACTCCAGTGGAAAAAAGAAAGAGAAAAAAAAGTACATCTCTTTTAAGTTGCTGCAAGAATAACACACACAAACCAGTCTGTCCTAAATTTTAAAATCCACACAGAAAAAAATCCACACATATGCCATTTCTATGAATTTAAACTTTGAAGGAAAACTAATAATTTTCCTCCATGTCCTCTGTTGTAAACATTTATCATGCTATAAAAACCCTGAAAGTCAGAAATCTTACTTAAAAAAAATAGAGCATAAATAATAACCTTTAACTAATATAAATGGCTTAATATTGCCCAAACTGAATGCTAAAAAGTCTGTTTTCAGGCTGCTACCCAGGAATCTAAAACTTATAAGGAAAAAAATATTGAATTTCCTTCTCAAAAATAGGGGGTGCAGAAAAACATCTGGAATAGCTAGATGTGAAAAAGTCCTTTAAATTTCCTTCTCTTGTATTACCATCATTTACTTAATCCTTCAATCTTACAACCTCCTATAATGCCCATGAAGTGAAGAAAAACTTCATGTTTTCCTTTCCTTAGGATAAAAATTACTCATTTAAGTTAGAGAGGAAAAAGACAAAAAAGATTCCATCCTGTCTAACCCTCTGGGAACCAGTGCAGGACACTCCTTTAAGTTTTGGTCTTTTATTTCACCCAGTTTTCAATATCCCCACTTTCACTGAGGCAAACAGATCACTGTTTTACTGGTTTAGTAAGGAGCACTGAATACTGAAAAATATTTCAAACATATTTTTGATCCTGACATTGTACAAGTTAGTCTATTTCTCTGTGTCTCAGGTTCCAAAACAATAAAGGGAATATTTTCCACCTACTCTATATGAAAAATAGAGGATGAATTTAAAATTTTCATATGTTTCCAGCAGGAGGTGCGACTTTGAAGAACTCTTATTTTTACTTTTATTTAAATTCAATTAGCCAACATACAGTACATCATTAGTCTCAGATGTAGTGAAGAATTTTTTTTTTAAAACTAAACATAAATCTTTTTTTTTTTTAAAGATTTTATTTATTTGACAGAGAGACACAGCGAGAGAGGGAACACAAGCAGGGGGATTGGGAGAGGGAGAAGCTGGCTTCCCACGGAGCAGGGAGCCCAATGCGGGGCTCGATCCCAGGACCCTGGATCATGACCCGAGCCGAAGGCAGACGCTTAACGACTGAGCCACCCAGGCACCCCTGGTTTTTATTTTTAAATGGTTGAAAAAATAATCAAAAAACTATAATATTCTGTGACATGTGAAAATTATATGACATTCAAATTTCAGTGTCCATAAATAAACTCTAATTGGAACACAGCCCATGCTCTTTCACTGAAGTATCGTCCATGGCTCTTTTCAGCAGGCTTGAGTACTGACAGAGATGTATGGCCCACAAAGTCTAAAATATTTACTGTCTAGCCCTTTACAGAAAAAGTTTGCCACTCCCTGC
Organism: Halichoerus grypus; assembly: GCF_964656455.1. Taxonomy (NCBI): domain Eukaryota; kingdom Metazoa; phylum Chordata; class Mammalia; order Carnivora; family Phocidae; genus Halichoerus; species Halichoerus grypus. The sequence goes on along the minus strand of NC_135716.1, from coordinate 92,895,451 downwards.
CTTAAGAGACCATACATTTATTTGAATGATATTACAAATTAGGAAAATATTCTTGAAAGTCCATTTTTGAAAATGCTTTCAAAGCCATGACACATTCTTTTGAGTCTCCTCAGTGGTGGCAAACCTTCATTCTTTAATTATGAGTATGAATTCTGGAGATGGTTAAGCCACCTGGAGCCAAAGTTGAGTAAGACTGGTTATCAAGATGAATCAACCAACAAATATGTATTAATAATTTATATTTATGGGCGCCTGGTTGGCTCAGTCGTTAAGCGTCTGCCTTCGGCTCAGGTCATGATCTCGGGGTCCTGGGCTCGAGTCCCACATCGGGCTCCCTGCTCCGCGGGAGGCCTGCTTCTCCCTCTCCCACTCCCCCTGCTTGTGTTCCCTCTCTCACTGTGTCTCTCTCTGTCAAATACATAAATAAAATCTTTATTATTATTTTTTAAAGATTTTATTTATCCACTTGACAGAGAGAGAGAGGGAACACAAGCAGGGGGAGCAGCAGAGGGAGAGGGAGAAGGAGAAGCAGGCTTCCCGCAGAGCAAGGAGCCCGATGTGGGGCTCGATCCCAGGACCCCGGGATCATGACCTGAGCCGAAGGCAGACGCTTAACCGACTGAGCCACCCAGGCGCCCCATAAATAAAATCTTTAAAAAAAATAATAATAATAATTTATATTTACCGGAAGCAAAGATCTCTTCTGGAAAAGAGCACTATCTCAGACTTCCAATCACATGAGAGTATAGTCATATGTTTTCATAGCTTTGATTCAAGATAAATAGGCTATCTATGCATGGAAATAGAAAGTGGGGGGGGCACCTGGTGGCTCAGTCAGTTAAGCGTCGGACTTGATCTCAGCGTTGTTGAGTCCAAAAAAAAAAAAAAGGAAAAAAAGAAAGTACAGAGGAGGAAAAATAATTCCGTAATAAAACTAGAAGATCTTCTTTCTTGTGTGGCTGTGAATATGCTGTAAAGTCTTTTTTTTTTTTTTTTTTTACAAAGAGGAACTCCAATAATACTTCAGGCAATATGTTTTTGGAATAAATGAGTGACTCCCAAATAAAATTTTATTTTATTTTTAATTTAGTTTTATATTTTATTTTGAAGTAATCTCTACACCCAACATGGGGCCCGAACTCCTAACCCCAAGATTAAGAAGAGTTGCATGTTCCACGAACTGAACCAGCAAGGCACCCCCCCCCCCAATAAAATTTTAAAAGAACAGGATTCACTGGATTGTAAAAGTTGCTTAACCTTCAATTAAAACCCATCTTATTGATTTATAATTACAAGTTATAAGACAAAATTAGCATCAATCAATCAGTAATCCCTTCCACTCATACAAAGCAAACCATTTATCCCTGGCCCTCTTCTCTTCTAGTTCCATATGCTCTCCCTGAGCAATTTCATCTGCTTTTATGGCTTCAATTACCACTTATTCGCTAACTCTGAAATCTCAATCACCAATCTCAGTCTCCCTCCTGGGCTCTGGATCCTCCCCTGACATCTCTACCTTAAGTGTCCAGACACTTCAAACTCAAGATGTTCAAAACTGAAACAATGCTCTTCCTCCCACATTAAAAAAGTAAAACAAGTTCCTCTATCCACAGTTTCCTGAGCTAAGAAACGAAGTCACTTACTTTTCTGTTCACCTTCAAAGCCAATCACTTTTTAAGCCCTATAAATTCTACATCTTCATCAACCTGTCCTCTCCTCTTCACCTCTATTCCGATTTTCCCACTCCAGGCCCTTATCCTCTCTTATCTGGACTATTTCAATACCATTAGCTTTCTAACTTATCTCTCTCCCTTTTGCCTCTCTCCATCCAATCCAGCCTCCTTCCCGTACCACCGCTTTATCTGTCTTCATTACCTAAAATCCTTCACTGGCTCTCCATTATCTTTAGAATCAAGTCCAAAGTTCCTAGCATGATACATAAGCTCTTCAATGTGTGGCCCCAGCCGACTTCTTTTTCTCTTTCTGAGTCATAACTTTGTACTTAGCTATATCCATATGTTGTTTTATAACACATCCTGTATTTCAAAGTATTAAAACTACCTTTAACACCACATTCTATAGTGAACAATTTTGCCAAATGAGAGGCACTGAAACCCCATGCTTACCTCATTTCTAGCAATTTCAGTGATCCTAACCTGTTTAGCAATCAAGCTCAGCAATTTTCTTTTTCCAGTTTATTTCCAAGCACCATCCCCTTTAGCCCAACCTCTGATCTCCATATGCTCTGACCTTTATTTTTTCTAAATAGACTTTAAGATTTTTAAAAATTTATTTATTTATTTATTTATTTATTTATTTATCTGAGAGAGAGAGCGCCCTCACGAGCAGCGGGGAGGACGAGCAGAGGGAGAGGGAGAAGCACACTCCCCGCTGAGCAGGGAGCCCAACACGGGACTGGATCCCAGAACTCTGGGATCATGACCTGAGCCAAAGGCAGATGCTTCACCAACTGAGCCACCTAGGTGCCCACACTCTGGTCTTTCGTCAATAAACTACAACATATTCCTCACAAATACCATATACTTTCACATAATATTCCTGTTTTCATCCACATCTTCTATTCCCTTCCCCAACTCAGTTAACTCCTATTCATCCTTCAAAGTCAAATTCAAATATGGTATCTTCTCTCTAATCTTCCTCCTTATCATATGTAGAATTATTTTCCCTCATCATTGTACCCACTAAATTCTATCTCTATCTCTGTTATAACTCTTATCACACTGAAATTGTAGGGATTTATTTACATATCTGGTTATAAGTTTCTTGAAGGCAGGGAAGCATTTGCTTTTCTTGAATCTAACATTTAACTTATGGTCTGAGAACAGACATTTTAAACTTCTTATTGAAAAATAATCACCTCTTCTATTATTAAGATAATGCCATAATTGTAGTAACTGAGTGACTGTGAGTTTAGAAACAAAAAGAATCCCGTCATTCACCAGGGGGAGAAAATGCTCTTATATACAAAGTATAATTAAATTGTAGCTTGGACAAACCTCCATCCACATCTTGCAATACCAGTTTCTTTCTCTCCATGTCTCTTTCTTTCCTTTTTTTTTGAAGAAGTTCTTTACAGAACTCTCTTTTAAACATACATTGGATTTTATTGGTATTCCACTCACAGAATTTGAAACTCACTACAATGCACAAGTTAGGATTAGGACTTTCGGAGTCTGTCTGGTCTGAATGTTAGCTTTGCTGCCTAGGCTGTTTGATAGGGGGTTACTCAACCTCTATGTCTCTCAATGAGGACACTGAAACAACGACACCCCCTCATGGTGCTGTTGTAAGGATTAAATAAGCTAATGCATGTAAAGAATTTAGAACACTGTCTGGCTCAAAATAGGTCTCAATAAATGCTGACATTGATGTTATCATCAGTTTTAAAAACAGCTTTCTTGCTACTTATTTTAGCCCACTTGGTAGAGTGTTAACCTTCCAGAAGGAAGGAATTGTGTTCTGCTCATACATGAATACAATGAAAGTGCTAAAACTGTGCCTTGTAATATAATAGGTGCTCAATAAATACTGTGACTATAAGGCTTCAGACCTCCAAGATGAACAAATTATAAATTACAGGAAAATTTATATATGGAGTACATATTTAAAATGATGTTTTAAGTAGTTTCAAAACACCCGTCTTCCACTGAACTGCTGAAACGCTAAAGCTTTTAAAGCAACACAAAAAGTATATTCACTAGGATCTTTCCTTCTACTCCATTTGATTTGCTCTTAGTATCCAGTGGCCTAAAATTCTTGTCTATAATACAAGACAGATCATTTAACATACAATTTCCATGTTTAGAAAACTCTTGTCACATCAAAAAAACTAACATTCTTCCTTTATATCTGCATTTTAAAAAATCTATTGCCACAGTCAACATAAAAAAAAAAAAACAAAAACCCTAATGAAAGGCCAAGAGACACAATTACTACATTTCCTGGTTTCTGCCTGGGAAATTACTTCAGAACACGCCTACAAGTATCCCCAGTAAAAGTCTGCTGGTTACAAACTGCTATTCCCTTTTTTATTTCCATTCTCCCCCTAAGACCTCTCATACATTCACATACCCATAGAAAAGAATGCAGATGTCTATAATAAAGGCTGTACAAAAAAATACAGCTACATATTAATTTTGTTTTGAAGGACTAAAATCTTACAAAAGCCTATGAAAGTCTTGATCTGAAGCAATACTCCCAGGTAACTTAAACTATAACTATTTACTTAAAGCAAAAAAGTAGATTATTTGATTGGTCCTGAACTTCATGATAAGTAATTCAGTAACAATGTGTAGATAATATGTGCTATTCTAGAAAAATTCATTGATCATTAAAAATGGACCACATTTCAAACAATGGTGATTTTGTGGGGGGAAAAAAAGAGAGCTTAAACTATTTACTCAGTAAACAGAGATTTAAGACTTTATCTAAAACACTGGGGGTGAATCAGTAGCTTCAGGGTAAAGGTTTACAGAGTACCTACTATGTGCCTGGCATTTAGCAATTGCTTTACAGAATAAGCTTGCAGCTGGTGCACAAATTACCATACCTAACATTTACAGACTACTCTCACTCATCTCCTTTGACCCTCAGAATACCCCTAGGCGCGAACATCCCAGATTTACAGCTAAGGAAAACAGAGGCCCAGAAAAGTCGATTTGACCGAGGTATCACATCTGTTCTGTGGGTCCTGGCCGAAACTCCAGCCCTTGACTCATCATCTAATCATCATCTGCTATACTAGTTACTCAAAAGTTCTTAGATGTTCCATTGTCCGATTTTAACATCAAAATCCTACTGGACGACTTTCAATGTTGTGCTTGTCAGATTCTGTTAAGAATCAAAACACACAAAAGGCAAGAATGTTTAAAAGTCCATCGTCTGAAAAAAAAAAAAAAGTCCATCGTCTGAGCCTGTCGGCGTTCAAGCTCCCCCGCCAACCCCGGCAGGCGACAGCCCCGCGTTTCCATCGGGACGGGGCGCTCCCTCTCCCTGCCCTAGGACTGCCGAGCGCCGAACGCCCCCGGTCCCCGAGGTGAGCGGCGGGGACATGGCCCGCCGGGCTCCGCCACAGCCGCCGCGGCCCACGAGCGGGGCTCCCAAGGCCCGTCGTCGCGGGGCGCGGGGTCCGACACTCGCGCGTCCCTCGGGGCCGGGGCCGACACCTCCGCCGGCCCGCTCTCGCACTGCCAGTCCGGCTCCCGACGCCCAGCGTCTGACATCCACCGCCGCGAGCGACCGAGGCCCCCGCCTCAGAGCCCGCCCCAGGTCGCCCCGCGCCTACCTGCCCTCGATCTCCACGCCGCCCCCGCGGCCAGGCTGCGAAGCTCTCCTCCTCTCGGCGGAGGCACCAGGACTCCGCGCTCCCGCTCGGGGTTGGCTCCGTCCGGTCCCCGCAGGCCCCGCGAAGACCCCGCCCCGCCAGGCCGCGGCCCCACCCCGCCCGGGAATGCCCGGTTCTTATTGGCTCCTCTTCCCACTCCTCACGCTATGGCCCGCCCCCGGCCCCGCCCGAAAACCGTCGAAAGGAGAACCGCCCCCGTTCGAGTCCGCCTCTGGGCCAGAACCTTGTCCCGGACCCTGATCCCCCGGACGCCGGCCAAGGCCTCTAGCCAAAGCTCCATTGCAGTCGGCGTGCCTGCGGTCCTACTGGCCCTACGGCGATGGACCTGAACTTTACATGAAGGTTGACTCTTCACAGCCACCTAGTTTAGTCGAGGAATCCAAATGGCACCTCACTCAAGGAAACCATAAAATTCTCTCTTGCCACTGCAATTGCAGTCCAGTGCCAACTTGAAACGTAGACAGATGCAAATAACGCTCCGAACACCTGAGGTTTGAAGTCCCAGAGCAGGGTGTCTTTGATACTCCCAGTGCTGAGGTCGGCCCCCACGCCCTGTTGTGACACACCTGCCTGAGCACTACGCCTGCAACACGCTCGTACTCGGGTATGGGCATGGCGCTGTGCCTACTGCGAGCGGCAGCCCAGTTTCACTAAGGCTGCCAGTCGGGATGAGTTGAGCCTGTTTCCCAGGCACTGGCTAACCGCCCCACCCCACCTCGTCCCGCCCCATTCCACCCCACCCCACCCCACCCAACCCCACCAGAGCCTCTTGGGTCTGATGACCAAAATCCTCCCACATCTGTTCACAGAGAGGTACCAAAATAGAAGACTGCCAGAGAGAGAGGTGTTTGGTTACACATCACAGATGACTGTCACAAGCCAATTTAGCCAAAGCAGTAAAAGCTGCATATCCCACACCGTTGTGAAACCATGAGCTGTGGACAATCAAACAGGAATTACCTTCTATGGTGGAAAAAAAAAAAAAAAGTAATGACAAGACATTTTAAAAATCGTGTCTTGATGAGGAAATAAGTCAATATTGTTTGCCTAAATTTTGAACAGTGATCTTCACGGACTACCCCCTTCATAATCCCCAAATCTTTCCGTATTTAGAAAATTTCCCAAATAGTTGTCTAAGATGAAATTTTAAGCTAGAATAGTATGATTTTAAAACTTATTTCAAAATGCAAATTGATGTCAAAGTCCAAACTTTGCATTCAGGAAGATTATTTGGCAAAATGAGGCCGATTGAATTCCAAGTACCAAATATGAAACCAAATCTGGCATGGGTTCTATGGCTGTAATAAAGGAATTAACATGTATGTATTCTACTGCCCTCTCATGGGTAAGATGGAGATATAACTAATGGTAGTTAATGCCTTTTAAGTCTGAGAATAGAAAGTTTAATTTAGCAATCTGTATTATTTTGATGACATGGAGGACAAGGTAAAATAAAATCAGGTTCTCCAGGGGACTTACAAATAGTCAGCAAACAGAAGTTCAACTTCAGAAACCAGGGAGAGGATTCTTACAGGAGGGCTAGTATAAACATGCTGTCAGGATCACACCCATCCTTACAGCTACCTGTACAGAATGTGGAAACATGCAGGAATTTGCCTTTAATTTTTTTTTTCCATTTGAAAAGTCATTACTTGCTGAGATGTTTCACAAAATGTTCTTTTTCACATTTGTATGCACCCATCTTATCATTTCACACTGTGAACAACTTGAGAGTAGGAATGAAATCTTATTCTTTATACCTTTGCTGTCTAAATAGCACCCTATACTTGAGCTGTTTGATCAATAATTGTTTAATAAATTAAATAACTATCAGCCCAGCCACTAGATGGCAACACAGTTGTATGTGTAGAAGTAAGGTCTAGCTAATTGGAATTCTACCTGGCAGGCCTTGAGTAACAGGCAGGTTTCTAAAAAGGTACATGTGTATCTTATTTTGGTAAGTGAAGTTATTTAAAATGTACAAGGACAGCTGACTATAACTTTATTGCCAAGTATGTCCTTACAACTAAGAGTCCTTTTGCAAGATAAATTCTCCCTAAGTGTAATAGCTCATAAGTATGGATTTTCTATATTGGGCAACACGTGTTTTTGTCTAAGAACGCCAGTCTTCTGTTGTATCCTGTCAAAAGGATGTTTCAATGGTCCAAGTGCCTCAAGCAAATTTCATTCTATAAACCCAAAGCCTACATTCTCCCAATCGCAAGTCATTTGCTCAAATTTTTGCCCCGCCTCAAGTTATTATTAGTTATTAATAGTTTTTAAGGTGGGGCAAAAATATGAGCAAATGTGAGCAAATGTTTTGCCTGAAAGTCACAGAGACTCTGGAGTCAGACAAGCCTTTATCCCCATTGCTACCACTCAACAGATGTGTCCTTGTGCAGGTTATTAACTTCACTAACTTCAGTTTACTCATCTTCCCCCAAATGAAGGTAATATTATCTACTTCATAAAGTGAAAATGATTAAGTGAAATAATGTCAGTGGAATAATATCTAGTATAATCATTGGCTTATAGTAGAGATTCAATAACTGGTAACTATTATTATTCATATTCTCCAATGAAAATCTCACCCATATTATTATTTGGTTTATTATTTAGTCTCCTGATTTAAGGCCTTCAGCAATTAAATTAAGTTCATAACACCAGGTTTCATAGCGATAGGCCATGCGGATTTGGGCAACATTTGTCTTCCTGATATCATTTCCAATAGGGCCATCTTCAAGGTAATTGTTGCCCAGGAAGCTTGCTTTCTCCTGTAAGAGAAAAGGAAGCAGAATGACTGTTGTCTTTTTATCCTGATATAGACTATAATTACATCTTCCACAAAGATTCCTTCCTTATCTTACTGACAAAAGGAAAAAATAAACCATTAAAAGCACTCATCCAGTGCCTCAATGTTCATGGTCTGCTGAGAAGTCAAGTGTCCATTATTTGCCTTGCCAAAGGCATAGCCAGAGAGATAGAAGACTTCTTTCTAGTCCCTGTCCATAGTAACGGCATATGATTTGTGGGATAATTTTTCTACATGTGTTTCCCCAACTATCTTTTCAGTACTCAGTTACCAGGTCCTATATGCAGAAGGGCAACCAGTCAAGGACAGGTCTACCTCATGAGAAATTCCACATTGCAGAACACTGTTTCTTGCCACTTCACACATATCACAGGTACTCAGCTTGAACACTTGTGCAGCAATGGCATATTCTTCCATTAGGGGCTCCTTGGATTATTTATTTAAATGAGGCAAAAAAGAAAGAAGAAAAAAAAGAGTGTATTAAAAAAAAATAATAACATGCACCCAGCAGAAAAACTACAGTGAAATCCCTTGATTTGACTTTTAAATTCTAGTTGGGCAACAGGGTCATGTGGGTGGCTCAGTCGGTTAAGTGTCTGCCTTTGGCTCAGCTCAGGATCCCGGAGTCCCAGGATGGAGCCCCATGGGGGGCTCCCTGCTCAGTGGGAAGTCTGCTTCTCCCTCTTCCTCAGCTACTCCCTCTCACTCTGTTCTTCTCCCTGCTCATGTTCTCTCTCTCTCTCTCACTGGCTCAGTCTCTCTCAAATAAATAAATAAATAAAATTCTGGATGGGCAACAACAGTCCCGCCAAATATGCTTGTATCACTCAAGATTCCATATACGTACCTTGGTGAAGTGGAATTGCATTGGGTCATCTGTCGACAGTGAGATCATTAGTCCCTTTTGGAGGAAATCTAAAAAAGGATTTTTGGCATATTCTAGAAATAAGCTGTTGTTACTTAATGGTGACATAGCGATGGGAATCTGGGCTAAGAAAAACAAGTACTGTAACACAGGACTCTGAAAAGAAAAAGTGAAAAACAATATTTAAGGGTGTTGAAAAAGCGCTACAAACTAGAAGTGTTAAAACCCCATGATCTACCTCAAGTTTTAGCTTTCAACAAGATGATCATGTGTTCTTTAAATCCCTTAGTAAAGAACAATAGTAGTGTTTAAATGTAAATACTATTTAGAATAAATTTATTTGGGATCATCAATTTTCAGAAGCATTGAGTCAAACCAAATGTTTGAGTTTTAATTGCCTAAGTTAGATGGTCTGTCTCAGAGAAGAGACTTCACCTTGAAACAGTTGGGTTTTTGTTTTTTTTTTTCTCTCTACGAGAAAGTTCTCTGACTCTCACAAGAGGCGTTTGAAAACATGCTATAACAAGAAATCTGGTGAAAACCAGTTTAAGGTAAGCCAAGCGCCTCTGAATTATCCCTTGTCAGAATTCTAAAATGGAAGCCCGAAGACCTGCATTCATTCATCCCTGCCACTAACTGGCTAGGTAATCTTGAGCACCTCCTTTCACTTCTCTGGCCTCTGTAAAATGAACTGCACTTCATAACCTCAAAAATCTTTTTTGCTCTGCTTTCATTTGATGCCAGTGTTGATAATGACTTGTGACAAAATGATATGGAAAAAAAAATTACTCCTCTAGCTCCAATATAAAAAATACTCGAAAGAGAACCTCCAACTTACCTTTTTTAAATTCAGGCCATGAGAGATATTATCTGCGGTCATGAATGCGGTCATGAGGTGGGTGAGAGCCCCAGCTTCCCCACAGTGAGGTCGGAACAGGAACGTATTCATGCCTCGTTCCCTAGGGAAAGGGAATTGCCATATAATCACAGGTGGCTGACTAGGACCTGGCAGCAATTCTGGGCATGGAGTGATTTACAAGCAAATCAGGTAGAAAAAAAAATAACACTCTGTAAGGGAGTGGAAGCATCTAAAGGATTCAGTAAGACTGGCAATTCCAAATCATAATCTTAATTCTTCCTGAACCCAGACTTCTGAAAAAAGAGGCAATAAAGGATAAGAGGGTATGGAGGAAAAGTCAAGATCTGATTACCTTCAGTTTCAACAGGAAATTTACCAATATCACCATGTTCTCATTTCTCCTGCTCAGGCTTTTGAGGGGGAAATGTTTCCAGAAAATGCTGTCATAATATTCCTCTATTCCTTACCCAAGTATATCAAGAAGGGTAACATGTGGAGTTTTATAATACATTGCACAGTGATTAGTATCAATTCCTAAACTGTGGAATTTCAGGAACTGTGAAAGTTACTGAAGGCTCCAAAATGTCCGTTCCTGCTACTAAATAAAGAAAGAAACCAAACAAAAAGACAAGGGCAAGAAGGGTCTGATTGGAGCCAGTCAGAAGCATCCCAGCAGTGCAGTGGGATGACCACCCAGGGCGCCAATGTCTGAGCAGAGGTGTGTCAAATAGAATCTTCTCCTTCTCCTGTGGCACCTGGGTGGCTCAGTTAAGCGTCTGCCTTTGGCTCAGGTCATGATCCCAGGGTCCTGGGATGGAGCCCCACAATCGGGCTCCCTGCTCATCGGGGAGTTTTCTTCTCCCTCTGCCCCTCACTCTGCTCTCGTACTCTCTCTCTCAGATAAATAAGTAAAATCTTAAAAAAAAAAAAAAAAAAAAAAAGGAATCCTCTCCTTCTAGCTCCAGTACTCGTCTACTTACTTTCTCAGGCTGTTGAGCACCGCAATGTTTGCATACATGTAGTAGGCATAGTAGGTGTAAGATGGATTCTTTTCCATTGTCCACTCCTCGGGCTTGGGGCTCTTGGACGAGAACATGTGTCCACTGTGTTTGGACTCATCGTCCACACTGTCGAAGCCAGTAATCTGTCCGGAACAGGGAGCCATGCAATGGGGTCAGTCCAACTGCAAGATTCCGGTCCTCAGACAAACTTTCAGCTCCCAAAGGCAAGGACCAAACGTCAGAGATAAGCAGCAAAAATGAATCACAGCTATGTGGGAGTCCTGGTTCATGCATAGCGACAGGAAGGCCTAACGGGTCATGCTTACATGCTTGAGGAAGACACTGAGGTCTGGGTGAGCCTGCGGGTTGATGGTGGCCTCAAACACGGGCATGAAAACATTCTCCAGCATCTTTCCGAAGTGTGGAAGGAAATTCTTAGATCGAAACACATCACTAGAGGCAAGAATGAAGAGAATTCAGGAGGAAAATATTTTTAGGATTGATAGCCCCTGTATGAGGGAAACAGAGGGCCAAATGCCTTGTTCAGGAAAAGACTGTGTCCATTCTAGGTACATTCTTTTTGGTTACCATAAAGAGGGATTCAGTTTAGAATGGGCCTAGAATACAAATTTCTTGCTGAACCAGTTGTCCTCATCTCTTCTACAAACCCTCTGTGGCAAAAATATTAACCTTCACAGCTAAGTGCAAATAGAAGATGAAGAGTATAGAAACTGTGTCACAAAAGATTCAGTGATTTATTTGTGGTGTATAAGATGGTGAGCATGAAATAGTTATTAAGAACACTTCTGGGGATGCCTAGGTGGCTCAGTCGGTTAAGCGTCTGTCTTCAGCTTAGGTCATGATCCCAGGGTCCTGGGATCGAGCCCTGCATCGGGCTCCCTGCTCATCAGGGAACCTGCTTCTCCCTCTGCCTGCCACTCTTTCTCTCTCCCTCTGACAAATAAATAAATAAAATCTTAAAAAAAAAAAAAAAAAAAAAGAACACTTCTGATATGCTGTAGCCAGAGACAATCTAACAAACTCTAATATAGCACTCGGTATATGCCATTCACTCTTTTAAGTGGCCAGAAATATTAGTGAATTTAATCCTCATAACAACTCAATATATTAGGTACCTTTATGACCCTATTTTAAAAAAAAATCATTTTAAGCAAGCTCTATGCCCAAAGTGGGACTTGAACTCACCATCCAGAGATCAAGAGGTGCATGCTTTACTGATTGAGCCAGTCAGGTGCTCCCATTTTAAAGATGAGGAAACAAAAGCACAGAGAGCTCATGAAACTTGCCCGAGGCCACACAGCTAATAAGTAATAGAACCGGGATTCAAGTATTGCCGGTCTAGGTCCAGAGTCCATGCTCCTACCACAGCTACTGCCTCTCTGTATAAGGATATAATACAGGAAGTTCTACCCCAGTCAAAAAAGCTACTTTTTTTGGCTAAAGAGACAGGAAGAAAACTCCTGCATTGCCAGAGCACACAGAACACAGGGGCAGGTGGCCAGAAAATATATAAACACTTAAGTTCGATAAAAGATCAATGATACTGAGCATCCCTGAGGGCAATGAGTAATTAGCAGGTAGTAATACCTTTGATAAATACTCATTGATTATGGAGAACTTGAGCACCTGTGGATGAGACAATTGGCAGATGGTGTTAGAGGTTCTGATACAAGAAAGCTATATCCCAGTACAGATAAGAATGGGAAAGAATGAACTGGACACAGAGAGGAAGACCAAGAGAAAGAGAAAAATGGAATAAAGTGTACATAGTTCTTATCCTAGCTAAGTTTTAAATATTCTCAGTGAGTTATTTTGTGATCTGCATAAAGTCCTGTGTTTTAAAAAAACAAAACCAAAAAACCTGGTTAGAGAACTGAACTGAAATGATCTTCTTAACTCCTGTCTCTGGTCAAGAGTGTTGAACCTGGAGTGGACAAAACCAGGCCCCCAGGACCCAGTTCTGAGTGCCGCTATAACAAAGCTTATTGTGACTGCTGCATATTCCTCGTTCGTGTGGACGAGGTCTGACAGGTGGGATGAAGCCAGGCTTTAGGGTCTCCGATGGGGAGGTACGTACTAGATCCTGGGGACCTGGATCATCCAGGTCATGTTGGGGCAGTAGATGCGGTTACGGACAAACCAGCTGGACAGTTTGCTCCACTCATCAGGACTGCGGCCGTAGATTGACAGGCGGGGCTCGGCGTGCTGGTACTTGGCCTCCACCAGGTCTGCGCCTACCTCCTGCAAAGCCAAGAGAGGAATCCAAAGCCAGGAATTCCCACAAGTCCCTCAGGGGTCTAAACCTGTGGGGTCTAGGGAGTGGAGGTAGGTACTAAGAACAGAGCATGTGTGAAAGGAAGCCAGAGGGAAACTATTCCAGGTTAAGATCTGAGGAAATTGAGGGGCACCTGGGTGGCTCAGTCTGTTAAGCGTCTGCCTTCGGCTCAGGTCATGAGTTCAGGGTCCTGGGATCGAGTCCTGCCCGCGTTGGGCTCCCTGCTCAGTGGGGAGCCTGCTTCTCCCTCTCCCTCTGCCCCTGTTCCTGCTCTCTCTCTCTCTCCCTCTCTCTCTCTCATGTGGGTGCTCTCTCTCTCTCTCTAATAGATAAATAAAATCTTAAAAAAAGATCTAAGGAAATTGAGAGATGAGGGGAATCTAATCAGTAAGAGATGGATAAGACATAAAGGTGTCTACAGAGAGTGAAAAAGTCAGACAAGGGATGATGAGTTATCCTATCCAGGTGCCTGAAAAAGACATTCAGTTTTTCTTACACCTCCTACTTGCGAAAACACACATCTCCCAAGTCCACCATGTCATTCCTGTGTCCTAGTGCTCAGGCCATGAAGATGAGAGTGGATTCCAATCCTACCTCTTTCCAGGCTTACAACTCCCAGAGCCCAAAAAGAGTCCTTAGTCAGTCCCAAATCCACACCCTCAGCTTCTGGGAATAGAAGTGTTTTAAAATCATTTGAGTGGACATTTCCAAAGAAATTCTTATATTCATTTCTGTGGTGCTTGGCCCCAGGGATAGCACAGTTCCTGCTTCCTTCTTCTCCCTCCTTTCCCTCCCTCCCTCCTTGCTTCCTCCTCTCTTCTCTCCTTCCTACCCTTCCTCCCTCTCATCCTCTCCCTCCTCAAGAACCAGTCCAGGTACCATAGACCTGGTTGGTTCCTCCTCACCTTGATAATAGTGGCAAAATATTCTCCATCAATATAATTGTCTGTTTTTAGGTAGAGGTCTCGTAGTTCACTTGCTCCTACAGGATTGTATTTGTCATTGAACTTATCAAAACGCTGGAAGGTCTGGCGTCCCTGAATCAGGAAACAGGAGCGCAAGTGTATCATTATACATAGGACATATGTATAATGGGACATATGGGACATAGAGAGCTAGGGAATGGCCACCAGGCACAGGAGCCTGGGAACAGGGGGAGGGGTTGGTCTCCAAGAATGGAATCTGGGACAGTTGACAACGAGTGAACCTCAAAATTATCTGTGGGTGCTTTCAGCCAGCATGGTCAGCCGACATGGTTAAGAGGGCTCTGAGAAGGGGGGAGTTTGTAGGAGAAAGGCCTGTGAGGTTCTCAGTATGAGCATGAAACTGACATAATCTTTTTCAACCTACAGCATGAACATCCAGAGAATCAACAGTCAGGTCGTAGGGATGCATTTTTAATTTGGCAAAAAGTTCCTTTAGGGTCAGATTTTTCTCCTTAGTGCTATGGACCACTCTGTTAGCATCAGTCTGGTAAGATTTCTTAATAAAGCGCAGCAGATGTTTCTGGTTCATGCAAGCAGCTGCATGGATGTGGGTGTCCACCTGTGTGTACATTCAGAGAAAGAAAACCAACAATCAGCCTTAGTCATGCTGCTCTGTTAGAGAGTGCCTGCACACCCCACTGAGGCAGGAGAAAGGAATAAATGGAGGGGTATGACTTGACAGCTGGTAAACGTGGCCCAGCCGAAAAGAACCCATAGCACCTCCTTGTACCCTTGCAAGAATGTGACAGGTTAGGCGGATGTAATAATAAAGCCCATTTCTCTTGGCTATCTGTACATCCAATTTACTCCCTACATTTGATCAACACAAAATTCTTGGGGACCATTCTCCACCCCCGAAATGAAGTAGCTGCCACAGCTTTCACCCCGAAGGGAGAAAGGATGGAAATCATGAAGCCATGGCCCAGTGATGGCATTTATGAGTTGGGTATTTTTACGATTACTATTTTATAAGCTAGAAATTTGATAGATTAATCTAGCCATGGTTACACAGGTGGCTGAGCCAGGATTTGGTCCCAAATATCTGCTCGTATATTATCTATCCCCACTTCTTGCCATCACTTAAATGGTCAGAACACGTCTTGGAAGTGTTTCTAAGTTGATTAGTTTTCCATAGTCCTTAGTGCATTTGATACTCATAGTCCTCTTGTGAGCTAGACTGAGCAGATGTATTTCCCAATTTTACAAATGAGGAAACTGAAACTCAGAAATATTTAATCACTTCCCCCAATATCTTAGAGTCAGGAAGTAGAAGAAAAAGGACTAGAATAAAGATCTTCCAAATCCTCGAATAGCAGTTTTTGAGATTTCATTTGTTTTTGTTGTTTTTTTTGTTCACGATCATCATAACTTTTTGTGGCAAGAATGTGGTAAACCTTTCTGTGTGGAAAACAATAGAAATGGCATTTTAACCTTTTAGAATAATTCATCTATGTTCACTAAATCCACTGAACCTGCAGGAATCTTACGGTAATCAGAGAAACAGTATCTTTCTTGTACCACTCAAGAACTAATTGGGTTAATGTTTTTGCCCAGCAGTGACCTCTGAGCAGTGACAATGTTTACCTTCCTGCAGTTATAAAAATCTCGGTGGGGGTTGTTCTTCAGCTCCTTTAACTCATCCATCTCGTTGAGCATCTCATGCACCTGGAACTTGGAGGAGAGGAACTTCAGGCGCCGGTGGGTATAGGTCTTACTGTGAAAAATTAAATCACATAATTCTGAAACATTCAGACAATTAAGGAAAATAGACATGATTTCAAAACCATCAGGACCCTTATTACCTATAGGAAGCAATTACTGGAACGAACATTTCAGTTTGCAGTTAATCTCACTTGAAAAGTATTGGGCTCCTGGAGCTCAATCTTTTCATCAAAGTTGGACAGAATAATGAAGGAGGATTTGGGAAGGCATTTAAAAGCCAGGGGAGAGGGGCGCCTGGCTGGCTCAGTTGGAAGAGCATGTGACTCTTAATCTCGGGGCTGTGAGTTCGAGCCCCACATTGGGTGTAGGGATTAGTTAAATAATAATAATAATAATAATAATAATAATAATAAAAAGCCAGGTAAGACAATGTTGCTCAAGACTAAGGGCCCTGGCTTTGGAGATGGCAGATTCGGGCTTGAATCCTGGCTCAGCCAGCTGTGTAACTTTGGGCACATTACTTAACTCATCAAAG
The DNA here is from genome assembly GCF_964656455.1 of Halichoerus grypus. Taxonomy (NCBI): domain Eukaryota; kingdom Metazoa; phylum Chordata; class Mammalia; order Carnivora; family Phocidae; genus Halichoerus; species Halichoerus grypus. Next base: position 92,879,070 of record NC_135716.1, on the reverse strand, counting down.
TCTCAGCTTATAAAACTGCAATTTTAAAAATACCCACCTCAGAGAATGATGAGGAGGAGGGAGGAAATAATGTACATGAAGGGTTTCACATAGTATTTGAACATAGTAAGTACTTAGTAAATACTCATTCTTACTCTGAGTAGTAATAGTCCTAGTAGTGGTGGTGTTAGTAGTGGTGGTGATGGTGGTAGTAGTGGGGGTGGGGGTAGTAGTGGGGGTGACGGTAGTAGTGGGGGTGGTGGTGGTAGTAGTGGGGGTGGTGGTAGTATTGGGGGGTGGTAGTATTGGGGGTGGTGGTGGTAGTAGTGGGGGTGGTGGTAGTATTGGGGGTGGTGGTGGTAGTAGTGGGGGTGATGGTAGTATTGGGGGTGGTAGTATTGGGGGTGGTGGTGGTAGTAGTGGGGGTGGTGGTAGTATTGGGGGTGGTGGTAGTATTGGGGTGGTGGTGGTAGTAGTGGTGGTGATGGTGGTAGTAGTGGGGGTAGTAGTATTGGGGGTGGTGGCAGTAGTAGTGGTGGTGGCAGTAGTAGTGGTGGTGGTGGTAGTAGTAGTTGGGGTGGGGGTAGTAGTGGGGGTGGTAGTATTGGGGGTGGCGGTAGTAGTGGGGGTGGTGGTAGTATTGGGGATGGTGGTGGTAGTAGTAGGGGTGGTGGTAGTAGTGGGGGTGGTGGTGGTAGTAGTAGGGGTGGTGGTAGTAGTGGGGGTGGTGGTAGTATTGGGGGTGGTGGCAGTAGTAGTGGTGGTGGTGGTAGTAGTAGTTGGGGTGGTGGTGGTAGTAGTGGTGGTGATGGTGATAGTAGTGGGGGTGGGGGTAGTAGTGGGGGTGGCGGTAGTAGTGGGGGTGGTGGTGGTAGTAGTGGGGGTGGGGGTAGTAGTGGGGGTGGTAGTATTGGGGGTGGCGGTAGTAGTGGGGGTGGTGGTAGTATTGGGGGTGGTGGTGGTAGTAGTAGGGGTGGTGGTAGTAGTGGGGGTGGTGGTAGTATTGGGGGTGGTGGCAGTAGTAGTGGTGGTGGTGGTAGTAGTAGTTGGGGTGGTGGTGGTAGTAGTGGTGGTGATGGTGATAGTAGTGGGGGTGGGGGTAGTAGTGGGGGTGGTGGTAGTATTGGGGGTGGTGGCAGTAGTAGTGGTGGTGGTGGTAGTAGTAGTTGGGGTGGTGGTGGTAGTAGTAGTTGGGGTGGTGGTGGTAGTAGTGGTGGTGATGGTGATAGTAGTGGGGGTGGGGGTAGTAGTGGGGGTGGCGGTAGTAGTGGGGGTGGTGGTGGTAATAGTGGGGGTGGGGGTAGTAGTGGGGTGGTGGTAGTATTGGGGTGGTGGTAGTGGTGGTGATGGTGATAGTAGTGGGGGTGGGGGTAGTAGTGGGGGTGGCGGTAGTAGTGGGGGTGGTGGTGGTAGTAGTGGGGGTGGGGGTAGTAGTGGGGTGGTGGTAGTATTGGGGTGGTGGTAGTAGTGGTGATGGTGATAGTAGTGGGGGTGGCGGTAGTAGTGGGGGTGGTGGTGGTAGTAGTGGTGGTGATGGTGATAGTAGTGGGGGTGGCAGTAGTAGTGGGGGTGGTGGTGGTAGTTGGGGTGGTGGTGGCGGTAGTAATGGGGGTGGCGGTAGAAGTAGTGGTGGGAGTAGTAATAGGTCAGACATCATTAAACACTTACACAGGTCCTTGGGCAATTAAAGCAAGTAAAAAATTCATATCATCTAAGAAGGTGTCCATATTTAGATAAGGGAGTGGCTTGGGCTCATCTTTACCGGCTGCTGCCTCATTAGGATAGACGTAAACTATACCATCTTTCATTTTGAGATGATAACCGAGGTTTTCTGGGAGGTCATCAGTTCGGAAGGGGTCTTCTTTCTTCATAGGAGGGGTAAAGACTTTTTCAATAAAACACAGAGTAAAATAGATCAAGAAATAAGATAAATGGCCGCATAAAAATAACCAAAATATGAAATGCTGTAAGATCTCATTCGTCTGGAATCCTGTACGTCATAGGTTATAATTATCCAGGGCTCAGCTAAAGTTTATTTTTATATTATTTTCCAAAGGGGCTAAATTAGTAGTGTAAAATAACCGTAAGATCGTTTCTAGCGTAAGAATGATTTTCAAGCTCTTTAGAAGTATTGTTCACATAATTGATGTAGTACTTACAAATAATTTTATCTACTACAGTAGGTTATCAAAGGCTTTCTGTTTAGAACATTTTATTAGCTTATGAGATAATTGCATAGAAATAAAAGTCAAACTACAGTCAAAAAGTAGAATTTGGATCTTTTCCTTAATAAAACCAACCATCTCTGTAAGTCTTAACTTAGAGCAGTTATTTTTTAATAGACTTTATATTTTAGAGCAGTTTTAGGTTCATAGCAAAATTGAGCACCAGGTCCACAGGTCCCATATACTCCTACCCCCACACAGCACTGCCTTATTCACTATCCGCACCCTCCACCAGAGTGGTACGTTTGTTACAATGGATGAACATACACTGGCAGGTCATAACCAGCCAAAGTCCATAGTTTACCTTAGAGTTCACTCTCAGGGTTGTACATTCTATGGGTTTTGACAAATGTCTAATGACACATATCCACCATTATAGTATCATGCAGAATAGTCTCACTGCCCTAAAGAGCCTTTGTGCTCCACCTAGAGTGGATTTCATATAAATGGAAATATGAAATAAATTCTTACTATAAGAATTATAGTTCTTGTTATAATATATGACCCACCTTTTATTTATTTATTTTTTTAAAGATTTTATTTATTTATTTGAGAGAGAGAATGAGACAGAGAGAGCATGAGAGGGTCAGAGGGAGAAGCAGACTCCCTGCCGAGCAGGGAGCCCGATGTGGGACTCGATCCCGGGACTCCAGGATCATGACCTGAGCCGAAGGCAGTCGCTTAACCAACTGAGCCACCCAGGCGCCCTGACCCACCTTTTAAAGCACCTACGATTTTACAATGTCTGCCAAAGGAATTGAGAAGGGATTTTGTGGGTAAATGTCCCCTTCTTTCCAGTGCTAACAATTTCAACCTAAGAAAGCCAAGAACAAATTCCGTGCTGTCATGGCCTGTAACGCGCTTAGCCTTTTACTTTCAACAAGTATGTGCCCAAGGCAGCAGGAAGTCTTCAGTTTGTAAGTGATGACTAATGGCCAGAGTGGGGAAAATAATATAGAAAGAAAAACTCACACATTTTCTATTCAAAACTGGGAGCTAAGGAACATGAGAGATGTGAAACAGTATGTTGCTGTGTCAAATCTTAATTTTCGAATCTTTATACTTAAACATCCTAGAGAGGCAAAGCATAATTTAGAAGAAACAAAGGCAAAACAGATATCCTAAATGTCACTATTGTAGAAAATAGGTAAACTGATTTGATGCATTACCAAACTGGATACATGTTTAATATGATTTTAATATTAAAAGGAATTATAGAGAAGAAGTGGCGGAACTGGAAATCTTTAATGATATCACAATCTGAAGTTCAGAAACACTTTAATATTTGCCTCCTTTGAAATTTCAATCCTAGAAGTATATTCTGAAAGATGTAAAGCAACTACACAAAGATTTTTATATAAAGCCATTTATTGTAGCCTTATTGGAAATACATTTTTAAAAGTCAGAAATCTAAACGCCTAAAAGTAAGAATTGGTTAAACAAATTATGATAAAGTTATACAATAGAAATCTGTGAAATTATTAAAATCTGATTATTGAAAAATAGGTACTTAACTTCATATAAGGCAGAAAGTAAAAAAGTGAGATATGTAAATAAAGTACTATGGAAAGTCAAAACATATAGCTTAGATTTATCCAGAGGTTAGAGGAAGAGAGGAAATGATAGTATCTGGGCTGCACATTGAAGGATGAGGTTGGATCTGGACATTTGGACATACAGAGAAAAAGTGAACTGTTCCCCTGTTCAGGCACAGGGCACAGAATGACAACAGTACAGGGGCAGGAAAGGGCTGAACCAAATGGAGGACAGGAAATACTTCCCACCAGAACAGAGGTGGAGTAGATAAATAGGATGAGGGTGCAAGACCAAAAATCAATAAATAAAATGTAGTTAGGAGGCCAGCTGATGGCAGGCCTTGAATGCCAGGCTAAAGACTGGACTTAACTTCGTAGGTGATGAGCAGCAGTGAAAGGTTTTTGTTAGGAGAAGGACATGTTCAGATCTGTTTTAATAATTGGCACTAAAGTGAATATGAACCGAAAGGGAGTGAGATTAGAATTTAACAGAGTAGGTCAGAAACTATGGCAGTAATCTGGACAAGGAGAAATATAGGCCTAAATTAGGGTTTGGGGAATAGCAAAGAGGGGAGATTTTGAGAGATATTGTACGGAATTAATCATATGATTGTGCACGTGGGCAGGAGAGACAATGGATCAAAGATGAGTATGATATTTTTAGACTGGGTTACTTCTACAGTCGTCCCTCCTTATCCATAGGGGATATGTTCTCAGACGCCCAGTGGAAGCCTGAGACTGTGGATGGTACTGAACCTTGTATATACTATGTCTTTTCCTACATACCTATTAATGGGCTACTGCTCTATCAACTTACTTGTTTTTGTATAAATTAGGCACAGTAAGAGATTAACAACAACAACTAATAATAAAATAGAACTATTATAACAATTTACTGTAATAAAAGTTAGGTGAATGTGGTCTCTTTTTTTTAAGATTTTATTTGTTTATTTTGAGAGAGAGAGAGAGAGAATGAGCATGAACGGGGGGAGGGGCAGAGGGAGAAGGAGAGAGAGAATCTCAAGCAGACTCCCCGCTGAGCACAAAGCCTGACACGGGGCTCAATCTCATGACCCTGAGGTCATGACCTGAGCTGAAATCAAGAGTTGGATGCTTAACCAACTGAGCCCTCAGGTGCCCCTCTCAAACTATCTTATTGCCCTATACTCACTCTTCTTGGGATAATCACGTGAGATGATAAAATGCCTACGTGAGATGAGGTGAGGTGCTTGATGTAGGCATTGTGACCTAGCATAAGGCCACTACAGACGTGACAATAAATCAGGAGGATCATCTGCTCATGGACCTCAGCTGGCCTCGGGTAACTGAAACCGCAGAAAGCCAAACCATGGAAACCATGGATTGGGTGGGGGGGGACTACTGTAATCTAGGGGCATATTTGATATTTAGTAGCTAAACCTAAAGATCTATTTCATACACTGCATAAGATAATTACTTACCTGGGTAGAAGCTCTCATTTTCTACCCAAGCCTCACCCTCCATGTGCCGCAAGTACTTGGAAGGGGTTTTAGGGAACCTCTGGAATGACTTCTGCATATACCTCTCCCGTATACACAATGCCCTGTATAGACCTTTGCAAACCATTTCGAAATCTTCAACTGTAACCTGCCGAGAAAATGTCAGAGTATCAGGAGTCGCTCCTGTGAAAATCCAAGAAGCGGGTTAAGTTTGTTTTTGGTACGAGCTCACTCTCCTGGTTATTGCTGCCCATGCTGAACCTTGCCTGCTCACATGGCTGCTTCCTACTTGACTTGGGCCCTGGGTCTTCCTCCAGGAGCAGGTCCTGAAGTTTTTCCAACTCTTCTGTTTCTACTAAAACTCACCTGCTCTGTAAGACTTTGCTTATATAGTCTGGTGCTTGTTTGGGGGTTTTGCCAGAAAGCAGTGATTATCTAGCAAATGTGATTAAAAGATCCCATTCTAACATGGAGAATACTTTCTTCCTTCCAGGTAACATATGGAGTTTTGTTTGTTTGTTTGTTTGTTTTTTTAAAGATTTTTTTTTTTTTTTTAATTTGACAGAGACACAGCGAGAGAGGGAACACAAGCAGGAGGAGTGGGAGAGGGAGAAGCAGGCTTCCCGCCGAGCAGGGAGCCCGATGCGGGGCTCGAACCGAGGACCCCGGGATCATGACCTGAGCTGAAGGCATACGCTTAACGACTGAGCCACCCAGGCGCCCCTAACATACGGAGTTTTTACGTATGGGCTTCTAAAGACAGTATCTCAACTGAAAGACGACGTCACTCTAATTTGAGAATTCACACTACTTTTTGGTCAGTGAAGGAAATATTTGGGGATGAATAAAGTGTCACACATCCTTCCAACCCTGTCATGCACGCACTGCCTTCTATATCTATAGATGCATCAGGACATCACCCATTCTTTTGGATGGTTTTAAACTTTTTTTGAAGATTTATCTATTTATTTTAGAGAGAAAGAGAGCATGAGGGGAGGGGCAGAGGGAGAAGCAGAGAGAATCTTTAAGCAGACTCCACACTGAGCACAAAGCCTGACATGCGGCTTGATCCCAGGACCCTGATATCAGGACCTGAACCAAAACCAAGAGTCGAATGCTTAACCAACTTTGACACCCAGGCACTCCACTCTTTTGGATGGTTTTATTTTATTTTATTTTATTAAAGATTTTATTTATTTATTTGAGAGAGAGAATGAGAGACAGAGAGCATGAGAGGGAGGAGGGTCAGAGGGAGAAGCAGACTCCCCGCTGAGCAGGGAGCCCGATGTGGGACTCGATCCCGGGACTCCAGGATCATGACTGGAACCGAAGGCAGTCGCTTAACCAACTGAGCCACCTAGGCGCCCCATCTTTTGGATGGTTTTAAAGAGAATTTTACCCATGGCTAAAAATAGCAAGATTCTAGAGTAACATTTTCTTAGAACTGCCGGAAATTTCCTAAACTGGCCTCTCCCATGTGCCATCCCCGACTCCTGGCTGAGCCTGGCACGCCCAAGGAGTCATAACTTGAAATCATTGAATGCTCATCATCAGAGCCCACAGACTTTCTGGGACCAATATAAGTGTTCCCAGTGTTTGAGGTCCAGATATTGATCCCAATCAGTTGAACTCTTTTTAAAGGCTTGCTGACCTTAGCTAAGAAAGTCTGGCTCAGGTGCTAGAGCTAGGGTTCTGCTTCTAATGTGGCATGCTTGTTCCTTTGCCACATAATGGGCCACCAGTCTATCTTCTCTAGGATAAGAGCTGGAAAAGATATTCACCTTGGTGTCTTCAGCACTTAGCACACAATGCCTCACACAGAGTAGGTGCTCAATAAGACCTGATTAAATGAAATCATTTGATTATCAGGGATTAATGGCCTTGGAAACCTAGTCCTGATCTCCCTACCTCTCTGTTCAGTTACAAGGGTGAAGACCGATGGGGCATAGACCACAACCCGGTAGGGTGTTGCTCATCAGCTCAGCCACATCCAGCCAACAGGTACTGCAACACACTGGTTCTTCAAAGACTCCAGGCCATGGTTTCAGGTGCCCTCCAGCTTTCAGAGGAGAAGCAGCTACTCCCTGACTTCTGTGAACCTTGTCCTCCCTCCCATCTTCCTTCTTTTTATTTTTATTCCTACCAAGTACAGAGGTATCAAGTTTGTCTCCTAATTTTTATGGCTTTTTTTTTTTTTTTAACTCCAGAGGTCTCCAATCTTTGTTTTCCCTCTCTCTATTAAACATCTCCTTTCAGTTATTTACTATCTAAAACGCCCGCCATTTGCAGAGGACCCATGTTATCGTACAGAAAGTGAACAAACCAGAATCGTGTTTGTTTCCTTGCTCTGTCACTTTTAAGTATCTTGGAACTGACCCTAAGGGGGTCAGTTACATGAGAAGAGGGCTTAGGATGGATCATTAAAACTATATTTGGAGTATAGACTGATAGCTAACCATCAGTTTCACCAATATGATGCTGATTCTGCAAGTCCACGTGGCAGAGATTTATTAGTTGCCCAACTGTTCTGGATAGGACAGGCAGGTCAAGTTGTTTGTGACATGAGTTTACTATCCCTGTGGCATAACTAGAGTCTATTCCAGGCAATAACCTACTGTGTAAGCATCTGTAATGAAATGGGAGATGACCGTTGGTCAAACAAAAACAATAGCCCCATTAGAATTTTCTAGCCTCTCATCTTCCTTCTTTTCTCTGGGCTCTCCACTCTTCTCATCTCTCTCTCTTTCTTCCCATCTGTTTTCTTTGATTCGTTTATGCTACCCGCAGCCCTTCTCTCTAGTCTAGGGCTGTCCTGGGCCCATCTTTTCCCAAGAGCCCCCTGTGTCTCCCGAGGCTCCCTGTCCGACTTTGTGATAGCCTCGGTGAGACTAGCCCACCAGCTGTTCTCGTTGTCTCCTGTGCCCAAATTTGTCTAGTGTATTCTGTAACATACACTGCATTCTACCACATATTCTCCATGTGCAAGCAAATGAGATAAAAGGAGGATAAATTATGTGGGATGATAGAGCAAAACAGAAATAGAAGGTCTAGCATATTGGTATTGAGAGGCAATAAGGAAGTATAACAAAGGATGGCTTAGCTAACACCTTCCTCAGTAGGAAGGGGACGAAGCAAGGAAGCTGAAACAATCAAGCTGTGTCTTCCCAGCAGCTGCATCTGAGGGGCAAGGAGCGACTCACCCCCGAGGCATAATCTCCAGTGATCTGCACTCTTTGGAAGTCAGGCACGGTCTGGTAGGTTGGAGATGAAATGTATTCGCTGATGTGGGACAGTTTGGTGGAAGATGTTTCACTTTGGGGAATGGACAAGTTAATGGTCTTCTGTCCATGGGAACGTTTTTTCCTGGGTTTGAAATGCAAAAATAAAAGGATTTAACTTTGGCTTCATTGGGAGTCTCATTGTGATAGATTGAGGTTTCACTGTCCAATTTCATTTTGAGGACAAAAGGTGAACATTAAAATGACAGCGGGTGTCACAAACAGGATCCAACCATATGGGAAGAGGTATCACATGACTGTATTCCCTTCTTCCTGGTAGCCCTTGGAACAGTGGGCCTTCGGGAACATGCTAGAAGGCTTTCAGCATGACCTTGTTCTTCACGGGCAGATGGGCAGTCTGGGTACCACAGGAAGCACAGGCTATGTCAGTTACTACCTGTGTCTTTTTGTGCTTGTTCTTAAACTCTTGAGCTTGTGTTGCCCCATATGAAAAAGTAGTGTAATAATACCCACCTTATAAGAATTCGGTGAGATTTAGTGTATGGAACTTATAAGTTGCTTAATCAATATTACTTCCTCAAATCAAGGAGTATTTATTGAGTTTCTACTTTGACCCAAGACTTACGTTAGGTCCTATGGGGCATGCCCAAGAAGGTGGATTGTTGTTCTTTCCTTAAAGACATAAAATGAAAAGGAGGACCAGGGCAGAAAGGCAGAAATGGAGGGTTGTATCCCTGAGGCCCGGAGAAGGTCAGATTGACCAGAGGGCAATATTCGTATCAGATAGCACAGTGCTAAAGTTGGCTAGAACCAAACTCTGAAGATGAGGCTCTCGTGTTCTGGTTTCTATACCCATGGTGTGTAAGCTGAGTATGTACCCAGCAGCCATCAGCCCACAGTGGTTTGGAGCAATTTGCATAGAGCTCTCATCCTCTTGCTTGGGTAGATAGGGAGGTTTCAACTGAAGGAAGATGCGATGAGCACAGGAGGTCTACTGTTTTCTTCTTTTGAGTCATTGGTAATCTTGTCCTAGCTTATACAGTGCTGGGGTGGGGCGTCTTGGGGAGAGGGAAGAATTTTAGCTCTGGCACAGTGAACTATCTGCCCTGACATTTCCCCTTCCTGTGTCCCAGTGTCCCAACATTCCCCTTACACCACTTACCTCCTGTCTTTTATAGAGGTGGACGTGGCCTCCAGGCGGAATATATGTGCTCGCATCTCATGATGAGAAATTGGGCAGACTTCATCCACATCAAAGGGGGAAATCTCATGACGGCCTCCCTCATCTTTGACTTCAGAGGCAAACACTTTTTCAGCAAAGCTACGTAATGCATCATCAATTTCTAAAAGAGGTTTTCATGGGTTAGTATTTAAGCCCTTTGTCAGAGGTCATCAGAGAGTTCCTGCTATGTGTAAGGCACAGTGCTAAGGACTGCCCTGGGGGCATGGGTCCCCTATACTCTAACCAGCGTCCCAGAAACATGTCAGAGCTCAATGCCTGCTCTCTCTTTAGAGGTTTCTGGGTGGGTAGCTTGGAAATCCATTCTCAGAGACACAGGTCAGATTCTCACAGCACATCTCAGGAGGTCCTAAAGATGGGATTGGCTTCTTGCAGGACTAGCACTTAATCTAAGATCACCTGTTTCTGGCAGGGCTAAATCTGACTTCATAGTAACCATGCAACATAGTCCTTCTCATTAAATTGGTGAAGTTTTTCTGATGCTTGTGAAGATGTGAATAGGATTGTCAGTCCTTGGAGTTTTTCTTCCTAAAGAGAACCAGGGATCTAGGTAGTTCTGAGAAATAAATGTGTCCTTTGGGTCTGTCTTCCTCACAGAGCAGATACTGTGTCTCTCTCACACATTATTTCAAATCCTGAAAACTTGAGGATATGCTGGTATGTGGGGGAAGGGAGCCATTGAAATTTACTACCCAGTGTTGGGAGTCCCAATTCTTGTGGACACGTGGTCCTCCATAATGAATGACCCTTAGAAAGCCAATTTTACTCTTATATGCTTTAATATGCCCATCCTTTTTTTTTTTTTTTTGAGTTTATTTATTTTAAGTGATCACTACACTCAATGTGGGGCTCAAACTCAAAACCCTGAGATCGAGTTGCATGCTCTTCCAACTGAGGCACCCCTTAATATTCCCATTCTTAGAATGGTTGGAGGGGTGAGTTTTTGCTTGGCAATGACTAACCCTAAGACTCTCTGGATGTAAGAGAACTAATTTCATCATAGAGGGTGGTGATGGCCATTAAGTATCTGTTCTTCTGTTAAGTTCCATTGCATTTTCCACATACCCAGTTGTTTCATCATTACCTCTTATACTTCTAAAATCTCTTGGTATTTCCAGAAAAGAGCAGGTAGCAAATAATGAGACTGGCAAACAGCTAGCTATTTGAAGCAACAGGAGAAGATGGAACATTCTTCACATGATGACAAAGCAAACTGCTTGCATACTGCCCCATCAGTATCTATACAGGTCTCCAAAATGCCACATTTTCAGATTTAACCTAAGGAAGTGTAATGTGCTCAAGTCCCTGTTCTGCACTTACCGACACCTTCACCTTCCTCTGTCTTAGTTTCCTTATCTGTAAAGTGGTAAGACTAATACCTACAAAACCTCACTCATAGGCTGTCATGATAATGTATGTGGAAATGCTTTACAGAGTATAAAGCACCAGCTCAGACTGAATAATGTAACTTGGCAGCATTGGTCAGACAGCTATGTGGTATTGGGGTTAATTCTGGGCTATTAAGGAAATGATAAATGATATGACTTAGTTTAGGCTGAAGCATACATTGGAAATGATAGCAATTGATTCATAACTTTGCCAACACTGTCAGGTCATCCTGCTTTCAACATCTGGCTTAGCACAGGAGAACAACAGAAATCTACTCTACTGGCCAAACTTCATGCGTCTATTTGCTTCATTAAACTCAAGCACTGCCTGAAACTGAAAACCGTCTTTGGATGCTCTGGAGTAGTTCTTTGACAAGTACCACAATCCACAAAGGACCAAATGGAACTCGAAGTAGATACATTTGATAGTCTGAGAATACCTCCCCACCCCACTACCAACTGATCCCCAGAAATTAGTATCATTCCTCCATGAGAATCACAAGCAAGCACATGCGCCTCAAGGATGAATGGCAAGCAGAAGTTAGAAGAGGCTTCATGCACCATGAAAGGCAAATAAAAATAGGCTAGCTGGTTATGATGAGGAGGAGGAGGATGAGGATGGGGATGAGGATGAAGATGTAACTGGCTTGTCATGGTGGGTCTGTGGAAATGCTGCTGGAGGCCTCAGGAAGGACAGCAGGGAAATGGATGCCCAGAAACCAAACCCTACTTGCTAAAGATCCGGCTCTTCCAGAGTAAGCAGTCATTATCTAGGACCGCACATATCCATTTGTTTCATATTTTTAAACGTTATTGTTTTTACTAAGGTTGCATCTCCCTAAGCCACTAGAGACAGTTGAAAAGTAGAAACTCTACTGTCAAGAAGTGGTTTACATGATGCCCCCAAATTATATGGTTGATGTTTCCTTCCACTGAATCAACCAGTTGTTTTGACTTCCTGCAACCACAGCTGAAACTTGACTCCTAATTCAAGAACTCTGCCTTTCAAAAATATTTCAGGGAGTGGTGATGATTGTGGGAAGGAAAGAGTGAAACTGGTATTTCAAAAGATGATGAGATAAGATATGGTGACAGTCTGAATTTATGGAATAAAGGACAGATGACTCCCTTGGGTCTGTATAGATAATTGTTGAGTTCTTTTTTGAGCATATTACATTTGCAATAATGGAGCATCTGAGTGGAAATATCTTGAGGATAGGACATCTGCATTTACATATAGAATCAACAAGAGAATAGAAACAAGTAGTAGAATGATGAAGCCAGAACACTGAACTAGGAGTGGAGTGAGAAAAAGTGTCTGTGGAGGCTGGATGGCCTTGGGCAAACCACATAATCACAGGGAGTCTCAGTGTTCATCATCATAACAGGGGAATGCTAATAATAATGTCAACTTCAGAGAACTGTTATAAAGATTAAACAAGAAATACTTTAAAAACTACACAGTACTATAAAGAAGTTGGGAATTATTATTATTAACATGGGAAGTGCAAGATTCTTGAGAAAAGGAATATCATGCTTGCCTCTTCGCTCAACAGATCCAGAAAAGCATGCTTATTTCTCAGCAGTGCTGTAGGGGTGTGCAAGAAAGACAGGTCGTAGGTGTTTCGTCCGCCGTATCTCATCTCATAGAGGAACTCCAAGGCAGACCTACTATCCGTCAACTAAAGGACAAGTCTCATTTGAGATGGAGGGGAACATAGAGTTACAGTTTTATCTAAAGTGAGATTTTTATTTTATCTGGTAACAAAAATTTACCATGAAATGTTTCGTTTTGGAGCTGAGGATTTCCTAAGGCAAGACTCAATAGACCCCCTTGGCTAATCTATATCTAAAGAAGAACATCAGTTTATTTTAAAACATCAAATGAACGCCCCATGAGATTCTCTTTAAAAAATGGGGGTTTTTTGGAGTCCAGAAAATCCATGAGTTCATTTGCAATGCTATGGAATATCTATGGTCATTATTAATCTTTTTTAAAAAGATTTTATTTTTTTATTTGACAGAGAGAGAGCACAAGCAGGGGGAGGGGCAGAGGGAGAAGCCGACTCCCCACTGAGGAGGGAGCTCTACACGGGGCACGATCCCAGGGTCCCGGGATCATGACCTGAGCTGAATGAAGGCAGACGCTTAACCAACTGAGCCGCCCAGGCACCCCTGGTCATTATTAATCTTTGTTGGCTTTCAATGGTATCATTTAATAAACACTGCTGAAAAATACTCATGTTTCTGAATTAATGAATAGTATCATTTTTTAATTGACCCTTTGGCAAATAGCAGGAAAAATAGTCCAAAATACTCACGTTTTTCTTTAGCTGTATGAAGTAAAAAAAACCAAGATAAAATATATAAACAACTTTCAGAAATCATAGTGGCTGTTAATCGGTGCTTTGGAATAGAAAGGTGTAGACTGTACAAGAAAGGGGTGTGGTGGAATGTGATATTATAGTTATTCTTCCATTTACCTACAATTTGCTGCCATCCGAAACCCCTAGGAATATGGCCAGTACACATCCCTTTCTTTTCTTTTCCTTTCTAATATGGCTCTTTAAATTTATGTTTATAATTTTAAAGAGGTACACTTTGTAAAATGTGATTTTAAAGAAATCTGATCTGGAGAAATGGAAACTCTCTTACAATGCTTACAAAAAAAGCACATCTGGTAAACAATTTAGTAACACCTTCCAAACAGCCATGACTGATTTTCATCCTTAAAAATGGAAAAAGCTTTAGGGGCAAATATTGTTCTCAGAGTATAATTATACTTACCCAAATTGTAAAGAACCTAAGGGATTAGTTAAGAAAATTAAAATATTACACAGTCATTCAAAATGATGTTTAGGGAGAGTTTAAAAAACTATGGTAAATGATTAAGTCACAGTGTTAAGCCAAAAAAAGGCAGGATATAAAGTGAAATATGTATGTATGAAATAATCATAACAATGCTTTTAAAAATGCTTTAAATTTGCATAGAAAATAAATTGACATGTGAAAGGTGGTATCTTTGGATGATGGGATGGTGATTGTTTTTTTCTTACTACTACTTTCCTAAATGTTCTGCGTTCTCTACATGAGTGTTATTACTTTTATTTTCAGTGTAATTTCTCTTTCTTATTTCATAGGAGACATGTATTTCTTTTGTAATGAAAAAGACATTATTATTCTAAAAATTACTATGTGTACAAACCTGGATTGTGATTGGGTTAATATTTCCACTATGCTCATGGTTGTCAACTAATCCTCTAGCTAGAGACATTGTAGGGGACCCCTCTCAGAAAGGTGACGGCACCAGCTTTGTTTAAATGAGCAGAGTAGATTTTAAATATCTTCTACAGTTTTCAAACTGGGATCATCCAAGATGCTACCACATAATACAGTTTTAGGAAATTACCTCCCTTCCAAAACTAAAAAGAAAAAAATCCTTGAAAATCATGCCTTGCTTCTTCCTGAAAAGTATTATCAAAGCTACTCTGACCCTAAAGAAAGGATCATCAAAGCTGACAAGATGCTTAAAGGAATGGTTGCATTTAAAAGAATCGAGCTCTCCAAACACTTTGCACACCTACCTGCAGGTTTCAACAGAGGCATTGTTGCCGGGGTCCTGGACTCTAGGATAGCACAGTAGAAAGGAGGAGAGAGGAGGCTGTGGGGATGACTGCCTGACAGTATAAAATACCCTGACACTCATTTTATGATTTTGCTTTGCACCTGTAATCTGACCCTTCTCTGCTAAAAAGAGAGAGATGAGGTTTAGACTTATTTATAGCTTGAGGCAATTGACAGTGAAAAACAGGTGAAGCCTCTGGTCTTTACTCAGGGATTTCAGAGACGATATGTGCTAGTTCAGGAACTGCACTTCATTACCTTCTAAATCTTCCTACGGATTGGATTCTCCTCAAGTGTAGCTTTCTTGCATGACCTGACCACTGGTGATTATTTTTCACCCCGGTGAAATATAGGGGACTCTTCCAGGCTATGGATGCCCACATTCTCAGGATTTCAGTCATGAGAAAAGCTTTCTTTCTTTCTTTCTTTTTTTTTTTTTAAAGATTTTATTTATTTATTTGACAGAGAGAGACACAGCGAGAGACGGAACACAAGCAGGGGAAGTGGGAGAGGGAGAAGCAGGCTTCCCGCGGAGCAGGGAGCCCGATGCGGGGCTCGATCCCAGGACCCTGGGATCATGACCTGAGCCGAAGGCAGACGCTTAACGACTGAGCCACCCAGGCGCCCCGAGAAAAGCTTTCTTTTTTTTTTTTTTTTTTTAAAGATTTTATTCATTTTTTTGACAGAGAGAGACATAGCGAGAGCAGGAACACAAGCAGGGGGAGTGGGAGAGGGAGAAGCAGACTTCCCACAGAGCAGGGAGCCTGATGTGGGACTCGATCCCAGGACCCTGGGATCATGACCTGAGCCGAAGGCAGACGCTTAACGATTGAGCCATCCAGGCGCCCCCCGAGAAAAGCTTTCTGAAGTTAATGAATAGGCTGGTGTATTTGTCAAGTTCGCAACACACACACACACACACACACACACACACACACACACACACACACGTGTATGCATGCACACACTTTCATTAGAAATACCCTTGATTTAACAGAAATTCACCCGACAGAATTTATTTAATCAGTTAGGTACTGAACTTACTTCAAATCTTAGAAAAAAGTCAACTGCCTTCTGGAGTGCTCAGTTACCTTACTCTGCAAATTGTTACAAAAGGAATAATATCTTTCTTTTACATAACATTTTATAGTACATAGAGCGTTTTCCAGACGTTATCTATTTGATCCTAATTACAATCTTAGAAGCACTTTATCCCTGCTTCCCAAATGAGAAAACCATTCTGCTGAGCCATTCTGCTCACAAATGGCAAACCTGTGGCTCTCTGGACCAAAATATCATGATCTTTCCATAATAACATAGAGTCTTTGCTATGGCTAATTATGTGCTAATCACTTCTAGGCAAAGAAACATTTTCCTGGATTCAGCAGAATGTATCGATTGTAACAGTTTTTATCTTCTAATTTTAAAAAAAGATTTATTTATTTATTTGAGGGGGGGGGAGCAGAGGGAGAGAGAAACCCAAGCCGACTTCCCGCTGAGCGTGGAGATGAGGGGCTCCATCTCACAACCCAAGCCGAAACCAAGAGTTCGATGCTCAACCGACTGCACCACCTAGGCGCCCCTGTAACAGTTTTTATTAAAGACAGTAGCAGAGGGATGTCTGGATGGCTCAGTTGTTAAGCATCTGCCTTCGGCTCAGGTCATGATCCCAGGGTCCTGGGATCGAGCCCCGCATCAGGCTCCCTACTCGGCGGGGAGCCTGCTTCTCCCTCTCCCACTCCCCCTGCTTGTGCTGCCTCTCTTTCTCTCCGACAAATAAATCAATAAAATCTTAAAAAAAAAAAAAAAAAAAAAGACAGTAGCAGAGGTTGGAACTTCAGATTTGGAATAGACTGAATGGATGCAGACTGAATGATCTTTTGACTACTATTTCCTGTTAAAAATTGGGACAAGCCTCTTTGTTGGCAAAACTGAATATTTTCCTGCTCAGCCTATGGTCATCACCTCCTTTTAACCAATGACATCAGAACACATTGCAACGCTGTTACTGAACCAAAACATTTTTTCATTCTTTTCCAATTTTTTTGGTGACATTTCCACCTGGATTTTCCAGTGGTATCTACAAATTGATATATCCAAACCAAACATTTCCTTCCCCAATCCTGCTTCTCCTTCAGTGATTCTTACCTTTATATGCTTCCCTCCAATTTTCCTATTCCCTTTGTGGTAGTCTACTCAAAAGCCATTTCCCCTTTTTTTCTTATTAATAAAGCCCTATTTTTGGTTTGGGCACTAGTGTACTCAGCCAGAAAACTGCATTTGCTAAACTTCCATGCAGCACAGTCTGGCCAATGGGATATAAACAAGATTGCTGGGTGGCATGTCTATAAAATCTCTTTTAAAAGAGGTCAGCTTAGCTGGCATATGTTCTGCCTTTTGCCCATCTTCTTCCTGTCTGGAATAAAAAAAAGCTGGTGGGTGCAAGTCCATCATTGCTGTAACACTAGGGACAAGCAGGACAAAACCCCATGTGAAGAATGCCTGAGCAGAAAGAAAGAGCCGGAGTCCAAATTCAAAGGCTTATATACCAATCCATTTCAGGGCCCAAGCCCTTTTTCATAAATGCACGATTTTCAAGAACTCATGACCCACTTGTGGAATTACAATTACTTCAGTATGGTTGGGACTGAAGGATAGAGTTTGAAAAGGTGCCCGCCAGGAGACAGGGAGGAAACTGAGGCAAAATCATACCATGCTAAGGGTTTTGAATGTAATCATTATAGCACTGGGGAACCACTGAAGAGTTTTCAGGAACAATGTGAAATAATAAAAGGGGCATCTGAGTGGCTCAGTCAGTTAAGTGTCTGACTCTTGATCTCAGCTCGGGTCTTGATCTCAGGGTTGTGAGTTCAAGCACCGCACTGGGCTCTATGCTGGGTGTGAGCCTACTTAAAAAATAACAACAATTAATAAAAAAATGAGTTAAACAACATATTTTGACCATATATCTTCCACCAATTAACTTATGTTTATTATCTCATTTAATCTTCACAATATTTCTTTGTGGTAGATACTATTACTAATCTTCATTTTTCAAATGAAGTAACTGAGGCTTAGAACTATTAAGTGATTGTCTGTAGTTATGCAATCAATAAGAGGCAGAGTCAGGATTTGAACTTAGATTCATCCTAAGCTGAAGCCTTTGTGCTTTACTTCTGCATCATATTGTCTCTTATATGATCCATTTGCATTTCAGGAAATCCCTTTGGCCACAGTGTGGTTAGGAAGGGAGAAAGGCTGGTGGAAGGAAAACCATTAAAAGGTTGTTTTTTAAAATCTTGGTTAAAGATGACGAAGTCTTAAACCGAGACAATCACTGCAGAACTGCAGTGGGCAGTGACAGATGTGACCTATTTCAAGGACAAGACCATCAAACCAAATTGGATATTGGGGGTGATGGAAGAGGAGTTGTTGAGAATAAGTCTCAAGTTTCCTTGTGAGTGATTGGTATGAAGTTAATACAAGGGGATAGATAGGATTAAGGTCAAAATCAATGTATCTGGCTTAACTCATCAGAGTGGACATGTCCAGTCAGCAGTTGGATATTTGGCTTTGGAGCTCAGGAGAGAATCCTGAATGGGAGATAGATTGTGAGTCATCGGCAATGATAATCAGTTTCATCACTGAGACAGAACCTGTGCAGAGAAAGAGTGGAGGGCCACAGATAGATTCTTAAGGAAAACCAGTATTTAAGGATTGGTTGTAGAAAGAAAAGACCACAGAAAGAGTTAAAATGATGGGGGGAGGAAGGAGGAGAAGTAGAAAATACTGTATCGTGGAAGCTATGGGAGGAAAGCAATCTGAAACTGAGTCACAGGGTTTAATGCAGTGAGACTTCACGAAAGGACAGAAAATAGCTCATGGGTAATTAGGAAAGTTGGTGATCACTGCGCATCAGTTCAGGTCCTTCAAGAAGATGCCCAGACAGAATGGGACATACAAGAGGGGTAATGCCTGTGAAGGATAAAAGAGGAGGGAGCCGTAGTCTAGCAGGGAAAGTCTTTGGACCATGGTGCAATGCAGATGTGACAGGTGTAAGAGGAGAGAGGGAAGGAAGGAGGATGAATAGAAAGCGACTCAGACTGTAGTCTGGGAAAGTCTTGGCCCGGCCAATGGGGAGTTCCCCACAAGGATTGCCCATTCGAGGAGTCCTATAGGGAGCAGAATTGGTCCAACTCTAGTACCCCCACCACGTTCAGTCACTGACTGTGAGATAGGGAGGGTGGCTACTGAGCATGGCTTCAGGATTGCAGACGAAAAGGTGTGGCAGCTAGAAGCTGTCAGCGGGCTCCTCAAAGCAAGTTCAGAGCTTCTTGTCCCAGCTCCGTAGTCATCACACTGTTAGGGAGGTTTTAGAGGAGGCTTGATGGTTGTGAATTGAAGAGTGGATGGGAGGTAAAGAGGTGGAGACCTTTCTTTCCTAATGATGTCAGAGAGTGGAAGGAGAAAACACAGAATGATAGGGAGAGGGAACTAGGGTCAAAGGTCAATATTTCTAGATGGAGGAATAGAACCATAAATAGACACCAAAGGACAGAACAAATTTCCAGTCTTGAAGGACATGGGGAGAGGTGGGAGCAAGACCCAGGTGGAGGAAAAACCTCGAAAGAGGAGAGGACTTTTTCTTCTGAGTCTGGAGTAGAGGAAGGGAGAAGAATGCAGAGAGAGACATTTTGAGATGTGGGGTAGTATTTGGGGCATTTAAGCCCTGTATTATTTTTATATTCCCAATTCACTGAATAAATGAATTAATGAATCTAAAGTTGTTAGCACATAGAGATGTCCAGACAAAAGTTGGTAGGTGTAATAGGGAAAAGAGAACAAATTTTAAGTCTTTACCATCAAGTTAAAAATGAAAAGATCTTGAGGCGCCCGGGTGGCTCAGTCAGTTGAGTGGCTGACTCTTGATTTCGTCTCTGGTCAAGATCTCGGGGTTGTGGGGTTGAGCCCCATGGGCTCCGAGCTCAGCATGGAGTCTGTTTCTCCCTCTCCCTCCCTCTCTGCCCTTTTCCCTGCTTCTGTGCGCATGCACTCTCTCTCTCTTTCTCTCTCTCTCAAATAAATAAAATCTTTTTTTTAAAATAAAATCTTTATTTTTATTTATTTGTCAGAAGACAAATAAGCTAGGGGGAGAGGCAGAGGGAGAAGCAGCCTCCCTGCTGAGCAAGGAGCCTGATTTGGGACTTGATCCCAGGACCCTGGGATCATGACCTGAGCCGAAGGCAGATGCTTAACTGACTGAGCCACCCAGGCATCCCAAATAAATAAAATCTTTTCAAAAATGAAAAGATCTTAAGAGACTTGTCTTTTGGGGAATTCCACCTGATGCAAGTTTGAAAAATATGATCCATTATACCATGAGGAATTTCTAAAACTGCATATATTCTAATATTTAGTGGTTTTTGGTTTTTTGTTTTGTTGTTATTGTTAGAGAGAGAGAGAGAGAGAGAGCATGAGCAGGGGCGGGGAGGGGCAGAGGGAGAGAGAGAATCCTAAGCAGGCTCCACACCCAGCATGGAGCCCAGTGGAAGGGGGGTTTGAGGGGGTGGTGCTCAATCTCACGACCCTGAGATCATGACCCCAGCTGAAATCTAGAGTCTGTCGCTTAACCAATTGGGCCACCCAGGGGCTCCCTAACATTTATTGTTTTTTTTAAAAATAATTTACAATTTGTTTCTGTTATTCCATACAATTTGAAGTGAACTTGATATAAAAAAAAAAGAACCAGTTCCTTGATAACACTCAATGTTTAATACATGGGAAAACAGACACTCACATGGGGTTGGTGTGGATGTGTAAGATTTTAGTCTTTATGGAAGGGAATTTGGCAATACATTTATCAAAAACCCTTAAAAAGTATGCTTATCTATTGATAAAACAATTTCATTTTTATGACTTTATTTTAAGGAAATTGTTATACAAGCACTCAAAAATGTATTTCAAAAATGTTAATTGCAGCCAAACCGTTATAAGAGCCAAAAAAGTAGGAACAACTGATATGTCTGCAATATAAGATTGATTAATGTATGGTACAACCATCACATAAAATACCACTTAGTAATTAACATGATGATGTGAATGAATACATATTAACATAGGAATCATTCAAAAATATTAGGTGAGAAAACATAATACAAAGATGTATACATAGTATAATCTTGTTTTTGTAAAAAAAAAAAAAAAAAGAAAGGCATTTAACTTAAATATCACTATAGACATTGAAAAGCAGCCCGGGGAACTTACACGAGTATTCTGTCTGGATAGTGGGATGATGGCGATTTTTTACTTTTTTCTATTGGCTCATTTCCATTTTCTACCACGAACAAGTATTGTTTCTATCATAAGAAAAATAAAACCTGAATTTAAAGGAAAATGAAATAAACAAATTCCGATCCTATCATCACCTACAGCCTTTAAGGGAAGGCCCCAGAAGTTCCTTCAATGGGACAAGTCTGTATCTACTCATTCTTTTTCTGTAATTAAACTTGCTTTTCTTTTTTAAAAATCTTTTTTTATTTTTTTTTTGCGAGAAGGAGAGAGAGCCGGGGTGGAGGAGGGAAGGGGCAGTGAGAGAGAGAGAAACTTAAGTAGGCTCCACACCCAGTATGGAATCCCGACTTGGGGAGGGTGGTGGGGTGGTGGTGCTCAATCTTACCACCCTGAGATCAGGACCTGAGCCAAAATCAAGAGTTGGATGCTTAACCAACTGAACAACCCAAGTGCCCCAAGCTTGCTTTTCTTCAAGCATCAGTATATAAGATAAACTAGTCTTGTTCAACTCTTATTTTTCTCACTTTAGTTTTTAGCAAAAAAAAAAGGTATTATTTTGTTTTCTTTTAAAAACTGTTAACATGTATATTTCAGCTATACTATGGACTACATTGGTTGGAGCTAACCTGGAAACTAACCATCATTTAGAACATTATTCCAATGAAAAACGCCCAGAGTTCCAAATAACAAATTTATAAGTATTTTTTTTTTGATTTTTAAAAATTTTTTATTTATTTGAGAGAGAGGGAATGAGAGTGAGCATGAGTAGGGGCAGAGGGAGAAGGAGAAACCGACTCCCCACTGAGCAGGGAACCCGATGTGGGGCTCGATCCCAGGACCCTGAGATCATGACCTGAGCCGAAGGCAGACGCTTAACCAACTGAGCCACCCAGGTCCCTACAAGTATTTTTTAAAGGGCAAGATCTCTTGTATTTCATTGAGTTCCAGAGGTCTGTAACCTGAGGTTGTACAGGAAGGAGATGACAGGTACTTAAGGTGAATCAGCTATACACAGATCACTGCTGCCTGCCTTTTTTGGTCTACAAAGCCCTTCTGTTCTGCTATAGCAGATCTCCCTCCCTGCTGTGAAACCTGCTGGGAGCTCCCACCCCTTTCCAACCTGCCTTTCATCCCACCCCCTCGATGCACTCCATCCCTCTTGGTTCAGAGATACCAAAGCCACCTATGGGGCTCAGGGTGGCCCTAAGTACACTTTCAGGATCAGCTTCATCTTCTGTTAGGTTGCCTCAGTGGGAGCCGACTGGGTTCATTACAACTTTTGGTTTGGGAATACAACCGTTTTGCGAGCAGCATCTATGTACTGTTTTTGTCACCCTGTTAGAGGTATGCAAAAATTACTTTATACCTAAGTAATCAGTTTTTGTTTGGAGTATAAGGAAACCTGTGGAATTTTACTGGATTCAGCCTCATTTTCCTGTCGGTAATAATTTCCCATACATGCCTAAAAATAAAGAAGTCAGATTTATAAGACTCATCCTTTTCCATGAGACAAACTGACTTTATTTCCTGTCTATTGAATGGAACTGAAATTCAGCAATTTGCTTTTAACAAAACAATCTAAACTTAACAGTGTACTGCTTTCTGTTGGAAGTGAGAAGGAGGCACGCTATGGGGTCCGTGCAGTGGTAATTGTGCTGAGGACTGTTCCAAGCTTTTTGGGTTTTTTTTCTTAAACATATGTTAATTCATTTAATTTTCACAATAGTCTTTTTTTTTTTTTTTTTTTTTTGAGAAAGAAAGAGAGGGGGTGTTCATGTGCAGGAGGAGGAGGAGTGAGAGAATCTTAAGCAGGCTCCACGCCCAGTAGGGGGCCCACTGTGGGGCTTGATCTCACAACCCTGAGACCATGACCTGAGTCGAAAGAGTCCGGCATTCAACTGACTGAGCCACCCAGGTGCCCATTCACAATAGTCTTTTGAAGAACTATTATTACCTCCGTTGAAGAAATTTAGATACAGAGAGGTTGACTTGCCCAAAGGCTCATAGTTCGTGGTGAGTAGTAGCCCAGGTATTCTGGCTCCAGAGTGGGGATTCGGAACCACTGTGTTATATCCTGCCTCACTATTGCTTAGTTGTGCAATGACCATGACTATGCCTAGAGGTACTGGGTTCTGGCTAGACTCAAGGATGTGACCTAGTGATCCCCCACTGATAGATGGTTGTAGCAGTGGACTGGTGAAGTCGAGTGCTGTTTGAACTTTTTCTTAAGGAATCTTCAGACTAAATATTGAATGAAAGCCTAAAATGAAAAACGGATGAAAGTGGACTGCTTCGGCTGAAGTAGGGGGACAAGGAAGGGCTCCATCCACTCAGGCTTTCTCAGAAGACTTCTTCAGAAGACTCGAAGGGCTTTGAGAAGCATGGTTTCAAAACTACTAAGTGAGCCAAAAAGAGCACAGGATCTGAATTCAGGAGACCTGGGCTCAAATCTAAATAAATCCATCCATTTTTAGGAGATTCAGTAGTTTTTCTCACCAGTAAAATGGAGGCCATTCTGTATTACTTTGTTGTTGAGGATTACATGAGATGGGGTTGGTAAGAGCACTTTGAACTTGCGAAGCAATATAAATTTTCCGTTCCTGTGGAGCCTTGACTTGAAAAGGAGAGACCCAAGTGGCAATGAGGCACGAGACAGTTTCTGGTGCATCTTGGGTAGCCTTGAGCATTCTCAGAAAGATAGGGAAGGAGTCAGAGGGGTCAGAAAAACTGGGTAGAGGCTTTGAGACAATCACCAAATTCCAACTAAGAAATTTTGTTTTAGTGATCTCTCCTCAATAGAATATAAAAGATGAATAAGGGACCAATGTCTATCTGGTTCACTACTCAATGTCCAGAGCAGCACGGCACCCAAGCACATAGTAGGTATTCAATAAAAACTTGCTAAATGAATTAGGAAGGAAAGTCATAAGGAAAATTTGGTGAGCCAATGAACCAAATATATTTTGTTAGGGCATGTGGCTCTGCCTCACAGTGGGATCCAAATGCGGTTCTCTAAGAGGAAATGTCAACACCACATACAGAATGATGGGGTGACACAGGCACAGGCCTTGGTAATTTTAGTTCATATGCCATTCTAGAGTTTCATTTTGGACTTTAATTATTAAATATCAAACTCCTCAAATTCACAGGCAAAACAAGCATACAGTTATGAGAGGTCTTGATCTAACTTTGAAGAGGTCTTTAAACTTCATTCCATTGATTTAAAAAAAAAATCAGGGATGTTGGGTCTCAGTTGTAAAATGTGGGGAATCAATTTGTACTAAGATGTTTTAAAATAACATGCAAGTTTTCTTTCAGACTTAAATCTTACACGTACCACACACATCTGTAGCTCCTTCAGAAAGGGTCAATAGTGCCAACTGTATCATTTCACAGCACCCATTCCAGACTTCTTGTCCTGAGCTGGGTATTTCAGGCTCCTGCGCTTAAAGGCTCTAGGAGGCAACAGCTCCCTTCCAACCACATCCTCCCCCGTCCTCCCCCAGTAGCAGCTTGGCTGAAAGTTGCCTCTATCTTTAGAAACATTTCATATCACTTTAACTCCCAACATTGGGTGAGTACTACCTCTTTATACACTCCCACAAATCGGTTGTACACTATATTTATATTGGAGTTATAATTTATACTATTTTAAGAAGAGACTAAGTTCATTCTTTTAAGTTGAAAAATAACATGCAGTAGGTTAATAAAACTATTTTGGTGCAAGTGTGAAGTAAATCATGAATACAAAAAATCTCCAGATAAGAATGATCAATTCATGAAGTTTACTTCCAGTTCATGAATCTGAACTTTTATTGCCCCTCTTGGCACTGCAAAGGATGTTTCCTGTATTTCGTTGTTCCTAGAGTTCCGGTTTGCTTTTATTGACCACATTTCATTGCCAAGAGTTATTTTTAAAGCAATACAAAGCGTATTTTCCCACTTGGATACTGGACATTGATCCTGTGCTCTCAAGTCATGGAGTTGGACACTCTCTGAAATGTCTCTTAAGCAGTTTTGCAAAATGATCACTAGCATGGCCTCTTGGCCCCTTTACCCGTATTTATGGATATCAAATAACTCATCTAACTATGTTGGCCTTTTAATGACCTTGAGTATTGCTTGTTCTAAGAACAGAAATCTTAACAGCACAGAGATGCATGGGAGGGCTCCACATATTCCAAATAAACAAGCTTCCTAGGCTACTTTTTCATCATATGTCTCTTTGTAGGTTCACTTTGCCAAACAGAATAGCAGCCATCAGCAGAAGCCAGAAAACATACTTTCCTCCTTTCCTTTTTCGGTTACGAGGGGATCAAATACTAGCAGGAAATAAATGACAGTAGGCACAGGTGATTGACTTAAGGGGGAAATGTTTTAGATATACAAAGCCCATAATTGTTTTTCATTTACATTTTATTATCTAAAATGTCTGTATTTCCTAATAGTCCTATCTAGAAACAGTAATTTGCCATTTACATTGGTTTTCCTCAAGCTTAATTCAGCCAAATACTAATGATCTCTCTCCTTGTCCTCTTTTGAAGGAAAAGTGAAAGTAAAAATGATGTCTTTGGTAAAATAAACCAAGGTCCATATAATCACAGTATGCCAGTGTTAGGTGGAAAATCCCAGGTGTAAAGTTTGTTTTGTTTTGTGTTTTTTCTTTTGTTTTGAGTAACTACATCTCCTTAATTAGGGTTGGGAATTTGAGATACACCAATACACCCTAAAATTATAGTTGGAACCCATGTTCTTTGGCTCCTACACTGATGTTCTTCTAATGATACCGATATTGGTAGACTGTGCAGTAATGCAAAAATAGGACAAAAGATTTCCAAAGATAGTTTCAAGCACTTCATATTAATATGTTAGAATTTGGCATGTAGCTATGGATCATGGCTATGAATCACCCCCAAGGTAATAGATTAAAGGCAGGCTCTGACATATTTTATATTGGGATAAAGTAAGGAACTTGGATCTTCCAAACTTTGTCCAAATGTCACATCCAAAAGTCTAAAATTGATATTAACTTTCAATAAAGGCACTTCGGTGGAAAAAAGACTTATGACTAAGCAAAGAACTTCCAGTTTTTATTTTTTAAACATTTAACAAGAAAAACATTCAACCAAATTTTCAAAAATTAAGATGGATTAATTTACAATAAAATAGTCAACTTAAAATATCAGCCCTTTTTATTTAGGGCCAAGGAGGCCAATAGTTCCTGTTTAAACAGCAGAATTGCACAATTGGTATTTTCACCTATATTTGATGGCACAGAAATATAAAAGTCATACAATTTCCATTGAGATCCTCCCTTCCCTCCAGAGTAGAATTCATACAATTGCTTCTTAGGTCAGTTCTCGGGCCTTTAAGAATCACCAGTTATATTTTGAAACATATCTACAACTATTCTGACAATGAGAACACTTTTAAAACAATTCTTACAGGAAAAATGTTAAAAATAATTTTGTGGCACATTAGACTGCTTAAAGAAACAGCAAAGATGAAAAATAATGTACAAGAATTATAGTCCCTTGCTTACAGAAATCACCTAAATAAAATATTTTCCCTAATTAATTATCTTCACTTCTTATAATTTATTAGCAGAGATGAATTACAAGAAGCAGAATGCACCATTTTTTGGTTCTTGGTTGTAGCTGCCAGCTTGAGAGTTCATGACTGTAAATGTAAATATGATTATGCTCACAAATTCTGGAATGGGAAAAAACCAAAATATCTCTTTTAAAGTGTTTCTCTATCCTTGCTTTCAAGTCAAGACAAAAAATTCACAGCAGTTTAAAGGATGATGAAAGACTAAACATGGGCCGACTAAAATACATACTGAGAATAATTTTACCTATTACACTAAAGTGAAAACTGTAATAAGTACGATATTATATTACCAAGTAACATTCTAGAGTATGCTGCTGGAGCAAATACAGCACTTAACAGTTTCATTTACAGGGTAGGCATGGTAGCCTTTAGACAGAACATTTTCACACTCTTGAAGGAGCAACCTTTAAAACACAAACACACATAAAGTAGTATGTAATTCATAATAGCTGGCCAGGCACTTGACTGGGGGAAAGAGACTTTTCAGATTTTGAGGTAAACTAGAATTGTTTTCAGCAATTACAAACATATTCTAAAAACCACACTTTATTTCACACCAACTGAAGTTATTCAGCATTTAACTGTAAGTTTGTCACTCTATTGTGCCAAAATTCACACCTACATGTAACTTCTTAAGAAGCTATTAAAATAATAGAACATTGTCAAGTCTGAATTCTGGCCCCATTTAGATATACATCTGTGCTTAGAACATACTTGAAAAAACTAAAGGTACAGCCATATAAGGGCTAAAATGAGTATCCTTTTCCCTAAATTTGATATAAAAAAAAAAGAGTCCTACTGTCACTCACACAGAGCAGAGGAGGAGGAGGTGGAAGACAATGACAAGGATGGAAGTGACAAGCCTCAATCTAGCCTCGAGAAAGTTACAGAGTGGTGTTCCACAGGAGCACAAACACAGCAGCAGAGTTTGTTTACAGGTGTTGACAGTATGTGAAAGCTCTCAAAATTAACGCAAAGGAACACAACTCTCTGGGTTTATTCCACTCTGGGCACAGTCTATGTTTCTTCCCCTCTTCGGAATTCATTTCAAGGCAATGTGGAGTTTACTTAAAGGAAAACTCATTTTAGAAGATGGAGGACCTCAGTAAGTATCTACACATCAGAAGACAAGAACAGAAAGTGGCCATTTTGGAGCTAGTCTTTTATCAGAAGTTATCCAAGTCTAATTTTCACTAGAATTACCATGAAATTATCTGCAAATGGAAAAGCCCTACCTCCAACCCTCATAACTAACAATTGATTCTATTTTCTATTCCCTTCTCAAACAGCAATTTCAACAGAAAGGCGACTTCTTGTTCTGAACAAACTCATCAGCTTATTATCTGGTTTGCACAGACTAATTCATCAACATCCTGTTTTGCACCCTTCAAAGAACACTATCAATATAGAAAATTTTAAAAATTTTGATGAGGCATCAAAATAAACTTCTCAAGAGAATGAAAATAAAAAATTCAAAATTCTCAAAATAATGAAAAAATTATTGGGTTTAATTCAGAGTTTCCACGTGGCTAAAAAAAGTCTATATACTTTTATTTATAAAAACCTCTAGGCTGACCCTCCTCAAGATGGCAAGTTTTTCCAGTCATGGTGAAGGATTTGTGCTAACTGACCTCTTCCTTCCTTGCAGGACTAACAGTATACATCTGGCAAAACTACTAGCTGGAGTTACTGGTGCAATGAGCAAACGTGGAAGAATTTCTCTCTCTGTGATGCTAACTGGCTTGCTCAAGTTTTGAAACTGTGACCCTGGTCTGTCAGCACCATGCTTTACTCAACTGAAATAAGCAAGCCACCACTGTGGTGGGACGAGGGAGAGGGTGGGGTGAGAAGGGGAATGAGGGCAATTATATACATCGTTAAAATACCATGATATACAGTGAAAATGTGTCTGTTAATACATCTGAGACTTGAAAATCATTAATTTTAGCTATTAAAACTACATTCAACTATTACAATTTCAAACACCTGCAAATGTAGAGCTTTCAGATATGCCCTAAATTTAAATATGAATGGAAGTTCATTATCAGCAAGCTAGAAGAAACAAATTGCATACATTTTTTGTAAGTGGTAACCTACCCCCTGCCCCACCCCCCCAAAAAAGTAGAAATTAGGTAAAAATTAAGTGAAATTATTCATAATTGTTTCCAGTTTCACCTTTCTCTTGGAAGAGACCCAAATCAGGTCTCTGGAAATCCAACTTCATACATGTAAGAAATGGCATCTGCTATCACATCGGTAAGTCTTTCCCTCAAAGGTAGACAGGTCATAGATGTATCTCAGACATTCATTTCCATGTATAATGATTTTTGAGACATCTATTCCACTGAAATATTATAAATCAAGTCTACAAACCACTCCTAAAAAAAAAAGGCACTTTGCTGCGAGTTAGATTTAATTATGTGAAAGTCGAGAACACTAGGATAGACTCAAAAGTCAGTATTCACTTGTGTAATTTATGAATGCAGAGGAGATGCCAATTTATAGAATATAGCCAATGATATTATAAACAAACCAAATGGCAACTTAACTATATTCTCAGCAAAACAGTAATTTATGACATTTCTCCAAAAATCATCATAGTTCCAAGTTCAACAATAAAAAGGAAAAAAAAAAGTCACCAGCAGTTGCTACTTTAGAGCTCAAGACATTGTTTCCTACAGAATTTCATGTCTACAAGTTTGGTTCTCTGTTTCAGAGCATGAATTACTTTGCAGATGAAAAACCTGGGATGGCAGAGGTTTGTTTGTGTGTGTTGGGGGAGAACCCAGGATGGAAAAACAGTGGGGAGTAACAAGAGGTTCATTTCTCTGGTCAGACAACCAAGTGAGGAGGTAGTTATTCAGAGAACTTCTCAAATAGAGAATATTGTACTGATCTACTGAGAGTTGGGGAAGTAGCAGGAGCTTCTTTGTGAGACTGAAGATAGCAACAGGAATACTTCTCCTCCAGGGAAGTCAGGACCAGGGTGTCAGTGCAGCTAAAATAAAGACAGAATTTGTATAAGTGGCATATAGAAAATGTAAGAAAAACAAGGTCAAGAAATCAACACGAACGATAACATATTCATTTCCAAACTTGTCCTACCTTGACAGTGGCTCTTTTCTGATGCTAGAACTTTAAAAGTATCTATAAGAAAAGAACACACACCATGTCATTATAATCATGAGTTTTGATGTAGTGATTCTTCAAACTCCTAATCAGTGCCAAAAATATGGTACGGTATTTGTACTTTTCACAATAATACCTTCTAGTTTCTAATATTATTGAAAGTGTAATAATGTCTATAAAATACTTAAATGCTTTATTATTATTTTTTAAGCTTTTATTTATTTATTTATTTATTTGTCAGGGACAGAAAGAGAGAGGGAGAGAACATGCACAAGTAGGCGGAGCGGCATGCAGAGGGAGAGGGAGAAGCAGGCTCCCTGCTAAGCAGGGAGCCTGATGTGGGGCTTGATCCCAGGACCCTGGCATTATGACCTGAGCCGAAGGCAGATGCTTAATCAACTGAGCCACCCAGGTGTAGTCTACTTAAATGCGATAAAAACATTTTAGACTTCAGTACCCTCAGAAAAGGTGCCATGAGGAAAATATTTTATAACTGTACAGAAAAAATAACAGCAATCTCCTCCAAATTGCCTGATGCTAAATAATAAAATTTATGTCAGGAGACCACATGCTCACCTTGTTACATCACCACACACGGTAACCCCATACAACCTTGAGTCCCATCATCATTGCTGTTGAGTTTCTTCATTCGGTACTGACGTATTTCTCTTACCAGTGTGTAAAAGGCATCTTCGACACCCTATAGAAGAACATGATAAGGATGGCTTAATAGACACAATCCAAGTTGTAAGCTCTCTCATTTGTACTTCTTTAGTGGATTTAAAATTCCAACAAGCCGATGAAATAAGGTGATTTAGGAAGAGGACACCAAACTTAGCATTCCTACTGAATCACATCAACAGGCTGATACACAAATGGCATATTCTGCAAAAATAACATTCAAGCACAGAAAAATGGGTAACGTGGGACATACAGAACTACCAGATCTAAAGATTCCATTCAGCAGAGCTAAAGCCCAAAACACTGGCTGGTGTTGATGGAGGAAGGTCTAATGTTTGTACTTATCTTTAATCAAGGGTCCTCATTTTAGTAATATTTAGTAATAGTAGCATGTTAAGGTGGGAGTAAAGTGCCACACCTGAATATTCATCAGCTCATTTTGGGTTTAAACTGAAGATTAAAAAAATAGAATATCGAAAATCCGTAACAACAAAGAATGCGGCTCCTATTTCCTGCAGTCAAACTTCTCTGCATTAAACAAACCCTTGCTAGATGCTCAAAGCTCTGCTATACCTGTCTGGTCTTGGCTGAGGTTTCAATGAATGGAATCCCATAACTCTTGGCCAGTTCGTGGGCTTGTTTTGTGTCCACTGTCCTTGTTGGCAAATCACACTTATTTCCTACTAGCACCATAGGTACATCATCTGAATCTTTTACTCGCTTAATCTGTTCCCTAAAAAAAAAAAAAAAAAAAAAAAAAAAAAGGAGTATGTTATCATAACCTAAGAGCAGGTCTTTAGGAAGGAATGAGCAGCTAGAATAAAAA
The DNA here is from genome assembly GCF_964656455.1 of Halichoerus grypus. Classification (NCBI taxonomy): domain Eukaryota; kingdom Metazoa; phylum Chordata; class Mammalia; order Carnivora; family Phocidae; genus Halichoerus; species Halichoerus grypus. The sequence goes on along the minus strand of NC_135716.1, from coordinate 92,847,822 downwards.
AGGTTCTAATGCATTTTATCTAGCCCTATTAGCTTCTAGTATGGAGTTTCACGTATCCCCCCACTAAATATAAAAGAGCACGCATACTAGGTAGACTGGCTTAGACTTGACGCAGCAGCCACAGGGAAGCCAAGTACTGGCTCACCTTCCAGTGGGAATGGATGGCAATTCTATCTTTTGGCACATACCCTTGCTGGGCTCCTTGATTCACTAAAGAGCTTGGCTCCGGATTTAATTGGCAACTTGAAATCACACTCTAGATTAGGATCTGAAGTACAAAAAGTAAAGCTTACTGCCTCAAAATAACTTTTTGAGGTTTTCTTGAGAGTGACAGTATTTAATGAAAGACCGTCTATCCACTTCTCTAGGTGGGTGGTGTCCAGACATTTTCTTCAAACAGTACTATAGCTGGAAGTCCAAGATACAAAACAGAAAACACCAGACCTGCTCTGACTAAAGGGGACCGAAGGATCTGGAACTCCCAACTTACAACACCCTTCAGAGACACAGAAGACACAGCACACAGCAGTTTGGAAACAAGTGCTCTAGATTTTCTTGACGAATACTGTCCAATAAAACTTTTCACGATGATGGAAAGGTTCTCCATCTGTGCTGTCCAACTATATCCGCTAGTCATATGTAGCTACTGGACACTTGAGAAGTCAGTTGCTATGTGGTCAAGGAACTGATTTTTCAGTTTTATTTAACTAACTGAAATAAGCACACAAGGCTGTGGCCACCATACGGCACAGCACCACTCCAGACCCTAGCCCTAGATCACACACGAAGTCATGTGCTGAACCCATGTCACACTGGCTGTCTGCAGCACTGACCTTTGCTGTAATGGCAGTAGCCTATTTTTTTTTTTTTAAGATTTTATTTATTCATGAGAGAGAGAGAGCACACAAGCAGGGGGAGAGGCAAAGGGAGAGGGAGAAGCAGACTCCCCTCTGAGCGGGAAGCCCGACATGGGGCTCGATCCTAGGACCCTGAGATTATGACCTGAGCCCAAGGCAGACACTTAACCATCTGAGCCACCCAGGTGCCGAGCGGTGGCCAATTTTAAAGCATAATGTAAGACAAGACAGCCTAAGAGGAAAAACGACTTCTGGAAATTCAACAAATATCAGATGCTTGACAAGTGTTGGACATTTTATTACATATTGCTATTATTTCCAGAGAGCAGATGGAAAGTAGAGCAGGTTTAGATGGAAAAAAACCCGACCGAAGTCAGTTTTGGACTAGCTTGTTTCTGCGAGCAGACATCATCATGTGGATGGAGCACAATCCAGGACTGCAGGCCGTAGAAGAACATCTGCATAGCGTTGACTACGTGATAGGAACTTTTCTGGGTGATTAACATGTTTATTAACTTGTTTAATTTTCAAAATAACTTTTGGTAGGTACTATTCTCCCCATATTACTGATGAGGACACAGGCACAGACATTCGGGAGTTTGCCCCAAAGTCCCATGGGTAACAGATGATGGAGCCAAGTTTCAACGTGTTGTATTACTCTGCTCAAAGAACATGGAGCTAAGAAAAAGGAGTCCTGGGTTTTTGGTCCTGGATCTGCTACTAGTAACAACCATGACTCCAAAAACCTAAAAAATCACTTCCTGCAGCTCTACTTCTGATTCTGTAAAACAAGGATGTTGTACCAGAATTTTTTATGGTTTGATTGAGCTTTGAAACTTTATGGTTCTACTGAGAAAGACCATCCTTCCTCTTTATCTACTCCCCATTCGTTTCTTCCTATCATCTTCTCTCTTCTATGACTTACTGACGACTCTTTCTCAGACATGTTTTCCTCTCTGAAATTCCTGTGTGATCTCTCATACCACCACCTCTGGTTCTGAATCATCCCATTAGCAAGCTTCATTTAAGTATCATCACACGTTCTAGCCATGGTGTATTATATAAAATAAATTCCAATATTAACTTTCAGTTATAACCCCAAACCTCAATGTTAAACAATGTGAAACCAACTATTCTCATAATTAAAAACGCTATCCTCCCTAGTGTGGTATCCTCATCCCCCCACAAAGCTTCAGAATACACTTATAGATCATCCTTTCAGAAAAAATAATGTTCCTAGTACCTGTAGAGGTTAATATCTGCAAATGATTTGCTATTATTGATGGCAAATACACAGAGGAAGCCTTCGCCTGTCCTCATGTATTGGTCTCTCATGGCACTGTACTCCTCTTGACCAGCTGTATCCAGTATGTCCAACAGACAGGTTTCACCGTCTATAACCACCTGCTTTCGGTAAGAATCCTGGGGGTGCGGAGGGTGGGGGATGGCAGGGAGAGAGGAAGATTTCATTTTTATTAGAAACCATAGGGAATGCAATGCTATTGCCAAGGTCAGATAAGCTCCTACCTAAGTTTATTTCCATCTCTCTGGTTTGTCCCTCAAACTCCTCATATATAATCACAAACAGAAAGTACTTAATGTCACCCTAGGAAAAAAAGCCCCAAATCCTATATGCCTGCAGAAAGGAAAACGTGGTCACTCTGTTCCTGGGAAAGATAGAAAAAATGTGGTAATTCAAAAGACAGCTCTACTGCAGTTAGACTAGAGATTAGGTTTCACAGTGTATTTTACTAAGGTATGAACTAGACTTTTCTTACTTGTTTATTGTACATTTAAAGTTCTAAACATACCTCCACCAATTATACCGGGCCCTGGATACAGTGTCATTTGTGTTTATGACTAAATACACAAACAATTTTTATTTCAGACAAGATTATAACACAAATATATTTTTCTCATCATGGTGAAATTTTATCTTTGGGAAATATTCCTGAATCAAATTCCTAAATATCCCAAACAAGGTATACAGTTGTAATTCCTCAAGAGGAAAAACATGCATAATCACATATATTTATATTTTAAAAGTTTTTAATTTGGCTCTAAGGCAAAAATTTTACTTGTATTTTAATATTTATGTTTTGGGAATTCAGTTTAAAGAAAATAACCCATCACACTTGGTAAAGATCTGGCTCCAGAAACAGAATGTGACTTGGTTTCCCAGTTCATTGATCAGTGCCTCTGTAACTCAACTTCATTGTGGGACTGTAATATACTTTCAAATTAACATAGAACTCGCATTGCCAAAACTTACTTGAAGCATGAAATATGATTTAAGTGTATGAATGTTCCGAGGAAATGAGTACAATTAAAATTATAAAGATAGGTTTTAGTCAAACTAATTTACAGTAACAGAAGTCAGAGAAGTGGTTATTTCCTGGCAGGGTGGGGTTTATTGACTGGAAAGTGGCATGGGCGAACACTCTGGGGCACTGGAAACGGTGTATATTTCTGAGTGGTGGTTACATAAGTATATACAAATTTTTAAGTCACCGGGCTGTAGATATACCATTTTTGTATTTTACTGTATGTACATTATCCTTCAGTAAATAAAACTCAGAAAAATATTAAAAGGTTCTAACTATTAATACTAAAGCTGTTAAGCTTAACATGAAATTTCTGCCAAGGACTAATGACTAATTTTTAATAATGGCTACTCAGTGGCTGGGGGTGGGGGGCAGGAAGACCAGGGTGTGGATTAAAATAAAATAATCTCTAGTCAGACATTTCTAAACTGAATAAACAAAACCTTTTATTTAAAGGACCTTAGATGCCATTATTCAAGCCAATTTATAACATGAACTCACAAAAAAAACTTATACTGATTTTTCGCAACATCCCTGTGTTGATAGGCAGGACATGTTTATGGTAATTTAATAGATGAGGAAAATGAAGCTCAGAGAGTTTAAGTGATTTGCTCAACATAACATAACTAAGTAAACAGCAAACAGGGAGTGAAAGAAATCTAGGCGGTGACTCAAAATCTCATATTCTACTCCAGCCCAGTCTCAGCTGCTTCAGCCAGCTAATTAAAATTGAAGAACACCTAGATCTTTGAATCCTTTATCTCCATCCTATTATTCAGTCACTCTTCCTATGGCCTGTGTTTAATAGAGCTGTCATAGGAGTTCAACAGTGAGTATGCAAAAGTTTACTGAACTATTGTCAGTTTTTTAGAAAAAAACTTCAGCAGCTAATAAAAATGAACTCTTCTCCACAAACATGGAAAGCTTCGTTATTGTATTACTGAACGCAGTACCCCAAATAACTTTTACTTTCTCTCTTGATTATTCCTTTAGCTAAAGAACAGCTAAAGGACAGGTGTAAGGGTGAACCAAAAGCCAGAGGTACGGTCAGCGCACTACCACTGGGCCTCACCTCTATGGTGGGATCATACTCATCTACAAAGTGGTTCTGGATTAGCTGGATTGTCAATGCGCTTTTCCCGACACCACCTGCTCCAACCACCACCAGTTTGTACTCAGTCATTTCACACCAGCAAGAACCTGTGGGAAAGCAGCAATTAGGTTTAATGGGAGAGCCACAACTACGGTACTTCAAAGCCTTCTATAATCAATAGTAACTAAAGCCTGAGTCTGAAATGTATCGGTTCCATACACGTGACCCTCCACTTGGTTCTCAAAGTGATTCTGGAGTACAAAAACATTTCGCAGGTTACTGCAGGCCTCAGAATTATGGTTAGTCGCCTGGCTACCCCCACCCTGCTCTATTTTTCAACAGTCCGTGGGCCCCGCCCTCAGCCTAAGGTAAAGGAAACCCCTCTTCCTACTCCTCCCGCAAGTCTCCTCAGCTCCGGTGGGGCAGCCTCCGGGCCGTACCCTCATCTTACACCCCCGCCAGCCTCCAAAGATCTCCCCCGTAGGGCTCAAAACGAAGGACCCCCGCCGAAGGGCCTTTGTCTCCAGCCTGCAGACTCCGTTCGATTCCTGACAACAAGGAGGCGCCTGTATGCTCCAAAGACGAACGCTACACACCACAGAGCCTTACCTCAAGCTTCGCTGCCTCCGCTTCCGAAGGATTTAGGACCACAACTGGGAAAAATGTTGGAGACCCCGGAACCGCCATGAACAGCCCCCACTAGGGAGCGGCACTTCCGGCCCCGCCCGCTACGTAATCAGTCGGCGCCCCGGGCGCCCGAGTCCCCGCCCCGGCCACGTGGGCCCCCGACCCAGGAGTCACGCGGCGGGCCGCACCCAGACCCGCCCCTCCCACACAGGACGTTTCAAAAATGAAAGCGCTAGGTGCTAGAGTCTCAAAAATCAGTAAAACTTTATTCGCTTCCATTCTTTCGCCATTAACAGAAAACTGGAGAAAGCAAAAATGTTTTGTGTTTACAAAGATAAACGGCCTCTTTACCCAGAGAAGATCAAAACCTCAAACGACAACGGGGAAGATAAAAGCGCCCTCCCCCACATCCCCTGAGCTGCCCTTGTCATCTTAGACAAAGCCTTCAGTCCACTGGCCAGGGACCCTGGATGTGGCCAATTCAAGATGAGGGCCAAGAAATCAGACCAATCCGTTCCCGTGATATAAAGTTGAACAGAAGCTACACCAAGGGTCAAGTGCCTGTATTTCACAGGACACAGGAACCAGGCGGCTACTTATAAAAAAAACAAGATTCATCTCAGGCACAACTTTTTTATTTTTTTTTTGTTTTGTTTTGTTTTTAAATCAGTAAAAGAAACTGGGTCCTAGAAGCTGCAGTTATCTAAGCAGCAGCAAGTTTGTGCATTCGTCTTTTTTTGTTTTGTTTTTGTTTAAATACGATTAAATTACCACACTGCTGGCACACCTCATTTGCATGAAATTCTGCACCATACATACTAATTGTAGTAAAATTACCCCCCTCCCCAATCCCAGGAAAAAAGAAACTACTCTGGAAGATAATTTTCACTGAAATCTAACCAAACTTCGTTAAGTGGACTGTGACAAGATTATAAATGATATGAAAAATAACATTTTAACATTTGGCCATCAACTTAAGGAAATGGTTTGCCTATACAAATTTTTATAATTTTTGTAATTTTAAATATATTCTACCTTCATATGGTCCTCAGGATTAAAGCATAATGAACAGGAAAGAAAAGGAAAAGAATGCAACTGAGTGCTAAGGCAGAACATCTTGCCAGATAGTAATGAAGGTAGAGTATATGCTAAATACCAAGTGCAGAATTTCATAGGGCCAACAAGATAACAGTCTATATTTTTCACTTACACAGGCGAAGTGGAGTTTGCAATTACCAGTTGCGTTAAATGCACCAAATAAAGCTCCTAAAATTGATACTATAAGGCGCCACCTTAAGTTTTCCAGGCTGCAACTGTGCATAATTTTAAAATGGTTTTCTTAAATTTATTTATTTTTTTAAACATAACACGAGGAAGGTGTTAAAACTGGTGTAATAGCTCAATAGAATAAGTATTCCAGATTTTGGGAGGGATGAAGAGGGAGATATTCAGAACCCTTCACCAGAATCCCCCCAACTTGATCATAGTGGATTAATGATGTGCGTTGTGGATGTGGTTAGTCAATGACACCAGCTTGACGGATCTTTCTTTCTGCACCAAATCCCTGAAAAGAAGTAAAATTGCAGTTAATTACTATAAAGGCATTACTTTCAATCATTGTAACCACCACCGTATTTCTTTCCCAGAGGAGGAAATTCATAGTAAGCCCTCCTGATCTACTACCTAAAATCTACCAAAAGATCAGGAAGACCAAGAAATGTGCTTCTTACTGTGAGCAACCATTATTGTTAGGGGCTGAACCAACGTGTAGGGAGTTTTAACTAACTATAAGCCTACTGAATGTTGAAAGAGAATCCTGAAGTTGCCTGCTTCATTAAGCTCTGAGCTATGCCGAAATAGGACCCTGAGTAGCATACTGGTCTGTCAGCTGTCCCTACCCACCCCAAAACCTTGTATGCTCTCATACCATTGAGTTATCTGGTCCCCTTGGTTGACGAAGAACCATTAGGCGAGGAGCACTGGCATCATCCAGGGTGATGTTCTTCAAGCGATTGACCAACCTATCAGGTCGTGGAGCTGCAACAGCCTTGGGGCCCTCACTGTAATGAAGTCAAGAGGTGAGAAGAAACAACTCTTGGTGGGAAGAAAGCAAGTACCTGCAGAGGAGTAGGTTTTCTAACTACCCAAATGACTCAGTTTTAATGAGGGGACTCTTGCCTCATCTAGCCAGCTAGCTAGCAAGACAGGACAGACAAGTTTGTTTATGTTTTTATTCCCAACTCAAGGTTTATTACTATGGAGGAACTGGAAGAATCATTTGGGTGAGGGTCATCCCTGGACTGGGTCTGCAACTAGAAAAACCAGGTCCACAGACACATAAAATGAGGTAGTGGATGTGAAAAACCTTAGAAAAGTTAAATATGAAGAAATATTTCAAGAGACTCCCAGCTCCTTTCATGGTAACGTTACGGATTTAAAACATTTAAAAAAGCAGAGACAGTATTGCTAAACTATAAAGTTAGAATTTTAAGCAGCATATAAATGGCTTAATGGAAGAAAAAGCTAAACAGAATCCTTTAAGAACAAGGACTACATAATCTTATTATAGTTAAGTTCTAATACATAGAAATTATAGTTGAGTTCTAATACATAGAAATTATAGTTAAGTTCTAATACATAGAAATTAATATTTCATTGGGCCAGATTGAAAAGACTATAAAATTTAGACAATGAAAAGACTCGAGGTAAAAAAAGACACAGGAAGAATCAAGAAATAACCAGAAAGTGGCAGGATTAAAAAAAGCAGTGATGAAAAAGTGAAGAAGTGTGATAAACCAGAGTTTATGGATGTTTAAAGACAGTCCAGGGAGTTTACCAGCCCAACAACAACAAACTCACCAGACTCGCCAAACATTACAAGCACTGCACTTGCCAGTGCGCTGATTAAGAATCACTGAGAATTCCACCTCATCTCCAGCCTGTAGCTCAATGCCATCTTGAACTTCTTTCACATGGAAAAAGAGCTTCTTGCTATCTCCTACTTCATAGTTAATGAAGCCAAACTGAGGGAAGAGGGAAGGAAAAAAAAAAAAGGACACATTACAAGGGGGAAAAGTACCTCACTCTAAATGAAGCACAATGCCTGACCCTAACTAGAAGCTGATTTATAAAACATGGTATTAATGCTGATGCTCCAGTTTAGCTGCCTGTGCTAGAATGTAAAAGCATATGGGTCCGAAAAACTTGTCAGGGAAGAAATCTATCTTTGAAATCACTGCTATTCAATCTATCATAGCCTGACTGAAACAAAGGTTGCTTTGTGTCTTCATATAGTATATGGAGCTTTTGAATTAAGCAAAAAATCATACTGAAATCTCAATATGAGGAATAGTTTTGTTTGCCCTAAATGTATTTTATGAACACTTTCACACATGCTTGCTTTCTTTGTGTGGTCTGCAAAAGCAGCTCTGAGCTAAAGTACACAAAATCTTACAGTCTTTCTATTCTGAAAAATCTCACTCCAAACTTATTTTCCCTGTCATGTAATGTTAGTTATCAGTAATACTCTTAACTTTCTTTTTGCTCGTATCACCATTTTCTTCATGTGGTTTTCTTCATATTTTTACAAGCTACCTCAAATCAGTGAAAAAGGGGTGGAGTAGAAATAAAAACCAAGGTGAATATTGATGGTTCTTCCTTGGCTGAAAAAATTTCAAGGTTTTGGTTAACACTTGTTTACCAACTCATAAAAGGATCAAGTTCAGATCCAGAGATACTACCACTTACCTGATCCTTCACACACTCCACTGTGGCCCTACGCAGGGGTGTGATGTTGTAGGCCATAGTCTGTGCATTTTGGCCCAAGACACATAACTGGAACTTGACACTCTCCCCTTTCTGCAGGCAATCCCCTTTGTTGGCCATCCCAACTATGCCAAATGGATAGACCTCACCTTTCATATCCCCTGTAAGGAGAAATTAGGTACAAAGTCTAAAAACTAGTATTTCACAACAGTCCTATGCTGACGGTCCTAATAAATTTTTAAGTAAATTGCTAAAAATCTATTATGTTCCTAGATTTTTATACCTGAGAAATTCTACCATAAAGCTTCAATGAAATACTATCATGAAAACAAGTGAGAACTTGTAGTACTTCACTAGCTAACGAACAGTTTTAAAGTTTATTTATTTTTTTTAGTAATCTCTATACCCAATGTGGGGCTCAAATTCACTACCCTGAGATCAAGTCGCATGCTCTTCAAACGGAGCTAGCCAGGTACCCCTAATAAAGTTTTAATTTTTTTTTTTAAAGATTTTTTAAATTTATCCGACAGCGAGAGAGGGACAGCGAGAGAGGGAACACAAGCAGGGGGAGTGGCAGAGGGAGAAGCAGGCTTCCCATCGAGCAGGGAGCCCTATGTGGGACTCGATCCCAGAACCCTGGGGATCATGACCTGAGCCGAAGGCAGACACTTAATGACTTAGCCACCCAGGTGCCCCTCCCAATAAAGTTTTAAACTACACTTACAAAATTAAAAATAACACTATCACTCACAACCTCATTACCTAAATATTTGGGTGTTTTAAGCAGAATGGGTTGCTAACATGATCCACTGGATTATCTTCCTCCCAAGTTCACAATGTGAGCCAACCAGTCAAAAATATTTCTGACCCACACTAATTGGGCATTCCGTCAGGAACAGGCAAAAACAATGTGGATACATTTCTTTGCCATTCTACATCTTTTCTTTGTTCTGACTGTGGCTCCCTCAAACCAACAGGTACTTGTCTCAGTTCAGAGCTCAGCATACTTTTCCTTAAAGAACAGTAAACGTTTTCTGTCACAACTACTCAACTTTGCTGTTGTACTGAGAAAGCAACCAAAGACAATATATAAACGAATGGCTATGACTGTTTCAAGAGAACTTTCTTTCAGAAACAAGCCACCATATTTTTGTAGAGCTCTTCCCTAGAGTAAAAAAGTTGGCTGGGGCGCCCGGGGTGGGGGCTCAGTCGGTTAAGCATCGACTCGATCTCAGCTCAGGTCTGGATCTCAGGGTCGTGAGTTCAAGCCCTGCGTTGGGCTCCACGCTGGGTGTGGAACCTACTTAAATTTAAAAATAAACGAACAAATAAGTAAGAAAAATTAAAAGAGTAAATAAAAAACGTTGGCTGGAGGTCAGTGCAGGCTAGGAATTAAAAACCATGCCAAAGGTTTAGCTGCTTATCAGTTCGCTTGGATGGTGAAGCCACCGAATCAACAAAAATGAAGAGAAAACCATCAGGGGTGGAAGACGAAGCTTCAGAATTGGAAATGCTTTTAACAATTCTCTTGATTGATTATAGGGTAAGTGAAGGTTTTCTTTTCAAACATACAGGAACCACAAACTTTTGGATACACTTCCAACAGATAAAGTCATGCAGAAGGATTAGAGACAGCTGGTCTGATGTAGCTGTGTTAATACTAGTAACTACCATTTATTAAACACTTATAGATTCATATTTAATCTTTCCAGAATCTTAGATTGAAGTTATTGTCCTCATTTTAAAGAAGAAACTGAGCTAGCAAAGATTTAAGTAATTTGTCTAAGATTCTATAGCTAGGCAGTGGAAGAGCTGGTGTTCAGATCTAGGCCTGCCCTACTTCGAAGTCCATGGTTTTATACAGAGTTGTTGTATTCCTGAATAAAAGAGCTGTTCTCACCAAGTAGGAAAATGTGACCTGTCTAGTCTCAGAAACCTCTAAGCTTACAGATTTCAGGCAAGTTTCCTTTTCCATAAAATCCTTGCTTTGGACTGTATCCTAGAGCCAGTGTTGAAGAATAAGTGGATTGGGGATTGGGAAACAAAAAGAAGTGGCATGTTACAGAGGAGGAAGAAGGGCAATTCAGTAAGTTGCTCAGCCCTTTAGTTTTTAGGGCCCTTTTAGGAGTATGGTGTAATCATGGCATTGGTTTAAAATACTGATTTGCAAAAAAGGCCAGATTTGTACTGAGTGATTTAAAAACAAAACAAAAACAATGTGTATTTAATAACCACCACTGTTAGTAAAGGTGGGAAAGCAGAACAAAGTAAGTTTATTTTAAATATGAATTAGCTCTGAATTAGCAAAAGAAGTGATTAAAATAAAAGATTGATTTGCTGTAAAATCTATTCCTATTTGGAGGGGTGTTGGTGTGGTGGGGGTGTGGGGGGGAGATGGTGGGAGGTACTTAGGAGTATATAAAACAAACTCCTAAGGACCTCAGGTGGTAAAAGGAACATGTTATCAAGGTTCATTTCTTTCTCTCAAACCTGTTCTTCCCTACTTCATGCTCTTTGACTCTTACATGACACAAGATTTATTCTCTTTGTGAGCCAAGCTATCATCTTTGGTTGGAAACTCAAACCCTCTCATCAACCCCATCATTATGGTGACTTAGCTATACTAATTATCCAATGGTTCCTACTACCATTCCTACTGCACACTTATTTTATGCACAAAGTAGTCTTTTTTTTTAAGATTTGAGAGAGCCCGCGCACATGAGTGGGATGGGGAGAGGGAGAGAGAAGCTCAAGCAGACTCCACACTGAGAGTGGAGCCCGACTCGGGGCTCGATCTCATGACCTGAGCCACCCAGGCACCCCCAAAGTTGTCTTTTGCTGGGGGTAAGGGGTGGCACCAGAACTCAGAGAATTATTGAAGATGGGGAGAAAAAAAAGCATAAAATGAAAAATATAGAGCACTCTGGCCCAGAGACACACAGTAGGATCCACATGGAACCCTAGCTATTAAGGAATTTATACAGTACTTTTACAGAAAGCAAAAATGTTCACAGAAGTGAATGCTACTAAGAAAATTTGTTAATACTCACGTAAATAACGAGAATAATACAGGAAAACTATAAAATTGTACTAAACAGTCAATGTGAGTATCTGATTATCACACATTAGATGCCTATTGTTAGTGTGAGATTTTATTCTCAGTCTTCAATATAACTCAGTTGCTCACCTATCAGTCATTTGTTCACAATATAAACCCAGGCTGATCTAATTTCTGAAGGATATAAAATAAAATCCAAGAGATGGGGGTAGGGAAGAGTCACTTTTCCTTAATTTCAGTTTTTAAGGAATCAAAAAACAACTGCAACAACACCAACATATTTTAAAACGTTCAAAGTAGTCATGTGAAAGTAAAAACAAATTGCCAACAATCTGATAGGGATGCTCGTACCTTCCTCCACAATCTCAATCATTCCTTGGTACTCAGTCTGTGTTGGATCCACACTCCTCAAGGGGCGAATGACTTTACCAGAGTAGATGGTGGGATCAGCTTCCTCAGTAATGCCATTCACTACAAAACAAAAGCATGTTATAACTCTTACTCAACAATTTTAACTCTATTCCAGAGGAAAAGAAGCAAAAATCATTGCAACAAACGTTAGTAGAGGGTTGACTGCTTGTCTGCTACTCTTGAAATATTTCTAAACTACCTTTAAAATAAAGAAAGTTAATTTGTTTAAGGAATTAGCAAGTATTTATATTTAAAACATGTCTTGTTCTCTTCATCTTTTCTGGGTGACCAAATACTACTTTTAGCGGGTGCCTTCCCTGGTCTCTAAAATGGCAACCCCAACACTTATATACTTCCCTATATTTTAATCTTTTTTCTTTTTAAATGGGGGGGGGGCGCAGAGGGAGAAGCAGGCTCCCCGTGGGGCAGGGACTGATGCTGGACTCGATCCCAGAACCCTGGGATCATGACCTAAGCTGAAGGCAGAGGCCTGACCAACTGAGCCACCCAGGCGCCCCCTTTATTTTAATCTTAATAACATATATTACTATATTTCTAAACACACTACACACAATATTTTACTCATCTTGTTTGCCCATGAATACATACAAACAAAAAAAAAAACAAAACAAAACAGAACTCAACAAAGGCAGGGATTTGTCTGATTTCTTCACTGCTATATCCCTAGTACCTAAAACAGAGCATGCACTTAGATATTTACTGAATTGAAATGAACATTCATGGCTGTCCTTTCTCTAGGTCTCACCAAGAAAAAGTGTTACTTGGGGAACTGAGATGAAAGCCAAAAGTTGCAGGTTTTTTAAAAGTCAGAGATCCTAAATAGCAACAAATTTTCTCAAGTTCCCATTATTTTTCGTATTAGACTCCTTCTCCAAAAACAGTCTCCTAGAGGAATGCCTCTCTCCCCATCCCCATGGATATTACATCTTGGGAGTTATTTTTTAAGAAAGAGAGATTAAATTGAAAATAAGCATAAAGCCAATGACCTAAACCATCTATCTAGTGGTTCTCAAACTTGAGTATACATCAGAATTATCTAAAGTATTTATTAAAACAGATTGCCCGTCCTGACTTTAGTAGGTCTAGGATGGGGTCAGAGGACTTATTATTTCTAAAAAGTGCTGCTGGATCATACCTGGGGGACCACTAATCTAGAATGATTGGGTTTTTGCTCCCTCTCGCATACTACCCCTTATTTCGTACCAAAAGCAGAGACTGAATAAGTAGAAATCACAATTCATTACCTGAGTGTGTTTTGTTCACTTTTTCTGCACTGACTTTGTTGCCTTTGCCTTTGGACAAGCTGTACTCGACCATGTCCCCCAGTTCCAAGCTATCAACATCACCAGAGAACTCACTGGGAAGAAAGGAAACATCTGAATAAGCAATCACCACAATTATCAAGAGTAGCAAATAAATTTTATTTCTTCTATAACAACATTCATGGTGTGCTTACTTATGCTGGATACTGTATTAAGCACATTATAGGCACTGACTCATTTAATCCTCAGAAACAACCCATTAAGAGGTTACCATTATCCCCAGCTTCAAGACAATGAAACTAAGATACCAGGAGGTTAATTAGGTGGCAGAGTCTGGATTTAAACCTGAACCGTCTAAGAGTCCACACCCTTAACTAACACTATGCTATATTAGAACACCAAATCAAATGTACAAATCTCTGGTAGCAACATATGTAACAGTATTCTTTCACTGAAGCAGAAAAGTTCTTGTCCAATGTTCAAAGCAGGTACAGGCCTTTATCTTTTGGCCACATGTTCTCTATACAATTAACTTTTGTTTATACACTGCCATAATTTTACCAATATGTAATTTGGAAGTAAAAAATATATAACCACCCAATACTAAATGTTTTGGACTCCCAAACCAAAGAACGGATAGTAAGCTCTAAGTTCTACAAGGCATTCCTCACCTGTAATGGAAAAAGATTTCCTTATCATGATTGGCTGTTTCAATAAATCCAAAATTATCCTTCAGAGTTGCCACATAACCCAAGAGCCTCTTGGAGTTGGAATTACGACCTAAAAGTCGCACACAAGTTGCAATCTGTTGTCCAGGCCTCTGTTTGTCACTAATACTAAATTCAACCTGTGAAAAATAAGGATGTTCATTAATACCATGTATTTTCCACACCAAGCTCTTTACCTCAGGACCTATTAACTTCCCCAGACCATGCTCTCCATTCCAAATATCCTTTGTGTTAAATACTCTGATGGAATACATTTTCACCAAAACTAACACTTCTGTGTCTCATTCCACTTTTCATAAGGGATCAAGTTTTGTTCTCCAGTGTGTATTTATTCCTTATAGATTCTCAATTTCTCTAAAGCAGGGCTATCAGAAAACCAGACAATGTTAAGTATGAGAAAAATGCATTGCAATATAAAATCTTTGGTGTGATTTTACTTTGATAATATTTCGCGGTGGCTGTTTTAGCTTGTAATATTATTACTTTTATCTAAGTTAATTGACTTAGGCATATCTTAGCTAGTGTTTAAATACTGACTTCTCAAAAACCTTTAACAAAGGGCTTCCTAGACCCTGTTCTAACTGAATAAGCTGCTTTTAAATGGGAAGATGTTCCTGTATTAACCTCATAAGCACAAAGCAATTTACGAAAATTTGATAAAATTAAAAAGAAACCACTGTGCAAGACTTATAATTAAGATGACAACCTTTAACCCTCCTCTTAAATAAACAGAATTATCTTGCCTTATCTCCTATTTGAGGAGAAGTAGATCCTTCCACATCCTTGGCTTGAAAAGCAATAGTCAATTTCACCCCACAATCATCATAAGCAATAACACCATCCTCAGCCTCCTAAAAAAGAGAAGTCAACCACACTCAAAATCTCAGCATTTGATTTTGCTCTCAACTCTAACCCATTAACCTCAATATCCAGTCATTATCTGACAACATACTCCAGAGCAAGTATAGGAAATAGAGATAAGACAATCCCTGCTCATGAAGAGCCCAGTTTAGCAGAGAACACAGACTCATAAACAAGTGTAATACACTATTATAAATAAGCACAATGACAGAAGGACTCACTAGGGTCCAGTGTTGGCCAAGAAGAAAAAAACAACAAAAGGGCAGAAAAGTCTCATACAAAGGCTGTCTTGATCAAGTCAGTTTTGCCAGAGCCATTTGGGAAGGAGAGCTTGCAAGAGCTAAATACCATTAAAAATAATCCCCACTGGTTTTCTTTTGTTTTTATTATTTTTAACAGCAGCACTGGGGAAATTCCTACTATGGGCCAGGCCCTGTGAGAGCTTTTTCAATTAAATAGGAGACTGATTTTTTTGTTTAAAAACTTAAGCTCAGAGGTGAAGTGATTTCCTAAGCTACAAAATAAATGGTAAACAAGATGCTGTTCTACTCTTGGGACGCCTGGGTGGCTCAGTTAAGCGTCTGCTTTCAGCTCAGGTCATGATCCCAGGGTCCTTGAACCAAGCCGCATTGGCTCCCTGCTCAGCAGGGAGTCTACTTCTCCCTCTCCCTCCACCCCCCACCCCACCCTCGGTGCTCTCCCTCCACCCCCCACCCCACCCCCGGTGCTAACAATTTAAAAAAAAAAAAAAAAAGATGCTATTCCACTCTTACAGGCTCCTAATTATTTCTAAAATTACATTACCTTCTCTCTGGTCTACATTCATGATCTCTGTCCTCTGTTTCAAGGACTATCTAAATGTCCTATTAGGCCTCTTCATCTTTTGCCTTTCTCCACCCCCATCTAGGGTTCACACTATTGCCATTTCTTCCTGAAGTACATTCCTGATGACACTTTCCAAAAGAAATCTTCTGAGTACAGACCAATGTCTAAAGTCTTTAGAGTAGCATCAAACCTTCTTAATCTAGCTGTATCCTGATTTTTCACCCTTATTTCCCTTATTGGGCCCCACCAAAGAAAACCCCTATCTTCCTATTTAATACTTAGTGCTTTCTAAAGAAACCCTGAATTTTTATCTGTACCTCTATTCTGTGAGGAATGTCCTTTCCTCATTTATCTCTACCTATTAAATGTCAGTGCCTTAGTGAAACCATCCCAGACTCCCCCCAGTTTAGAATTCATTTTTGCCACAGCACTATTATTGACCTTTTATGGCAACATTTTATATTTTGTATAAATTACCTGCTTCTATACAACTCTCTATTATTTGAGAGCAAAAGCCATGTTAGACTAGACAGCTTTATATCTCTATTCAGTGAACTAGTCAATAAATGGAGTTCCAATGCGTGAACTGAGTCTACCAAAATTTGAAAGTTTTAAACTGCTTTGGAGATAAGTACTATCATTTTAGATGAGCGATTCTCAACCGGGAGTGGTTCTGGGACGTCTGGCAGTATCTGGCAACACTTTTGGCTGTCATAAAGGGGGAGAAGAAAGATAATGGTCTCTAGTGGGAAAAACCCAGGGATGCTGCAAAACAGCCAACAATGCACACAATAGCCCACCCCCACACAAAAGTCAATAATGCTGAGATTAAAAAACCTTTTAGATTAGTTCACCACTGTTAATATTACAGAGAATTCCAAAAGAGACAATACTTAACTCCGTTATTGTGTGGACAGTGGTTTCCTTGAAGCAGAAGACTAATAAAGAGCTACATATATCACGGGTGCCTGGGTGGCTTAGTTAAGCATCTGACTCTTGATTTCAGCTCAGGTCATGATCTCAGGTTCTGAGATCAAGCCCTGCATCAGGTTCCATGCTCAACTCAGAGTCTGCTTCTTTTCCCTCTCCCTCGGCCCCTTTCACCCCCCTCCCCACGCACCTCTCTCTAAAATAAATAAACCTTAAAACAAAAAAAACAAAACAAAACTAAACTACACAAATCACCTTGATCCTGTAAAACTTACCTTTTCTTTGCCTTTATTTGGGCTAGTGGTTTTAGGGTTGGAGAAAGTGGCTTCTTTTTCTACAGTGCCCAGAAAACGATGATCTGAATGGGAGTGGAATGAAACCGTGCCCTTGGGAAGCTTTTTAATCCTAATAGCATGATTTCTTTGGGCAGAGAGCATATCCTACAAATGATAAACAAAAGTAACTTTAAACTGAAAAAGGAAGCACCAAAAAACCATCCCATTCTTTTCTCAAAAACTACTCACAGGAACCACAGTAAACTCTACTTCATCTGCAATATGGAGCTGGTTCCCATCCAGAATTTCACTGAAGTGGAAGAACATACGAGCATCACGATCCACACACTTGATGAAACCAAAACCATCTCTCACGGCAGCAATTACACCCTGAAATCCAGATAGTATTTTCACTGACTGTGAAGCTTGTCAAGAAAACAACACTCAACTTTGGAAGCATCAAGTTGAATTCATTAGGAATTCTCTGTATTAAGACCCAAATTCTGTATCTACATTTTAATTTCTCCATTTAAATACAAACTCATTGCTTTCAGTCTTTCAGTAAATTAACCTCTAAGCAATTGTGTGAGATGCTACTCCTTGGCCGGTATGCATAGAAAAAACTATCGCACTGCAAAGTAAACATGCACACGATGTATTCCTTTTAATTCTCAAATCTGTGCACTTGGTATTATTACCCTATTTTGCAAGATGAGGAAATTGAGGATGAAGGAGGTTAAGCAGTTTGTCCAAAGCACACAGCTAATTAACTGGTAGAATCGAAGATTCCAAATAAGACCCAAGCTTTATGACAACATCAGAAATTTTAAAAAGCTATACACTAATACTTCAAATACTTCCGAAGTCAACTAAAAGCAACTTTCTAGTCTCTATCTTAAAAAATTTTATGTGAGTTTAGGTACAGGAAAGGCTTAAGATTTAGGTCTAAAGAATAAATATAGGAAGTCCTTTTCTTATTTCTCACCTCCCCCCCTTACTAAATTATCAGCTCTGTGAGGGGATTACATCCAGAGTTAACGGGCACATGGCAGGTACTCAAATGTTTACTGAAACAATTATTATCAACCTACCAATGACTTATATATTGCATACTGATTTACATCATTACTGATGATGATTCTACAACCAGTTCTGAATATAGCATAAACAATATCCTGACATTTAATCCTTGCTATATCTTAATGGCAGCCAAGCTACTCTACGATGTAGTCCATACTGTCAAGCAAAATAGATGCTACCTGAGAAGTTCTTAAAAAAATCATTCATTTGGTTCTCAAAATTTTTAAAGTTAAACGCACATTGCAAGTGTCAAATAAGATCAGATCTTCAGAAGTAAAGGTTAAAAGTTCCAAGAAACTTAAATTTCCATTGAATGTACCCACTTCCACTGACAGCACTGAGATATATACAACACGTTATGACCCCCAACAGAACTATGAATTACATCTGAGAAAGTTAATTTACGAAAACCAAGCTTGTAAAATACATTTGGAAACAATTCTGGTATATGTCATTCCTGGATTTATATCCACTAAAAAGAATTTGCAAAGCCCAAAAAACCCAAAACCTATTTAACTTTGTTTTATTCAGTGTTTACTAAATATTTTATGGAACAGTTTGGGAAAATCTACTTTCTACAATGATAGACTTGAATTTTCTCAGTCCAGAGAATCACTGACTCTCAAAAGATCTTAGAAATCATCCTGTACACGTTTCCTTTTCTAAAACTTTTTCAGGGGCACCTTGGTGTCTCAGTTGGTTAAGCGACTGCCTTCGGCTCAGGTCATGATCCTGGAGTCCCGGATCGAGTCCCGCATCAGGCTCCCTTCCTGCTCAGCAGGGAGGCTGCTTCTCCCTCTAACCCTACCCCCCTCTCATGCTCTCTAATAAAAATCTTAAAAAAATAAAAAAATAAAACTTTTTCACATCTACTCCAAGATAACTGGCAGAGTCAGATATCAAACCCAGACTGACTCAAACATCTGTGTTCTTAATCACTTAAAACAAGGTAACTGCCCAATGTCATCATTACCTTAAAAACTTCTCAGTACAGCATTACAAATTTGAATATACCATTGACCCCCATATTGAACACAAGTATCAAATAACATCCAACACTTACCATCTCTCTGGCTTCATTAGTGAACTGAAATGTATTTGATAGAACTTCTATGTTGGTTGCTCTTTCTAATTTGTCACGTCGGTCTGTTGAAATATTAAACCTAACATGGTCGCCTTCCAGCAGGGTCACCTTGGATTTTGTATCTTTGTCTCCAAAGGGAAGTTCTTTAGGAATCACAAAATCAACTTTGATGCGTCCTGGCAATGGGTCATTCTGATGAGAAGGAAAAACTATTTTAGCTGGAGATTTCTCATCCTTCCTAGTTCTAAGTCAAACAAGAAGAACACACAGCAAACCCATGTTATTTATAATAAACAGTTCCCTACAGGGAAAAAAGATGTTGATAACATAAGTCCAATTTGAAAGCTGTGTTCTATGGTCACATGATACAATCATAAAATCACAACACTGCAGTTAAGAACCTCCACTCTGACACAGAGATATTTTATTTAAGGAAAAGAATTTCAAGTCTTTTATGTTTCACATTTCTTTAGCAATGACACCACTAGTCTCCTCTCCTCACCTTACCTCCCACACAAATGAAACAAATGCGGGGGGAGGGGCTAGGAGAGAACCCCAATAAACGCACACCCAAACTGGTTTTCCCCCAATTTAACCAGCAGTTTTGTCCCTTTCTCCTTATCACCCAGTAAAAAATAAAACATATTTGTGGATACATCACTGGTTTCTCATTTAGTTTAATGATATATATATAAATAGTCAATTATTCCATTATCATAAAATTACATTAATCGAGTAAAATTTCTGTATACCAAATTATTCTACTACTGATGAGACAAAAGAAAACTCTCTTGAAAAAGACTACTTACCTGGTTTTTACTGGGTACTTTTGGGATTACTTTGGTTACAGTTCCTTCAAAATGTTCAATGCTGATATCTTCAAAAATGACTGTTCCTTGAGGCAATAGTTTGACATCTGTTGCAACTTCTTTACCCTAAATCACAAAAGGGGGGGAATCATTTCATTTTAAGTGTTTTCTAAAAATTTAATTCATTTGATCTTAAAAGAAGGCCAAAGATCAAGTTAGTCAACTATCTTACATTTCTGTCCTTGATTGTGAATTCCACGTCATCTCCAGGCTGTAAGGTTTCTAAGTCACCCTTAAATTCACTATAGTGAAAGAATATCTCTTTTACAATATCACCTCTTTCAATAAAGCCAAACGCCTCCTAAAGACAAACAAGCAAAACCCAAAAAATAATAGGAACATTAGGTACTATTAAGTGTACATACTTACGATTACAATTTGCAATCAATAAGCCTTTTCATAAAATTATACTGTACCGGAAACAATATATTTGGTTAGGTCTAATATTAGCAGTTATCAGTTACATGGCCCATTTTAAAGAACATAATGAATTAGTAACCAAGGAATTTTAAGAAATTTCTTCTGATGTTAACAATGAAATATTTTTAAAGGGAAGATAAAGAGAAAAAACAAAAGATTCTTGGGTACTAAAAGTAGTCAAAGAAAAAAACCTGAAGTTTCTCATATTTGATGACACTTACCTTCATGGCACAAACTACTCCCTGACAGCGGGCTTGTTTCTTTTTCAACAGCATAATGTTACGAGCACTTACAGCACCAGTACTAGAAAGGAATAATTGGGTGGGGAGGGGGAGGGGGGGGAATCGAAGAGGGGTGAAAAATGCATTGGTTTGGTTAGGTATGATGAGTCCAGAGAAACAAACTAGTTTTCTGAGGCCTCAAGAATTTTATGTCAACATGAAGAGCAAATGTAGTTTAGGGCACATGATCCTTTTCATATGGCTTCATATGCAAAGGATTTTTGCTCCAATTCCCTAGCCTTCTAAATTGGACACACACATATGTACCATTTTCCTCTTAGACTCTTAAAAGAATATCATGGACACTCTATGCTTTTCTATTGCAATAAAAGAAAGTAAGTCACAAGTTGAATGCAACCAAAGAGGGGGAATCTAAAGTTTTAGGAAGGTCAATTTCTTGGATAAACATTTGAGTAGATACTATATGCTACAAACAAAGGTACTGGGGATACAGAGATGAATAAGAGGTGGTCCCTGTTTTCAACAAGTGCTGAATTTAGTAGCTATCCCATCAATTATTTCTGATTAAACAGCCATAAAAGAAAGCTGAGTAAGTGCAGTGATTAAAGGAGAAATTTTCGACACTCTAAAAATGACATTCACCCTCAATGAAAACCAATTAGGCACCACATATTATTACCCTGTCCCCATCTTTGAGCAGCAACAATGTGAATCTGACTTCATTTTAAGGATGGTACAGACTGTTGGTGTAGTTGTTTTAAGAAAAGCTGCAGACTAAGCAATTACTTCCCTTAATTTTTCATGGACAAACTATAACCCAATTGTGCTTTTTATTTCAAAAATTAACAGGATAATGAAGGCACTGGAAAAATCCTACTTGCCTTTGCAACTTACTATAGTGAAAGGCTTTAGAGCCAGACTGGGGTTTAAATATCTGCTATTTCAAGGCTCTATGACTTCAGGCAAGTCACTTTAACTTTATGAGAACATACCTCAATTTTACAGATGACATCAGGTGAAGCTGTTCTCAGGATTAACAACTATACATAAAGTATTTAGTACAAGTGCTTGACACACACAGAAACTTAATAAAGGTTAAATAAAGCCCTTTCATTGGCTCCACCTTTAAACTCAAGCCCTATCCCTGCGCTTCCTGAGATCAGATTGAGGCCTTTAGACTGGAACTCTTAATATACCGACCAACTCAATCTGAGTCCTTTTATTTTTTAAAGACTGATTTATTTATTTTAAAGAGAGACCGTATGCACAAGAGAGCACGTGCGAGGTGGGGAGAGGCAGAGGGAGAGGGAGAGGAGCAGGCCCCCAGCTGGGCACGGTGCCTGACGTGGAGCCTGATGTGGGCCCAGACCCTCTGATCATGACCTGAGCTGAAATCAAAGAGTCCAACACTTAACCAACTGAGCCACCCAGGCGCCCCTCCATCTGATTCCTTAAAATGAAGACTAAAGTCTTAGAAGAGGTAAGGTTCAGGGCTAATAATTCTGTACATGCTCTTGGGACTTTGCTTTCTCTGTGCTGTTGCAAAGTGCATTCCTAGCATTTTTTCCAACTTCCTACTTTTAACTTCCTTCTGTACTCTTATAAAAATAATTATCCCTGGACTTTCTTAACTATACTTTCCTTAAACTGCTTATGCTGATGAATTTCACAGCTGTATATCCTGTCTATTACTAGCTTGTTTCAGACTTATACATACAACTACATGTTCAGTAGCTTCACCCAGATATACCCAGACACCTGAAATTCAAAATGCCAAAATAAGTAGAATTCTTCTCCCACACTTAATACTTTCTTCTGTATCTTCTTAGTCTGGTTAATAAGATCACCATCTGCCCAGTAGCCAGAGAAGTGGCATTTGGGACTCCACTCTCATTAATTCCAATATCCCCCTCTACCTAATCAATCACAAAACTTGATTCTATCTTCTCAGTGTGGCTTGACTTCCCCACCTGACCACCCCTGGCCTAACCATATTAGTATATTAGATCTTCATCTTGCATATTAACTCTCATGTCACTGCCTGGAGTACCCCTACTCTCCAAATGTCTACCATCTCCATGACTTTCAATGATCTAAACTGATCACACCTCCATCCCTGCTCCCACCCACTTAAAATCCTTCAGAGTCCTAGACTATGGGATAAAGCTCAAACTTCATCCTCCTAAGATCTAGTCAATTCAATCAACTCAAACTTTTGGCCATTTCCTCAAAATGATACTTCTACTCAGGATGCTTTTTCACCCCCTCTCATCTCCCTAGTGACTTTACACCCTTCCCTCAAAACTTCTGACTTCTGGAACAGCTCTTTGAAAGCTCTGACCATATTTTAATTATATTCCTATTTTTGACATCTGCACAGCACCCATCATAGAATAGACCCTCAAATGCTTAATGAAGTTTAAAATATCATGAAAATTATCATTAAAATTATCTACATTTACAAGTTAGGTTTTTAACTCATTTCAAATTTCTTCTTATTGGAGGGGGTGGACAAAAAAACAAAAACAAAAAACCCCAACTTAGGTAGAAAAAAGAACTTACTGTTTATTGTTATCAATTACAAAGTTTATTTTATCTCCAGTTTCCAGCTGAACATTCCCTTCGACATCTTCAGGGGTGTAAGTCAGATAAAACACTTCCTGTGAATTAATAAGTTATTATTACTATATTGGCAGGATGCACAAAGTTCTCTGTATACTGTGATTTACTTCATTAAATACCTCTTAAACTGGCATTTTAAGCCAAATTTCTTAAAAATGCTTTATAACAAGTACATCATTTTATTCATATAAACACACACTTCCCCTCCATGATGCTGATGACTTCTGCGAGTCCACAGCTGAGCAGCAATCCAACTTCAAAAAGCTTACACACGTGGAAGCATTTGCCCAGAGACTGTAGTTACATTTCAAAAAAACAATTTTTATGTAAGGCATTCCAAACAAAAAAGATGGAGTTAGTGCTTAAAAAGAACCAGAAAAAAAGATCCCCTCCCACAACCCCCAAAAAAGCGAGTAAAAGGAACATTTTACCTTAATGTTCTAACTAAGGTCACACTTGGGCAAGCTAAGACACTTGGAAGTCCTAAGGATTTTTTCTTTTTAAAGTTTTTGATTATGCTGCACTCGAAAGCCTCTTAGAAACCAAATTTAAAACTGAATTTATCAACTGCAGCTTACGTTTTCTATTTTGAATTTTAAAGTACGCTTATAGATCACATGGTGGATCAGGCAAAGGTTTAAGAAAAATACACAAGTTTACCCCATTACGTTCGTAGCATACACTCCCTGTTGGACTCTGACCCGGGGCAGCTGGAGATTTACTCTCTAAGTTGTGAGGAACAGCGCACACAACCTACCAGTCAAAAAAAAAAAAATTTCCATTGCTAATCATTTCAGGAGCAGCACTGTGCAATATTAACTGAATTTTAATATCCTCTATACTATACATAGGGATGCATTTTAATATGATCCACAAGAGGATGTCATGCTGCCAAGTTTCAAACTTACAGTACGTAAACTGACTGTAAGTACAGACTTAGGGTTATATATAAAAACCCAAATTCAGTCTTGACCATATTTTCTATTCAGGTCAAGAAATGCCAGTGCTTCTGATAGAATTTTAAAATAATAATCTTTATATACTATAGCTCTCTTGCGTGCAAACTGAGGAGATGGGGAGAATCTTCCTTTTCTAATGTGAAAGATATGCAAATGCAGGGCCCTAAGAAAACACAAAGCATCAAAGCCACTAACTTGTCCATTCATTCGTTCTTCAGGGAGGATTTCTGGTTTTATCTTCACCAGTTTAACAGCAATGGGTTTCCCAGTCCGCCGGTCAGATGATACTTCAAATTCAACATCGTCTAAAATAAAGTAAGTATTGTATTTGTTGGACTAATTTTGACAAAACGGTACCTCACTTTCAAGCCAAACTTAACGTAGTATTTGAGTTGCTGTAGACCGGTGGTTTCTCAAAGTGTGGGTCCTGGACCAGCATCAGCAGCATCACCTGAGAGCTTAGAAGAAATGCAAATTCCTGGGCCCCACTCCAGACCCATTGAAAGACAAACTCTAGGCACCAGGTACAGCAATTTGTGTTTAAACAAGCCTTCCAGGTTATTCTGATACATACTAATGCTTCAGAACCACTGCTTTAGACTAAGATAGCAATACCTTAGTCTTCATTTTCACAGCATTTACATACACTGCAAATGAGGCAATATAAAGATCATGACTTTTGGCAAGTTTTCTTTTTTCTTAAGCTTTTCTATACCTCAGGTTTCCTCATCCACAAAACAAGGATTAACCAAAATAATGCTCTTGTAGGGTTTAGAGTATTAAGTATGCAAATACTCATGTTAACTATTGTTCTGACTTTCTCCCCAAAGATATTTTAAAAAACACACACTGAGACCTTATAATTTCAGTCTTCTACTAACCCATACATTTTCTATGTGAAAGAGATTTCTATGGTGTAAGCCAAGATGAATAGTCCAAGTGGTGACATTTTTTTTTTTCAGGTACTACCAAAAATATTACCTGGTAAAACAGTCAAAACTAGTATTATAGAAGTTTAATATTTTCATTGGCTTAAAATCTAATATATAACTAAAGTCATGAATATAGAGAAAAATAATTAGATCTTCCAAGTATCTATTTAAAAAAATTTTTTTTAAAAATTCAATCTATCTTTAAGTCAATGAGTCTTTCATCCCCCAAAAGACACCACACCACAATAGAAACCAGGATTCTGCTGGTTTATGGAGACACAAGTCTGTAACTCGGCCAATTAAAAGGCCAAAAATATAACACTGTCTTGAGCAAGTTGACATGCAAGAGAGATGTGTGATGAATTATTTTAAAAAGGATAATCAATGACAGATTACCTCCTACTTTTAAGTCCTGCAGGTTGCCATTATACTGTGAACAGTGGAAGAAAAGTCTAGCTTGACGTTCTGAACACTGAATAAATCCGTAAGAGGTTAGCAGTTTTTCAATAACCCCAGTTTCACGCAGTGCTGCTGAAGTACCATTAGGGTACCCATTGTGTCCATTGTTATGGAGAAGGTTTGGATCAAAGCTCATCTGTTTTAAAAAGAAAAAGAACTTAATATATTCAGATCTGGACATTATCTTCATAGCATCCTAAGTCTGATTAACAAATCACTAAATTTTTAATGTAAAAAAGCAAAGAAAATTAAGTAAAGGGAAGTTTTTGGGATTTTATTACTGAAATATTAATTTAGCTAATAAAACATTTCAGAAGACATAATTTCATTTATTTTAGGGAACTGCCCCAATTTATGGTAGAATTTTCACTTATCAGCAAAAAGCAACTACGTAAGTAAAAGCTGCTTTTATGTTAACTTTAAATTACTAAAACAATAATTTCAGAGAAAGGTAAGGGATATCCAAGGGATGGCAACCCAAACTACCAGAACACTTCCTTAAGAAGTTAAAATCGACTTTGAAACTTAGAAACCTTAATACTATTTGGTAAGCCATGCATCCGAAAGCAATTATTTAAATTAGTAGAGATGAAAACAAAGGAAACTTTGTATGCAATACTTATTTCAAACTAGAAAATATCAGAGTAATGCATACTTAGATTTTTCAATGGAAAACAAGCCAAAACAGTGAGTTGGAAAACAGGATTTTTCTAAGACAAAACTCCAAGACAACAAAAGCTCTTCAAATCTAAAAATTTTTAATCATTTCACAGGTATATTTAAAGAATCTTTTCATCCATTTCAGACACTGATGAAATCTCTAAATACTGCCATTTGCTTCTATCACATAAAGCAAAATAAAAGTCTTTACTGAAAACTGCTATTTAAATACAATGCAGTGGAACCTGTTTACATCATCAAATACTGTATCACATTCGATATTTCATTCTGCATTGAGTAAAATTATAAAAACAAATTATTTCATTAATGTAAGTGATGAATTAAAGAGGACAAAATCCCTAGCAAAGGTCAGGTCTGTAACTAATTCACTATGACAGCAACATATCCACATCGTTACTAGTTTTAGACCCTTTCATTGAAAATTTGACTTATTAATAAGCATTTTAAGTGTGAATTTGGCATTATTAATAAAAATATTTGTCACTAGAAAAAAAAAATGACAAATTCTAAAATAATAAACCCAAGTATGAGTGTTAAACAGTGTATAAGATGGCCAAATCAAAGCCATCCAATCTGTAGGTGGTTAAGTTCTAGTTCTTTCATGCTAGACATTGCTCTGTTTACCATGTATTAACTCATTTAATTTTTACAAAGCCCGAGAAAGTAATATTATCACCATTTTATACCAATAGGTAACAGACACAGAAAGGTTAAATGACCTGCCGAAGTCAAATGGTAGAGGATTCAAACTAAGAAGGCCTACCTCTACAATCTGACTCTAAACTAGGGCTTCCCAAACTTCAACTACCTGGCAATCTGGTTAAAATACAAAATACTGATATTAGCGGGGGCAGGAGTTTTGAGATTCTCTACTTCTCACAAGCTTCCAAGGTAATACCAATGCTTTAGATTTTTGGACTCATTTTGAGTAGCAAGACCCTAAACTACTAAATTTATCTTTTCTGATTCAAGATGAAGGAAATGCCTAGGGAAGTTAGAATGTGAGTTTGCAGGTTATTTCAACCGAAGTGAGTGGCCCTCTTAAGTCATGCTCTTAACACAAAGCAAAATAAGCTGGGACGACTGTTTTCCTGACTTACAGATCTTTGATACGTGGGGGTCCTCTTTTGTTTTTTAGTCCCAGATGAGGTAGAAGATGAAGATAAAGGTAAAGAATGTGAAGGAGGGGCTGCAGGAGGGGGATGAGGATCTGATGATGATACAGTAAAAGTGTTCTCCATCTCAAACAGCTGTGATAACATAGCACAATGTTTTAACTACGATCAAGAACAATTTAACACACACTTCAACTTCTTTATCTTTTCAGATTTACAAATAGGTTACTTCAGCAAAATATAATTCATTCAATTTCTATTGACGAAAGAAATTATGGCGTTAACATTAAACGGTCAAGCTGAAATGTATTTTTAAAAATCCTTTTACAATCCCAAATCCACAACATTTACAATTTTTTAAATGCCATCAGGATTCTCTGGTGGTTGCTACAGTGATACAATTCAGCCCAATTTCTTCTCAATGTCTCACAACTTTACAAATAATCCAAAATTCTCTATCAACTTGTCTCCCCAGAGTACACACAAGATAATCCAATGGGGTATGGGAAGAAAATATTACAACTATGTATTTTGTCCAGAGATAAAACAGCTTTTATAAATATCATGTACTTTCAGAGAGGACTCACTGAGTTGGTACGTTAGATCACATCACATTTCACACACATTACTTAGGCGTTCTGAGGGAAGGGTGAGGAAGAAGTTGAGAAGTGAAGCGCTCACTAATTAATTTACTTTCAGCATATTACAGTTCATATTTGCCCAATTAAGTGGACAAATTTAGCTATCTAGTTTAAACTGCCCTCAAAAACAGACAAATGGTTGAAAAAGACTGCTGCAGAAGAATCTTAGATAGAAGATAATGCTAAATAAGGCAAACACATGCAAAGAAAAGGGGACCTGACACTTCTCATCCTAGTTCTAGTTCTTTGACCTCCAAATCCTAACATAAAATGACCATTTAATAAGATTTGACAAGTCTGCCAAAACGCTAATATCAAGACTATGTACAGACTTATACTAGAAGCAGTAAAACATACTACACGTATACTGTTCCTCCCATAATAATTCATGATGGCATAAAGTTTTTAAACACTTAAAAACTAAGCATTTAGACAATATTTTTAGTGAGAGTGGAAAGCTTCTGCACTGTTAACAGGTAAACTATTTTTATAATATTGCTTATTTCACCTTCATCTTATTTTTAACACCAGATTTTACAACACAAACATAGCATAATCACATGATTTGAGTATATACGCATGTGCACATTGACTGTACACGCTATTACATTTACTAACACTTTGATGAAATTAACTTGAAGAAGACTATTCTAGGTCCAAGGTATGTCATGACTTTCAAGCTGAGCTTCTCTCATATTTGGACCATAGTTCCTATTACCATAGAGGTAAGAACGTAATACTGTGCTTTGTAACACATAGACCATGAAGTCACAAAAACCTCAAGTCTCCAGTCCTACCACATATTCCTGCAGACATGAGGTAAGACTCTTGTTTTTCTAAGGGAAAATGAAACAGAATTACAAGGAATTAAAGTTATGCTTTCCTTCTAAGATTAAATTGTTTCCCAACAAAGGTTCTGGAATTTAGGCTGTATTGGTCTAAGTCTCACCTCACCTCTAAATGAACATCAAAACACAACTGAAAAAGGGCCTTTCCTTTCTCCTAGCATCTTTCCTGACTAAAGTTTCTTTCTCTAGCCTTTATTCACTTTGGGGGGGGGAGGGTCATCTTTTTTTTAAGGAAAAACATATTACTCAAGCAAATTTAGATAAAACAATAGGTTAACACCCTTCCCTTCAAAGAGTTCCTTACAATTCAGGCTAAACTACATTTTTATGGCACTGTAAAATTTTCTTAACCAGCACCACTAAAACTTTAAGTACCATTAAACAAAACAGAAGTTCACTAAAAAAAAACACCACTAATTACATAAAAGTATAAGTCCAATGGAAAAAGTAGATGGCTCAGGAACAGATGCTAAATAAAAAATTAAGATAAAGACACACCAAAAAAAAAGGGGAGGGGAGGAAAAGACCAATGTATAAATGTAATTTGGCTTTTTTTAAATAGGGGGAAAAACCAACTTATGTGCCCACCTTACAGCATACAAAAATATACTCAAGATAGACTGAGTTAAATACTCTAACATCAAATAAAAACATACTATTAATCAAATTTTTGGAAGGAAGACTTTCTAGATTTGAAATAGAAAAAAACCGCAAAGGATCAATATTTGATTATATGAAAGGGACAAGCTTTTATACTCAAACTTAAGGAAAACAAATGCAAATATCTCAGTGTACTATTAAGGAAATTTAGTCAATAAGAACTGTAATAGTCACCTCTTTTCCACATTTTGCTTTCTGCAATTTGTTACCCCCCTCCCCCCAACAGCAGTCTGGAAGCCGGTGATTCCTCCTGACATATCCTCAGAAGGTCAGTAGCAGCCTCACACTGCATCATTATACGTACATCATTCATCACTTCATCCCATCATGTAGGCATTTTATCACCTCACATCATTACAACAAGGGCAAGTACAGTACAATAAGATATTCCCAGAAACACATTCACGTAACTTTTATTATACTGTTATAATTGCGCTACATTAATATCTTACTGCACCTAATTTATAAGTTAAACTTAATCACAGGTATGTAAGGTTCGGAAAAAACATAGTCCATATAGGGTTCCCTACTATTCGCAGTTTCAGGCATCCACTGGGGTCTTGGAACATATCCCCTGTGGATTGGGGGAGGGGGGCCTACTGTACTAGAATATAAACTCCATGAAGGCAAGGCCTTTTTTTTTTTTTTTTTTTAAGATTTATTTATTTGACAGAGAGAGACACAGAGAGAGGGGGAACACAAGCAGGGGGAGTGGGAGAGGGAGAAGCAGGCTTCCCGCGGAGTGGAGAGCCCGATGCGGGGCTCGATCCCAGGACCCTGGGATCATGACCTGAGCCGAAGGCAGACGCTTAACCGCTTAACCGACTGAGCCACCCAGGCGCCCCAAGGCAAGGACTTTTTGTTCAAAGCTAAATCCCTAGAGTTTAGACAAAACAGTTGTTGGCACGTATTAGGCACTCATTTGTCAAATACTAAAAGTATTAAGACAAATTAGTCTTAAAGACCATTCATTAAACATAAACACAAGAAAAACTTCACTTTTGGCAATAAAAAATTTCGATAAAGCAAATGAGTCATTTATCAAACTACCAAAGATAAAAGATTTAAAAACAGTGAGAAAGTAGGTTAAAAACAATATGCTCAAATATTTTTATGATGGTAAACTGGTGCAACCTTTCTGAAATGCAGTTTAGCAACATGTATCAAAATGTGGAGTTGTTTTCCTTAATAATTCCAATGCAGGAAACCTATCCTGGAGCAATCTGAAATGTGAACACTTTATGCATAAATGTATTCTCAGAAATGTTTTAACAAATGCCTGGAAACAATCTAGTCTAAAGCTGGTTCAAGAAGTCACAGTAATTTATATAAATGCTATGCAGTCATTGGAAAGGATGGTATGAATATGCTTATACTATAATATGAAATGACAAGAGAGAAACACCTATACAGTATGATTTCAAATGTATTTAAAAAAAGATCTGTTTCAGATAAATAAAATAAAATCTTTTAAAAAAAAAAAAAAGGGCGCCTAGGTGGCTCAGTTGGTTAAGCGACTGCCTTCAGCTCAGGTCATGATCCCGGAGTCCTGGGATCCAGTCCCGCATCGGGCTCCCTGCTCAGCAGGGAGTCTCCTTCTCCCTCTCACCCTACCCCCTGTTGTGCTCTCTCTCTCTTTGCTTCAAATAAATAAAATAAAATCTTTAAAAAATAAAAAAAAAAGAAAGACCAGAGGGGTGCCTGAAGGCCCAGTCGTTAAGTGTCTGCCTTCAGCTCAGGTCATGATCCCAGGGTCCTGGGATCGAGCCCCACATCTGGCTCCCTGCTCCACGGAAGCCTGCTTCTCCCTCTCTCACTCCCCCTGCTTGTGTTCCCTCTCTCGCTGTCTCTGTGTGTCAAATAAATAAAATCTTAAAAAAAACCCAGAAAAATCTAATTTAATGCTCACAGATTTCTCAAGAAAACACTTAGAAAGTATCTTAAAATGGTAAATGGGGATAGAATCCAGTACTCACTCCATGGCTCACATTGTTTTTAAGACTTACTTGAGACAGTGAGAGCAAGCACAAGAGTGGGGGCGGGGGGGGAGGTAAGGACAAGCAGACTCCACGCACAGCGCAAAGCCCGATGCAGGGATGGATCCCAGGACCCTGAGATCATGACCTGAGTCGAAATCAAGAGTTGGGCCCTTAACTGACTGAGCCTCCCAGCCACCCCTCCATGGTTCACATTCGTAACCACTGCCTTATACATTAAAGAACTTTAATACCTATAACACATCAACACTTTTCTAGGCTTTGCTCACATAGAGAACAGACAAAAATCCCCAACCTCACAAAGTTTAAACTTTCTACTCTTTTCTACATGTTTATTTTTAAAATTGGAAAGTCAAGTCATTAACAATGTTAACTCACCCCTTTAAAAAAAGAGTTAGAATCAGAGGTCAAATTTAAACTTAATTCCTAATCCAAGAAATCAACTAAAGTTCCCTGAAGAACACAGAACTAGGATCCAAAGACCGGCTTTTAGTCCTGCTTCCCATACATGAACTTCTCTAGGATTGTTTCCTCAAATGTAAAGTGGGGGCCTAAGGGGTTTCCAAGTTCCCCTGCAGGGAGGAATCAAAATTCTGTGCTTTGTAATTTCTTTTTGCAACATCTGAGTTGCTTCTTCCACCTTTTTCCTAACCTAGTCTGCTTGGCTACTACTGACAAAGAATTAGTCTAGAGAAGGTAGCCTATTTCATTTGAAGGCAGTTTTAGAAAGTGACTTTGTATTATCTAAACATACCTTCCCTTAACTCCCATTGATCCTTTCAGTTTTCTGAATGCAACGGTTTTTCTCAATAACTGCAGTTCTGGAGATGTTCCAAATAATTACTCATTAAAGTGCAACTTACTACTACTCTTACTGTATCCTGACAAACATTTAGAAAGCACGGAGTGATTGTTTGATTTTACAGACCTAAGTTTCAGTAACTTTGTATAGTAAAACATCTCCACATCATTTTTTTTTTTTTAAGATTTTATTTATTTATTTGACAGAGAGAGACACAGTGAGAGAGGGAACACAAGCAAGGGGAGTGGGAGAGAGAGAAGCAGGCCTCCCGTAGAGCAGGGAGCCCGATGCGGGGCTCGATCCCAGGACCCTGGGATCATGACCTGAGTCGAAGGCAGACGCTTAATGACTGAGCCACTCAGGCGCCCCTCCACATCATTTCTTAACAAATTAATTAGTAAAATCAGGTTTTCTCCTTTTAGTGCTTCTGTAACTCATCTTGTTCCTGAAGAAAAAGCTAATCGAATGCTACATTTCCTTTGTTGGCTAACCTGGAGTTCCAATTCCAACTTAGAGATAATTTTAAATTAGGCTTTGTAATCGATTTTTTTAAGCATTCTTCTATGCCCTTCCTTAATGCCTACCTCACAGGGTTTTGGGGATGGTTAGATGAGCTTTCCACTAAAAAGCCTATAGTAGTGCTTAGCACGTAAGTGCTCACATAACTATTTATTATCAGGTCCTTTTCAAAAGCAGGGCAAGGAGAGAAATCTGGCAACACACACTTAGAAACCTCTCTGAAAATCAGTCCATTAGTTAATACCTTTTAATGTATTATACTCCAACCTACATTTCTCCAGAGTGACCATATCAGAGTATCATGAGATACTCTGTCAAATGTCCTTATTGAAAAGTCTTTTTTTTTCAAATTCATTTGCTCTTGGATTTTGCTAGGGATAGAGAGCAAGCTCCGAAGTTCCCACACCTGACTGAAAATCAGTCAAGACCTGTATAGTTCCTGGTCATAGGTCTCCACTAACTACTACCACATTCCTAGAAAGTTAACAGAGTTATATTCTCATTCAATCTGGGGCTTTAGTTTTCTTTTAATGTTCCCACCTTTTCTTTCCTTTTGTCACCTTTAGACTGCCTTGAGCAAACAAATCCATTTCACATGCCAAACAAACTTCTTAGAAGCTTTATTCTTCCTTGATATTTTTTCAGACCAATGTCTCCCATATTTATTCCTTCCTCTTTTTTTTTGAAAGATTTTATTTATTTGGCAGAAAAACACAGCCATAGAGGGAACACAAGCAGGGGGAGTGGGAGAGGGAGAAGCAGGCTTCCCGCTGAGCAGGGAGCCCGATGCCGGGCTCAATCCCAGGACCCCGGGATCACGGCCCGAGCCAAAGGCAGATGCTTAACGACTCAGCCACCCAGGGGCCCCATATTTATTCCTTCTTAATTATGTAATACCTTTACCACTGTTACAAAAGTCCCTTTTAAAATCTGGGGTTCTATTGTATTATCAGATGTATTTCCTTTGCTGTACCCCTTTTAAGTGGAATACTTTACAACTACATAATCAGAACATGTTTTACTGTATCTCCTACCCCAACTGTTATTTATCTTTTGTAAATTTTGAGCTATGAGTGCATATATTTATATATTAAAAATGGTCACGCTGGGGTGCCTGGCTGGCTCAGCGGATGGAGCATGCAACTCTTGATCTCCGGGTCGTGAGTCTGAGCCCCACGTTGCGGGTAGAGTTTACTTAAAAAAAAAAAAAAAATTAGGGGTGCCTGGGTGGCTCAGTCTGGTTAAGCGTTTGTCTTTGGCTCAGGTCATGATCCCAGAGTCCTCGGATCCAGCCCCACGTCAGGCTCCCTGCTCAGCTGGGAGTCCAGCTTCTCCCTCTCCCCCTCAGCTCGTGCTCTCTTTCGCTCTCAAATAAAATCTTTAAAAAATAAAATAAAATTTAGGGCGCCTGGGTGGCTCAGTCGGTTAAGCGACTGCCTTCGGCTCAGGTCATTATCCTGGAGTCCTGCGTCAGGCTCCCTGCTCAGCAGGGAGTCTGCTTCTCCCTCTGACCCTCCCCCATCTCATGCTCTCTCAAATAAATAAAATCTTTAAAAAAATAAATAAAAATAAAATTTATAAAAATGTTCATGTAGTAAACTAATATTCAGAATACAAAGAATTAGGCTAAAAAAAGCACTTCTACTTTAAATCCATTTCTACAATTCAGTAAAATGAAATTGAAGTTTTAGTTCTAGTCTTTTACCCGTTTCAACAGTCAAGATAAAACTGTACAGTTTCAATCTGCATTATCTTATCTAACCCAGCACAATTTATAACAGCCTAAAATTATTTTTTAAAATCAGATGAGGAGGTATGAAGAAACAAACAGAAAAAGCAAATAGTACAACAGCATTAAGATTAACTGTTTATGGAACAGAGATAAATAAATTGGTTATTATTGGTAGTTTTCAGTTAAGGAGTAATTTTGGTCCACAGTAAGGTCATTACCATAGTAGGCTCATCAACCTTTAAATAAATTGCAAATTAAAGGCCCAAGTGCTTCTTGAAATGGTGATGAAGCTTTTATAAGACAACAACCTAGGAATGACCTAGTATTTTCATTCCTCATTCTATTTGATTGCTGCAGCATTTTTAAAAAGGTTTACCACCAAATCCTCCTTGAAATTATCTTCCTTGGTATTCCTTCCTAGCTACCCATTTCTCTGAACATTCTCTTCTTTGGCACTTCTTCATTTATTACCTATAAAGTGAGGACTCCTTTCTGAATACCAAGCTTTTATTTTTCTTTTTTTTTAGAAAACCTAAAGATTAAAAAGGAAAATTGACTTTCCTAATCCTCCCTCCCCAAAAAACCACTGTTCAACATTCCATGCTAGCATATTTCCTCAATTTTCAAATTACTATCTAATGAATGCCATAGATTTCCACAATATATTTTGCTTTCAGCAAGTCCCCACATAAGCTTCCCTATTCCTATGAACAACAAAGGTTTTGAACTTCTACAACTGGATAGACTAGGTCAACTCCCTCCAGGCTCATCTTCATATTCAATTAATTGGTTATCAAGTCCTATTACTTCTACCACTGAAACACCTACTGCCTCTTTCTCTGTCTATTCTGTGGCTTTTATCTTCCTTATATTCTATCCATTGCTCTTAACAGGTCTTCCCATCTTTAGCCTATCCCTTAAAAGTTGCACCATTTGTTTTAAAAGATACACTTCTGAATATGTAACTTTAAGTGTATCTTTAAAATCTGAAGCAATAAAACTATCTGTTTTGAAATAAAAAACCCATTAAGCCCTTGCTTATAAATATAAACACCTGATGACTTCTCCACAGAACAAAGTCAAATACCATGGGCCTTCAGAACCTGCCTTCAGCAAACTTCCCTTTCTAATTACTCCCTTTACCCACAAAACTGTATTTCCTACTCTAATTACTCTCTCTACCCACAAAACTGTATTTCCCACTCTGTTCATAATGGACTCATTCACCTTATACCATGTGCTTTCAAATTTCCCTGAATCTGCTTATTCTGTTGGTGCTACTAGAAGCCTCTTCTCTCTCAAAGCACTACTCACCTAAAATGTCCCTTCTCTCTAAGCTTTCTTTACCCGTTTAGAGAGACCTCTGAACATAGCCTCCAAAGGGCATCCATAACTGAAACCCTAACTTTTAAACAGTACAGATGAGAGTTTTTCTTTCTAAGAGACCAATAAATTAAGAGAGATCCACATGTATTAGCAAATGTAATCCTGTGTGAAAAATCCCATAGTTTGGCCATAAATATTGTCCTTGTTTACTAAGAGACAATAAATTAATCTAGTTTTGATATTTTCAGACTAGTTGAGAATGTAAATTGTTTTCAGAATTATCTTTAGAAGAGAACAGATTAAGAACATTTGATATTTGACCAAAATAATTAGGAAATCCAAAATTATAAACTGATTCTTGCAGACAGAAAACTATAAACCTACCTCGCAGTGATAATCAAATATTGCACTTTCAGTAGTATTTGCTGATTCTTCTTTTTCAGCACACGTTTCAAAGGATGAAAGTTGCTAGTATTAAAAAAAAAGAGCGAGAGAAAATGATCTATCAAGCTAATAAAGAATACAACTGCTGCTGCACCGGGCAATCTCACAGTACAGCACTGAAGAAAACAAAGACTACTAGCAGCGTTGGGAAGTGCTCTTTCAAAGCTGTTGAGTAGGCACAAACTTCTTGTTTCAGATCAAGTGTTGTGTCTTCAACTTAAGTGTACTCTTCTTTGGTCTTGTTGGTTGTTTCGAGGTTTGTTCCTTGCCTGATCTGAACTTGAAGCAGCAGTTTCAGGTGGTAAAGTCTGTTCTGTTACACTTCATACTAGAGATAAAAAATGAAGACATTAAGTATAATTTACATAAAAGAACCAGGACAGAGAGTGGGTAGAGGGACAGGCTCATTTCATAAACTTAGAATCACTGGTTAAACAATGCAGGAAACTTGGAAGCACACTCATTTGATGTTATTTGAGCAATCTCTCAAGTGCTAATGGATACCACCTCCTTTGATGTCACACTCAAAATGGGAATTTCACATTCCTTGGTGACACCCCCACACCATAAGTTCTAAGTTACAGAACATAATATTCAATTTAATACAAGTGTTTTATAAGCATCTAGCACTGTGGTAGGTATTGTGGAAAATATAAAAGAAGTTCCCGCCATCAAGTAATTTACGTATAACAAGTTATATGTGGAGAAAAACCAGAATATAGAACAAAATGCCAAAAATGATTTGCTCAACTAATCTGAGTACTGACTGTCATATACTCTATACTAGAACTACTACTTATTGTTTATTCACCATTGTATATACATTGAAGCAACATGGTGAGCACAGTCAGAGAAGGCTTTTAATCAGAGGTGGAGACTTAATTTGGAGAAATAGGCAAAATTTTGAGAGAAATAAAACAGCCAAGTATTCTAGGCACATCACACGAGCCAAGCCAGGGTATGCCACTAAATTCTAAGTTCCTTGAAAGCAGGGACCATGTATATGATCTTCTATGCCTGACATCAAGGGAGGTTTATTACATGAAGGACTGTGGCAACAAGTGTGGCTTGTTTCAGAAGAATCAATAGGCTAGTGTGGCCAGAACAGAGTGAAATGGGATATGTGGTGTGACAGGTATAGTGGAGCCAGATTATGAAGTATTTCAACTTGATATAACAGGAAATAGCCTTAGTTCTTGATGAAAGGGTATTAAGTGTTGAAATCCTATGGGAGAAGACTGAGTGAAGAAAACAGAAATCTCATTTGAGCTGTTGCCAGAAATAGATGAGAAATGTCTATAAAAAAGAAACAATTAAGATGAGAAAAGATGGGAAGTGAAATATATAAGTCAAACCACAGAATTGTGCTTTATACTGGCCATAAAAATGATTCTTTCACACTGACTGAAATATTAAACTATTTATATGGGGAGAAGAAAAAGGTGGATTTGGTTTTAGAAATAGTGAAAATTGAATAGTGTGTTTATTTTAAAAACATCAGAAATAAGAATGACTATATGGTGAGAGGCCAGAGCTTGTGAAGTAAGTTTATAGATTAGGAGAGCTCAAGTTCATTCACTGACACTCCCTAGTAAAATGCCATGAACAAGTCACTTCATCTCTCTAAATTTCAGTTTCACATATGCAAAATGAAAACTTATCAACAGCTGATCTGTGGCTGTTTTGTGTGTGTGTGTGTGTGTGTGTGTGTGTGTGTGTGTGTGTGTGTGTGTGGCTATACCTAACATTCCCTGACTTTATATTATTACTTCAAATATCAAATATTACATTTGCCCCATCTTTCAGATTTTATTTGGATCATTCTATTTCCCCAGACTAGATACTTCTTAGAGCAATGGTTGCAAATCACTTGGGAAGTTTTAATAAATACTTATGCCCAGTCCCCACTCAAAGAATAATTTAACTGGCCTGAAGTAGGGCCACTTCTGTTATGATCTTTGACTCTTTCCACTCCACCTCCACACCCTATGTTGCAAGTCTTATCAATATTTCCTTAAAGAGATCTTTTGTCCTAAATGACACCGTATTTTATTTTATTTTTTTGACACCGTATTTTAGTCCAGATATCTAACACATCTGCTAACTTCCAGTGTCAACCCTTTTCATTTTGTCACATAACACCGCCAGACTGATCAATCTATAACTCCAATTTCATCTCATTTCATTGTCCAAAACTTCAGTGATTTTTCCAGCATTCTAAATGGGAAGTTCTTAATCCTGGCTGCACATCCAACCCAACTACCTGGGTAACTTAAAACACACACACACACACACACACACACACACACCACAAAAAAAAAATCAAAGCCTGGATCCTACCTTGAGATTCTAATTTAATTTCACTAGGGTTAGGTCCCAGGAGGTGGTACATTTTATCCTGCCCCCACCAGCCCCGGCCCCTGTGTTTCTGACTTGCAGCCAGGATTTAAGAACCACCATTTAAGATGTTCTCTATTCTACCTTTCCATCTTTACCTTTTGACAGCTCTCCAGTTCTTCTCCTAGATAGGTTTATTTTCTTGCCTAATCCTAATAACCCCTGGCAGATGCCTGAATTCTAGTCTTCTTTGTGCATATATTGGTCTTCTCACAAAGAAGATAATTTTGCCATCTTCAAAGTGACAAAGAAGTCTTTCTTGACCATTCCAGTACAGACTTACTACCTTAATTTCCACTGTGAGGCAGTAACTCCCATTGTCTGCATCATTCTCTGATACCAAATCATTTCTGCCCTTTTCTTACTTCATGTTTTTATGTATCTTGTTCTTCCATTTTTTTTTTTTGTTTAAAGATTTTATTTATTTATTCGACAGACAGAGAGAGAGCACAAGTAGGCAGAGTGGCAGGCAGGGGGAGAAGCAGGCTCTCCGCTGAGCAAGGAGCCAGGCGTAGGGCTCGATCCCAGGACCCCAGGATCATGACCCGAGCCGAAAGCAGCCGCTTAACCGACTGAGCCACCCAGGAGCCCCTGTTCCTCCAATTATGAAACAAACTCAAGTTTATTTATCACAGCCCCTTCAGCACTAATCCAGCACCGCCAAACTTAATCATAGCAAAACTACAACAGCAAAGAGGCAGTTAATCCATAATAGGAAAACGACACCAAGTTTAAGTGCAGACAGTTCTACTAACTTCTAAAAATTTTGTTTTGGTTAACTGTATAGTCTTATTTATCCCATCAAGAAATAATGTCTTCTTTTAAAAATACAGACTCAATACACTGGTTTAATCTTACTATCTTACATCTACTTACGAACCCAAAGACCTCAAAATTGCTATCTGATAAAACAGGCAAGAATTTCATCAAACTGCTAAGGACAAGACTGTGTATATCATGGGGGGAGGGGAACCTATCTTGAAAAACTTGAATTGCATTAACCTAGTGTAGGATGTTGTATTAAGAACTGTCTATATAGTAACAGAGAAATGAGACTTCCAGAATCTAAAATCTGGAGCATTGCAGAGCCAGTCTTGGGCACTAATGAAGCCTATTAGGATCTATTAAAGCTCAAACAAACCCACCATCTATCATGAAAAACCCCAAGTGGTGGAATTTCACTTCATTAGTACCTTCACAGCTATGAGATTTCTATGGTTAAACTAAACACTTTTCAGTCAAATTAACACTTAATGAAACCCTTAAAAAGTACCCACTGTGCATTTTAATAAAATTGACTATGCACTCATGCCAAGATTATTAACATTCATGGGTGGTACTGACAAGTCTTCGGCCTTACCCCTCTGAACACAGCGCATTCCCTCTAGCCCCCAAAGGCTACTTAAGTCACATGAAATACAGAGTAACAACTAAAATACTTAGGCAATTTAAATGTTGATCTGAGAGTCCCCCTGACTGCTAAGTTATCTACTCAGTTTGGAAACAGTATCATCCCTAGTTAATTATCAACTGTCATTGTTTTAGTTGGGAGTTAAAACTAATCCCTTAAACTGATAACCCAATTAGTCATTTCCTATTTCACCTGTCTTAAAATTATCATCACCTGTTTTATTTAGTCTCCCCCAGTTCGTTGCTCTACCTCAAAAGGACTACTAGAAACCAGGCACACAGTAGGCACTAAATACGTGTTGAACTATAATTTATGTGGCCAGCAATCCATCTAAAATCTGTCATTTTGACAAATCATTCTCAGAGTTTGTACAGCACTCACTTGGGGAGAATGTTAATGAAAGGCTAAACCAGTCTATAAGTCTCCCCACCTAACTTACTTTCTTCAGAAAGTACTTTTTTTTTTTTTTGAGAAGAGCAAAGATTCAATTAGGCAGCATGGGACTGAAAAGGTTCTCTATTGTTGCTTTGTATGAATAATATTCTTACCCTAACTTCCTCCTTCATATTTCTTGATTAAAACTCAAGACAAGTTTAAGTATGTCATATTTTGCTATAACCTGTATAACTGAAGCTTAACAGGTTTTAATTCACTTTTACTTTACAACCTATGGAAAATGATAAAGTTCAGATAATTAACCAATTTAAGTCAGCAACATGTCGAGCAGAAATTAAAGAATATCAAATTGCTGCAACTATCTTTTTGTATGTTTAGTAATAGCAATTATGATGGGTTGTTAGTTACCTGAACAGCTATTAAGACATTTAAAGTTACGTATCCATTTATCACTTAACTGTTTTTACAATATACTAATACTTTGAAATAGGACAGATGCCAGTGTAAGAAGCTGAATGTTCCAGACACAAAATCAGAGAATAGTGTAGATCAGTACTGTCCCAACAGAAATATAGTGCAAGCCATATATGTAATTTAAAATTTTCTGGTAATCATACTGAAGTTGAGAGAAACAGGGCGCCTAGGTGGCTCAGTCAGTTAAGCAACTGCCTTCGGCTCCGGTCATGATCTCAGGGTCCTGAGATCAAGCCCCATATCGCATCTCGAATCTC
Source organism: Halichoerus grypus (assembly GCF_964656455.1). Lineage (NCBI taxonomy): Eukaryota > Metazoa > Chordata > Mammalia > Carnivora > Phocidae > Halichoerus > Halichoerus grypus. Next base: position 92,806,418 of record NC_135716.1, on the reverse strand, counting down.
AGGCTCCCTGCTTGGCACGGAGCCTGCTTCTCCCTCCCTCTCCCTCTGCCTGCTGCTCTCCCTGCTTGTGCACGCGTGCTCTCTACCAAATAAAAAAAAGCTGAGAGAAACAGGTGAAACTAATTTTAATTAAATCTATTTAATCAAATATATCCAAAATGTTACTTTTCATATGTAATCAATCTAAAAAAAAGTTTTCTTTGAAATCCAATGTTTATTTTACAATTATAGCACAGTTCAATTCAGAATGTACACAGTTTAAATGCACAACAGCCACACATGGCTAGTGGCTACTATATTGGTCACAGAAAGTATAGGCTCACGAGGGCAAAAGGCACTGGCATGCCCAATAAATAGTAAACAAAAGGCTCCTGGGCGAAGACTCTGAGATAAAAGGAGGCAGTTATCTAGCAAATCTGACCATAGCAGGAGCTTGTACATACTACATTTGAGAAGCAGAAATGCAAATAACTAGCTGGTTATCTACTGGCTATAGTTACAAACCAATGGATAGCCTACATGTTAACTGTGGAGAAACTTTGCTGATCAGTTTATTTTCAACTACACAGTTTTACCTCAGCATTAAAGGGCATATTAAATATAAAAACACTCCAAAAATAAAATTACCATTCAATACTTCTGAACAGAATACTGCCTAGATCATATTCCAGTTTAATAACCCTAGCGAAAAATGTAGCACAATTCCTTAGGCTTGGCAGTATGAACTGAAAAAAAAGTTTTGCATTGTTTTTAACCAGGTACTCATACATGGAAGTGGAAAACATTCCAACATCTAGACAAAGGAATGTTTTAAATCCTGACTTGGCAAAAAGAATTTAACATCAAGAAATGATGGAATTCAAGAAAACAAGTCACTTCTACCAAAGCAGTTTCACCCCTGGAGACATTCTAGCCATGAAGTCTTAGAAAAAAGTGTGGTTTTTTTTTTTTCTTTTGTGGCTATAATTCTCTATTATGAAAAATCCTACAAGTTTTACAGCTCTCCATAAGACAGTTTGAGTCAAAGATCTCAAAGTAGGTTCCCTTTTGGTTTTGGAAAGACAAAGCTAAGAAGGCATCAATTCTGTGTTTATTTAACGAAATCAAGATTTTTATTTTATTTCATAATACCGTCCTAAAGTTAAGCACCTTAAAAAATTCTGTCCAAACAGCATCGCTGTTTCAACTACCTTGTCAAAAGTATAGCCCTCACAACGTGAATGAATTTAATAACTCTGAACCATACACTTAAAAAAGATTAAAATGATAAATTCTATGTTATGTATATTTTATTTTAAAATAAACTAATTTTTTAAAAATGTTGAATGGCCCTGCACAGTATATCTTTAGATGGATGGAGGGGAAAACAGAAGTGGGATAAAGCAGGCCTAAATGTCAGCTTTCATGATCTCATTTTTGATTTGTAGGAATTTACTAGAATTTTCAACCACACTCTAAAGGTCATACTTGGTAAGTCAGAACTTAATTACAAAAAAAGAAAACCTATCTTCTGCGCCTCACATACTTTTTCAACTCAGCTGCTATAAATACTCATCTCAATGGTAAACATCCAGAGCAGCTGCAAAATCACTCAAACCACTACCATCTCTTTTATTTCAGGCCTAAGGCTAAAAGGAAACAAAAAGAAACAAAACTGAATATTTATCTAGATATTATGACTCAGGTATATGTCCATTCAGGCATATAAACCCTCTCCTTACCCACACCAAGAATAACTATTATTCATTAGTACCCCAAAGCACCAAGGTATTGCAGTACCCTTCAATGTAGTATTAAGAATGCTTATCTTCTAGAAACTCAAAATGAAAATTACTCAGCATTTTGATAACAGAATAACTTACGAGCTGTAACTTGGTACCTAAATTTTACAGACCAGTGGCTCTGGCCAAGAGCTGCCAGTTCATGTATCTTCCTCATCAAAAGCAAAGTCTATCCAAGGAAATTTAACCACCACAGTGCCTTTGGGAGTCCTCCCTCCCTCTCCAAGCCTGTCTCCACAAACTCTTTAAAGAGGACCACATTCTTTCACTCATTTTAGGTGCAAAACAATTACCTCCTCCTACAATGTTCAGACTTTTGTATCTGCAAATTGATGGCTGTTTTTAGGGAGCGTTCCCTGCCTCACTTTTGAGTGAAGGAAGAAAGAAGCCACCTGGGTGTTTCTAATCTAAAGGAAAATCTTAAAGCAAAAGAACCGTGGCACTAAAATTTCATACTGACAAAATATCGGATGGTTAAAAACCTGAAGTGTCTCCGACCAGGGCTCCAAAAAACTAACTCTACACAGAATGACGAAGCCAAGTCGTTCATTGCTCAACGTAGACCAGGCTTTTGCACCGTAAGAGCCAGAGATGGCGGTAAGGTCGGCTCCACTGAGCTCTAACAGAGCACGCCCTAACCCCAGGATAGAGGAGTGAGAGACACGTGCCGAAGATTAGGGGCTGGTTTCCTTTCTCAAGAAGCCCAGGAAAGCAAGAAGGGAAGGTTGGGTGCGGGGATTCAAGACAGACAGCTCCAGGTGAGTGGAAGTAAAGATAACACTTCAGCTGAGCTACTGTGCCAGACGTGGTCGGGGAAAGGAGGTGTCTCCAAGCATTTAGATGGTGCAGGGTCTCAGTCCATACACAAAGGAGGCGCCACTACCGCACTGCGCTCTGGTACTCGTAGTCAGACCCCCAAGCAGGTGACGGACAGTAAACTATAGGGTCCAGAGTGAGAGTAGGCCCCTCTCCCTCTGCCTCCGGCTCCTCCAACTTCACACAAAGGACCGCGCCACCACCCCCTCGCCCCGCCCGCCGGGACTTGTAGTTCCCGTTCCCCCCGCCAAGCCGCAGAGAAGGAAGTGGCTAGACTACAATTCCCAGCAGCCTCCGCGCCCGAGCCCCGCACCCCTGCCTCCATCTTGGCTGCGGTCGGAGCCTCCATTTTCGCTCCCTCCCCCCACTATAGTCACCACCACCACCACCACGCGCGGCTGCCTGGCCTCGACTCTTCGTTTCGGCTCTACGGCCTGACATGAGGCTTAGACAGTTAAACGGGGGCCAGGTGGAAAAGCCCAGGGTAGAGACTCAGGGTGAGATCTTCCCTGCCCGGAGCTCTAGGAGTGCCCACCTTGACTCAGAAGTCTCTCCCGTTAGTCTTTGTCTTCTCATCTGCCTCTAGCCTGGCTTCTTGCTACCCCCAATTGGACCCCGAGGTCGTACTCACCCCAACAGCTCAGCGCCCCCTCTCCAGCGCCGCCATAAGCAGCACGGCCCGGTACGTAGGAATAAATCTCGCTTCTCTCGCGAGAGTTGCGGGCTCCGAGCGCGTGCACGGGAAGCGGGGGAGGGCGGGGGGGGCGTGTACTCCTAATACGCCTGCGCATGAGGGCTGAGTGACGCCAACTAGCGCGCTGCTCTTAGCCACAACCAAGATGGTTGCGCACGTTACCCTACATTCCCTCCCCCGTGAGCTGTGGGAAGCAATCTCGGTGTTTACTGACTCCGCTGGGACGCATGGGGTGGGGTGGCGGGTTACTTTCGGCGTCTCTGATCTTTGCAAACCTGAATATGCCTTAAGTAGCGAGACCATGGTAAACTTTGAGGGCGAACAATTTAGAGGGCATTTCCAGGAATGTCATATAAAGGATTTCGCTTTTTCTCAGCGATAATACAGAAACCTCAAACCCCAGTTTCTCCTCATAGTGCAAGTCTTTTTTTTCCTCTTGTTTGCTATAATATATTGGAATTTTCATTAGTATAGAGTAGGTTTTTAGTAAGGTAATTTGGAAGTTTTACGTGGTACCTTTGTCTCCCAGAAACTATACTGCTTGCAACAGACGGACAAGAGTGAGCAAGGCAGCATAATCATTAAAAAACAACCAAAAAAAAAAAAAAAAAAAAACCCTCCTTCATCTGACCTTTGCAGTCACCACAAGATAATCATGGTCTATCCGGTAATCAAAGAGGCTGAATCAGTAACCAAAAGGTTGAAATCAAGGCAAATGGATGATTAATCCAACGGGGTAAGAGGAAGGAGGAAAATAGTTAATTGTTACCACAGAAAAGTTCAATGAATTTTCCCTTGTCAAACAATAGAGCAGTACCCTCTGGTGAGAGGAATGCGTTTCCCAGATTCTGCGGCTCTCTCTTTTGACAGTATTAGATAAACAATGATCAGTCACGCTCCTGAGAACTCTGCTACCCACTTTATTTTCGCTTTCAACACATATTTATCCTACATCTCTTATGTGTCATCGTTGAAGTGTATACAGTTCTCAAGACAAATGGATATGGTTCTGTCCTCAAGGAACTTTCAGTCTAGCATCATTCAGTAATCACAAAAACAAATTTAAACGTTCACAGTGAAATAAGTGCAATGAAGGAAAGATGCACAGTGTTAAGAGAGTAAGCAGCCTCCAATTCTTTTTTTTTTATTTATTTGACAGAGAGAGAGATAGCGAGAGCAGGAACACAAGCAGGGGGAGTGGGAGAGGGAGAAGCAGGCTTCCCGCCGAGCAGGGAGCCCGATGTGGGACTCGATCCCGGGACCCCGGGATCATGACCTGAGCCGAAGGCAGACGCTTAACGACTGAGCCACCCAGGCGCCCAGCAGCCTCCAATTCTGAACAAATTTTTTTCTTGAATTCTAAGAGGCAGTATCCTACTTACGATTTTTAAAAAGATTTTCCTCTTACCTCTGTTGCAATTGGTCCAATTCCATTCCACCTCCAAGCTGCCTCTTTGTTCTCTTTGATGCCTTCCCACACTTTTCCTAGGCACAAGATATTTGCTTCGCATTTGCTTTCAATGCTTTCATAGCTCACTGTAATGTAATTATTAGTTTATACTAGCTAGTGATACTTTAGTACAGAGCCTATGACATTCATCTTTGCATCCTTGGTCCTGACAGTGCGTGGTATAGACAATTCTCAAAAGCTTGTTGAATGAATAGCACTGAACAACAGTGTAAGAAGTTGTTAGAAATTGGAATGTTCTGTTGGGGCAGTACAAATCATTTAGTATATCAAACCAGCTGTTTTGTTTCCTTTGTCCATTTCTTAAATTGAAATCTCTTCTTAGCAATAGATCTAGTCTGGATAATCCAATCTAATGTTACAGAGAAACTGCCTTGGGCTCTTGCACTAGAAACAAGGTCACGTGAAGATGGGCTAAAAGTAGAATTAGGTCTAAGCGCACATTCTCAAATATCATAGTAATGGGAAATGTAAAAATAATAGTCTCATTAAATTCTACAATCCCGATTAATAAGGAAAAATAAGTCTTGATTTCTACCATTACACATTAGTTTCTAAATACCTTCTTAAATCATATAACCATTTCATCCTCATCATTCTGATTGTGTCAATTGCCTTTAAATACCTCCTCAGTCCATAGTTAGTATCAGTTTACATTTAACAGAAAATGCAAATATGCATACATCCAGAAGCATACTTTTTAGCTTCCAGTGCATTCAAGAAAGCAAAAGATGGAGTCATTTGATTTAAATCACTAGTTTAAGTGATTTATTCTTTATACAAGTACTACCCATAATTAGAGGTTGGTTTCATTTTTAGAAGATCACTACATTTTGCGGCAATAATTTTTTTTTCAGATTAATTTTGAAGTCAAATTAAAAAGCTGAAAAATATAGTTATGTTTATTTTTTTAAACAGAAATAAGTTAAAGCAGAAATTTGTGAAGTCACTTGGGAAACCTTTTCCTATACAATGGGGGTAGTCATGGATTTTGAGGAGATATTTAGTCTATTAAGGAATAATGTGAAACAAAAAAAATGCATACATTATTTTTTGGTATTTATCATATTGGTTTTTCTTCTCTGAGAAACTTAAAGAGACAATGAAATTGATTATGATTATGGTTTTTTTCTCTCTCTACAAATATCAATAAGCACATATCTCTAGAGTATATTTGACAATCAAAAGTAACCATCCTTTACATATTTGTAAGGTTTTCTTTTTTTTTTTTTTTTTATTTGAGAGAGAGAGAATGAGAGACAGAGAGCATGAGAGGGAGGAGGGTCAGAGGGAGAAGCAGACTCCCTGCTGAGCAGGGAGCCCGACGTGGGACTCGATCCCGGGACTCCAGGACCATGACCTGAGCCGAAGGCAGTCGCTTAACCAACTGAGCCACCCAGGCGCCCTGTAAGGTTTTCTTGAGCAGTGATGGCAACTGTATAGGATGAGTTTGTTTTTTTTTTTAAAGATTTTATTTATTTATTTGACAGAGAGAGACACAGTGAGAGAGAGAGCACAAGCAGGGGGAGTGGGAGAGGGAGAAGCAGGCTTCCCCCTGAGCAGGGAGCCCGATGTGGGGCTTGATCCCAGGACCCTGGGACCACGACCCGAGCCGAAGGCAGACGCTTAATGACTGAGCCACCCAGGCGCCCCAGGATTTTTTTTTTTTTTAATATTTTATTTATTTGACAGAGAGACAGCGAGAGAGGGAACACAAACAGGGGGAGTGGGAGAGGGAGAAGCAGGGTTCCTGCCTACCAGGGAGCCAGATGTGGGGCTCGATCCCAGGACTCTGGGATCATTACCTGAGCCGAAGGCAGACGCTTAACGACTGAGCCACCCAGGCGCCCCTAGGATGAGATTTTTGTAAGTTCTCTATAAAATGAGAAAAATTAGGTCAATGTGGAGATTTTTAAAAAATAAGGCTAAATTTATTCAAGATTTTAAGGACTGTTTTTTTTTGTTTTTTTTTTAAAGATTTTATTTGAGAGAGAGAATGAGAGAGAGAGAACACATGAGAGGGGATAGGGTCAGAGGACGAAGCAGACTCCCTGCCGAGCAGGGAGCCCGATGCGGGACTCAATCCAGGGACTCCAGGATCATGACCTGAGCCAAAGGCAGTCGCTTAACCAACTGAGCCACCCAGGCACCCCTTAATGACTGTTTTTATTCTGACATTATGTCCTTCCTATTTAGGGAAGATAAAGGGAACTTCTTTTTATAAAATTTAGGTAATAGTGGATAGTAAAGGGATCAATATTCAAGATTTCAGAACAGGAAAACACCATTTAGAGCAGAAACTTTCATAAAGAATAATCATTTCTTATTATTAAGAAATAATTAAGATTTAGTCCTAGAATCCTGCATTCTAAAACTTTGTATTCATTAACAAGCTCCCAACAGTTCAAATGCATTATGTAAATAAGAATAAGAAGCAGTATGTAATAAAATGTTAGAATCTAAATAAGAATAATGCAAAAACTATATGCTTTCCTTTAAAGTGTCAACATTGCACTTAAGGCAAGAATTATGTGGACATGCTAAGCCGCTGCACTATAAAGGTAGTCACCATAACACTTTAGCTTTGAGAATCAGTTAACCAAAGGGAAAGGTGGAGCAAAAGAATATTGTTAATTAAACTTAAATTAGATCCTAATGAAAACCAATTGCACTTAAAATCCAAACTCTTTTACCATGGCCTACAAGGCCCTAAATGACCTAGTTACCACTAAATCTCTAACCCCTAGTTCACCATGATTCAATTCCATTGCTATTTTGGTTCTTCCAACATTGTAGATTTGTTCCTACTCAGAACTCTTGCATTTACTGTTGCCTCCATCCGGAATTCTCTTTCCCCAAATCATCACTTTTTTTTTTTTAAGATTTATTTTATTCATTTGAGAGAGCATGCACACATGCGCACTCGCGGTTGGAGGGCAGAGGAAGGGGGAGAGAATCCTGAAGCAGACTCCTCACTGACCATGGAGGCCAACATGGAGCCCAGTTCCAGGACCCTGAGATCATGACCTGAGCAGAAACCAAGAGCCTGATGCTCAACCGACTGAACCAACCAGGTGCCCGCCACCACTACCAATCATCACTTTTTGGGACTTTTTCATCATTCAGTTTTTAGCTCAAATGTTACTGCCTCACAAAGATCTTCTCTAAAGTAAAAGTACCCACTATCGCTGTCACTCTCTATAACATTATCTTGTTTTATTGTCTTTATAACATGTATTGCTATCCAAAATTAACACATTTATGAATTTGTTTATTCCTCTTCTTCCTAAACAATAGCCCAGGCTTCAGTTCTCTGGTTCATCATTGCATCCCCTAAACCTAGGACAGGGACTAATATAACAGTAAGTACTTAATAAATATTCATCAAATGAATGAATTATACATTTCATTAAATCTAAGACAGTATTGATTGTATGATACATCATTATTTGTGCACCAGCAGGAAGAAAATATGTTGCCATTTTCACTCTGACATAATATTGTTATTACTTAGAATTTTTATATTTATTAATGGAGTGCTTTAAAACTTGTTTAGATGTAGTTTAGGTTTAATTAGATAAAAGTTTAAAAACGTTTTTATCATGTGTCACTCTTGTGTGTATATAAAGTAAAAATAAATAAGCAAAGTAAATTGGTGGAGGTATTCCTAACACTTCTTCACAAAGCCTAACTCTTCTGAATCTCTTTCTTTGTAGTAATAAATTTGACTATATTTTAATATAGTCATTGATCAACAGACAGCATTAAAAAAATTAAAAATCAACAAATTAGAGTAAATGCAACACGTAAAACTGATAATGTATTAGTATCATGACTATATACTAAATTAACACATATAAATAAGAAAAAGTCAAGGAAAAGAAATGGGGGAATGACTTGAATGTCTACATTAAAAAAAACTGTATAGGGGCGCCTGGGTGGCTCACTGGTTAGGCATCTGCCTTCGGCTCAGGTCATGGTCTTGGAGTTCTGGGATTGAGCCCTGTATTGGGCTCCCTGCTCAGCAAGGAGTCTGCTTCTCCCTCTCGCTCTGCCCCTACTCCCTGCTCATGGTCTCTCTTTCAAATAAATAAAATCTTTAAAAAAAAAAAAGTTTAAAAGAAATAAAATTAAAAAAAATAAAAAATTGTATAGGCAAATAAGCATTTGAAATTACGCTCAGCCTCATTAGTAATCAGGAGAATATGTATTTGTTGAGATTATTTTATTTTTTAAATATTTTATTTTATTTATTTGTCAGAGAGAGAGAGAGCACATGCACACAAGCAGGGGGAGCAGCAGACAGAGGGAGAAGCAGGCTCCCTGCAGAGCAGGGAGCCCAATGCAGGGCTTCCATCCCAGGACCCTGGGATCATGACCTGAGCCAAAGGCAGACGCTTAACCAACTGAGCCACCCAGGTGTCCCTGTTGAGATAATTTTAGACTTACAAAAGAATTAGAAAAATTGTATAGAAAGTTCTCATAAACTCTTCACCCAGTTTCCCATTATGTTAAGTTTACCTAACCATAGAACAATTTTCAAAACAAGGAAATTAACCTTGACACAACATTAACTAAACTACAAAATTAATTCAGGTTTTGTCAGTTTTTTCCCTAATATCCATTTTCTTTTCCAGAATCAAATCCAGGATCCTACCCTGCATTTAGTTGTTATGTCTCCTTACTCTCCTCCGTTCTATGATAGTTCCTTATCTTTCATGACCTGAACACTTTGGAACAACATTGGTCAGTTATTTTGTAAACATCCCTCTGCTTGTTTTTATCTGATCTTTCCCTTGAAACATTATTTAGATTATGTACCCTTCTCACTGCATCATACCAAGGGTCATAAGATGTTGAAATGTATTATTAGTGATGTTTGCCTTAATCAGTTGGTTAAAGTGGAGTCTGCCAGGATTATTCATAAGTAAAGTTGTTATTTTTCCTTTATAATTACTAAATGTTTGGGGTGGGGGGGAGAAACTTTGGGACTATACTTAATTGAATTGTCCTCTCAAAATTCATGTCTACTCAGAAGCTCAGAATGTGGCCTTTTTGGGAATAGGGTCTTTGCAGATGTAATCAAATTAAGATGAAATCATACTGAATTACAGTAAACACTAATCCAATGACTGGTTTTCTTAGAAGAGGGGAATTTGGACACAGACACAGACATATCGGGAGAACATTATAAGACGAGGCAGAAATTGCAGTACTATATCTAGAAGCCAAGGAATACAAGAATTGGTAGAAGCTAGAAAAGAGGGAACACATTCTCCCTTTGAGCCTCCAGAAAGAACCAATCTTGTCAACACCTTAATTTCACACTTCTAGCCATCAGAACTGTGAGAATAAATTTCTGTTGTTTTAAGCCATCCATTTGTAGTAATGTTATGGTAACTCTAGGAAACTAACAAGAGACTAGGCAAATACCTTTTTCTGCTTAAATGTATTAAAATGTACTTAAATGAACTAAAAATTAGTTCACTAATTTTAGCATACATTGATCTTGCTGAATCTCTTTTTGGCTCATATATGTGCAGGTTTTTCCTCACAGAATTATTCTTGGGCCACCAAGAATACCGGTAATGCAGGATGTCCTAGGAGTGCTTCATTGTTGTATCCAGGATTTTATTCCAAGCTGCTAAAAGCCATGTGGTCGGCAGAATTCTAAAATGGCTACTGAGAATCCCACCACCTAGTGTACATGCTGTGTATAATCCCCTGCTCTTGAGCATGGGCTGGACCTGTGGATATTACAGGATACCTCCTATCTCCTTTATGGCAAAGAGATTACTGCAGTTGTAATTAAGATCTCTGATCAGTTGGGTTAATCAAGAGGAAGATTCTTCTGGTTGGGCCTAACCTAAGCAGGTGAGCTTTTATTTTTTTATTTTTAAGATTTTATTTATTTATTCTTAGAGGAGAGAGAGGGTGTGAGTGAGGGGAGGGTCAGAGCGGGAGGGAGAGAATCTCAAGCAGCCCCTGAGCTGAGTGTGGAGCCCGACACAAGGCTCAATCTCAGGACCCTGAGATCATGACCTGAGCCAAAACTGAGTCAGTTGCTTAACTGACTGAGCCGCCTAGGCACCCCTCAGGTGAGCTTTTATGAGGGGAGTCTAGAGGTGGGAGACAAGGGAGGTCAGAGAGATGATCTCCTGTTGGCCTTGAAGTCCTAGGAGTTTTACCCCTGCACAGAAATGAATTTTGCCAACAACCATGTGAACTTGGGAGAGGGCCCAGAGCCTCAGATGAGATGCTAGTCTATGTTGACACCTTGATTTCAGCCTTGTGAGATCATTAGATGGGACCCTAGTTAAACCCTGCATGGACTTCTGACCTACAGAATTGTAAGAGAATAAATGGGCATTGCTTTAAGGTGCTAAATTTGCAGTAATCTGTTATATAGCAATAGAGAATGAATACAGCCATACTCCAGGTTCTTATGCTGGCACTCTCTTGATCTTACAAGAAGGTTCACATGAATGGAAAGTTCACAGACAACAGCTAAACCCCTATTCCCTTCTCAAATAGTGCTTAAAATAGTTTTTTTTTTTTTTAAAGATTATATTTATTTGCCAGAGATTGAGAGAGAGAGAGAGTACAAGCAGGGGGAGCAGCAGGCAGAGGGAAAGGGAGAAGCATGCTCCCTGCTGAGCGAGGAACCCGATGTGGGGCTCGATCCCAGGACTCTGGGATCATGATTGGAGTCGAAGGCAGATGCTTAATCAACTGAGCCACTCAGGTGCCCCTTAAAAGTTTCTTGACCAAAATACCAAGAGCTTACCTTTGGCCAGTCATGCCATCAGGAACATGGCCAATTTTGCTTTTGCTTAGAATCAACTACATTACAAACCCCTATATGTATAAGACCTATCCCAATTTCAGAGATGTTAAAATATGAAAAAAAAAATGAATCTTAGGATCGGTATTTTCAGGAGGCTAGATCAAATGTTGAGTGAATTGTAGTTCATTCAGAAGCTCTGAAGATTCTGCCTCCTCTTTAGGATTCTTTGTGAGTAACAAAAGAAAAAGCATGATCTGCTTTCCATTATATTAGCAGATAATAGTCCTTAATTCCCTCTGAAGGTTGCTGAGACAACTGCAAGTGAAATAGCTGAAAAATGTGCAATATGACTGCTTATTGTGAAATGTATCTAATCTAAATGAGGTAGATGGAGAATTAAAAATTAGTCAGATATTAGCAAGGATTTTAAAAATGCATAATTGTACTATTATATATGTATTTTAACAATTATATAGTCACACAATGAAATATTGTACATCAGTGGAAATAAATGACAGCTATGTACAACAAAAGGATCTCAGAAACATAATGTTGAGTGAAAAAAATCAGATCCCCATAGACTATGTGTAACATACAATACCATTTTTATAAAGCTCAAAAAGGAACAAAACTAAAAAATGTCACTTTAGGGATACATACATATTTTAGGTCTTTTTGCATGTGAGAGAACTATGAAAAAGAGGGAGTAGGGAGGTGGGGAGAGACAGGAGAGGAATTCAAATAGATAAATGCAAAGTATGGGTAATGTTCTAATTCTTAGGTGACAAAAGATTATGTTTGATAACCTATTTGCATGTTACACATCCTTTTATGTGTCAAATATTAAAATGTAAGTACAACACTATGTATAAAGTATTGGCAAAATTTATATTTGCATGGTTGTTTTCTTTTAAGTAGGCTCCTCGCTTATCGTGGAGCCCAACACGGGGCTTGAACTCACAACCCTGAAATCAAGACAGGAGCTGAGATCAAGAGTTGGGCACTTAGCTGACTGAGCCACCCAGGTGCTCCTGGCATGGTTGTGTTTAAAACTATGCTTATTTTATCAATCAGCATTCTTAATTATAGGCAATTCAGAATAACTTTAACAAAAAGTGATTTTATTAGAAGGCTAATAAGCAATCCTCAGGATCTCTAAGACAGCCAGAAAACCAGAATTAGAGGCTAGAGAGCCTCTAATCACTTCAGATAACTGCTTCAGTGAAGATCCCACTATGTGGCAGAGACACTGCAGCTTACACCACTGACTTTGCCGACACTGGATACTGAATGTCATTAAAGCCACTTCTGCTCCTCTGTGGAACTGCATATAGTAGCCAGTGTTATAGGCCTTTGCTCAAAGAATTCTGTACAGTTTCCTGCTTCTTTGCCTAACTTTAAAGTTTGAGGTGGATGCATCTTCCTTAGCTGCAAAAGAGGCCGGGAAAACATTTATCTGACACTTTCAAATTTCTTAGGAGGAAGGCTTTGCCTCATTAGATGAGGGATTCCCTAAACAGCATAGGAATAAGGATATTGGGCAGCCAGAAAAGAAATGACAGTTGTCTGCCATAGCCCATTCTCTTGGCTACCCAACACCAACACTGTCAGCTAATGCTTTCACTTGTTAAAAACTATTCAACGTAAAAGGACTTGTCAGACATCATTAATTGCTTTCTCAATACTCTTTCCTCCTTGCTAATAGAATACTGATGGAGGCAACTATGTACCCAGCCTTTGCAAATAGAAGTAACCATTTAAAGAGGTAGGCAAGTAAGACAGGGAAATCTGTCTGGAATTTCTGGGAAAGCTTTGCTTTTCATCATAAAAGAGTATACGCACAGTTGGCGTAGGCCGTTTCCCTTTTTTTCCTGCCTTCAATATGGCCAAGACATCTGATACAGCGCCAACCTTTTTGTAACCAAAAGAACATGAAGGATGAAAAGCCACACACTAAGGAGGCAGATTTGAAAGACAGAACTGCACTTTTCCGTACACAGGTTAAGACCACTAATTAAACACTGTCCATGTCAGTTGTATGCATACAAGCTCTCAGTTACATTATTCTAGAAAGAGATGACAAATATGTCTCATTAGTTATGACTCCATTTATTGAATTCATATTTTCTAGTATATGGGCTGTGGTTATTTCTTTTGCACTATTACTAAAAATAGATTTTGCTAATCAAGAACCACTTGAACTCCAACCAGTATTTGGAGTTTAAAGGCATCTTAACTTAGTGGTTAAGAATATGTTTAAGAGTCTCTCTGGGTTGGAATCTTTGTTCTAGTTTAGACATATAGCATAATCTCCTTGTGCCTGAGTATGTGTAAAATGAGGTACAGTTGAAATGGAGATTATATAACTAGAAAGCACCAAGCTTTCTCCTCCATATAGCCCCTCCTCTGTATCCTATACATCCTCATATTGGATGTATCACTGCACTGTAATTATATGTATATCTGTCTTCTCTACCAAATTTTTCTTCAAAAAGTGTCAAGGCCTTTCCCCCCCCTTTTTTCTATTCATAATCCTGAATGAAGTGTCTGGTACATAGATTAGACATTCTCAAACTAGTATCCTTAGAAGTTATCTGGGACAATTATTAAAATACAAATTCCTAGATCCCATTCCCTAATTTCTATTTCAGTTGTCAGCAAACCATTTTGGGGAACACTGAAATAGACCTTCAATGTTTGAATCAAATTATGCATAATGTATTACTATAAGTCAAGGTAAAAGGTAAGGTATTATTAAGGTAAAAGTGGATAATCTTTAAGCATTTTTCAAGGTACTTCCAAACTCAGTTTTAATTTTATAATATGATTTGTAATTGTATAATTTTGATTTTTAATCATGAGGAAATCTCAAACCATTTTAGAAACAGCTATTTGTAGAGTTATACTGCTGACCACCTTATGCTAATTACAAAATACTTATGAAAAGCCCTACTTGACAGGTTGCTATATATGTGAAAAATAAACCTTTGTATTTCCTAATAAGTAGATTCATTACTGAGTAAAATTAACTATTACTCTTAAAATGTTTTTATTAGAAATGATGTATTTGTATTAACACCAGCCAGAATTTACATTTTGTAGGGCACTGAGAGCTCTTTCACTCAAACTTCAAGCTTTTGATTTGCCAGGGGGAAAAGTTAACATAAATTTATCCTGATATCTGAGATGTGAACAACTTTATAAACAACTTTAAAGGAACATAAGGTAGATAAAGAGACACCATGTTATACTTTAATGGGCCATTTGATGACTTTATCATTTTTACTGAAAACTGGCCATGGCAGCTGACATATCATGTAGGGGTACCTGCTTCCTGAGTGGAACCGTGGGACACAGAGTGGCACTTAGGGCATATACCTCAAGCCAAATGGCTGGACTTAAGTTTTACTTACTGTTGGGAAACAAGATAAAAATGCCTACAGTGGGGGTGGAAGTATTTTTCAAATTCTATGCAGGACTTCGAATAGAAATTTGAGTTTCTTAAATGACATATACCTAATCATTAAAGACCACCACTATAGGCCAAGTCCTTTCAGTATTAGTGGGATCAGATGCTTTCAGGATATCTTAGTGAGGTTTTATTGTTTTAACTGGAGTTACTTCTTTATGGCAGTACAAAAGAAATTTTACATTACACAAAAGCACTAACAACAAACTCTTTTTAATACTGTGTCTCTCCTGTGCAGTATGGTGCTTAGTGCTACTGGAAAATATGGACAGGTTTAGGATTCATTATTTCAATTATTTTTGGGCAAACCTAAATTGATAGTATAACATGAACTAATTTGTAAATCTGGCATGTGACTAAACTGAGATAGGCAAGTGAATTGATGAGTGAGCTAGTTTACCGCTCAGCATTTGAATCTCAACACTGCTTTGTTGTCTACACAGCACAACGAATGTGATAACTCTCATTAGGTGATAAAACTTTGCTTCCTCATGAAAAATGGATCTAAAAAGAAAGCCAACTATCAGTACTGGTAATGAAAGACATCCAAGTAAGTGATGGTTCTTAACTATAAAATAGAAGTTATATATAAATTAAACAGAATGTAGTACCTAAAAACTATGATGTGAATAAACCCATTATATGCTCTTCAACTGAGTAAACCACCCAAGTTGAAGTTTTCCAAGGAGGACAATATTGAAAAATTGACTACTAATATCTAATAGAGTAACAGCTACTTTCAGCATTTGAACTAAGAGTACATGTGTATGTGTACACAAATAGGACAAATTTCTCAGGATTCTTTGAACAATATGACGACTCTACTTTTACTTATTTTCAAGTATGTTTCTTGGGGACTAGCAGTAGGTTCTCTCAAATTAAGAATAAAGACACCAGGTCATAAAGTGCCAACTCTTAGCACCAGAGAGACTTAAAACTTCAAAGGAGGTGAATGTACAAATCAGAGAATCTGCCAATCTAGTTGTGTGGAATTGTATTACTTTTCTCAAATGGAAAAAAAAATCTAGGTTTATGCCAAATAGATTTAAAAAGCTAATCTCTTAAAAATTTTTTAGAATTGTAATTTATAATCCTATATAAAATAAAATTGCTGGCTTATAATAAAAGGATCTAAGTTTGAGAGATGTGAAGAAACAAAAAGGAACCGATAACGGTTTATATAAATTGAGGTCCCAGAACTGAAAATTAGAAGTAGTCTCTTAGAGAAAGGAATGGTGAAACTCAGTGTGTATTTTCACGAACATACCCAAAAACCGTTTTGTGGACAGCCAGTTTGACTGCGAATTCTAAACTGCCACCCGATACCTTTAATCAACACTAAATCAAGTCTGAGGCAAGACACTAAATGGACAATACTCGAAAGATAATAACTTCCTTCCTTGATAAACAATCTCCAGCTGTCATTCAGAAGTTGAGTTATTTGATGGCTTGGGAAGCAGTGGCCATTGAGTTTTCCTTCCTGACCTGAAGAGACTCACTGCTGATGGACAATAATTCTCGAAGTTCCTTATTTTCAAGCTGGAAAAAAAAAAAAAGGTTTGTTTATTTCATGTATTTTGACTGTTAAACTGCATCAGAATACATTGTTTTGGCCCAGGAACAGAAAGCGTATTATTTTAATTTTAAACATTTTATGGAAACAAAATAACTGAGAATTTCCTAAAACACGAATTATTAATCATTTAACATACATTTCCTGAGTAATTTCTACATGCCCTGTTTTAGGACAAAAAAGAAAAAAAGCCTCCCTCCACCTGAGGAATTCACTGCTTGTCATACTTTTTGTGGTTCCCACAAGTTGTACTACTGTTTCTTCTAACTTTTACATTCCTAATAATATTTTGACTCTGCTCAGTCTTCTCTCCTGGATGTTCTGGAGAAAGGAAAAGGGGAAGAAACTACTCACTGGGGAAGTCAGGTACCACTGGGTGTCTTACATATATCATCTCAAAACAACCTGTAGGGCAAATACCATTGCCCACATCCATGTTCTCTTTAAGATAAGGACACTGGAGCTCACAGAAGTCCAAAAACTTGTCCAAACTCAGAGAACTTGGATGTGGTATTGCTGGGGTTTCAATCTGATGCTTGTGTTCTTTCCACTTAAAATATAAATAAAATTTGTCCCATATTTCCTTAGGGCTCTTTCCATATCTAAGTAAATCAGGGATAGTGTAGATAAGGTCATTCTATCATTTTAACTAACTCCTAATTCCTACTTGGGACCCTGTCACTCCCTTTGATTTCCAGGTAGGGCAGCTTGCACTCTTCATCCTTATTCTCTCTGCAGGAAATTCTGGTAAACCATAGCATCCTCAGGCTTCACCAAGAGTCTGGGCCCATGGTCATTAAATCGTCTACCACATAAAGTGCTTCCCTTAATACTGTGCATCTCTCCTAGCATGTATAAACCATTTCATATCATATAAGTAGTAGTCTTATTCCTTTCACTAGACTCTGAGCAGGGATATCCTATCTTTTTCTTTCTGTTATTTCTCAAAGGGCCCACCATGATTGCATCTGGTAATAAGCAACATTCAAACCATCTATTGTAATGTGTTTTCTTAATAATTTTCTAGGCATACTAATACCCCTATGCCTTTTTTTTTTTGTAAATTACTGCTATTACAATTAAAATATTACATGAAAATAACTTTTAAAGAATCAAGACTAGGGGCGCCTGGGTGGCTCAGTCGTTAAGCGTCTGCCTTCAGCTCAGGTCATGATCTCAGGGTCCTGGGATCGAGCCCCACATCGGGCTCCCTGCTCCACTGGAGGCCTGCTTCTCCCTCTCCCACTCCCCCTGCTTGTGTTCCCTCTCTTGCTGTGTCTCTCTCTGTCAAATAAATAAATAAAATCTTTAAAAAAAAATAAAAAAAAAATAAAGAATCAAGACTATAAGGTTTATAAAATAAACGGCAGACCCTTGGCTTTGTTCCCCAAAGGCAACCACTTTTATAAAATACTTTTTTTTTTTTAAGATTTTTTTAATTTATTCATTTGAGACACAGAGATACAAAGAGAGAGCATGAGCAGGGGGAGAGGCAGAGGGAGAGGGAGAAGCAGGTTCCCCACTGAGCGAGGAGCTGGATGTGGGGCTCGATCCTAGGACCCTGGGATCATGACCCGAGCCAAAGGCAGACGCTTAACCATCTGAGCCACCCAGGCGCCCCCACTTTTGATACTTTTATCTATTTCTTTCGGTACTTACTTCCATAATTAACAGAGGAATAATTAATAATCATTAATATGCCTGTTCTGCTATTTCTTGATCAATTTCAGACATTACCTATTTGACTTCCTTTTATGACAGGAGGGATTTTATTTACTTAAAATTTAAAAATTTTTTTTATTTTTTATTTTTATTTATTTATTTTTTAATTTATTTGACAGAGAGAGACACAGCCAGAGAGGGAACACAAGCTGGGGGAGTGGGAGAGGGAGAAGCAGGCCTCCCTCTGAGCAGGGAGCCTGATGTGGGGCTCGATCCCAGGACCCTGGGATCATGACCCGAGCTGAAGGCAGATGCTCAATGACTGAGCCACCTGGGTGCTCCCCAGATTTTTTTATTTTTTAAAGATTTGATTTACTTGTCAGAAAGCGAGGAGGAGAGAGAGAGAGAGAGAGAGCACACAGCAGGGGGAGCGGCAGGCAGAGGGTTAGGGAGAAGCAGGTTCCCCATGGAGCAGGGAGCCGATGCGGGGCTCTTATCCCAGGACCCCGGGATCATGACCTGAGCCAAAGGCAGATGCTTAACCAACTGAGCCACTCAGGCGTCCCCAGAGGAGGGATTTTAGCTCACATGTAATTTGTCTCTTCCACTCTCTCTACCCTCTTGATAGGATAATATCTCAATTTCTAGCCAATACATAGTTGGCATTTTCATTGTTTGCTGCTGATTATATTTACTTTCCTGAAAAGGGTATGGAGAAGGAGTTGTTTTCTTTTAAGATTTATTTTATTTTTTTAGAGAGAGAGAGAACAGGAAGAGGGGCAGAGGAAGAGGGAGAGGATCTCAAGCAGACAGAAGCTGAGGGTGGAGCCCAACACGGGGCTCGATCTCACATCCCTGGGATCATGACCTGAGCTGAAATCAAGAGTCAGATGCTCAACCGACTGAGACACCCAGACGCCCCTGGAGGAGGAGTTTTAATTTTAAATCATGAACACATAGAAAACATCAATACACTGCCTAGGATAGTGATGGCATACCTTCCAGACTCTGAGAAAACTCCCTGAACATTGTGAGCTTACAATAGCAACAACCTTACCTCTAATTGGGCTAGTTTTTCCTGAATTTTACAAAACTGGTCATCATCCACCTGAACTGCTTTCCTCATCACTTCTCCCATTTCACAGATTCTGTCAATCTGACTCTCAATTTCCTGTGAAGATATTAAGAAAAAAAGGTGAAAAAGTTATCTTTTCTGCAGATATGAAGTTCATGAGAACTTGTGCATTATGATGTTAGAAAGTTCATTTAATCTATGCTAAGAAGTTACACAGGAGTTTCACCATAATCTGAGTCCTTAGAGGCAAAGCCATAATAAAGTCATTTGTGGTATTCACAATTTGTTTTCAAGATTGATTCTAGTCTAACCACCCACTGAATACTTTTATTGGCAGGAAGCCTACCATATTCCAAGGTACCTTATTCTATCTTTGGATATATCTCTTCCAAAGTTTTTCACATGAGCTAAACCGTATTAAGGTTTAAGTTTTTTCCTCCAGATTACAGAAAATAGTTTATTTTTCTCTTCTGGACGAGAGCTATTTATTTATTTACTTTGAGAGCTAGTCACATATTTAAAATATTCCTGTTCCCTAAGACTTTTGTTAAGTCCGTAAAATGCTTTCAAAGGAATCTAAGATGAAACTTATCTTTCATAAATTTCATGGAACAGATAGTGTGGTGCCAATCTATCAATCCAGGTTTAAATGATATAGTACATATGAATGTACAATGACACCTGTGAAGCACTCTACAAACTTAAGCACAATTACTGGTTCTCCCAAATTAAAACCTAAGCAACCAAAGTGTAGAAACTATGCCATGTATTTTTTAAAAACCATACTTCTCTCCAACGACATAGTATGATGTTATGTAGTTCAGTTTAACAGTCAGTAAGCCTGACTGCCTGCTATGTGCCAGGTGCTGTGTTAGGGATAAGAGAAGAATCCATGCGCCTTACAATCAAGGAGCTTATATTTTAGTGAAAGTACAGTAATAACCAAGTATTTACTGAGCACCTTCGGCACTACCTTGCCTTATGTTTGTATGAGCATCCATTCATCTTGAAAAGAGATCTTGGGGCAGGCGGGAG
This sequence comes from Halichoerus grypus, assembly GCF_964656455.1. Lineage (NCBI taxonomy): Eukaryota > Metazoa > Chordata > Mammalia > Carnivora > Phocidae > Halichoerus > Halichoerus grypus. Next base: position 92,786,058 of record NC_135716.1, on the reverse strand, counting down.
TGAGGAACCTTAGTCCCACTGAAAGAAAAAAGCTCCTAAGTAGCCCCTTACTCCCTTCTATTCATATTCTTGCAAAGCTACAGCAAAATCCACAGCGAATGTGATAAACATGAAAGGAAAACAAGCTTACTTCAAAAACAAGCAATCAATTTTAAACAATTCAAGATTTTAATCCCGTTCAAGATTTTAATCCTGTTCATTCAGAATTTATTCATCAAAGTTTCTTACTGCAGAGTGAGACTGGTGAGCTTTCAGGACTGGCTCAGCATCCACGGCCTTTTTAGCAACCATTAATTGTAACATCTGCTTCCGGTACTTGCTCATGATGAGTTCCAAAGCATCCTGGTGTTCCTCCAAGGAAACCCATAGCTCTATCAAAAAAATAAAATCACTTGGCAGTGACGTCTGAGAGATAGCTCCCAAAGCCAAAACTCTTTTAACAGTTGTAATTTTATGACACTCCATGAGATATTGTGAATGCAAAGTTATGATCAGTGTTTAAGTCTATAAAACTCAACAGTTAAGATCTACGAGAAAAATAACTTTCTAGGCAGAGGCAGCATAGTCTGGTAGAAACAACATGGGATGTAGAATCAGAAGACATGGATTTCTTCAGTGAGTTACTAGCTTACTACTACTCTTACGCAAATCATTACTCTCTCTGAGCCTATTTCTTAAGTGCATTGTAATATTAAGTACCTAGGGCTTATCTACATCAAAATGAAGATATGAGAATACAATGGGATGATATATGTGAAAGCTGTCAACTGATATACAAATAACTTCATACTGCTATCATTAATAATGTACTCATGAAGCCTAAGAATATATACCCTGAGGCTAAAATTCAGTTCTTCCACCTTGCACAAGAACATTTAAAAAACCTCTTCAATCTTAACGTGTTTATTTCAATTAATGTTTAAACATAAAAAATTCAAGCCCTTGAGTATATTAACACTCTTGTGCAAATATCCATATGCGGATACATAAATAAGCTATGCAATAATTCAACTCTACTAAGCACTCCTTTGATAAGCTGCCTACAGATACAAAATCAGATGACCTTAAAAAGGGTAATGTAACAAACTTTATTGTTACTGGGCCATCACAGAATAACTCTTGTAAAAGTAGTAATCTGGAGATACATACAGGATGTGAATAGTTAGTTTGGCAAGAACTTTTGAAATATTACTGGATATGAGAAAATCATAACTACACCAAAAGGCCTGACTAACCTCTGTTTTCCTGCTGCAAGTCTCTAATCTGTGTATTCTCTTGGGACAGCAGAATGTGAGGTTTGAATTTGGACATGTCCTTTATATCGGATGCATCTTCTTGATACTGGACAAACAGAGACAGACTAAGCGCGCCGTTAACAGGAGAACAGCCGCGGATGCAACCGAAGGAGGAGGAATCGGGGCTCCAGGGCAGCATTCTCGACCCCGACCCCGCAGAACGGTCTCTCCGCCACCCTCTGAGACTCGGCATAAACTTAAAGCCGAGTTCCCACCTTCCTTCGCCCTCCACCCCTGGGTGCACAGATCCTGTGGGCACGGCCCCCTACCCTCTGCCCGACCTGGTCCGGAAGCGCCGTCCCCGCCTCCCGCATAGCGGCCACTCGCCGGTGCAGCGCGGCGGACTGATCCACTAGCGACTCTGCGGCCGCGTCGTGCTCCCGCAGCCGTTCCAGCAGCGTCTTGGCATCTGTCAGGATCTTCTCGATGGTGCAGCTCATAGTGGCCCAGGACCACAGCCCCTGCCCTGCTCACCTACCCGAATCTTCCCTGAACCTGGCTCAGCGTTACAAACGTCACTTCCGGTACGTTTAAAAGGCCCCTCGGCAGCCGCCATATGCGCTTGCGCAGTGGCGGCCCAGTCTGCGGGTGACCTCCTTGAGCTAGCGGCCGCTGGGCAGCCTCGCCCTGCGCGGAGCCACAGGCCTGGCCCTTCCCCGCCCTTGGTTTCTGGCTCCCAGGACCTGGCGGTCCAGCAGGTTTGCGGCTGGGCGGACCGAGTTTCTTGGTCCCTACGCGTTTTGATTGATGTGGGTTGTTATTAAGTAATCGGTTTTTTAATTTTTTTGGTGCTCAGTCTCTTTTTTAATTTTTCTAAATTTTTTTTTATTTATTTGAGAGAGAGAGAGAGGGAGCATGAGCAGGGGGAGCAGCAGAGGGAGAGGGAGAAGCAAGCCCTCTGCTGAGCAGGAAGCCCGATGTGGGGCTCGATCCCAGGACCCTGAGATCATGACCTGAGCCGAAGGCAGACGCTTAACCCACTGAGCCACACAGGGGCCCCGGTGCATAGTCTCTTTTTTAAAATTAACTTTAAAAATTGTGGTAAAATACAATAAAATGTACCATCTTAACCATATTAAAATGTACACCCCAGTAGTATTAAGTGCTTTCCCTTTGTTGTGCAACCAATCACCACATCCATCTCCAGAACTCTTTTCATCTTGCAAAATGGAAACTCTGTACCCATTAAATATTAACTCCTTATTCCACTGCAGTCCTCCCAGGCACTGGCAACGGCTATTGATTGTACTTTCTGTCTTTATGAATTTAACTACTTTAGGTACCTTATGTACAGTGAGTGGAATCATTGCAAATTGTACTTGTTTTGTGACTAGATTATTTCACATAACATGTCCTCAAGTTTTATTCATGCACATCAGAATTTCCTTACTGTTTAAGGCTGAATTATATTTTATCTTATGTATATGCCATATTTTATTTATTCATTCATCCATTGAGGGACACTTGGGTTGCTTCCACCTTTTGGCTATTGTGAATAATGCTGCTATGAATAAGGGTGTTGTTTATCTGTTTGAGTCCCAGCTTTCAATTCTTTTAGCTCTGTACCCAGAAGTGGAATTGCTGGGTCATAGAGTAATTCTACTTTAGATTTTTTGAGGAAAGATCACACTGTTTTCCACAGTGGCTGCACAATTTTCCGTTTTTAGCAACAGTGCATAAGGGTCCCAGTTTCTCCACATCCTTGCCCACACTTGGTGTTTCCCGTTTTTGTTGTTATTGCTGTTATTGACAGCCATCTTAATGGGTGTGAGATGCAGTAACTATTATTTTCTGCTTGCCTATTTTTTCTTTTTTAATTAAATTAATAAATTAAAAATAAATTAACCAGGATGGCAATGACTTTTGTACTTTTTGTTATATTGGTTTATAAGAGTTTACTTTGTCAAGCTTGTATGTCAAACTTTGTTCTTTTTCATTCATTACCTTAATAAATATTTTTGGAGAGTCTGCTTTGTTTCAGGCACTGTTTAGTGTCTAGAATACAGCAGAGAATGACACAGGGTCTCTGCCCTTAGGGATTAGTCTAATGGGAGAAAGAATTCATAGTCTTATAAATAATTGAAGGTAATGACAGGATTAAGAGCCTGGTAAAAGGGGCAAGAGCCTCAGAGCGGTAGTGAGAGGTTAGAGAAACAGCAGGGAAAGCACAATGCTTTTTACTTTTGTATTCCCAATAGCTGGCACAATGGAGACATTCAATAATTGTTTGTCAAGAGGGAGATGGGGAACAAGTTCAACAAAAATAACAAATTAGGACTACTGACCAACAGGAAAAAGATTAACAGAGAGACACAGATATAAAGAGGTTCATTCATTCATTAAAACAAAACAAAACAAAACAAAACAAAACAAAACACCTCCCTAAGTGATCTCTTTCCCTTATTTGTCTTTGACTTCCATTCAGGGATGATGGTTCTCAAATCCATCTCTGTAGACCCCATCTCTTTCATGAGCCTAGAATATATATTTTTGGTTGCTTATAGGGCATTTCCAGAGGGACAACGAGGTCAAAACCTGATCCCATTATTTTTTTTTAAACCTGCTCCTCCCTGTTTCAGTAAAGAGCACATTCATAGCCATTTGCCCAAAACAGAATCCTGAGAGTTGTCCTTTATTCTTCCTAGTTATTCTTCACACCTAATTAGTTATCAAAGCAATATATGTCCTTTATATCTTTAGGACATATTTCCTTCTTTGTATTCTCACGGCTACTGGGTAGGTTAGGCCATCATCCTTTCTCATCCAGATGAAGCAACAGTCTCCCAACTGGTCTTCTCCCTACGTCAAGTCACCTTCTTCTTTTTTTTCTTTTTTTAAATTTTATTATGTTAGTCAGCATACAATACATCATTAGTTTTTGATGTAGTGATCCACGATCCATTGTTTTCATATAACACCCAGTGCTCCATGCAGTACGTGCCCTCCTTAATACCCATCACCGGGCTAACCAATCCCCCCTCCCCCCTCCCCTCTAAAACCCTGTTTGTTTCTCAGGTCCATAGTCTCTCATGGTTTATCTCTCCCTCCAATTCCCCCCGCCCATTTTTCCCTTCCTTCTCCTAATGTCCTCCATGTTATTCCTTAGGTTCCACAAATAAGTGAAACCATATGATAATTGACTTTCTCTGCTTGACTTATTTCACTTAACATAATCTCCTCCAGTCCCATCCATGTTGATGTAAAAGTTGGGTATTCATCTTTTCTGATGGCTGAGTAATATTCCATTGTATATATGGACCACATCTTCTTCTTTAATAGCTCTTCCTCAAGGACACCACAAGTCCTGCTGCCCTTTCAATGGTGGTAATTATTCTTCTATGCCCCACCCACATTAGGGCTGAGAACTAGACTGGTTATTCTAATTCCCCAATGACACTGCCAAGTAATTACTCATACCTGCTTGTGTAAAACCTCCACTTTAAGTTTGTATCATCCAGCTGAAGAATCTTCTATTCCTCCTTATTGCTATCAATTACTGACCTTCTACCTTGGGTATTCTGCTTTACTCCTAGATTTGAGGAACTGGCTTACAGTCTTTTTGATTACGTCATGCTTTGCATGAATTCATGTCTATGTGGGCAATTTAGCTAATGGTCTTCCTAGGCCTCCTCATTTCTAGAGACATTGAATTTGTTTTGGTCATCCCTTGATCATTTGGTCATACCCTTGATCATTCACCAAGAATTTTTTCTCGCAGTTTTAAGCTTTTGGGGCACCTGGGTGGCTCAGTCGTTAAGCGTCTGCCTTCGGCTTGGGTCGTGATCTCAGGGTCCTGGGATCAAGCCCCACATCGGGCTCCCTGCTCGGCGGGAAGCCTGCTTCCCCCTCTCCCATTCCCTCTGCTTGTGTTCCCTCTCTCACAGTGTCTCTCTCTGTCAAATAAATAAATAAAATCTTAAAAAAAAAGAAGTTTTAAGCTTTCATATCTAATTGACTACAACCTTTCTTTCAATCTATCTAGTTCTTGTAGCCTTTTCTCCTACTACTGTCTCTTTGACCTCATCTACCTCTTCTATTTTTGAATATGTCCATATTCTCTCTACCAATCAGATTATTTTTTTGTGGTCTGATTTTCTTTCCCTGAACAGACAGGGCTCTTATAATAGGCCATAGTCTCTCTCTTACACCTAATTTCTGTGCACTTTTTTAAAAGATTTTATTTATTTATTTATTTGTGAGAGAGAGAGAGGAGAAAGGGCACACACATGCAAGCAGGGGGTAGGGAGTAGCAGAGGGAGAGGGACAAGCAGACTCCGTGCTGAGCATGGAGCCCAAGGTGGGGGGAGGCTCGATCCCACTACCCAGAGATCATGACCTGAGCCTAAATCAAGTGTCAGACACTTAACCGACAGAGCCACCCAGGTGCCCCTGTACACTTTTTAAAAAGCCAAATGCAAGCAGGGAACTCCAACCCTTGACCAATCCTTTGATTCTAGTAGTGATTAAAAGGGGATACAGAAATAAGGGAGGGTTTTTGTTTCTGTTTTTGCTTTTATTTTTATGAACAAGTCTTGAGCATGTTTATAGCCTTCATATGGGAAGGGTCTAATAGGGGAAGAGTTACAAGAGAGTAGGGGGACATTTGAAGGAGGAAGAGCAAGGAGAAGAAGGGACGTAGTAGCTATGTAATAGATCTTTGCAGAAGTTGTTGTCACCACAGCCGGAGTCACCACTGCTGCCACACCACCTCAACCTACCATGCCAAGACCTTGGAGAAGACCTTCAAGTGGTGCTGTACCTTCGAACAAAGAATAAAAGATGCTGGAGTTACCCAAGAGCAGCATCCTACCAAAATCCCAGTGATAAGAGAACCATACAAGGGTGGGGGAGAAAAAAAAGGAACTATAGGGTGAGAAGCAGTTTCCTATCCTGGATAAAACTGAGTTCCTTGCATCTGATCACATCAACATGAGTGAACTCATCAAAATAATTACAAGCCTCCTACAGTTCAACGCCAATCAAGCCTTCTTCCTGGTAGTGAATGGACACAGCACGGTGAGCGTATCCATGCCAATTTCTGAAGTGTGCAAAAGTGAGAAGCGTGAAATGGTTTCCTGTATATGGTGTATGCCTGTCAGGAGACATTTGGAATGAAATTGTTGGTGTAAGATTAGAAAAATGTGTCTGTTCTATTTTTCTCCTTTGTCCTCCATAGGGTAAGTTTTGAGCTCTCATACCTATTTTTTCCTGTTGCTGCTAACTAATGGCTTTCTAAGACTTGGTCTTGAAAAACCACAGGCCCTCATAATTATGGTAAAAGAAATCTCAGTAAGATAAGGAAAAATGTTTAGTCTTCTAGAAAGTCAGAAAAGCAGATACTAGTTTGTATCATAAAACTCCTCGTAAATGTTAATTCTAATTAAGAGACACCCTGACTTCAGAGATTGTTGCTGTGGCCTGTGAAAATAACCTTTAACATCTAAAAAGTCTGTAATTCTGATTGGTTGTCTTACTTAATAATTTATTGCCCTGGTATTAATATTTAAACTGACATCCCTATTTCCTAAAAGGTTTAAATATGCTTTGTAGTAGGTTGAATTTTGTCTCCCCAAAAGATATGTCCAAGCCTTAACTCCCTGTACCTGTGAATGTGACCTTACTTGGAAACAGATCTTTGTATTTGTAATTAAGAAAAGAATCTCAGGATGAGATCATCCTAGATTAGAATGAATCCTAAATCCAAAGACAGTTGCCCTTAAAAGTAACAGAAAAGGGGGTGCCTGGCTGGATTAGTTGGTAGAGTGTGTCACTCTTGATCTTGGGGTTGTGGGCTCAAGCCCCACTTTGGGTGTAGAGATTACTTTAAAAATAAAATCTTTTTTAAAAAGGTGACACAAAAGAAGACACACAGAGTCACACAGGGGAGAATGTCATGTGATGCAAGCAGAAATTGGAGTGGTTTTTACAAGTGTTTACAAGCCAAGGTTTGCCTACAGCCACCAGAAACTAGGAGAGAGGCATAGAATGGATTCCCTCAAAGCCTCCAAAGGGTGTCAACCCTGCTGACACCTTGATTTCGGACTTCTGGCTTCCACAACTGTGAGAGAATAAATTTCTGTTGTTTTAAGCCACCCAGTGGTGATTTGTTATGATAGCCCTAGGAAACTGATACACACACATTGTTGTTGGTATTTTTCTTAATGAAATGAGAACCTCATGGGCATTGCCCTCTTATCCTTCATGCATGGAGATTAAAAACAAAGAAACAAAAGCTATGACTGGTATCTTTCTTAAGTAAACAGAAAGTCTATTCTCATTCAAATTAATGAGGGAGTCCAAGAAATAGGCATTTGGGGTATTATCAAAATGCTGGGGGAACAGCAAGATGGACGGTCCTAGTTATGAAACCCAAACTACCTCTTGTTGGATTAGACTCTGGATTCTGAAGCTGCTTGCCTGGCGGAGTGGGAGGACTGGGGAATGTAGCCCCAAAGTCCTATTAACAATGGTGGAGTCAGTGTGGGACCAAAGGGTGGGTAACTGTACTTTTATTTTAATGGAATTGGCTATTTGTTTTTTAAAACATTAATGTCATCATCTAATGTGCTCCAAATCTTTCACAAGTATGCTGATCAATTTTGATCAATATGTAAAACCATATGTGGTGGAGTACAAATTTACTTTTATTACACAGATGTGTACAGAAACTGTAGCTTATTTTCTATAATCTGCAATTTCTTGTGAACTCCTTATCCACCTTATTAGGTGAAATGGAAAAAAATAATTCTAGCTTTTAGTTGAGTCTGATAAGCTTAGTCTAATTAAGTAATTGAACAATTTCTTTAGGTAAATCAGATTCTTATGTGTGGTTCAGTTTTTCAGATTTGGCCCCTGAATTTTGATAGTAGAAATGGCCCTTAACAAAAGGCCCATATTCCAGATTCCTGATTGATGGAGTCATCTCCCCTGTTTTTTAAAGAGTTATCTCCAGAGATATCTTAACAACTTACCTGTGGCCTTCAGACTTATTATGACTCCAACAATCATGTCAGATTCCTTTGTGTATGTTCATAGTCCATGTCAGATTCCTTTGTGTATGTTCATACGTCCATTGCCAATCACCTAAAGACCAATTTGCCAAACAGATTATATCAACAAAATTCTGGAAGAAAATTTCCACTACCATATCTCCTCTAGATAACATTGCTGGCCCACCTACCTCACCATTGCAGAATTTGCAAACAATACTTTAATATAGTCTTTTACTAGAACCCACAATTCTATGCAATGAGGGCTCTCCTGCAATTTCCTACACCATTGAACCACAACCCTATAGGACATCTACATTATACAAACCAGAGGTGCTAAGTGTGCACAACCAACAGTGGCCCACAGGAGGGGCAATCTAGTGGAATTCCCTGTCTAATTCTCTTCTTGCTGTGCTTGTATAATCTGTTCCTATCAAAATCTGGAAGATGACTTTTTGGGTCCATTCAAAGCCACAGAGGTAACCAACTCCATTGAATTCTACCCTTCATTATGCCAGTCTGTGATATTTTTCCCTATTACCATTCTGTGCTGTGCCTCAGGAGGCCTGTCCTGCCCCCCCTTCTCCTGACGTGGGAAGCCAAAGTTTACAGTAGAAGATAATACTGGTTTTATGGAACCATAAACATCTCTTAACACCTGGTCCACTGGAAAGGATTAGACCCAGAAGAGTTGTCATTGGAACCAAACTCCCACTTCAATAAGAATAATAGCAATACTGATGTTTAAAAAGTGCTTACTATTTGTCAGTGACTGTTCTAAGGACTTTATATTAATTAACTTATTTAATCCTCATGATTATCCTATGTGTTAGATTCTTTTATTTCCTCCAAGTGATGCCTTATGCATTAGAGAACTTTAGTATTATCTGTCAACCTCAAAATTTTCTTTTCTGATATTCACTACATATCCTAAATCAGTTTTTTTATTATACAAGCCCATAATTTCTTATTCAAAACCTTGGGCACCATGTGTTCTGAGATTCAGAAAATTTAAGATTTTAGAAAGGTACTAATCTCTGTGTATTGTACATTATATAACACCCCTGGCAGGATCTGGGGAAGTACTCATAATTAAACACAGATTTCTGCAGCAAATAAATGCATATTCATTTAATATGGATATTAAAGATTATATACAACCTCACTCAGTTTAGGCCACCAAAAAAACTCAAGTCGTGTTTTTTTGTTTTGTTACTTTTGAATACTAGCTTTATTGAGATATTCATGTACAATGAATTTCACCCTCTAAAAGCCTATGATTCAGTGGTTTTTAGTATATTTTGAAAGTTGTGTATTGATCACCACTATCTAATTCTAGAAAATTCATTACCCAAAAAGAAATTCCATAACCATTAGCAGTCACTCCCTATTTCTCTCTCACCCTAGTCTTTAGCAACCTCTAATCAACTTTCTGTCTCTAATGATTTGCCTATTCTGAGTATTTCATACAAATAGAATCATAGAATAAGTACCTTTTCAGTCTGGCTTCTTTCACTTAGCATAATGTTTTCACAGTTCCATCCATGTTGTAGCCTGTATCAGTACCTCATTCCTTTTTATGACTGAATAATGTTCCATTGTGCAGATGTACCACATTTTATTGATCGCTTCATCAGTTGATGGATATTTGGGTTGTTTCCACTTCGTGGCTATTATGAATAATGCTGCTATGAACATTTGTGTACACGTTTTTGTGTGAACATATGCTTTTGATTTTTTTAAATTTTTTATTGTTATGTTAATCACCATACATTACATCATTAGTTTTTGATGTAGTGTTCCGTGATTCATTGTTTGTGCATAACACCCAGTGCTCCGTGCAGTATGTGCCCTCTTTAATACCCATCACCAGGCTAACCCATCCTCCCACCCCCCTTCCCTCTAGGTTGTTTCTCAGGTTGTTTCTCAGAGTCCATAGTCTCTCATGGTTCGTCTCCCCCTCTGATTTCCCCCCCTTCATTCTTCCCTTCCTGCTATCTTCTTCATCTTTGTCTTTTTTTTTTAACATATAATGTATTATTTGCATCAGAGGTACAGATCTGTGATTCAACAGTCTTGCACAATTCACAGCGCTCACCATAGCACATACCCTCCCCAGTGTCTATCACCCAGCCACCCCATCCCTCCCACCCCCCCCACTCCAGCAACCCTCAGTCTGTTTCCTGAGATTAAGAATTCCTCATATCAGTGAGGTCATATGATACATGTCTTTCCCTGATTGACTTATTTCGCTCAGCATAACACCCTCCAGTTCCATCCACGTCGTTGCAAATGGCAAGATCTCATTCCTTTTGATGGCTGCATACTATTCCATTGTGTGTGTGTGTGTGTGTGTGTGTGTGTGTGTGTGTGTGTGTGTGTGTATGTATATATGTATACATCTTCTTTATCCATTCATCTGTCGATGGACATCTTGACTCTTTCCACAGTTTGGCTATTGTGGACATTGCTGCTATAAACATCGGGGTGCACATACCCCTTCAGATCCCTACATTTGTATCTTTGGGGTAAATACCCAGTAGTGCAATTGCTGGATCGTATGGTAGCTCTATTTTCAACTTTTTGAGGAACCTCCATACTGTTTTCCAGAGTGGTTGCACCAGCTTGCATTCCCACCAACAGTGTAGGAGAGTTCCCCTTTCTCCGCATCCCCGCCAACATCTGTCGTTTCCTGACTTGTTAATTTTATATGTTTTGATTTTTATGGACAAATACCCTGGAGTGGAATTGCTTGGTCATGAGGTCATTTAACTTTTTGAGGTACTGCCAAACTATTTTCCAAAGCAGCTGCATCATTTTACATTGTCAACAGCAATGGATGAGAGTTCCAGTTCCTTTACATCCTTGCCAATACTTGTTATACAATTTTTTTAAAAATTAGAGTCATCCTAGTGGATGGGAAATGGTATCTCAGTGTGTTTTTCATTTGCATTTCTCTAATGACTAATGATGTTGAGCATCTTTTCATGTGCTTAATGGCCATTGGTATATCTTCTTTGGAGAGTGTCTATACAAACGTATTGATTGTTTTTTAAATTGGATTATTTGTCTTTTTGCTGAGTTGTAAGAATTCTTTGTGTATTCTGGATTCAAGTCCCTTATCAAACATATGATTTGCAAATATTTTTCTCTATTTTATGTTTGCCTTTTTAGTTTCTTTATGGTATTTTTGAAGCACAAACGTTTTTAATTTTGATGAAGTCCAAATTACCTATTTTTAATTTGGTTTCTTATGTTGTAGGTATAATATCTAAGAAACTATTGCATAATCCAAAGTTGTGAAAATTTACTTCTTTTTTTTGTAAGAGTTTTATGGTTTTAAGTTCTTATATGTGGGTCTTCTGTCCATTTTGAGTTAATATTTGTATATTATGGGAGGTAGCGAGGTTTGCTGCCAAATGAGTTATGAAAACAAGCTTTCATATTTCAGAGATTTTTGGATTTCCGAAGAATACTTAAGGCATGGAGGCTCTTATGATCCTGCCCCCTGACCAAGGGTGATCAAACTAGACATAGACAAATCACCTGAGCTGGAAAAAATGTCATTTTAAGGACAGTAGCCAGTCTCTGTATTGTGTGATAAAGCTTGGAATTGTTCTGTAAGCATTTTAGTGATCCCTTTAGTCTTGGAGATGTTGAGTAATGAGTAATTCTACTTAGTGTGTTGGGGAGGGTCCTGACCCAGTGAAACAAAACAAATTAATATGATTAATTTTGAGATAATAGATGTTTGGTTTAGTATTATGAATTATGTGCATCTTCTACATTGTGTGCATTTTTTTTTTTTTATGGAACAGGCTGCTTACAGTTAGTTGTTTTCTTTATAATTCCAGAATTAGGTTGCTTTATGACAGAATATAATCATTATTTTTCTTTGGGAGTGTGTCTATCATATAAATGTTTGTTTATAAGAAATTGGAAGAGCAGACCATAAGAGGAACATGAAGATCTGAAATCTTTTCATTGTAACCTGGAGGGAAGTGTGTGAAAAGGAGCTGGACTGGATCTGACATGGTGGCATCTGAGTGGGACCGTCAGTGAGCCACATGTGATCCTAGTTAAGGTTGAATAAGTCAGACTTTGGAGACTCTACTGTCAACTATTATGGATTGGCTTCCTGCAGCCAGGGTCCATATCATATTTTGCATGGTGGGAAATAGGAGATCTTTTCTGAATACCATGCTCATTCCCACCATCAGTCATCCTCAAGGAGGAAATGTGGCTGCTAAGTAGAGAAGGCCAGCCTTTTACTCTGGCTGGGTTTGGGAAAGAGAGGGAAAGCCCATGGTCTGGGAAAGAAAAGATAACAACTGTTGAAAGGACTCCTTTGGGAGGAGAACTGTCATTCTACAACACTATGGCCAACTGAAGATCATTGGTAGGGAACCCTCTGTGGTAAAGTATTGCCAGTAGATACTAGGGCAATGATGACTAAAATTTTGTTTTAAATAATCATCTTTTCCTGTGTTGTAGTTTCTTTTATCTTTAAGTCAGCAGTTACACTGATGAACACTAAAGACTCAGGTTAGCTGTGCTTTGGGATTTTAGGGAGGTGCCTATGTCTACACTTGGCACAAAGTTTTAGGTGGATACCCTGGGCAGGATGGAGAAAAGATTTTGAGATAGTAGGAAGAGATCTTGTGAGAAACAGAGTAGTAGGCTGGAGGAAGAGATGGCAAGAAACAATAATGATATATTTGTGGGGACATGTAAGCATTTCCGAAGGAATCTTAGAAGTACTTGGGGAATGGACAAAATGCTCTGAGGTCACATAGGATGGAGGCTTAAGCTATGTTAGCTGGACATAAAAGAGGAAGGTGATCCCCTCACTTCTTCGGAATTTGGAGGATATTTGAAGGTTATATTTATAACCCAAAGAACCTTGGATACCAGGATATGTTAGAACATTTTAGAGGGCAGGAATCTGGGACAAGCCCTGGTTTTCTAAACCTTGGCAAGGTAGGTCTGAATGTGGGAAGTGAGAAGCTTTCCTGGGTGCTACACCTTTAAGTCAATCTGGCAAATGTGAAAATGTCAGCTGTAGACAGGCTAGTACTGTTTGTGGTTATGTATTGAACTTCATTTCCTCTCCAATTCTGTTTCCATCTGACCCTAATTCTTGGCTTCACCTCTTGTTTACAGTTCTGCTCCTGCTCATTAGACTGGCATTGGTATTTGGTATTCCCTGTTGGACTTTTGGCCTTTCCTCAAGGATGTGGCTGACGGCCACTTTAGTGTTTCAAGTCTCAGAATCAAGCTTTGTTTTGGGGTGATGAAAATGCTCTAAAATTAGATTGCGGTGATGGTTGCCCAACTCTGTGAACATACTAAAAACCACTGACATGTACACTTTAAATGTGTGAATTTTATGGTATATGAATAATAAATATGGTATGTGAATAAAGCTGTTAAAAAATCAAGCTCTGGATTACTGGCCAGTGCACAATAAAAATAATAGTAGCTTATATTTTTAGAGTATTGAGTATGGGCAACAAAATGGCCTGAAGACTTTGTTCATAATTTTCACCGCAACTATATGAGGTAGGTATTATCATCGTCCTTACTTTTACAGAAAAGGAACATGTAATTTTCTCTCAGCCTTACAGCTTATCTGTGCCAGAGCCAAGATAAGAATTGGAAGTCTGGCTTCAGAATCAGTACTCTTTGCCACTATGCTATAGCGTGGTGTTAGGTCAGGGTGGGATTTAAGTATGTCTGTTTTTCTCATTTGAAAAAGGAGGTAAAATTAGGTGCTGAGAATGGTAGTGGGGGTGGTCATTGAATGGTTGGAATAAAGTACTGAAGTGAATCAGAAGTTGTATCATTTATCTATTGCTACATAATAAACTACCCCCAAACTCAATGGCTTAAAACAATAACTATTTCTTTTGTTCATGTGTCTGCAGGGTAGTCCTTGTGGTCTGGGTCAGGCTGGGCTGATTCTGGTTTGTGATTGGTTGGCTGGCAGGGGGCTAGATAGGAAAATATTTAAGTTGATTTTTCTAAGGCATTTTACTTTATTTTATTTTTTAAAGATTTTATTTATTTTATTTTAGAGAGAGAGAGAGCGCGCGCGCAAGTGGGGGCAGGGGTGGGGAGGAGCAGAGGGGGAGGGAGAGGGAAAGAATTTCAAGTAGACTCCCCTCTGAGTGCCGAGCCCCATGCAGAGCTCAATCTCACGACCCTGAGATCATGACCTAAGCCCAAACCAAGTGTCCGATGCTTAAGTGACGGAGCCATCCAGGCACCTCTATTTTCTTAGGCATTTTACATTGGCTTAAGGAGTAATATAGAATATTATCAATTGAAGCATAGTGGAAGTTCAGTTTTCCAAATCTTATTTAACAGTTATTCTTAATCATCTAGGAGAAAGAGAATACAATGTGTATTTGGGTTGCCAATAAATGATTGAGCCTGTTCGCTTAGATTACTTATGTTAGTTCCTTTTGAGACTTCAGTCTCATCTTTCATTTAGAGACTATCCTAAAGATATTTTATTATCCTATGTTTCAGTTATTGAAGAAACATTCCTGCAATGTATTTTAGATAATCAAGTCTCCTCTGAAGCTCTATCATCTCATAGCATAGGAATTCACTTTAGATTCAACTCCCTGTGACTCTCTTAGTAGTCTTAAATGCCTTTTTCATACTTGACTTTATTGATCTAGCTAAAGATTAGAGGATCATTTCCTTGGCCATTTGGGGTTTATGAGATACCCAGGGACTTCTATTTCTATTTCTATTTTGCCCATTTCCATGATTTTCTCCCTGATGGATGGTTGCATGTCCCAGTAGATGTGAACCAAACTGTAGTCTTACATTTATGCCATAATACTGCCCTGGTAGACCACTCAGCTTAGTCTGTCAGTTCTTTTGATGGGTCTTGTATGAGATAGGCCATGTAGGACAAGCCAAGAAGTTCCACCAGGTTGCTCCTAGGAAATGAGGATTATGGTTTTTATTTCAGGCCTCTTTCTTTTCTGGGGTCACAAGGCCATACATATTGTGGTCAGTGTTTTTTGTTTTTTGTTTTGTTTTAATTTAAAATTTGAGTATAGTTGACATACAATGTTACATTAGTTTCTGGTGCACAACATAGGGATTCAACATCTCTATGTTATGCTATGCTGTGATCAGTGCTTTTTGTTTTTGTATTTTAAGATTTTATTTTTAAGTAATTTCTACATCCAACATGGGACTTGAACTCACAACCTGGAGAGCAAGAGTTGCATGCTCCATTAACTGAGCCAGCCAGGCACCCCACTGTGATCAGTGTTTTGAGGAGGATAGTCCAGTTTATCTCCTGTGTTAACCTATTCCTTCCTGAACCACTATATAGGCCTTGGAGTTGAATATACCTAGATTTTATTTGGATAAACACCAAATGACTTACTTTGGAAAGTAAGTCATTTAAATTTTCTGAGCCTTGCTTCCCTCATCTATGAAATGAGGACTACACTAGTACCTGTGTAACATGATGGTTGTGGAAATTAAAGAGGCAATGTATACAAAGAACCAAGTATAGTGCCTGGCCCATAATTAGACTGATTGTGCCCATCTGGGATGATTTCAGGGTTAAACACAGAAAAGTGAGGTGTAGAACTAGTCAGTTTACTGAGAAATGACTCATAAAGAAAACAGTCCTAAGATGAGGCAGAAGTAGAAAAACTGACCGTAGGGCTGGAAACACACACATCCTGCCATGATACTCTTCAGTCATTGCTGCAGATACCAGCTTACCCTGAACAGTTATTCATCCAGATTCCTGGGAAAGTTCCTTTCCGAAGGGGCCAAATAACAACTCTGCCTCTTTAAGACTGCTCATCAGTTGAATCCTGCTGGCGTCTGATGCTTTGGACAGCCCAAGTACCAAAATCCACTGAAAGTGTTTTGTTTCACAGCATGGACAGTAAAACACCAAGCAATCAAAACAGAACCCAAGACTTCTGCCTTTAGCTGAGATGTAGTAATGAGGACCAGATGCATCCTCCTGCCTGTTTTGAACCAACTAAAAAATTTCACGAAATATATGCCACAATGATTTTCAAGACATTCGATATCAGCCAACATAGGAGAGTGGTCTTGAGAGAAGGGAAATCAGCAAGGAGAACCTTATGATTGCCCAACTTAACTACCTGCAGAGAGATTCCAGAAACAGCACAGGGAGGAGCTACCCAGGCAGCGCTGAGCTGAAGAGAAAGTGCTGGGGATCTGGGGAGGTCAAGGCATCCCAGAGTTAAATAGGCTGAGTATGGGAGAGGAGAAACCCTCAGGAGACAGAGAGAGACAGAAGGAGAGGGAGGGAAAGTGAGGGAGGGAGGAGGGGGGAGAGAGATGAGGGAGGGAGGAAAGGAGAGGGAGGGGGGAGATAAAGACAGAGAGAGAGAGTGGCACATGAGCAGTGAGAGCACTCTGGAGCTTGGGACAGGGCTGGGACTAGGGTGAGGCGAGAGAGAGAGAGATGCCCACACCACAGACTTCAAGGAGGTACTCATTCTTAGGTTCTTGTTTGAGCCTGAGAGTCAGGGCTTTCTCAGATTTTCGGCCCTGAGCACCTTGCTTGCCTTACTCTAGTCCTGACCCTAGATCTGCAAAATGTCCCCTTAAATTCTTTAGCCAAGTACTGATCAGCACAAGCCTGTGAAGAAATTGCCTGAGGCTGGAGAAAGAACCACCTAAAAGATTAGAGGGCACTGTGCTGGAAACTCCTGGGTCAGAGATGAAGGGCTGTTTTTTTATGCTCTATAATCTCAGTAGCCAGAATATCAGCACTTTTGTGCTTTTCCCCAATCATCGATTCCCAAGATGACGTAGAGGGCCAGATGACACCTGCACCTGTAGAGGGGTGTGATATGAGAGGAATCTGGAGTTTAGGGAAATGAATCTTTTTTTTTAATTTTATTATGTTATGTTAATCACCATACATTAGGTCATTAGTTTTTGATGTAGGTTCCATGATTCATTGTTTGCGTATAACACCCAGTGCTCCATGCAGTACGTGCCCTCCTTAATACCCATCACCAGGCTAACCCATCCCCCCACCCCCCTCCCCTCTAGAACCCTCAGTTTGATTCTCAGAGTCCATAGTCTCTCATGGTTCGTCTCCCCCTCCAATTACCCCATGAATCTTTTATAATGAGTAGTAAGCATGTGAGTAGTAAGCATGCCTCCTTCCCACCCCCCCCCCCCCCGCCCCGTTTGGTCTGGAGGGAGGCGCTATCTTCTCTTTGAAGGCTGTTTGCTATTCAAACATCTTTGAAAGGATAGTATGAACAAAGGGAGTAAGTGTATAGATTACAAGATGTGCAGATATATAAGCAATCCCTGGGGAATTGTCTCTCAACAACAAATTATTCCAAGTACATACTATTTCCTTTTAGGAGTTGTAAACTCAAAGACCAAGAGGGACCAGACAGGAATTGTGAATGAGTTAATTGAGCTAAGTGCTAATAATAGGGAGTGGAGGGCCTGTGGTGAAGGTGAATTCAAGGGAGTCTGCTTCCCCCGCCAGCCCTACCTCCTAAAGGCATTCAGGTTAGAACATTGAAAAAATACAGTACTTGTCAAATAAAACTATGGTCACTGTTCACACCCAGTCAAAGATGAACACAACTCTTTCCTTACACATTTGTGTTTGTGGGCTCTCTATAAGACATTTGAAAAAATAATTGACCCATTTAATCATTTTCAAGTTGTCTTCTATGATTTTTCACCAAAAACATAAATACTTTTATTTTTTGAGAAAGTTAGGTAGGACATAGTAAACATTTTATAAGATAAGAATTGACTAACTGGAATAAATATTTAATTATATGATTTGATAAATTTGGCTTTAATAGTTAATTGAATAAAATACAGTATTTATTTATTTTTATTTATTTTTAAAGATTTTATTTATTTGACAGAGGCAGACAGCGAGAGAGGGAACACAAGCAAGGGGAGTGGGAGAAGGAGAAGCAGGTTTCCCACGGAGCAGGGAGCCTGAGGCGGGGCTCGATTCCAGGACCCTGGGACCATGACCTGAGCCGAAGGCAGACGCTTAATGACTGAGCCACCCAGGCGTCCCTATACAGTATTTATCCTTAAGTTTTTGCCAGTGTATCTAAAAAAACTTGGGTGTTTCACAAATATTCCATATATATAATATATAAATGTATATAATAGATGTTAAATATATATTCAATTTATATTTAAAAGAATAACCCTTACTTATTTATACTGCTTCATCTGTTCCAAATTCAGAATATCCCAATGTGGGCCAAAATACCCAATTTCTAATGCCAGACCATAATAAGAAAGATAGGAAGCCCTATGAGTTAGTGTGCTTTGATTCATCGTTAAGGGAGATTTTCCCCAAACTAGTATTTTCCTTTATGCTTTTGTTTGATGCTCTGGAAGTATAACCCAGGGAAAATACCATGGTAAGTTTTGGGTTTGATGAGAGATATGTATTTCTTTTGTAAAGTAGAATTATTATTCTTAGACATATCAATCTCATTCTTAGACATATCAATTGTAAAAAAAAAAAAAAAAGGCTTCTTGGGGATCTAGAAATCCTGGAATGATGTAAGTGTAGAGTCCGCTTTTAGGCAAACAGGCTTGAGCAATAGAATATAGAAAGGGTCTACAGCAACCCCTAGCTGGATACAGACCGGCCCCTCAGGTGACCCACCTCAAGATATCCATAGGCCCTCACTGACCAATGGGCTACTTAGAACCAGGCACAGTTACCAAAAAAGGGAGAATTCCACAGTCACCATGCCTCCTCATTTTTCCCCTTTAAAAACCACCGCCACCCACTACCTCATGGCAGACAACTCTCCTCTGCTGTCCTCCCCGCTGCTCCCTTGTGATGTATTCAATACACTTCTATCTCCTTTGTTCAGCCTCAGGTGAATCCTTTCCCTGCTCCAGTGCCACTGGCCTCCACCTGATCCTTGCCCCACATTTGGGGGCCCCCATCCAATCGGACAGACACCCCATTTAGACACCACAGTAACGACGTTGTTGTGTGTTTCCAGGGGTACTGTATCCTAGTTTGTAGACACCAACTTACGTTGTGCCCTCAGGAGCACCCTTTCCTTTGTGAACAACTTCTTTGTCTGAATTCTTCAAACTTATTTTCCAACTCACTCCCTTTTTTGAAGGTTGACTATACCTTGATAATGTTAGTCCCTTTGAACTCTCTCAGGAGATGGCTGTTAAAGGCAACAAAAGCAAAAATAAACAAGTGGACTACATCAAGCAAAAAAGCTTCTGCACAGCAAAGGAAATCCTCAACAAAATGAAAAGGCAACCTACTGAATGAGAGAAAACCTTTGCAAAATGTATATCTGATAAAGGGTTAATATCCAAACTAAAGAATTTATACAACTCAAAACCAAAAAATCAAGCAATCTGATTAAAAAATGGGCAGGGGATCTGTATGGATATTTTTCCAAAGAAGACATAGAGATGACCAACAGACACATGAAAAGATGCTCAACATCACTCATCATCAGGGAAATGCAAATCAAAACCACAATGAGGTATCACCTCACACCTGTCAGAATGGCTAAAATCAAAATGACTTGAACTAACAGGTGTTGATGAGGACGTGGAGAAAGGGGAAAACTTGTGCACTGTTGGTGGGAGTGTAAATTGGTGCAACCACCATGGAAAATAATATGGAGGTTCCTCAAAAAATTAAAAATAGAACTACCATATGATTAGCAATTCTGCTTCTGGATATTTATCTGAAGGAAGTGAAAACACTAACTTGAGAAGGTATCTGTACCTGCAGGCTCACTGCAGCATTATTTACAATAGCCAACATACGGAAACAGCTTAAGTGTCCATCAATGGACGAATGGATAAAGAAGATGTGATACAGACGCACATACACTCACATACACCCAGAGAGAGAGAGAGAGAGAGAGAAATATTGTTCAGCCGTAAAAGAGAAGGAAATCCTGCTATTTGTAAAAACATGGATGGACCTTGAGGGCATTATGATAAATGAAATAAGTCAGACAGAGAAAGACAAATACCATACGATCTCAATTATATGTGGAATCCACGAAACCCCGGAAAAACAAAACCAGAATAGTGGATACAGGGTATGGATTGGTGGTTGCCAGAGATGGGGGTGGGGGGTAGGTGAATGGATGAAGTTGGTTAAAGTACACACTTCCAGTTATAAATAAATGAATCCTGGGGTTGTAATGTAAAGCATGGTAACTATAGTTAGTAGTACTGTATTGTGTATTTGAAGATCGCTAGGAGAATAGATCTTGAGGGTTCTTACCACAAGAAAAAAAATTATAACTGTGTGGTGATGGATGTTGACTGGATTTATTGTGGTGATTGATCATTTAGCAATGTATACTTATATTGAATCATTATGTTGTACACCTGAAACTGATAGTGTTGTATGTCAATTATATCTCAATGATTAAAAAAAAAAGAGGTGGCTGCTCTCTCTTGGTCTCCAACTCCCTCATAGTTCCAGGAGATGAGGCATCTAATCCAATCACTGACCTAACAGTATGTTTTATTTTTTTGAGTGTAGTTGATACACAATGTTACATTAGTTTCAGGTGTATAACATAGTGATTTGACAAGTTTATACATTATGCTATGCTTATCACATGTTAGTTACCATCTGTCACTTACAACAATATGACAATATCATGGACTATATTCCCTATGCTGTGCCTTTCATTCTGTGACTTATTCATTCCATAACTGGAAGCCTGTATCTCCCACTCCCTTCACTCGTTTTGCCCAACCAACCCCAAATTCCCCTCCACCCTGGCATTAGTTTGTTCTCTGTATTTATAGGTCTGATTCTGCTTTTTGTTTGTTTATTCATTTGTTTTTAAAATTTTATTTATCTTTGTTTTGTTCTTTAAATGTTTTTTTTATGCTAGTTTATTTTTTTTAAGTTTATTTTTCTTTATAATCTCTATACCCAATGTGGGGCTCAAACTTATGACCCCAAGACGAAGAGTTGCATAGTCTCCTGACTGAGCCACCAGGCACCCCTAGATTCTACTTGTAAATGGAATTATATGGTATTTGTCTTTCTCAATCTATCTTATTTCACTTAGCATAATACTCTCCAGATCCATCCATGTTGTCTCAAATGGCATAATCTCATCCTTTTTCATTGCTGTACAATATTCCATTGTGTGTGTGTCTCACATCTTCCTTATCCATTTGTCTACTGATGGACACTTAGGTTGCTTCCATATCTTGGCTATTATAAATAATGCTGTAATAAACATGGGGGTGCATGTTATCTTTTTGAATTAATGTTTTTGTACTCACCTGACACTTTCATTCTTTCATTTCTGCCTGAGATCCTTCAAGGCCCAAGTGAAATGTTTCTCATCTTTTGGATCTCAACTCAAGCATCTTTCATCAGGGAAACCTTCTAAAATCTTAGTTTTGGTTAGGTTCCTTTATTATATACTATCTTGTCTCAGAGCATTTATTTCATTTATTATGATTATGATGATTAGGATGATTATGAGATTACTTTCTGTTTCCTCACAAGATAGTCATCTCTATGAGTAGAGAAAATGTTTGTTTTGCCACCATTGATCCCTAGCACCTGCAGAGTGCCTGCAAAATAGTAATTACTGGATAAATATTGTGGAATAAATGAATGATGCCCTTTGGGTCTCCTGATCAAATTCCATTACTTGAATTTGAAAGCTCCTCATTTTGGTTCTGATAGTTAGACTTAGGGACTGTTGCTCTAACTTCATTATATGTGACAGAGGGTTTTGCTTTATATCCTGGACTTGGTCAGCAGGTGAAAATATGACTAAAGAAAAGCCAGCTACCATTTTTTAAGTTCTGTGTCCACTAAGGTTATTAGCTGTGAACTGTAGGAAGAAATTCTGGTTGGTATGAATGGAGGATTGTTTATTTTCAGGATATTGGGTTGCCTGTGGAATCACTAGGAAGACTGGATAATCAGGTTCACAGTTGTGCAACCAGTAACAATGTTCTAGATCATGTTGCAGAACTTGTATAGTGGAGACATTATAATCACCCTCCTCATCAGTAGGTGGTTGGACATGTTCTACATACAGTCTGAATACCTTTGCTGCAGCTGCTCCAAGAACTTCATTTACAATTGCAGTAACTACCACAGAGAATTCTGTGCTGTCATTGTTGTTGGGCATAGGTGGTAGGGGGAGATGTCTGATCAGTTGAGCCTAAGGCATGGGCGCATATTCTAGGTAAAAAGGAAGATAGAAAAGCCACATTTTTAGTTTCCATAGTGGAAGTTGGGCTCTGCCTTACTGAGACTCATAAGGAGAGGGAATTTTATAAATGAAAAATTTCAGATACCAGGTGGCTAGAAAGAGTGATAAATGTCAACTACAGGTGCTTATTGTGGCCTGTGCTGATTATTTGTTTCTTCCTTTGCTATGTTTTCATAATTCTTTGTTTGCATAGAACTTATGACATTCTACTCTGTGTAGTATTACTTATATACATGTCCTAGTCTCCCACTAGAAAGGAATTATGTTGCATTTATCTCTGCATTCCTCTAGTAGCCAAGGAAGTGCTTTGGTTATGGTCAGGTGGCAAGAGATTTGGGGTAGCAGTAATATTTGTTGTGAATCTACTATTGAGGTGTGCTGTGAATGGCTGAAAATTGAACTGAATTGAATTTGTGATTTCAGGGGCTGCTATCTAAAATATTCTGATCTCAAAATTCTTTAACCTGGAATTCTTGTGTAATGTTTAATAAATCAAATCCTGATACTATCAGTTCTATAATCTTGAAATTCTGAAGATAATTGTAGTGGATGTTTCTAGAACAATTCCCTCTCTGACACTAGTTTCACCAGTGGTAGGTGATTAGAATTATGTTAACACTAAAACAACTATTTCTACTGTCTCTTCCTTCTAATGCCTTTATTTCTATCACATTTAATCTTTCAGGTTGAAGAGAAAAGATCAGTTGTTCCTAATTTTTAGTGTTTAACTTCAGTTTGATAAAATACTGAAATGTGGGTACCAAGTGAAAAATGAGGTTGCTAAAGGTTAATGTTTTAATGCTTTTAATAACTATTAGTGCCCCTTCTGCATCTTGTCAAAATGAGACAAGTTCATTCTGGCAGGACTCAGAAGAGCTGCTAACAAAGAATTACTCGATTTAGTTAAATAACAAGAAAGAGCAACTATCCTCCTCCATAATTAAAAAAAATACCCCTTGTAAATCTGGCATTAATGTAAAGAGAAGTGCCAAGTAATCATAAACACTACATTAAAAATGTGAATAATTTTTTATCCTTACATTTAGAGTCTGAGCTGATCTGTCAGTGCTGCATCACACAAAACAGACTGGCAATGCCAAAAAAAGTCTATGCAAATCATGTGCATTTCTATAGTATTATGCCAAACATAATATTGATTAAAGAAAAGGGAAAGTATAATGGAAAAAAATTTAGAGTGTTTAATTCTATATTTTTAATGTGCATTTATACAAAATATCTGACAGTCTAAAACCATGGGGAAATTTCCAGGTAAAAAGTGTTAGTGTCATAAATGGTGACTGAAATTCTCCCTGATATCATTTAATTCTTTAATTCATTACAAAGGGGATTTACCTGCCTATTTAAACCGGATGGTGTGTATGTGTATATATACATATATATATATATATATATTTTTTTTTTTTTTCTCTCAGAATAAGGACCCTTAACAGGTGCTTGTGTACCTTCGCCACTTTGGAGAAGAAGTAATATTTTTTTCGTATAGATTTTCACTGGTATTATGGAAAAATACTGGGCAGTTTTATTTTCCAGTTTTATCTTCCTTTATCTAAATTCCCAAATAGAAGAATTGTAAGTGGAACATTAGAGAAATTTTCTGCTCTTGAAATTGGGGTTGTTATAAAATTTAATTTCTTCATTGCTCATTGTATTAATATGATTTTAAAAAATGTATAATATTCTGCAAAAGACAAATGAAGAAACTTCATAAAATATTATTTAATGCTAATTAGAAGACATAAATATTTGGAGCCATTTCTTCATAACCCAGAGATAATAAGATTTTGAAAATATATTGCCATAAATAATTAGAAATACCCATGTCATTATCTACAGATTTCTGTATTCTGAAAGGTCTGTACTATATTAATACCCTAGAAATGACATTAAAATGAAGAAGAAAATATTTTAGAAAAAGTATAAATTTTGGGTTCAGCAAGCATTTATTGAATATCTCTTACATGCAAGTCACTGTATTAAGCACCAGGGAAATGAGAATGAACATGGTACTTGCTTATAAGGTATACATGATTAATTGGTTAGATAAATATGAATGAAAACAGTTAAAGCCTAGGAAGATAAAGCACTAACAGATGCATAAACAACGTGTCAACTACTAGTGCTCAGTTTTCCTCCTACAAAATGAGGATAAAGAAATCTTGAATTCAAAACTGAAGGTGTAAGATAATGAGCACCTTAACTGAATATTTTTACTTTCTTGAATGCTAGAGGCATTACTTTATTACATCTTCATTTTTAGTTTCTGCATAGTTAGCTCAGTTGGTTAGGATAGCAGTCATTCATTCTTCCTTCCTTCCTTCCTTAGTTCCTTCTTCCTTCCTTCCTTCCTTCCTTCTTTCCTTCCTTCCTTCATTTATTCATTCATACAAGAAATACTTACTGAACACCCATTATGAACCAGGCCCTGTGATGGGCACTGGGAACGCAGATTGCCACAGACCAAGATTCTGGTGGAATAGTAATAAAAAAAAGATCACGGATTAAATCACCCTATGAGCCTTTTCGTGCTTCATTGCTATTATTGATCTTTTAGCTAGCAAAGTGCAATTGTGAACTAGAAAAGAAGCTCAAAGAACATGCTCAGTTGATGATCTGCCACTAGCATCATTTATGTATATGAAGTTTGCATCTCACCATTATCCCTTATATTCTGAGTTAACATTCTATTTTTTTGCCTTATTTATCTAAATTAATAATATTCTAAACTCTATAAAATATGAAGCCTTGGGGAAAAGGATTACAATAGTGGAGCATGTTTTCCTATAAATCATTAAATCATTTAAGACTTTGTGGTATTCTCATTAAATGCCAGTAGAACAATCTTTCAGAATACTTTAAATTTGTTTTTGGATATACAAGCTGTAATTTTGCTTATAATTTGCTTATAATTTTGGATATACAAGCTGTTAATATTGCTTGTATAATTTCTTAAATTAAGAAATATGTCTTAGACTATCTCCCATGCTCTTTTTTACTCAGTCAACTAAAAATTAAGTAGAATATAAAATAATGTCTCTAAAGGTAGCTTGATTAAACAGGAATTTGATTTTTATAATTTATAGACATAAGCAGCTAAAAACTCAGCTTTTCACATCAGTGGATAAAAACTATTGTTAAAATAATTTCTCTTGTATAAAAGAATTCAGATAACTATGCCAAGAGAAATGCTGTAGGTCCTGAAGGAGTCTTTCATAATAAATGGAAAACAACAACAAAATAACTAGAATACTTTATAATTAGTTGCAGTAGATTTTAAAGAGCTGTTACTTTGCCCAGATCCTATTCTTTGTTTAAATTTTGTTTGACAAGTATTTTATAAATGATTATAGGAGGTGGTTTCTGTTTCATTAATGAAGCTGATAATGGTTAATTACTAAAGTGGAGTAAACAGTTCAAAACCAGATCAAGAAGGAAAAGCCAATTATGTAGAAATGATCCAGCTGTACTAAATATGATTTCCTTTTGCTATTAAAAATCTCAGAAATATTTTAAAACTCTTAAGAAAAAAACCCAACCAAACCACCTATCTTGACTTTATTTCTTACTGTTTTGTTTAGAATTGAAAGCCACATTTAGTTTAGTTTTCAAATTCAGTGAAATAGTTCCAAAACACAAAATTGAATTCACTTGATCTTAACATAAAATGAAAATCAGTACAACTTAAGAGACATTCTTTTTGATTGCTTAATATGAACTGCAACTGTAGAGGCAAATTTGGATCCTAGCTTTTCTTGTTTTTAAATTGAGATTCATGAAACTTAAAATTAACCATTTAAAAAGTGAACATTTCATTGGTATTTAGTACATTCACAGCATTCTGCAACTACCACCTCTATCTAGTTCCAAAACATGTTCATCACCCCAAAAGGAAAGCCCGTACTCATTAAGCTATTACTCCCCACTTACCCCACCCCCAGCTCCTGGCAACCACCAGTGTGCCTCCTGTCTTTATGGGTTTACCTATTCTGGATATTTCATATAAATGGAATCATACAATATGTGACCTTTTGTGTTTACCTTCTTTTACTTAACAGTGTTTTTGAGGTTCACTTACATTGTACCATACGTCGGTACTCATTTCTCTCCCTTTTTTTTTTTTAAAGATTCTATTTATTTATTTGACAGAGAGAGAGTGAGAGCAGGAACACAAGCAGGGGGAGTGGGAGAGGGAGAAGCAGGCTCCCCGCGGAGCAGGGAGCCCGATGTGGGACTCGATCCCAGGACCCTGGGACCATGACCTGAGCCGAAGGCAGACGCTTAACCGACTGAGCCACCCAGGCGCCCAGTACTCATTTCTTTATATGAGTTAATTAATATCTTATTGTATGTTTATACTACAATTTATCTTTTTATCTATTGATGGGCATTTGTTCTGTTTCCATCTTTTGGCTAAAGTGAATAGTGCTGATGTGAACATGTATTTGAATAACTGTTTTCAATTCTTTTGGGTATGTATTTAGGAGTAGAATTTCTTGGTTATTTGGCAATTCTATGTTTAACTTTTTGAGGAATCACTGAACTATTTTCTGTAATACTGAGCTATTTTACATTCCCATCAGCAATGTACTAAAGTTTCAGTTTCTCCATACACTCACCAACATTGTTACTATTTTAAAAAAATTTTTTTTAAAGATTTTATTCATTCATTTCAGAGAGAGTGTGAGTGAGAGACCACAAGCAGGGGGAGAAGCAAGGGGGCAGGGAGAAACAGATGACCTGCTGAGCAGGGAGCCCGACATAGGGCTTGATCCCAGGACCCCAGGATCTGAGCTGAAGGCAGCCCCTTAACCGACTGAGTCACCCAGGCGCCCCTTAGTTACTATTTTTTAAAATTATAGTTATATCCTAGGGTGTATGAAGTGGTACTTTATTATGGTTTTGATTTGCATTTACCTCGTGGCTAATGATGTTGATTTTTTCATGTGTTTGTTGGCTATCTCTATATCTTCTTTAGAGAAATGTGTTATCAAGTCCTTTGTGCATTTTTAAATCAGATTTTTTTGTCTTTTTTGTTGTTGAGTTGCGAGAATTCTTGATATTCTGGATACTACATATATGATTTGCAAATATTGTCTCCCATTCTGTAGATTTTATTTTCACTTTTTTGAGAATGTTCTTTGAAGCCATAGAAGTTTTTAATTTTGATGAAGTTCAATTTATCTGTATTTTCTTTTGTTATTCAAAGTTTTGATGCCAAATCTGGGAAACCATTTCTGAATCCAGGATCACGTCAGTTTACCCCTGTGCTTTCTTCTAAGAGTTTTATGGTTTTTGCTCTTATATTTAGGTCATTAACCCATTTTGAGTTAACTTTTTATATGATGTGAAGCAGGGGTCCAATTTCATACTTTTGCATGTGGATATCCAGTTGTCCCAGCATTTGTTGAAGGGACTATTCTTTCCCCATTGAATTGGTATTAGCATCTTTGTAACAAATCAATTAGCCATAGATGAATAGGTTAGAGACTGGTTTTAAATTACTGCAAAACCAAATGGACATTTTTATCTTACTACGAAGATTCTAAAAAATTTGATCCCAGACTAATGGGGGTGTATAAGGATTTTCCTGGTGTTACACATTCTGGTCTTTTGGTTTAGTTCTTACAACAGGATATGGTAGTGAGGAAGCATTTGATAGTGGAAAGAGCATTCTCTGTACACTGCCTAGGGTTTGAATCACATCTCTCTGCATTTACCCTTCATTGATCTTAGGCAAATAACATTACCTGCTTCTTGAGGACAATGTCTAGAGGTTTCTTAGTTGAATTTATTATTATGGTGGTCATTATTGGTAAGCTGCCAAACCCTGCAATCATGTTTCTGAACTTTGTTCTTCTACTGCAATGACAACTATGTGGGAAAGGGTGTCCATTGGATCTTTTCTCCATGATAGTGTATTGTAGAAGAAAGAAGTTGGTGTTTACTTTTTCATTGTATATTCTGTTCTCCCTCCACTTTCCACTTAGTGGTGTGGATTCACAAAAGCAACTGTGTGCATTTTTTCCCAACTCTGTACTCTGTATCATCATGTTGGTAGCTTGATATTGGCCATGGTGGGAGTATATACACACCAGGGGAATAATCAAACACTACAAATCAAATTTGTTTTTTCCAGTGAGCTGGCTCAGTAGCTTACCATTGCTCCCACTCCTGTCTTACCTTATTAATTTTTAATAATTCTTTTTAAAAGATTTTTATTTATTTATTTGAAAGAGAGAGAGAGCACAGCAGGGGGAGCAGCAGAGGGAGAGGGAGAAGCAGGCTCCCCACTGAGCAGGGAGCACAACATGGGGCTTGATCCCAGGACCCTGAGATCATGACCTGAGCTGAAGGCAGATGCTTAACGACTGAGCCACCCAGGTGCCCCAAATTTAATAATTCCTTAAAATTCAGTTTAAGTGAACTCTCACTTTGGAAGTGTGTGACTCCTCTCTGCTTTCAGAGAAACCAGTGCATAATTTTATTGCCTTTTCAATGACTTTTTAAGGATCAAATTCAATGTCAGGATTTAACCAGAGAAGCAGAACCAGGGATTCTAAGGGAATTATTGCAAGGAATTAGCTGCCACAGTTGTGGAGGGTGGCTGAGTAAGTCCAAAGACCATAGGCAGATAGAAAGTTAGGGAGAAAAGATCACAAGTAGGTTGGAACCCATGGGCGCGAGCTGTTTGGAGTCGTCTTCTTCATTCCCTTGACTCCCTGCATCGTTACTCTCTCTTCACTACCATCATTCCTGTCATCTTACAAACATAGTCTGCTTCATGTTAAAAGCAACCTTAAATCTGGACCTTAAATCCCAGTCTAGATACCATCCCACTTCTCTGCTCCTCCATGCAGCTAAACTTCTAGCCAAATGAACAGAGAATGTTTCTATCTGTTGTGTTTTGCTACCTCTCCTCCAATTCACTTTTTTTTTTAAGTCAACAACTTTTATTGTAATTAATATATTTTATAGAAACAGGAATGTATCAAAGGTCAGGGTAATATGAAAAAAAAAGTTTTAAAACTTCAAGTTTGAGCAGACGCTGTGGCCCTCCAGTTGCCCCCCAGCCGCCCCTGAAACCCAGCCATGATCAACCCCACTGTGTTCTTTGGCATCTAGGAAGACTGTGAGTGCTTGGGCTGGGTCTCCTTTGAGCTGTTTGCAGGCAAAGTTCCAAAGACAGCAGAGAACTTTCGTGCTCTGAGCACTGGGGAGAAAGGATTTATTATAAAGTTTCCTGCTATCACAAGATTAGTGCAGGATTTATGTGTCAGGGAGGTGACTTCACAGCCAAAATGGCACTGGCAGCAAGTCCGTCTATGGGGAGAAGTTCCATGATGAGAATTTCATCCTAATGCACACGGGTTCTGGCATCTTGTCCACGGCAAATGCTGGACCCAACACAAATGGTTCCCAGCTTCTCATCTGCACTACCAAGGCTGAGTGCTTGGATGGCAAACGTGTGGCCTTTCGCAAGGTGAAAGAGGGCATGTAGAAGCCATGGAGCGCCTTGGGTCCAAGAATGGCAAGACTAGCTGGAAGATCACTGTTGCTGACTGTGGACAACTCTAATACATTTGACTTGTGCTTTATCATAACTACACAGACCGTTCCTTCTGTAGCTCAGGAGAGTACCCCTTCACCCCCATCTGCTCAAAATATCCCATAATCTTTGTGCTCTCGCTGCAGTTCTATGGGTTCCCTATTTTCCTTACTCCCCTCCAAGTCCAGCTGGATTGCAGAGTTCAGTTTATGATTATGATATAAAAACTAAACAACCACAACAAAATAAAGCTGCGGGTTTGTATGTGTTGCTCTATTTACATCCGGAACAGGCGCAGCAGCTGCACTTGTCCGATGCCTCCTTGCAGATGCAGCCCTGCGCCCACGTGGCACCACCCACTGGGCAGCAGGAGTAGCAGCTCTTCTTCAGGAGGTGCATTTGCACTCTTTGCCTTTGCAGGAGCCGGCGCAGGCGCAGGAGCAGTTAAGGGTCCATTTTGAGCAGAGGTGAGGTTGGAGGTGCCAAGCAGGTGACACACAGGGAGACATGCTGGAGGCGTGGCTCCAATTCACTCTTCAGTCTCCTATATAATCTGGTTTTATTCTCACCACAACTACTAAGACTGTTGTTTTCAAGGTCACCATGGCAGGCACTTTTGATTGACGAAGGCTTTCATTCCCAACCCCCTTTTCCCTTGTCCACTTTCTCTGTAGAGGCTAGAAAAATTAAACTCTCACCTTCCCAGAGCTTCCCTTGGAGTTCAGGGTGGCTGTATGACATAGTTCTGACTAATGAGATCCAAAAGAATTCTGAGGATAGGAGTTTCTTTGAAAGTTTTTCTTTCACTTTTTTTTTTTTTTTAACCTGGGCATGGAGCCCAAAATGCGGCTTGAACTCAACGGCCCTGAGATCAAGACCTGAGCTGAGAT
The DNA here is from genome assembly GCF_964656455.1 of Halichoerus grypus. NCBI lineage: Eukaryota > Metazoa > Chordata > Mammalia > Carnivora > Phocidae > Halichoerus > Halichoerus grypus. Next base: position 92,755,038 of record NC_135716.1, on the reverse strand, counting down.
CAAGAGTCAGATGCTTAACTGACTAAGCCATCCAGGTGCCCTGGAAAGCTTTTCTATTCTCTCTCTCTTTTTTAAGATTTTATTTATTTATTTGAGAGAGAGATAGTGAGAGAGAGCATGAGCGGGGGTGGGGAGAGGGAGAAGCAGGCACCCGCTGAGCAGGGAGCCCGATGCGGGGCTCGATCCCAGGACTCCGGGACCATGACCTGAGCCGAAGGCAGACGCTCAACGGACTGAGCCACCCAGGCACCCCAAGCTTTTCTAGTCTTAATAAAGGGACATATTTGATGGGCTCCACACCCTTGCGTTTTCCCCCTCTGCCTTGTACATGAGTTCAGAGTAATGACACCCATCATGCAGCCATCAGAGAAAGTCCAAGGGAATCACAGCAGCTCCAACATGCAGCTGCCAACTAGTGCCTGTAGCAGCTCATCTCCAGACTTTCTGTTGTGTGTGTGTGGGGAAAAAGCAAGATTCTTATTTGGGTTCAACTTGATTTTTTGTTGTTGTTTCTTGATTCTGAAATCAGTTCTTATTAATAGAGTCATCACCAACTTTCATGCTGCTAAATTCAATAGACTCTTTGCTTTCCTGATCTTTTTTAGATTCTCAGTAGCATTCCACGCTGTTGAGCACCTTCTTCATGAAACATACGTCTCTTTTAATTTCTTATTTTTATTTTTATTATTATGTTATGTTAATCACCATACATTACATCATTAATTTTTGATGTAGTGTTCCATGATTCATTGTTTGCGTATAACACCCAGTGCTCCATGCAGAACGTGCCCTCTTTAATACCCATCACCAGGCTGACCCATCCCCCCACCCCCCTCCCCTCTAGAACCCTCAGTTTGTTTCTCAGAGTCCATAGTCTCTCATGGTTCGTCTCCCCCTCCGATTTCCCCTCCTTCATTCTTCCCCTCCTGCTATCTTCTTTTTTTTTTTTTTAACATATAATGTATTATTTGTTTCAGAGGTACAGATCTGTGATTCAACAGTCTTGCACAATTCACAGCGCTCACCATAGCACATACCCTCCCCAATGTCTATCACCCAGCCTGTCTCTTTCTTAGTTTTTCTTTTTCTTTTTTAGCTACTCACTCTATTTTGCAAGTTCACTCTTCTTTTTTTTTTTTAAAGATTGTATTTATTTATTTGACAGAGAGAGACACAGTGAGAGAGGGAACACAAGCAGGGGGAGTGGGAGAGGGAGAAGCAGGCTTCCCGCAGAGCAAGAAGCCCGATGCGGGGCTCGATCCCAGGACCCTGGGATCATTACCTGAGCCGAAGGCAGACGCTTAACGACTGAGCCACCCAGGCGCCCCTACAAGTTCACTCTTCTTAAACCAATATTAAATATTGGAGTTTCTCAAGGCTGTGTCTTACTCCTTGGTGATCTTATATATTTTAACAGCGTTAAATACCATCAATATCCTGAAAGCTTCCAGATTATTACCTCTAGCATTGGGTTCTCTAAATTCCAACTTCATATTGTCTAATTCTCTGCTTGATATTCTAGATGCTTCACAAACATTTTAGTCTCAATATATCCAAAGTTGAGCTATTGCTTTCCCATTAAAAATGTATTCCTCTTCCCCTCTTAGGTATCTTACTAAACTGTAATACAATCCGTCTATCAGAAACCTGGAAGCCAACCATGATTCTTTACTCTCCAGCATCCTTAATATGGCAGTTACTATGGGTTGGCTCACCTAACGCCCACTGCAATAAACTTCTCCCTGCTTTTCTCTGTTTTAAAGATTGGAAAATGAAATACTCATTTCCTAGCCTCCCTTGCAGCTGAGTGCCAGTGACATAGTTTTGATCAAGGAAATATGGATAGATCTTTTAGAAAGTGCATAACTTTTTAAATAAAGTTTTACTAAAAGAAAATCTTTGCAAGTCTCCCTCTGTCTTCATTACTGGAACTGATTTGTGGTACCTGAAGGTACAGCATCCATCTTGTGACTGTATGGTTCAAAGCACATGCTAGTGATGAGAAAGCAAGGAATAGAAGTATCTTGAGACATTGATGACAACAATAGAACTACTGTTAAACTGTTAGACTTGTTACATTCAGACTTATTATTATATGGGGGAGAAAAACTCTCCACTTAACCCTTATACTCATTGTAGTAGACTATTAATTGCATCCAAATGCAATTTCTAACTCTAACCATTCAGTCCATCCACAAATCCTACAGGGTCTACCGCAAAATATATCTTGAATCTACTCACCTATCTACTGGGTCAGATCACTACCATCATCTAAGTCTAAGCTACCATCATCTTTCACCTGCAGTACTGTGATGGTCACCTAACTGGTTACCTCACTACTTCTTTTAGTTTCCTCCAATGTATTCCTCATATAGCATCCAAAATTATTTAAAAACAATATTCACTCTGAATGAGGAATATAGGGGAATTACCTCAACTTGAGAGTATAAAAAAATATTGAGCGTGGGTGACACAGTCAGTTAAGCATCAGACTCTTGGTTTTGGCTCAGGTCATGATCTTGGGATTGTGAGATAGAACCCTGTGTGGGGCTCTGTGCTGAGCGAATCTGCTTGAGATTCTCCCCTCTTCTTCTGTCCCTCCCCACCGCTTGCTCTCTTTCTCTAAAATAAATAAATCTTTAAAAAACAATGTTACAGTTGGGGTGCCTGGGTGGCTCAGTTGGTTGAGTGTTTGCCTTCAGTTCAGGTCATGATGCCGGAGACCAGGGATCGAGCCTTGCATGAGTAGGGAGTCTGCTTCTCCCTCTGCTCCTCACCTGGTTCATGCTCTCTCTCTGTCAAATAAATAAAGTCTTTTAAAAAAATGTTACAATAACATCACACTTAATGCTGAAAAACTGAATGCTTTCTCCCTAAGATTGAGAACAAGGTAAGGATTCTGCTCTTACCACTGTTATTGAGCATAGTACTTGAAGTTCTACCCTTTGCAAAAAATCAAGAAAAGTAATAAAAGGCAGGGACGCCTGGGTGGCTCAGTCCAGTAAGCATCTGCCTTTGGGTCAGGTCATGATGCCAGGGTCCTGGATGGAGTCCAGCATCAGGCTCCTTGCTCAGCGGGGAGCCTACTTCTCCCTCTGCCTCTGCTGTTCCTCCTGCTTGTGCTCTCTCTCTCTCTCTCTCTCTCGCTCTCTGACAAATAAATAAAATCTTAAAAAAAAAAGAAAGAAAGAAAGGCCATACAGAATGGAAAAGAAGAAATAAAACTATTTCTATTTGCAGATGACATGATTGTCTACATAGAAAATTCCAAGGAGCCCCACATTGGGTGTGGAGATTATTTAAAAATAAAAATATTAAAGAAAAACTAAACCAAAACAAAACAAAGCATATACTTAAGATTATGTGCCTTTTCTGCATAGAATCCTTAAATGAGTTATTATACCTGGAAAAAAATTTAGGCTTCTCTCTAAGTTTCTTATGTTAACTAACTGGAATTTAAATAAAAACTTAAAAAAAAGAAAAAGAAAAATGGGAAAAATCTGGTTTATATTTTCTCTCCAGTATCATCTTAGGCTAATTTTGTCTTCTCTCCGCACTCACCACACTGGACTTCTTTCGATGTTACACAAGCCAACAGACAACAGTGTTTTGTTCCCACTAAAACACTCCTCTCTCAGCTCTTCCCGTGGCTTTTTCTCATCCTTTGGGTCTTGGTTTGGATGTCATCTACTCAAGAGCCTTCCTAATGACACTTGCAACTTTATAGCAAACTAGTTGGTTAGATTTATAACTCTTTAGATTGTTTGTTACTGATAAGGTAACAATGTTAATATTTATTTTAAATGGCGTGTATCTATCTATCTGGGCTAGCTGCCTATTGAGTGACTGTATAAAAAGAATAAACTTCAGGAGATTTCCCCATTTATGCTTATTAAAGAGTATCAGTGAACTATGTAATTATAAATAGAGTGCTTAGGTGGCAGTAGCCTGTATAAAATTTAAAAATATGTTCTGCATTCCCTATTTAAAATATTAACATATATTTGCATATATTTTCAAGTACTTTGGAATAAGTACTATGTTAACATCACAGTAAGTCTAGGGTATTATTATAAACCAGGGAAGTACATGTAAAATTTTTAACAGTAAAGTCCCGAATGAATTATTCTTTGCAAAACTAAATAAGGAAGCTTGTTGCCAATGAATTGTAATATCTCAGATATGACAAGAGTGGGATTGAGGGTATAAGTGGTCATGGTGATATGAATTAATGAGAAGTTTGAATCATTGAGCATTTGAGATACATCATTTGAATACAGAAGCTAATAATTATAAGTAGAGGTTAAAACTGGTAATTATCTAAATAATAAAAGTTATTTATGAAACTCCTAGAAGAAAACATAGACTGTAAGCTCATTGCATTGGTCTTGGTGATGGTTTTTTTGGATCTGACACCAAAAGCAAAGGCAACAATAGCAAAAATAGATAAGTGGAACTACATCAGACTAAAAAGTTTCTGCACAACAAAGGAAATCATCAAAATCAACAGAATGAAAAGGCAACCTACTGAATGGGAGAAAACATTTGGAAATCGTATATCTGATAAGAGGTTAATATCCAAAATATATAGAGAACTCTATAACTCAATAGCAAAAAACCCAACCAATCTGATTAAAAAGTAGGCAGAGGAGGGGTACCTGGCTGGCTCAGTGGGTGGAGTGTGTGGCTCTTGGTCTCAGAGTTGTGGGTTCAAGCCCCATGTTTGGAGTAGACATTACTTGAAAATAAAATCTTAAAAGAAAAGTGGGCAGAGGATCTGTATAGACATTCTTTTAAAGAAGATCTAGAGGTGGCCAACAGGTACATGAAAAGGTGCTTGACACCACTAATCATCAGGGAAATACTTGTCAAAACCATGATGAGATATCATCTCACATCTTTTAGAATGGTTATAATAAAAAAGACAAGAAATAACTGGTGTTGGCTGGGATGTGGAGAAAAGGGAATCCTTGTGTACTGTTGGTGGGAATGTAAATTGGTGCAGGCACCATGGAAAACAGTATGGCAGTTCCTCAAAAAGTTAAAAATAGATCCTTTAAAAAAAGGGAGGTGGCTGTGTGGTTCAGTTGATTAAGTGGCTGACTCTTGATTTCACCTCAGGTCGTGATATCAGGGTCCTGGGATGGAGCCCCAGGTGGGGCTCCTCAGTCTAGCAGGAAGTCTGCTTGAGCATTCTCTCTCTATTCCTCTTCCTCTGCCCCCTCCCCTTACTTGTGTGTGCTCTCTCTCTCAAATAAATAAATGAATCTTTTTTAAAAAAAAACCCCACAATCCTTTAAAAAAATTAAAAATAGAACTACTATATGATCCAGAAATTACATTTCTGGGTATTTATCTGAAGAAAATGAAAACACTAACTCAAGAAGTTATCTGCACCCACATGTTAATTACATAATTATTTATAATAGCCAACATATGGCAACAACCTAAGTGTCCATTGATGAATGATTGGATAAAGGAAATATAATATAATGTATATATACCAATATAATATATACATATATATATACACACCATCTATATATCATTTACATTTATAACAACATGGATGGACTCGAGGGCATTATGCCAAGTGAAGTAAGTCAGACAAGGACAAATATTGCATGATCTCAATTATATGTGGAATCTTAAAAATGCAAAATAAAACAATCAGGCTCATAGATACAGAGAACAGATAGTTGCTGGGTGTTGGAAGGTGGAGGGTGGGCAAAATGGGTGAATGGGGATCAAAAGGCACAAATTTCCAGCTATAAAATAAATAAGTCATGGGGATGTAATGTACAAGATAGTGACTGTAATTAATAATACTATACTGTGTATTTGCTAATTGTTAAGAGAGTAGATCTTAAAAGTCCTCATCACAAGAAAAAAATGTTGTAACTATGTATGGTAACAGATGTTAATCAGACTTATTATGTTGGTCATTTCACAATACATACAAATATTGAATAATTTTGTTGTAAACCTGAAACTAATATAATGTTGTATGTCAATTACATCTCAATTAAAAAAATAAAAAATGATAAAATAATTTATAAATTATCCCTGGTACTTGTGTACTAATAACAAAAAGGCTGAAGTTATTTTAAAAATATGTTTTTTTAAGAAACAAATGTTCTTGGTAAATATTTAGAAGTTAAGCTTTGCTTTTAAAACACGTCAAGTACTGTATGTTTGTTTTGCTGTATTTCATTGTAAGGTTTCTAGTAGAGTGTCACTTCTTTTAAGACCTAGTTTGGAGCCTGTTTTTGGAATATTTTAGAATCAAATAAATGAATTATAATGCTGGGACTATTATTCTTTGGTTCACTGATTAAAATTCACAGATACAGGGACTACTATTTTAAAAGAGAAATAAAACTCATGTGATAGGACTTGGAGATATTATCATGAATTCTTCCCAGGAGTAGATAAGGACCCTGGAAGAAATCAGCGTCAATATAGTGGTTGTGAAGTCAGAAACTGAATGTGGACTGAGATCAGATGCCAAGAAAGGTAGAAAAATGTATCCTGCGCCACGTGAATGTGACAGTAGAACCGGGGAGGACAGAGACCAGAGCCTAGAGTCCTGTACATTAGGTGAGTCAGCGAAGGTGTGCCCAGGAGAATGGGAGTTTAGTGGTGGAACACATTTGTAACTTTGCCTCTGTAGAAATGCCTTGCAGGGGTGAGACCATGAGCTTGGTATCCAACAAACTTTGTTTACATAGATGACATTAAAAAAATCATAGATGGGGCACCTGGGTGGCTCAGTTGTTAAGCGTCTGCCTTCGGCTCAGGTCGTGATCCCGGGGTCCTGGGATCGAGTCCCGCATCAGGCTCCCTGCTCAGCAGGGAGCCTGCTTCTCCCTCTCCCACTCCCCCTGCTTGTGTTCCTGCTCTCGCTATCTCTCTCTCTGTCAAATGAATAAATAAAATCTTTAAAAAAATATCATACATGACATTTAAAAAATCATACTGGACTTATCTATATATCCTGTTCAGCTGTTTGCATTTGCATTGAGTTTCACCTCTGCTACTAACTAGCTATGAGTACCTGCACAACGAGTAGTATCTATCTGTGTTGCAGTTTTTCTAAGCCAAAAAATTGAGAGGATTGGACTAGATGACTTGTACATATACACTGTTGTACCCATCTGAATTATTATTCACACTGTAATTGGATTAACACTTTTTTTTTTTTTTTTTGGTAGGTGATGCAGAGATCAACTTCAGGTTGGATTGTTATAACACCTGTATTAGTGGAGTTTGAATTAATGAGGGATTTTCCTTTCCTGTGCATATTGCTTAGTAGTTTCTGGAGACCCAGTGTTTTGTAACCAAAATGGGAGAATGTCAAATTTAATCAAGAAAACAAAATATTTATTAAGTAAACAATAAGGAACTCTGGGAGAGTGTGACCTGAAGGTCCCAAAGACCTCTATCCCTGATGATCTGGTTATTATTTGATTTATGTCAAATAATAACTGCCCTTGTTTTGACCCAAGAGAGGATTGTGTGGGAAGTTTGTGTATGAGATAGAGCTGAAGCGTTGCTCTGCAGAGTGTCTGGAGCCTAAGTGTATGCAGAGTGCCCCCCTCTCCGCTCCTTGATAAATAGGGAAAAGGTCCAGTTTGCTCCAGCTGGAAAGTTGGTCGTTGTTAAATCCATCTATCCTCGTTCTGTGAGGAAAAGGACAATCTCTAGTCATATTGTTTAACTGTGAGTATTTTGTCTTCTCTCAATAACCAAAATTTTATAATTTTATGCTGTCTCAATTAAATATGAGTGTTAATTTTGTGGGCAATTGAAACTATTATTAAACTGTAAGCTGTTAAGAGTATTTTTGGAACTCTACTTAGTTTCCACCATCATTCATTTTAGCTTTTGTAAAGTGAATAAGCCAGTTGTTGTTACTATGATAGTCAAACTATAAAAAGCATTTGCTCTTTGAAAATGAGAAATTTAAGTAGATTATACAGTGATTGGTTTTCTCCTGAAGAATGACAAGGCAATTTTGGGCTGTAGTTGAACTCCAGGTAACATTTGATGTAATAATGTAACTCGATTCACCGTGATATTTACTCTTACATTTTAAAATGAAACTTGTTTTTAATCAAGAACTTATTCTTAAAATACATTGTATTTTTTGAAACAATAGGTTTTATGTGAATTCAAGGGAACTTGACATATATTCTGATAAAGGTGTATTCAGGGAATTATACTTCTATTCAAAATGCTATGATTATAAAAATTTATTAAAATTCTTCCAGATTATGGGAATGGACACAAAATATATTTCTATATCTCTGAATTATTTATTAATTTCATAGTCATGAATTTTCTAAATATATAGTCTGATTTCTCTTTTTTAAGCTGTGAAAATTACTTGACATAATATTAATTAAATACTTTTTTCATTTAAAACTATATACGGAATTGTATGATTCCATTTATATGAAATGTCTAGAATAGGCAAATACATAGAAACAAAGTGGATTGGTGGTTGCTAGGGATTGGGGGAGGACAGAATGGGAAGTGACTGTTTATGGGTAGGGGATTTCATTTTGCAGTAATAAGAATGCTCTGGAATTAGATGGTGGTGATAATTGCACTCTCTCCGAATATTCTAAAAACCAAGAACTGTACATCTTAAAAGAGTGAATTTTATGTTATGTAAATTACATCTCAATAAAACTGTATAATAAAACTCTATGTGAAGACTTCAGAGTATAAAATCCTCCCAGTATTCTAAGGTTAAAGGACAGATTCTTATAAAGAAATCAAGAAGCCTTAATTTGTGCTGTTATTCAAATATATCCTTTTCATTTTCATTTTCCTTGGTTCCAATAAGCTCAGAGAATTTTGGCTCAAAGAATCTCTACTATGAAAAACTTTTTTATAATTATGTATCATAGAGCACTATCATTCATTTTTTTAGTAGAGGCTACTATGAAAACTGAAATTTTCAGTTTTTCTTGTGATGCCATCTACTTTTCAGTTATATTAATTTTATGCAATGCATTATTCTATGATTCATGTGACATATATTGCAAGAGTAAAAATGTAAAAACTGTAAAATTCTTTAACGTGTGGATATAGTTCTGAGGAGTCAATATGTTTTTCCTGTTAAAGTTCTGGCTATGTGAAGATTTACTAAGCACGATTTCTAGTTAGGGCAGAGGAGATGCAAATTCATTTCTGCAATTAAGCATCTTTTCAGTAAAATAGCTATTATAATCTATGAAAAATACAGCTTTATTTTATAAAGTTATATTTGTTAATGAAAAATATATAGACTTTGCCCATGCCAAATTGATCCTCTAGATAAAAGCTCCTCTCTTAACTGAGTTATTTTTGTTTTTAAATAAATATTTACCAGGAAAGATAACAAAACAGAATCCCTCCAGGCCTACTGTAACTTTTCTCTTTAATAAGATAGGAAGTTCTTGATTACATACCTCCCTCTATGCTATTAATAATCTACTTAAGTGTTCTTAAACTAATTGTATGAATACTTTATTTCTGAAAGTTTTGTTTTATTATGCATACATATTATAATACTTCTATTAAACATCTAAAAGCCTGAAGAACATTTAATTAGTGAAAAATTTTATGTAGAAAATAATACAATATTACTATGAGCATATAAAACATAAATATTTCATATTTTAAAAGGCATATTTTTAATCAAAGCCTCTTTATGTATATGTCCCATGAATGCCCTGGAATATAACTAGTCCATAAAAACAGGTCTGCTTTGGGGTGCCTAGTTGGCTTAGTTGGAAGAACATGCCACTCTAGATCTCAGGGTCATGGGTTCGAATCCCACTTTGGGTATAGAGATTACTTAAATAAATAAATAAACTTTAAAAAAAACCAAACAGGTCTACTTTAGATAATATTTTTGGGTGTTTATCTACCAGTATTGGAAGGACTTGGTTTCAGAACATTGTTATTTACGATTTGAACCCTGATAGTGGCATCACTAGAAGATACTTATGTGTGTCTTTGTCAGGATCTCACCAGTTTTGTTTTAATGAGCTACCTCTGGTTCGTTCTATATTATTTCTCAAACTCTCACTCAGCAAAGTCTGTATCTAAGTAGTACCAATTTTAATTTTCAGTCTTCTTCAGATGTTCGATATTATATGAAGCCTAATGGTAAGTGCAGTAATTTTAAAAGAAGGGTGAGTAACAACTTCAAGTTTTCAGGTTCATTTATAATTTTCTAAAACCTAACAGGCTCAAAAGAGAAGTTTGGAAAGAACTGAACAGAACCATTGCTACAAAGTATCACACATATTAAATGGATAGCGTTCAGAATTGTTTCTATATGGAGAGCCAATTGACCTGTTGCAATATAGAAACACGGAAGTGTAGACTGACGGATCTTATTGATTTTAGTCCTGACTTTTCAAGGGAAACTTTATATTAAAATTTCACTTATTTGGGGGCACTGCTTTTGCTTCATCTCTTTTATCCAGTGCTTATTCTATAGGACTACTGCTATGCCGTCAGAAGACTGGGAGTTTCAAGTGCTTTTAGAAGAACCTACATTCTATTAGATGATAAAGGGGATAAATTTCAAAGATATTACTATTGAAATCATCTTCATGGATGTAGAAACCTCAGCCATGAAGCTCGCACATGAATAATAAATCAAAGGAAAAGATTTTTCAATATAATCTCAGAGGCTAAAAGTTTGTCACATAAATTTTTTGGCGTGATTTAAAACCCATTTTCTTTCTTTTTTTTTTTTTTTTGGTTCTTTTTAAAGGTGAAAACCATTTTTATCTTTAATAGAGATGATAAAGCTATAAAAGACTATGGACTCTAGAGTGACCTTTATTCCAATAATTTTCAATTTCTTGAACTGTGATTTCCTGTTTAAGTTTATTCAAATTTTTGGAGTTCCTTTCTAGGAAATAACAAAAATAAATCATTTTTCCCATTAAGGGATCATCTTAGATTGTGAATAATTTTTCTTATAATAGCTTATGATTTTTAGGCTTTACTATTTAAAAACAATTCTTTAAAATTCAATTTAGTTAACATATACTATATTATTAGTTTCAGGGATAGGACTTAGTGATTCATCAGTTTCATCTAACACCCAGTGTTCATTATATCAAGTGCCCTCCTTAATGCCCATCACCCAGTTACCCCATCCTCCCACCCACCTCCCCTCCAGTAGCCCTCAGTTTGTTTCCTAGAGTTAAGAGTCTCTTGTAGTTTGCCTCCCTGTTTTCATCTTATTTTATTTTTCATTCTCTTCCCCTATGTTCATCAGTTTTGTTTCTTAAATTCCACATATGAGTGAAATCTTATGGTATTTGTCTCTCTCTGACTGACTTATTTTACTTAGCATAATACCCTCTAGTTCTATCCACCTCATTGCAAATGGCAGGATTTCATTCTTTTGGATGGCTGAGTAATATTCCATTGTGTATCTGTCTATCTATCTATCTATCTATCTATCTATCTATCTATCTATCTACCTCACATCTTCTTTATCCATTCATCTGTTGTTGGACATGTGGGCTCTTTCCATATTTGGACTATTGTGGACATTGCTGCTATAAACATTGGGGTGCATGTGCTCTTTTGATTCACTGTTTGTATCTTTGGATAAATACCTAGTAGTGCAATTGCTGGCTTGTAGGGTAGCTCTATTTTTAACTTTTTGAGGAACCTTCATACTATTTTCCAGAGTGGCTGCACCAGCTTGCATTCCCACCAACAGTGTAAGAGGGTTCCCCTTTCTCTGCATCCTCGCCAACATCTGATGTTTCCTGACTTGTTCATTTTAGTTTTAGGCTTTACTATTAAAAATAAAACTCTTTTTCCAGTAGTCCATAAACTTTTTTCAATAAATAAAAAAATAAAATTTTAATTAGTCAAGCAGAACCAAAATTAATATTTTAATGTTTAGCATATCACAGAGCTATGAAAATATTTAGAGCGGATTTAGAAGATAAAAACAAGCGCTATTGAAATCCATTTTTTCCTACTCTTTAATTTCTTTCATGAAAAAGTCTAGTTTTTCTTCCTAATTCATCTTAATTTAGAACACTGAGATCTTGAAACTATTAGAATAGCGATTATGAGAATCAGTTATTAAGACAAGAACTGTGCTGGATTTTACATATATTAATTAAACTCTCCCAACAATTTTGCTAGGAGGGTTTTATTATTTTTCTCCTACAAATGAGGAAACTAAGGTTTAAGGAGATTTAATGAATGACCCATAAACAAGTGGTGAAAGCAGTATATGAAGCCTAATACCTAAGCTTGGTAAACTTTCAAAAGCCACCTTGATTATTACCAAGATTTATTGAGTTATTTGTAAAGAGCTGAGCAATAAGAAATTGGCAGAATTAATAATTTGGTGTATGAGATATGAAAACTCAATATTCTTCCAGTTAAAGGATAAATATAAACATCTCATGTATAAATTCTGCTAAACTCTTTATTTTTCAAAAATCATATTGTACTTTTATAAAATCATGCTGACTTGATGATCATACTTTCAAATAGTCTACAAAAGTTTTATTTCCTTCAGTTCTAGTTCAGCATTCACTGATGAATAAATGAGAATTGGAGCAGAGAATGGCAAATACTTATGTCACTACACCTGATGGTTACTGTCTTGCTGAACCAGTACAGTACTATGGTATGTAACAAAAAGCTACAGTATAACAGTTGATAAAACACTTTTTGTATGACATTATGGTTAATTACAGAGGTGTTTTTTTTTTAAAGAAATTAACAAGTAAACCAAGGACTTTATTTTTTTTTAAAGATTTATTTATTTATTTATTCATGAGAGACAGAAAGAGAGAGAGAGAGAAGCAGAGGGAGAAGCAGGTTCCCAAGGAGCAGGGAGCCCGATATGGGACTCGATCCCAGGACCCTGGGATCATGACCTGAGCCGAAGGCAGACGCTTAACCATCTGAGCCACCCAGGCGCCCTAAACCAAAGACTTTAAATTGTTCCCTACAAGAGGAATTAAAATAAGAAACTTAAAAATTATTCTCATACAAAAGAATATAATTAATTTCAAAAAAATCAGTAATACTAAAATGTTGTAAGCCAGAATCAAATGTAAAGAGGGAAAAGCATGATAGTCTAAAATTATATTTAATTTTTAAAATTTGAATTAACATGCAAATTAGAAGTTATTTTTAGGGGTTAGTTGAAGCTAGTTCACTTGCAATTTAGTAAATGTAGCTCAGAGTAGCTATTCAATATACTTGAAATTTTCATCTTAATATAAGACTTTTATCAAAGGGAAAGAAATAGGAACAGAATGCAGGATACAATAGGAATTTTCTCCAAAAAGACTAAGGCTATAAGGTAAATTTAATTTAATTTTTTAATTTTAATTATTTTGGGGTTTTTTGTGGCTTTTTTTTGGAATTTTACTTATGTATTTATGTATTATTTTTATTTTTTATTGTTTTTTAAAATTTAAATTCAATTAACATACAATGTATTATTGGTTTCAGAGGTAGAGGTCAGTGATTCATCAGTCTTATATAATACCCAGTGCTCATTACATCATGTGCCCTCTTAATGTCCATTATATAAATTTAATTTTAAATGCAGTTTTCTTTTAGAGTTAAGTTTAGGGTTAAGGTTAGGGTTAGGACCTGAATTCTAATTTCCATGCCAATGGAACATCAGCTAGTATTCTGCAGTCTTTTGACACTCATTCAAGAAAGGTCCTCTTTAAAAAAACAGTTACATTGTTTTTACTGATAACCTTTCTTTTTATATTAGGCTGTCAGTATTTTCTCAACACTTAGCATTAGACTGAATGGTATGAGATTGCAAGTGATTTATTTAAGTTAATAAAAATTATACTGTTTACCAATCTTGCTGGTAGAATTTTGAGGTTAAAAGTACCTGATTCAGCATCAGGAAAAGTACAAATATTACTAGTAAACGATATAGAGCAATTCAGTATTCCTGGGTCCTTTTGGAGCCAATTTTCTGGATTTAGATTTAGAAATTTTCCTGGAAGCAGAAAGTAAGTTGGTGGCACGTGGGTGGCTCAGTCTGGTTAAGTGGCCGGCTCTTGATTTTGGCTCAGGCCATGATCTCAGGGTCCTGGAATCAAGCCGGGAGTCTGCCCAAGGATTCTCTCTCTCCTTCTCCATCTGCCCATCCCCCAGCTTGCGTGTGTGTGTGTGTGTGTGTGTGTGTGTGTTCTCTCTCTGAAATAAATAAATAAATAAATCTTAAAAAAGAAAAAAGAAAGTAAGTTGGTGTTTGGGAGCTTCTGATAATTATAATAATGATATTCATTAAGCATCATTTTATATTTTATATATGCTTTTGCATACCATATTTTGTTTCATCCTTATGGTAACCTGGTAAACTAGGTGAATTTATCCCCAGATAATTGCTAGTTAGAATTGTTAGTCAACAAAACACAAAAGAAACTAATAATTTAAATCAGGTCTACAAATGGCAAAAGAGAGTGTTAAGGTATATTTAATGGGGAGTTAAAACAAAAACATTTTTTTCCTTGAAATAACCAGGTAAAATTGTATTTTAGTTTGATTTTTTTTGGAGGGGGGTGGGATAATGTATTAATTCATCTCTTTACTGACCTGATTGTACTGCAAACAGTTGTACCCACACAAGGGAAATGCAAAAGATGGGAAAACCTTCTTTCCTTCCAAACTCTGGGAAATACGCATTTCTATTTAAGATGGGAGGCTGGATTGGTATGTAAGCCACAGACTTAGCAACAGACTGCCCTTTCTCCCAGCTCCTGAGCAACCTCTGCATACCACTGAGATGGCAGCACTTATGATGCACTGCAATTCAGTTTACTGCCCGTTCCTCATGCTGGCCAGGAAGTCCCTGGGACGTAGTGGATATGTTGAACTAACTGTTGAGCATAAACTCTTTGGTATTTGAAAACAAGTATGGAATTTTGACTTTTTACCATTTGTTCTTTTTTATGTTGAAAACAACTAGATATTCTGCCAGAGCAAATCAACTATCAGCTGCATGACACTGATTTTCAAGAATCAGCTTATTGCCAGTATTCTACTGTCCAGTTTCCAACAGCTCTACAGTCCCAATCTTTACAAAGTCATTTCAACACTTATAGCTTGGACCCACAGTTCAGTGGTGGAGAATGTGGATTTGGTTCCTATGAATTAAATAAACCCACTTATGTGGTTGACCATGATGCTAAAGATGGATACTCTGGAATAAAAAGGTCCAGACTCACTCACTCTTCCATTCGGATTAAGCAACAGGAAGAACTCTGTGTAGTTTGTGGTGATAAAGCATCAGGATATCATTATAATGCACTTACCTGTGAAGGTTGTAAAGGTAAGGATAAAGTTAAAACAAAACTGAAGTCCTAGTGTTCACTGAAGAGTCATGGAAGTTTCGGCATGTAAGAATACACAACTAATGAATCGTTGAACGCTACATCAAAAACTAATGATGTACTATATGTTGGCTAATTGATCATTAAAAAAAAGAATACTCTTGGGCGCCTGGGTGGCTCAGATGGTTAAGCGTCTGCCTTCGGCTCAGGTCATGATCCCAGCGTCCTGGGATCGAGTCCCGCATCGGGCTCCCTGCTCCTTGGGAGCCTGCTTCTCCCTCTGCCTCTTTCTCTCTCTCTCTCTGTCTCTCATGAATAAATAAATAAAATCTTAAGAAAAAAAAAAAAAAAGAATACTCTTACTTTTCGAAGTGTGAAAAATAAAACCGGGGAGAGCCGTTGATACATTTAAAGGTGATCATCTGTGTCATAAAAGACATGAAAATGGAATGTAATAGTTTTGATTTAGTTTTTCATTTTTGATGAAAACTTTTGCCTTTAAATACAAAATTCAGTATTTATACAGCAGAAGGTTTCTGTGTTCTTAGATGAATCTGATATGGAATAGAAAATGATTTTTAGGGGGGCCTGAGTGGCTCAGTCAGTTGTGTGCTTGGCTCTTGGTTTCAGCCCAGGTTGTGATCTCAGGTGTTGGGATCATGCCCCCAGTGGTGCTCTGCACTTGGCTCAGAGTCGGTTTGTCCCTATCCTTCCCCCTCTGCCCCTTCCCCTCTACCTCTCCCTCTACCCCCTCCCCCTGCTCAGCACATGTGTACTCTCTCTCTCAAATAAATAAATAAAATCTTTTAAAAAGAAGAAAATGATTTTTAAAAATATCTGAATGTTAACTATTACATCTTCTCATGTGGTTGATACAATTCATGCATTAGAAGGGAATTTGAATTAAATGACTTCTATGATTCTATTTTAATTTCTTTGAATGCTTTTTTGAAAATGGGAGGTTTGCAAGTGAAGATCATCATTGACAATGAAATTTTCAAAGAGTGAAATAGTCCTTGATGAAGTTTTAAGGTTTTGAAACACTTCTGCATTGTTTTTATTTACAAATGCAACATTGGAACAGAACCTGGAAATGATTAGGCCAATGCAGCTCTTGGTAAACATGTCTGTTAGAAGTTCAGGGTGAAGATTTACTGTCAGAATCTCACAACTCACCCCTAACAAAGAATAGCCAATTGAAGACTGTGGAAAATTAGGTACCATCTTTATGAATAGAATAGCTGGGCAAGTATTTGCTTATTCTTAAAATGCAGGGCCCTGATGTTAAAACTAGATGGAAGAAGGGGCACCTGGTTGGCTCAGTTTAGCATCTACCTTCAGCTCAGGTCATGATCCCAGAGTCCTGGGATGGAGCCCAGCATTGGGCTCCCTGCTTAGCAGGGAGCCTGCTTTTCCCTCTCCCTCTGGCCCTCACTCATGCTTGTTCTCTCTCTCTAGTAATCTCTCTCTCTCTCAAATAAATAAATAAATAAATAATCTTTAAAAAAACTAGATGGAAGATGAGGCATAGTTCTGGAAAATTTAAGCTGAGTTTTCTATTTCCTTCGATGAATCTAAATCACAAAACTCTCACTCTCAAGTGTGTCTACAGAAAAAAAGGGTATCACAAGTCTCTAAGAGGGGCATTGACAAAGCATATCAACTTTACTGCTTGGAATGGATTAAGAGGAAGATAGCAGGGGTTATTGCATAGGAATGGGGAATGAAAGAGGAAGTAGGAAGGGGGACTGCTATGCATGGATTTAAGAAGTGAAAGGGAAAATATAGACACCTCCCCCAAAACACACACACACACGCACATGCACACACATACACGCACATGCACACACACATACACCACGGCCTATTCAATTTTTCAGAGCAAAAAAACCTAAAAATATTTTCTCACCTTTGGGAGTGCTCAAAAAGGAAGAAGGACAGAGGAGTAAGTTTCAAAGAATATCTCTTCCTATTTATGGGTTGAGGTGGAAATACGAGGAGAGAAGAGGTTTTCCTTACACTCTTACCAGAGCATATATTCTTTCAAGTGCACCTTGAGAGATGCTTCATGGAATCTTGATATTCTGTACAACATAGTTGTAAAAATGCTTTTAGATGGTATATTATAACCATAATAAAATAAGAAGTTATCTTTTTTTATTATGTTATGTTAATCACCATACATTACATCATTAGTTTTTGATGTAGTGTTCCATGATCCATTGTTTGCGTATAACACCCAGTGCTCCATGCAGAACGTGCCCTCTTTAATACCCATCACCAGACTAACCCATCCCCCCACCCCCCTCCCCTCTGGAACCCTCAGTTTGTTTCTCAGAGTCCATAGTCTCTCATGGTTCGTCTCCCCCTCCGATCCCCCCCTTCATTCTTCCCCTCCTGCTATCTTCTTCTTCCTTTTTTTTTTTTTAACATATAATGTATTATTTGTTTCAGAGGTACAGATCTGTGATTCATCAGTCTTGCACACTTCACAGCGCTCACCATAGCACATACCCTCCCCAGTGTCTATCACCCAGCCACCCCATCCCTCCCACCCTAGAAAGTTATCTTAATGTGATGGAACTATTTTGTTCAATTTCCACATGTGATTATTGAAAGGAACAACCTTGGATTAGAAGATATCAATCATAAGGGAATATAAATGTATATTAAACTAAATCTTATTGATGAAAAAAACATTTTATTGAAATAATTTAGTTATTTCAATTAACTCTACTAGGAAGGTATATATTAATAAAAAAACTAAAAATACCTAATAGTAAAATTTTAAAAGTACTTTTTTTGTCATTAGGTTTTTTTCGACGTAGCATCACCAAAAATGCAGTATATCGTTGCAAGAATGGTGGCCACTGTGAAATGGACATGTACATGCGTAGGAAATGTCAAGAGTGCAGACTGAAAAAGTGTAAGGCAGTAGGAATGTTGGCAGAATGTAAGTGTTATTGTGGACTTTGGGGGTTCTTTTTTTGAGGGGGATTTTAGTTTTTCTTACCTTATTGACAACATAATGCATTCCTCAAGTTATCATTTTGAGCATTAACGTATTTCTCTAGATTGAAGCTATTTCTCTAGCAACTGATAGATTAGGATGACTGGTAACCAACCTAGATATTTTTCCATAAACCGTGTTCTATACTATATTGCTCTAATTTTGGCAATATTCAATATGTTCTTCTTCATTGGAAATCCTTGTATTTTCATATGACTTAACCTTAATTTATATAATGTATCTATAAAAAGCAGAATTTTAAATTAGTAGTCCCCCTTCTTTGGTCTTGTATCTTTAGAAGCCTACATGATAACTAGGTATGTAGAGCCTACTAACAACTCATAGGTGTCAAAACCCAACTCAACAGGCAGAAGTACTTAGGCTGTTTTGAGTTCCTTCTATGTTCACAGTGTTTTTAGCTTATAGATTACATGAGGTCATGTAATCCTCAGAGTAGTACTAAGATTTTGGCATTGTTTCCCCAATTCCTCCTATTTCCCAGGGCTCAAAATGTCATGGTGATTTCAAAATTCATTTTCTTAATAAGGTACTATTAATGTTTTCTTTTCATGCCTAATCTAGCCTTGTATAAACTCTTATTATCTTGCACTCTTACTGTTATATTAATTTCATGGCTATTTCTTCATTATCTCTTTTTAGTTCAGTCTACCTTCAACTGCTATGAATAATACTCTTCAATTTTTATTAAGTTACACTCCTGTTCAATAAACACCAATGCAATATTCTGTTTATATTATTCTGTTTATTTTAATAAAATCCAAACTCCTCAAAGTTCTTGACCGAAAGGATTCCTATTATTTAAAATTCCAGGGTTGGGGGCACCTGGCTGGCTGGCTCAGTTGGTGGAACGTGTGACTCTTGATCTCAGGGTTGTGAGTTTGAGCCCCATGTTGGGGATAGAGATTACTTAAAAATCTTAAAAAAAAAAATTCAGGGTTGGAATAGATCTTAAGGTTATCCTGTCCAACCAGCCTGAATCCTTTACTTTATCCCTGTCTGAGAATGCTCAGGCTGCCATAACAAAATACCACTGTCTTGTCTTATTAGGAAAAAATCGACTTAGCTCATTTAACAAAATCACAAAATATTTTCTTGACCTTATATAAAAATCAAAGAAAAAAGCTCGTAGATAAGGTAGTTGAATTTCTATATCAATTGATATTCTATGTTTCCAAGATATGATGTGGAAATTTCTCTAACATAAAAAGGTCTAAATTTATGGTTTGGAGATGCAAAATCGGTTTTTAATTTATGCCTAGGATGACTATGTACTTTTAAGTAGAGGGTAGTTATGGATGGAAAAGGAGAAAGTAATGTAGTAAATTTAAACGCTGTGTACATACTTGCCAAAAAAGGAAGGTTCTTTGTGAAAAGACAAGTCTATAATAATATATGTGTACAGTGTAAGACAATTTTCATTGAATCCTATAATGTTATCTGCCATTCCTAAAACATTTTATATGAATTTTGTAATATCACAGGTTTGCTCACAGAAATCCAATGCAAGTCAAAGAGACTTCGAAAGAACTTTAAACAGAAGAATAGTTTTTACTCTAACATCAAAATGGAAGAGGGAAGAGTAGACAACAAGCTTGTATCATCCACCACTAGATCTGGAAAAGTGGCAAGACTCTTAAAAAGTTTCTTTTTTCTTTAATGATGACATGTCTTGCTTAATACAAATTCATTATAGTTTCCCCCCTGTGTTTTCTTATAGATTCAGGAGAGCATGGAACTAACTCAAGAGGAACATCAGCTCATTAATAACATTGTGGCTGCTCATCAAAAATATACAATTCCTTTAGAGGAAACAAAGAAATTTGTATGTGTTCATTAATGGCAAGAAATAATTTATAACTAATTATGTTAGAAAACAATAGCATAAACATGAAAGTTAAAAATTTAAACAGTTAGTTGAAAGAAATAAAATCTATTACTCTCATTTCTTTTTGTTGGCTAGCTGCAGAAGTATGCAAATCCTGAACTGAGCTTCTTGCGACTCTCAGAAACAGTGGTCCTACACCTACAGGGGTTAATGGATTTTACCAAGGGACTCCCAGGTAATCACTTTACCTTTGGAAAATAATTTCATACTACTTGATTTTTAAAAAGTTCCCTGTTTTAAAGACAAGGGACATTTTAGGAAAACAAAACCCTGTATTTCTCCACCAAAGCTGCTTCCAAATGCAAAAACATGTTCATTTTGTCTACTTTAAACAATCAGGTGTGGGGGAGTGCCTGGATGTCTCAGTTGGTTAAGCACCCCACTCTTGATTTCAGCTCAGGTCATGATCTCAGGGGCATGAATTCTAGCCCCACATTTTGCTCTATGCTGAGCATGGAGACCGCTTAAGATTCTCTCTCTCCCTCACCCTCTGCCCCTTCCCCACCTCTCGTGTGCACTCTCTCTTTCTCCCTCTCTAAAAACAAAAAAAACCAATCAGGTGATTGAAAATATTAATATTTAAAAATATTCAAATGACTCCAAAGACTTAGAGCAAGACACATAATATGGTTGATTCTAACTTTTAATGTTTTGAAATTGTTTTTTTATATAAAACATGAAACAAATAAAATTGCCTGTATAATATGAAAAAAATCAAGCTACACTTGGCTAAAACTTACCTATTTATATGCACAGATAACTCATTGTAAAAATAAATTCTTTGAGGCTAAACTTTGTTTAATTTCCTCTTGTCATATGGAAGTATTATTATCTAGTTCTGATGAAAGGGCTCTAAAATATTACCATGTGGAATCAAGAATTTTGTTCATATTTGAAATTACAGATCGTGATTATCCTAAGGAAACATTTAGGATTCATATTATAACTAAATGAAAAATTAAATCTTATACCTGAAAATTATCTTTTCATTACTGATTTCAAACAATTATGTGATCTTTTCTTCAAGGATTTGAAAATTTGACAACTGAGGACCAGACTGCATTATGCAAGGGATCAAAAACTGAAGTGATGTTCCTTCATGGGGCCCAACTTTACAGTCAGAAAGAATGTCTTTCATCAGCTTCTGAAAGTAAAAAAGGCCAACCAACTTAATCTTAATGTTAACAGTTACTATTAAATACAGCAACAAATTATATAACATTATTTTTTATTATATTTTCACTTTACTAGTTAGTATAGGAATAAGTACTTCATAATAGCTTTTCCAATTCATTGGTCTAGCTTTTGCTTTTCTTTAAAAAAAACCAAACAGACCTTTTTTTAAAATTATATGGCATCATGGAAAACATTTTTGCAGGGTTTTCTACACAATATTTATATAAAATCTGAACTATTAATCTCGGTTCATATTCCAGTAATGAAAATTATAAAGCTACCATTTGTTGGGAATATTTCCTGTCTAACAGATTAGAGAGATTGGATTTACTATCTGTATAAAGATTTTTTAAAAATCAGACTTTATATTTTTCCCTGTTGCTAGGTACCATGAGAGTATCAGATCATTCAGATCATTCACTGAATTGTCACAATCAGAGTGATAATAGAAGTGTTATTTATTCTATGGAAACATTTTGCAATGAAGACTGTCCTCCTACTACACTGACTGGTAATATTACATACAATACAAAATATTATATTGGATGGAAAAAATTGGTCAGATATAATGTTTCATTATATTATGCTGCTTTGAGAAAAGATGATAATGGCCATATGTTTGATTATGCGCTATTGTCTGATGAAAATACATTTGATATTAATCTTTTTAGGTATTGCTGAAGAATTTATTACCACATTGTTTTACTTCTACAGAAGAATGAGTGAACTTAATATTACTAATACTGAATATGCTCTGCTTGCAGCAACAACTGTGTTTTTTTCAGGTAAAAACCATTCAGAAGAAAATATTTGGATTAAGACTGGCAATCAGATCATGATGTCTGTGGCTATTATATCATTCACTGATGCCAAATGTTAACAATTTTATTTTGTCAAAATTTTCTCTTCGAGAGAATTCTCTTCAGCTTACGAACTTGCTGTAATTTCTTGCATCTTAAAAAAAGCCTTCTTGACCTCTAATCCCTTTCAGCTATTTTCCCATTTCTCTGTTCTACTCTACAGAAAAAAAATTTTTTTGTCTGTACTCCTTCCTTCATTTATCTCATCTCATTTGCTCCTGAACCCACTGCAGTCAGAGTTTGTCCCCTTCTTTCCATTCTACCATAATTTGTCAAAGATCTTCAGTAATCTGGCATTGCTGATTCCGGTTTTCAATTCTTAGTCCTCATTGTACTTGACCCATCAGCTTCATCTGGCAGAGCAGATCACTCCTTCTCTCTTGGAAAACTTTCATCACTTGATTTCTGTTGATCACTCCCTCCTTGTAGACACTCTTTTCCCCCACCTGATTTCCAGGACATCACACTCTCTTGATTTTCCTCCTCAGTGGCTGAGATTTCCATCTCCTTTGTTAATTCCTCCTCATCTCCCACACTGATAAATGTTAAGAGCGACCTAGGGCTCAGTTCTCTTTTCTTCTACACTTACTTCCTTTGAAATTTCATCCTCTCTCATGGCTTTAAACACCATCTACATGTTGACAAGTCCCAAAGTTATATAGCAAGTTGGACTGTTCCCCTAGGCTCCACTAAATAGCCTACTCAAGATTTCAATTTGTAGTAGGTGTATCAAATTTAACATGTCCCAAGGTGAACTCCTGATCTCTCCCTTGATCCTCCTATATTCTTCCTCCATGTTTACTAAATGGCATCTCCATCCTTCAGGTTACACAAGCCAAAATTTGTGAAGTCATCCTTCACTACTTTCTTTCTCTTATACCCTATCAAATAGGCAACACCTCCTGTTGGCTCTAGCCTCAAAATATATCCAGAACTCAACCACTTCTTACTGTCTCTGTCCCTGCCACCCTAATTCAAACTAGTATCCTTTTTTGCTTTCCTGTTTCTGCCCTTGCCTCCCCAGAGTCTATTCTCTATATAGTAGCCAGAGTTGTTCTTTTGAAACGTAAGCTAGATCATTTCATTTCTCTGCTCATAATCCTTTCATGGTTTCCTGTTCTACACAGATTAAAGCCAAATTCTTTCTATTATTGCCTACTACTGTCCCTTTTGCTCACACCACCACAGCCACATTACTTTTGATACATATTTTACTTGAAAATGTCAAGCTGGCTCCTGCCACAGGTTGTCTTGTATTTGACAAATATGCTTGGAAAGCTCTTTCCCCAGGTAGTTACATGCCGCCCTCCTTCATCTCAGATCTCTGTTAAATGTCATCTTACCTCTGATTATCCTTTTAAAAATAGCTTCACCCTGAATTCTTATTCCTTTCTGTTTTTCTCTATAACACTTATCATTGTCATATTATATTTTTATTTAAAATGTGTATATATCTCTTTTCTCACCCACTCCTCCCAAACTCAGGATATAAGCTTAAAGAGGGCAGGAAACTGTGTCTGTTATGTTCGCTGCTGTATCTCCACCACAATGCCTGGATAAATAATTGCTGCCTAACCATTAAGAAATTCTTGGTTGGTTCTTATATTTTATAACTAGGTACTTAAGAAACTTGCCTTTTCCTTACTGTTGATCTTGAGGAAATTAATCTTTTTAAGTTTCAAGTAAGCTTGAAACTTGCTCTTATATTCTTACAACCACTTACTGACCCTTCTCTTCCTATTTGACTTTACTTCTCTACCTCATAGAGTACTATGAAGATTAAATAAGATATTGCTTGAAGTAAGTTACTTAGCATAATATCTTGCATATATTAAGGGTTCGGAAAATATTTGCTATTTTTATTATCTACAAACTGTATTGTTTTAAATTAATTCATTATCTTCTACTACTTTCCAGTATTCATTAAGATATATATGATGATGTTTTTCAGATCGTCCACACCTTAAAAATAAGCAACATGTGGAAAATATACAAGAACCGATTTTACAAATTTTGTACAAATATTCAAAAATTTATCATCCAGAAGACCCACAGCATTTTGCTCGTCTCATAGGGAGGCTCACTGAACTGAGAACACTGAATCACAACTACTCAGAAATACTTAGCACTTGGAAAGCAAAGGACCCCAAATTGGCTAGTTTACTCTCAGAGAAATGGAATTTGTATTCACATTGTTGAAATTTAGAATGTTGTTGTGGTTTGCCTTAAAACTTTCTAATTCTAGATTGTTGACTCTATCATCATAGGATGACTGATTTGAAAAACAAACAGGATTGCTAGGTTACCAATATATCACCATAAAATGGACATCATCAGTGCTCATCAAATTTTGTGGGATATAGGATGAACCACTAGAGGGACATCTAGGATTCTTTTCAAGATTTGACTCAAAGGAGCAATGACTGTTGTTACTGCATGGTTCCTTCAAAAGGGAATAATGCTAAATAGAGTTCTTATCTGAAGAAACTCTACTTTTTTCCTTTAGTAGAAAAATGGAATGAAAATATACAGATTATAGACATGAGAAAGGCTATCTAGTGGAAACAATTGTAATTAGAATAAAGGTAGTTTATTACCCTCATTAATTAGGCCAGATTGATGGATAAAGAACATTTTAAATTTATTCCTGTTATAGCATTTTATGAATTATTAAAGAGGAACAAAACTTTGTTCAACTCTTACCTTTTCTTAATGTTTTTAAAAAAAGAAATATTTTTAAGTCCACATTTTAAAAATCTGTGATGGCCAGATATTGAAAAAACTTAAAATGACAAATCATTAAAATGTTTTAACATACATTGGGAAATTTAGCACAATTTACTGCTCATTCTGGTAGACAATATTTTGACATTTTTGTCAATATGCCTTTTGTAGAAAAAATGAAGTTCTTAAAAACTGAAATCTTTCCACAAATATTTTAATCCTTCTAAAGATAGGAAGGCTATTTAGTAAGAATAAATTTCATGTGAAATGCATGAAATTGAGAAATTCTATGGTGGCACTATTGTTTTGAAAGACTGGGTGTAAGTAAATAAAATACTGTAAATTTAAGTTAATTTAATACTAGGAGAAGTCGCATTTTGGTTTTCAAGAAAGAAAAAAAGACTAGTTCAATTTTTTTAGTTATAAAACTTAAAAAAACTGGAATATTGAATTTATATCCTCAACGTCAAGAAGATCTTATTTAAATTTATTAATTATTGCCCCCACGGTGCATCTTGGGCATAAACCTGAAATCATCTCTTGGAGGGAATATTTTGTCTTTTTTAGGGTATCTAGACTGTTTCCTTAAAATGTAAAATGAAGGACTTAACCTGGATCAAAAATTTTTAAATTTTAGCAGTAACTCTTATGTCTCATAGGTTAACTTTATACAAAACTGGTTATTTAAAAATATTACTTAAGCCCTTTGGAAATCAATTATAGTACCTGGAGAAGTTTGAAAACAAAGTCAAATGTGTTCAAAATGGAACTCGTTATCTTATTGCTCAAACCTAGGTACTTAGTACCACAATATTTATTGTATTTTCTCGCCCCAGCTTGAAGCCAAGCAGTGAGACTTCTTTCACGGCTTACTATGAAAAAACAGCCATCAAATCCTATTAATTTTACTTCCTAAATATCTTTTACGTTTGATGCCTCTTCATCTCCATTGCCACTGTCACGGCTCAGCTCTTCACACCTTACCCAGCCTATTAAAACTGTCTCCCAAACTCCAGTCCGATATGCCCGCCTAAGCCATTTTTCATAACGACAGATTTTCTTCTGAACTTGATCTTGCTTCCCTTTCTACTCAGAACTCTTCAAGATCCCCATCCATAAAGGCTAAAATCCAAAAGCCTTTGGAAGGCCTCATATCTGCCGAATCTGCAGTCTCATCTCTTGCTGTTTTTCCACCTCTCCTCGACACACCTACGCCACACTACTTGGACTCACTCTCTCTTGTACTAATCTCGCTCACAACCACAGGGCCTTCGCCTACCTTCCCTCAGTCAGGAATTCCCTTTCCCCATTGACTATGTAGCCCACTCTCTCTCTAGTCACTCTCATTCTCGAGGGAAGCCGTAAGAGAAGCCTAACACCTCTCTGTAGCCTCTCCTGACTCCCCAGGCCACAGCAAGCGCCACTTTCCCTGTGTTCTAACCACCCTTTCAAAATTACCACCTATAAATGATTACACCTGGCTATAATTATCTGCCCATCTGTTTCTTCCCTAAGACTGAACTCTTGGACGACGGAAATGGATTTTTCACTCTCCGCTCCAATCTATCACAGCACTTGCTAGTTTTCCTTGCATTCTCTGACAATAGCAGAAGCTTAAAGAACGTCTACGCTGAGGAGAAACAGAATCCCGCGAAGAATTGTTACCAACGTAAAGGAAAATCTCGCGAGAATCGGAAGCCGGGCAAACTCTCGCGGCTGACCGTTATTTAGCCGTTAAACAGCCGTGCGTCCCGCCCTTCCTGGCTGGACGCTGAGGTGGAGCGATTCCCGCCTTTTCTGAGGTTCGGAGGCAGAAGCTCTAATTGATTCTTTTTGCTGTCCTAATAGACAGCAGGTAGCAGTTCGCGTGGGCACCGAGTCCATGGTTTCCCCCTGAATCTTGAAAGGTAAGGGCAGGTGTACTTAATTCCTTTCTTGACGACGGAACCCGGAACTGGGCAATGATTTGATTCGATTCCGCACCTGCAGCACTTGGCCAGCGGCCCCCCTCCACCCCCCCACCCCCGAACACCTCCTCGGTAGCCGGTAGCCCTCTAAGAACTTACGGTACGTCTCGCGGCTGGGTGATGCAATTTACCAGGGCTGGTGGAGGTAGAGCTTTCTTTTCGGGTTGTCACAGTGAGGATACCTCGGAGTTTCTGGCTTGTCTAGGTCGCCAGCGTGGCCATTGGTGGTGGTAGATGGTGGGAACAACTGTGGGGTGTTTTGACTTTGACCGCCCAGTGATGTGACGCTGCGGACTCAACAGTGTAGCAGAGGTTACTCCTGCTCCTTTACATAGCATTTGTTATACAGACATCGCCTTTTAAAATAAAGCATAAAGAGTGTATTAATGAAACAATGTAAAAACACTTTTTCCCCCCTGCCTTCTGGGGCAATAGATAATTACAGCTGGAAGAGAGAAAATGGAAAAGCAAAAGCCTTTTAAATTGTTTGTACCACCAAGATTAAGTAGCAGTCAAGTATCTGCAGTGAGACCTCAGAGTTTGGGAGGAGATTCTAATTTCTTCAAGGTAAATTTGCATATGAATCTTGATTTGACTATTCTTCAGGTAAGGAGACACCATGTACTTTCTTACTGGTGTTATTTTATCATTTTTTTTTCCCAGCAAATGTGGCCTGGTTTACCCAAGAATTTTAAACAAGTTTATTTAAAATTAAAAAAAATTTTAAATCCAATTTACTCAACAGTGTTATATTAGCTACAGGTGTACAATATAGTGATTTCATACTTCCATACATCACCCAGTGCTTACCACGAGAAGGGCCCTCCTTAATCCCCATCACCTATTTCACCCACCCTTCTCCCCTTTGGTAACCATCAGTTAGTTCTCTATAGTTAAGAGTATGTTTCTTGGTTTGTCTCTTCTCCCCCCACCCCCATGACTGTTTATTTCTTTTTTTGTTTTGTTTTGTTTCTTAAATTTCACATAGTGAAATCACATGGTATTTGTCTTTTTCTGACTGACTAATTTTACTTAGGATAATACACTCTAGCTCCATCCATGTCATTGCAAATGGCAAGATTTCATTCTTTTTTATGGGTGAGTAATATTCCATTGTGTATATACACCTCATCTCCTATAACCATTCATCAGTCGATGGACACTTGGGCTGCTTCCATAATTTGACTATTGTAAATAATGCTACAATAAACACAGGGGTCATACATCTTTTCAAATTAGTGTTTCCATAATCTTTGGGTAAATACCCAGTAGTGGAGTTGCTGGATCATAGGGGAGTTCTATTTTTAATTTTTTCAGGAACTCCATACTGTTTTCCAGAGTGGCTGCACCAGTTTGCATTCCCACCAGCAGTTCATGAGAGATCCTTTTTCTCCACATCCTTGTCAATACTTGTTGTTTCTTGTGTTTTTCATTTTAGCCATTCTGACAGGTGTGAGGTGATATCTCATTGTGGTTTTAATTTGCATTTCCCTGATGATGAATGATGTTGAGCATCTTTTCATGTGTGTGTTGGCCATCTGGATGTCTTCTTTGGATAAATGTCTATTCTTCTGCTCATTTTTCAATTGAATTATTTGTGTTTTGGGTGTTGAATTTTATAAATTCTTTATATATTTTGGATACTAACCCTTTATTGGATATGTCCTTTGCAAGTATCTTCTCTCATTCAGTAGGTTGTTTTTAGTTTTGTTGATTGTTTCCTTCACTGTGCAGAAGCTTTTTATCTTGAGGAAGTCCTAATAGTTCATTTTTGCTTTTGTTTCCCTTGACTCAGGAGACCTATCTAGAAAAATGTGGCTATGGCCGATGTCAGAGAAATTACTGCCTGTGCTTTCTTCCAGGATTTTTATTGCCCAAGAATTTTGAATAGTATTGCCTCGAATGAATAATGAGCATACTTAATGTTTGTGAGCATCGTTCATTTAAAAAAATAATCACCGCCTCTGTAGAACTCTGGATACATAATGAGTCCTGCTTATTTGAATCCTCCCTCTGTCCTTAAATGACTTGAGGCAATTTGTAAGACATATACAATGAAATAGCAAGATACAAAAACATATTAAGAGAATATTAGGGTCAAGGAAAAAATAAGAAAATTTGGACAAATATGTTACCATACTAGTAAAAATTAGTGTCTGACTAAGCTTAAAATTTGGCTTTGAGCCTCCTGGTTGCCAGGATAAAAAAAGAAATTCACTTATATAACAGAGTTCTTATCAGAAAGGAGGAATTATACCAAGTTTCTTAGGTTAAACAGCTTTTACTGCTAAATTATTTTTAAAATTTCTCTGTGGAAGTTTATATTGGAGATGGAATGAAGCAATGAATATTTCAATTTTACATGCTGTAGAAAAATTCCTATGGTCTGTATAGCTAAGAGTATAATATTAAAATGCTATTCAGTGAAGACAACTCTCAGTTTTATTAAGGGAAAGATCATAATGAAATTGAAGAAAAGTAATATATTAAGCTACTAATTAAAATTACTATTTTTCTTGAATACTTACAAAGCATATATTTTTTGCTTTTTTACATAACAAAACCACTTGATATTTTAAATATTATATATACCTTAAAGGATTTACAATTGAAGTCACTTCTTTAAGCAGATGCATATTACATATATAATTACATATTACACTGCTAGTTATCAGAGTGGTTTGGAACAGTATGTTTAAGAACTTCTTTGTGTTTCTAGAGTTTCAACAAATATATTGAAGATGATTTTAGTTTTCCATTTGCAATGACTAATCTCTCCAAAAATGGGGAAAACATTGATTCAGGTAAGAGACTGGAAAAGCAATGTATCACTATATATAGAAGTATTTTTTACATACACATTGCTAGATATTGAAAATATAAGTATTATATTGAGAGCCATGACATTAAAGTTAGATATAATACTTAATATAAAAAAATAAGATGTTGGCATATTTAATACCAGTTGTCTTTTATCTTGCAGATCCTGCTTTACAGAAAGTTAAGTTTTTGCCCATGCTTGAACAGGTCAGTTAAGTATAGGGTACATAGATATAATCTGTTTAGGTATTGAGTTGCTTGTTTGAGAACGGAAAAAAATTCTTGTTGGATTATTAGTCGTCAGTACTTAATTGCTACTATTTGGAAACTCTCATCAGAAATATTTTCTTACAGGAAACACTTATTCATTTTTTTTAGGTTGATAATTCTGACAGTTGTCCCTACCAGGAAGGACTAAAAGACTCTGATTTTGAGGTCAGAAGATTTCCCATCTATATTAAATTTCTTGTAATTGGAGTATCATTTATTATTGTTTGTATATCTCTTCCTTTTTGAAGCTTCTAAAGGATTGAAATTTGGTTAATGTTTTAAGTTCTATCCTTTATTTTTTATTTTTTAAAAAGATTTTACTTATTATTTGACACAGAGAGAGAACCCAGCAGGGGGAGCAGCAGAGGGAGAGGGAGAAGCATGTGGGGCTGATGTGGGGCTTGATCCCAGGACCCTGGGATCGCTTAACGACTGAGCCACCCAGGTGCCCAAGTTCTATTCTTTAAAACCATTTTTCCCCCAGGTGCCCAAGTTCTATTCTTTAAAACCATTTTTCCCCCTTTGTTTTTCTTTTAAAGTTGCTGAAACACTAGGCTTCTGCATTTTCCTGGGTTATGCAAGCATCCATTCTTTTGGGGCAATTTAATTTTGAACTACAGAGAGCAAGAATAGAAGAGGGAATGTGGATACAATATGTGAAAAGGCTGAGACTCAAACCACTATTTTACAAACAATCCTTTAATTAATAAGTATGATTGTTTGGCTCATTTGCTGTCTAAAGAATTTATATAACTTGCGGTACTTTTTATTTTGGTTATAAAAAAAATCATTCTTACTTATGGCACGTAGATGTCTTGAAAACAAAAAAGAGGCACGCCTTGGTGGCTCAGTCAGTTAAGGGTCTGCCTTTGGCTCAGGTCATGATCTCAGGGTCCTGGGATGGAGCCTCACATCACATCAGGCTCCCTGCTCAGTGGGGAGTCTGCTTCTCCCTCTGCCCCTCCTCCCCCTTGTGCTCGCTTGGGCTCTCTCTCTCCCAAAAAACAAAACAGAAATTCTAGGGCACCTGGCTGGCTCAGTTGGTAGAGCATGAGACTCTTGAGTTCAAGACCCATTTTGGGTATGAGTCTACTTAAAAAAAAAAAAAAAAATTCCATGGCTTGATAAAGTGCTGTATGTCTGTTGCTGTGATTATAAATGTATCACAGAATTTAAAATATGGAACTTAACTCATGTATTTTGATAACAAAGAGCTATCAGCAAGCAGAAATCTGTGATTTTAAAAAATATATACTGGCATTGGGCGCCTGGGTGGCTCAGTTGGTTAAGCGACTGCCTTCGGCTCAGGTCATGATCCTGGAGTCCCTGGATCGAGTCCCACATCGGGCTCCCTGCTCGGCAGGGAGTCTGCTTCTCCCTCTGACCCTCCCCCCTCTCATGTGCTCTCTCTCTCTCATTCTCTCTCTCTCAAATAAATAAATAAAATCTTTAAAAAAAAATATATATATATATACTGGCATTTACCTTATAATGTTGAAATGGATAATGCAGGAAATCCAAGTAAAAGCTAAATAAAACTTTAGAATAAATGAAAGCTAGATCTTGTGTTAACGATTTTTTGTCATTATATTTTAAAATTCATGTCCTTTAGGTAATCTTCAAACTGTATAACCAGAATGTTTCAAGGCCATTGTAAAAATTTATAGATATCATGTAGAGTGACTTATTTTAGCTTTTAACCAGCCAGATTCTCTCATTGACTAAACTATTTCCAATATCTGGCTTAGGTACATTTTCAAGGTATTAGATTTTATTCAGTAGGGTATAACTTAGTCAAGTGACCAGTAACTTTAGTGAAGTAGCTAATACTGCTAATAACTTTTAAAGAGTTAATGTAGTTTTCAGGATGCTATTAGGGCATAAATTGAGGCAAGACTTGTTCTCAACTATTAAGATACTATATTACTCATAGATATTTTAAATAGGCAGCTGTAGTTTTTAATTGTTCAAAATTTTATTTTTTTTTATTTTTTATTTTTTAAAGATTTTATTTATTTATTTGAGAGAGAGAGAGAGAGAGAGCACATGAGAGGGTGGAGGGTCAGAGGGAGAAGCAGACTCCCTGCTGAGCAGGGAGCCCGATGTGGGACTCGATCCAGGGACTCCAGGATCATGACCTGAGCCGAAGGCAGTCGCTTAACCAACTGAGCCACCCAGGCGCCCAATTGTTCAAAATTTTAGTCTAACCACTCTTTTAAACCTATCTATCTCAACAGAATTCAGAGCCAATGAGCAGACTATATTCAAAACTGTATAAGGAGGCTGAAAAGATCAAGAAGTGGAAAGTAAGTGTGGAATCTGAATTGAAGCAGAAAGAAAATAAGTTGCAAGAAAATAGAAAGATAATTGAAGCACAGCGGAAAGCCATTCAGGAACTACAGGTATAATGAGATTTGGAATTGAAAATGTAGTGTAGCAGATTTTATCATATTACTTTTAAAATAGAGTATTTCAGTGATGTGGATTTTAAGGACAGTGGTTTTTGAATTTTTACTGATACTGTGTTTCAACTTTAGGATGAGCACAGAGGACAAGTTGCACAAAGCTTAGTGTAAATGATTAGGGAAATAAATTACTTTAGATAAAGATTGATTTAATGATTCTAATTATAAACTTTTAATTTTTATTCCTATTACTGATGATTTGTTTAATATAAATGTCTTTTATTAATTGGAATATGACATTTATGGATTTTATATTTGGAACTATTTAGCTTCAGTTTTGTGGCCGAGTGAAAGAAAAATGTTGAGAAAATGAAACATTGGGATAGGACAAAGATAAAACATTTAAAAATACTTAGGGAAGATAATATTACATTAAAATATTGTTGGATACTTTTTGGATATGATTCGGCAAACTTGATTTTAGATCTATGAAAGTGAGATCCATATTTTTATGGGAAATCCATAAGCTGTGACACAAAAGTTTTTTGTGTGCAAAGAATTCTTATACTTCTTAGTTAGCAAAGAAATGCTGCTTAATGATTGTACTCTTTATTTTGTTAAGCAAAATGTGATGAACTGTTCTTTTTGTTTTGTAAATTAGTTTGAAAATGAAAAAGTAAGTTTGAAATTAGAAGAAGGAATTCAAGAAAATAAAGATTTAATAAAAGAGTAAGTAATAATTTAATGAAATTGTTCTTTCTAAATTTATTCCAGATTTATTAAAATGATTTCCAGAAATTTATTGAACTTAATATTCTGTTATGTAATATTAACTTATATATAGAATTCTACCTGGGTACTGTGGAAGAAGGAAGAAATACTTATTTTACGTTCTTGTATTTGGCAAACAGTGGTCACTGACTAGTAATTTCTCACTTTTTAAAATGTCAGGCGGGAGAAAAACCATTATTTGGTATCAATAGGTATCTGATAAAAAATCCTGTATCTACAACTCCCTATGTATATTGTCTACCTTTCTGTTTGTTGCAACATTTTAGGTGCAGCATTTGTAAAATAGTGCTCAATTTAGTTACAAGGTAATTCCTACTCTCAAATTCCTGTTTTTGTCAGTGGCCTAATGATTCTTCCATTAATGTTAGCTTAAAATTTTAGTGTCCTCTTTAGCTTTTCCTTTCCTTTGTTCTAGGCAATAGCTAAGCCTTATTTTATACCCTTATTACCTCATTCAGATTATATCATGTAGAATTTAATAGAAAAATGTAGTTGTTTATTTCGTCTGCCAAGTAAATATTGAATAGTTAGAATGTAATGTATGGGTCCCTGAAGAGTGCAAAATTTATTTATTCCTACATGTTTAAGTTAAACATCATGGCTTTAGAAGATCTATCACTTTGTCAGTGAAGTTGCTGATAAATGAAAAAGGCTCTTAAAACAGATTGTTTTAGTCTAATTGAAAGACAACCTGTGGGGGTGCCTGGCTGGCTTAGTTGGAAGAGCATGTGACTCTTAATCTCCGGATGGTGAGTTTGAGCCTAATATTGGGGTTAGAGATTACTTAATTAAAAAAAGACAACCTATGACTTCCCAGATAAAATTTAAATGCTAAACCTCAATTTTTTCCTTGCCTAATTGAGGTTTGGTTATTAGGGAGAAGGGAGAGAGAAGAGAAAGTTTCTAACATTGTGTGCCTATTGTATATTTGGTACTTATGGTCACTTTTGTATGGGTATATGATTGTTTCTATAGTATCTTATAGGACATCTAAAGTCTACTGTAGCCCTAATACCAGTATTTGATAGCTTGTGAGCTTTCTTAAGACTGCTGTTGCCTCCACTGATGAACAGTTGAATTTTTGTTAATACTGTGACTGTTTAGTGACACAGTATAGTTTAAGGTAGTGTAGTGTGACATAATATAGAATTTATGCCATCTCTTTGAGGTGAGAGGGAGTGCATTTATTTTGGGCATGATTTCCTTCTATTTTAAGCAGTTTCAGTTGTGTGTCCGTTTTGGCCTCAAATACTGAATTATCAATTGTCATCTGAAGGAACCTAACATTAGGTAAGAGCTTTGTCAAAATATAGGTGAGAAACAAAGTTAAGGTAGAGTGACTTGATTATTGGATGACAGATTTAATATAAAGTCATATAAATAATATAAAGTAAATATAAAATGAGCTCAGGACCAGCTCATTCACTGATCATGACTTTCTAAAAAGGATGTAGATTTGAAAGAGACTGGGTATTTCAAAACCATACGCCTGGCCTGTAATAGAAGTTTGAGCAGGAATAGACACTTTGGTTTATTGACATTTTTGAGCAGGAAAAGAGTTTTGAGATAATTTAGATAATTTTGGAGGCATTTTTTTTTTTTAATGGAGCAGGACCTTAAATATCTGATTTCCACCATTAGATGTAATAATAGTCTCAATTTTCAAATTTTAGCAGTCAAACCTGAAGCATCTACAGTTACATATTTTCAGAAATACCCTTAAAAAGCAACATTTGATTTTTGTTAGACTCCTAGCTGGGATTTGTTTAAGTAATTTGATGAATTAAACCTGTCAAGCCCTGTAGCATGCATATGATGGTGGTTGTTGTCAGAGAAGGCTTTCTAAAGATGAGGATGTCTGAAGGATGAATAGGAGTTAGCCAGGAGGAGAATTAGAGGTTGCTACTCTAGCATTTCATGACATGCTAAGGAGTTTTGATTTTTATGTTGAAGTGGAGGTGGAGGGATAGGGGTTGCAGAGGGGTGGGCTGAAGAAAGACTGAGTGGTTATAGATATGGCTCCCTTCAACAAGAACAGCTTTAAGTATAATTTAAAATCTTGTGTATCCAGTTAAGATTTCATTTTGAAAAAGGATTTTGGTTCTAGGGAAAAAAAAGTTTGAAAATTGCTGCAGATGGCCATTTGGAAGCCAGTGAAGAGTTTTAAGAATTCTAAAATTGAGACATTGTGAGAACATAGTAGACTTGAATAAATATTTTTTTTGATTGGATGATTGCTTGTATATGGAGTATATGGCTGGTTTTATGTCAGGTTGTGCTGTTCAAAGGGTCTTTGTGGTTTAGGGGAACATATTGCTAAAGGCACTTTTGTCCTCTACCCCTCACCATAAATTAACAGGAAAAGGCTGAAGTTGTTTTTCAAATTGTAATTGAAGAATTAGATTTATGGACACTTGTTTTGATTTTTACAAAACCAGTAACAAAAAAGTCCCTCTCTAGACCAGTGGTTCTTAAGTTTTAGCAAGCATCGGAATTAACTGCAGAGCTTGTTAAAACATATACTGTTGTCCTCTGCCCCCCTACCAGAATTTTCTGATTCAGTGGAGTAGGGCTTCAGAATTTGAGCTTTTAACAAGTGATGTGGATGTTGCTGGTTCAAGGATCATCTTTTGGGAACTACTGCTCTGTACTAGAGAACAGTCTTAGGCTTTGAAATCCAAACCAAACCACCCTTTCTCTGACTGGCTTATTTCACTTAACATTATACCCTCTAGATCCATCCATGTTGTTGCAAATGGCAAAATTTCATTCTTTTTTATGGCTGAATAATATTCCAGTGTGTGTGTGTGTGTGTGTGTGTGTGTGTGTACATATATGTATATATTGTATTGCATTGACTCTGTAAATTGTTTTGGGTAGTGATATATATATATATATATGTGTATATATATATATATGTGTATATATATATATATATATATACACACACACACACACATACATACACACACACACACACCACATCTTCTTTATCCATTCATCTATCACACACTTGGGCTGCTTCCATAATTTGGTTATTGTATATAATGCTGCAATAGGAGTGCATATATCCCTTCAAATTAGTGTTTTCATATTCTTTGGGTAAACTGGGTCATAGGGTAGTTCTATTTTTAATTTTTTGAGCAACTTCCATACTGTATTCCACAGTGGCTGCACCAATTTGCATTTCCATAGTGTAGGAGGATTCCTCTTTCTTCACATCCTTGCCAACACGTGTTGTTTCTTGTGTTTTTCATTATATATGACCATATATGCATGGCTTTATTTTTGGGCTCTCTGTTCTGTTTTGTTGATTTATGTGTCTGTTTTTTTTTTTTAAGATTTTATTATTAGAGAGAAGAGCGAGTGAGTGAGTGGGGGGAGAAGCAGAGGGAGAGAGACATGCAGACTCTGCACTGAACGTGGGGCCTGATGCAGGGCTCAATCCCACAACCCTGAGGTCATGACCTGAGCCAAAATCAAGAGTCGGATGCTTTACCTACTGAGCCACACAGGCACTCCTATGTGTCTGTTTTTATGCTAATACCATACTATTTTTTTTTTTTAAGTTTTTATTTAAATTCCAGTTAGTTAACATACAGTATAATAATTAGTTTTAGGTATACAATATAATGATTCAACACTTCCATATAATACCTGGTGCTCATCACAACAACTGCACTCCTTAATCCCCATCACCTATTTAATCGAACCTCCCAGGATGCCTGGGTGGCTCAGTTGGTTGAGACTCTGACTCTTGATTTCAGCTCAGGTCATGATCTCGTTTGGGGTTGTAGTATTGGCCCTGCGTTGGGCTCTGTGCTCCACAGGGAGTCTGCTTGGGATTTTTTTCTCCTTCTCCCTCTGCCCCTCTCCCCTTTCAAATAAATGAATAAATAAAATCTTAAAAAAAAAATACAAAAAAACCTAACCTTCCATCCACCTCCCATACTATTTTGATTATTATAGTTTTGTCATGTAGTTTGAAATCAGGAAGTGTGATTCTTCCAGCTCTTCTTTTTCAAGTTTGCTTTGGCTCTTTGGTAATTATATACAAATTTTAGGTTTGTTCTATTTCTGAAAAATGCAATTGGAAATTTGGTTGGGATTGCATTGACTCTGTAAATTGTTTTGGGTAGTGTGATATATATATATATATAAGAAAAAATGTATATTTTTGGTCATTCAGATGACCAAATATGTATTTCTTATATATATTTGATCTTCATCTGCTATTCCTGATTCATAGTTTCCAAAATCCTTGGAATATCCTAAGTGCTGAGAGTGACAAAGGTATCTCTTGTTATGTTAATGAGGTGACTTTTGGATTCCACATAAAGATGGGGCTAGTTGCCAAGAGAACTAACCATGTGATCAGATGGTTGGAACTTTCACCCCCCCCCCTTCTGGAGGGGAGATGGTCTGGAGGTTGAATCAGTCATCAGCAGCCAGTGATTTAATCAATCACAATTATGTAACTAAGCCTCCATAAAAACCCAAGAGGACAAGGTTTGGAAAGCTTCCAGCTTGGAGAAGAGATTTGGGGAGAGTGGTGAGCTCAGAGAGCATGGAAGCTCCACACCCTTTTCCCATGCCTTGCCCTGTGCATCTCTTCTATCTGGCTGTTCCTGAGTTACATCCTTTTATAATAAACTAGTAATCTAACAAGTATATTGTTTCTTTGAGTTCAGTGAGCTGCTCCAGCAAATTAATCAAACCCAAGGAACCTCAGATTATAGGCAGTCTGTCAGATTCAGGTAACAATCTGAATTTGTGACTGGTGTCTGAAAACTAAGGAGTGAGTCATGGGAACTTTTGATTTATAGCCAGTTGGACAGAGAAGTACAGGTGAAACCTGGGCTTGCAACTGGTATCTTAAGTGGGGCTAGGGGGACAGTGGTTATGTAGGACTGAACACTTAATCTGTAGAATCTGAGGCTATCTCCAAGTAGATAGTGTCATAATTGAATTGAATTATGGGACACCCTGCTCGTGTCCCAAGAATTGCTTGTTGGTGTAGAGAATACCCCTCCCCACATTGAAATTGGTATCAGGACCCATTTAGGTAGTGTGGACATTTTAACAATATTCTTCTAATCCATGAGCATGGAATATCTTTCTATTTATTTGCGTCTTCAGTTTCTTTCATTAATATCTTATAGTTTTTAGTATACAGGTCTTTCACCTCCTCAGTTAAATTTAATCCTAGGAATTTGATTCTTTTTGGTGCAATTGTAAATGGGGATGTTTTCTTAATTTCTCCTTCAGATGGTTCATTATTAGTGTACAGAAATGCAATTGATTTTTGTGTATTGATTTTTTTATCCTGCAAACTTTACTGAATTTGTTTTATTCTAGTAGTTTCTGGTGGAGTGTTTAGGGTTTTCTATATATAATATGTCATCTGCAAATAGTGAGAGTTTTACTTCTTCCTTTCCAATTTGGATACCTTTATTTATTTTCTTGCCTAATTGCTCTAAGCCTTCCAATACTATGTTGAATAAAAGTGGTGAGTGTGGGCATTCTTGTCTTGTTCTGATCTTAAAGGAAAAGCTTTCAGCTTTTTTACTTTTTACTGTTGAGTATGAGGTTAGCTGTGGACTTGTCATATATGGCCGTTATTATGTTGAGGTACATTACCTTTATACACACTTTGTTGAGAGTTTTTATCATAAATGGATACTGAATTTTTTAAATTGCTTTATCTGCATCTATTGAGATGATCAGAGGTCATCTGATGCATGTAATGAAAGGCTAGTCAGAATGTTTAATGTTTAATGTTTTGAGAGTAAGACAGAATATTGCTGGGGTAATTAGTAAATGAAAAGCCAAACCCTCCTTTCTTATTTTTTTTCCCCTTAGGCAAAATATGGAACTATTTACTGAAATGTTATTGTTACCTATGTGGGTAGAAACTTGTTAATAACAGGAATTATCCTGTTAAAGGGAGGAAGTTACTAAATCATCTTGGCTAATAGTACAGTCAACCCATTTTTTTTCACATAATCATTTATGAGTAATGTGATATATATATTAAAATATAAGAATTTCTTTAAAAATTGTAACAATGTTTCATAACTTTTACATACAACTTTGCTTTGAGATCAGATTACACTTAGGGAGACTCTCTGCTTTCTTTCAGGAATAATGCTACAAGGCATTTATGTAACTTACTCAAGGAAACCTGTGCCAGATCTGCAGAAAAGACAAAGAAATGTAAATATATTTCTTGTTTTATGTGATTTTTATCAATTTATTATTATTGTAATGGTGGGGGGGTGGAGAAGGGAAGAAATTGTTTTTTTGCTTTTTGGAACCAATTTTGATTTGAACAAGTTATATGTGCCTCATTCATTTTCTTTGCATAAGTAGTAATTTGATTCTCAGTTTTTGAGCTTGGAAAGCTCAAAATTTTTTGAAAGATAATATATTTCAAAAGATACATACCTTGACATGACATTTGTAGTTCTTATTTCAGTTAAAATGTGATCTTGAGACTAACTTTCTCTTCTGTCTGGAACAACTAGCAAATTGAATTGATATATAGCTATGTTCATAATAGAAAATACTGGTAGAGGGCTATGCCAAAGGCACAGTACTTAAGAATAGTACAATGTTTATTTCTAATCTAAATAGAATTTTCAACTTTCTCCTAAAGAAAGAAACATGCTTTTAAAATATTTTACTAAGGTCATGGTATATATATATGAAAGTATTTTCATCTTATGCGTATTTTTATTTTACTTGTAAGAATTTTTTCATTTTGATGAAAAACCTAAAAATCTTATTTTCAAAAATAACAGTTTTATCTTTGTCATTACTTTGACACTAGCTCTACTTTGTTTCTTCCAATAATCTATTAGGAAATACTGTCTACCTGCTTTTTCAGGATAGCCCTTATTTTTCTTAGCTAAAATTTTAATATCACACAGCTTACTGCTTATGAGCTTGGGCTTAAGAGTAGACAGCTTATGCTCAAATTCAGACTTTCAGTTGCTGTCTACTTTACCTTGAATAAGTTATATAATCTCTCTGACCCACTGTTTATTGATTAATGAAGTGCCTCTTAGTGTTTTGAGAATTAAATTAATAAATATAAATTGCTTAGAGCAGTGCAAAGTGCTCAGTGTTAGCTATTCTTCTTATTTCCAGGATGCACTATGGCTAGGGTTTTTTATTTTTGATCCCTGCATATAGTACTTTACATTTGGAACTATAAATACTTACCAAAATGTAGCGCATCACTACCAGCTCCTCCATTAAATCATCCTGTTTACTCAACTTTCAATATTAGCTTTTCCCATCTAGGTATAAAGAGTGATAAAAAGTATACAGATGGGGGTGGGAGGGATCGTGTATTGACTGCTCTGCAGAAAGCAAACTGGGCCTTGGAGACAAGGCTGCTAGTTTTTTTTTCTCTGTTTAGTTTATGCTCTCTAAATCAGATCAGATGGTGGGAGAGGTTTGAAGAATCCTAACAAAATTTTTAGGTGATCTCTTTTTTTTTTTTTTTAAGATTTTATTTATTTATTTCACAGAGAGAGATAGTGAGAGCAGGAACACAAGCAAGGGGAGTGGGAGAGGGAGAAGCAGGCTTCCCGCTGAGCAGGGAGCCTGATGCGGGGCTCCATCCCAGGACCCTGGGATCATGACCTGAGCTGAAGGCAGATGCTTAATGACTGAGCCACCCAGGCGCCCCTAGGTGATCTCTTAAATGAACCAATGACCATATCTTGATGAAACATGTATATAGTTTTTCTTTTCTTAAGAAAGTCTTTAGGGGTACCTGTGTGGCTTAGTCGGTTAAACATCTGACTCTTGATTTTGGCTCAGGTCATGATCTCAGGGTTGTGAGATCGAGCCCCGTGTTGGGCTTCGTGCTGGGTGTGGAGCCTGCTTAAGACTCTCTCTCTCCCTTACTGCCCCTTCTTTCTCTCAAAAAAAAAAAAAAAAGTCTTTATATTTATTAACCTAAACTCAATCTAGATTCTTGCCTTAAGTCTTTCCTTTTGCTATTGTGATTTTTCTGTCTTATTTATTCATTCATCAGTTTTTTTTTTAAAGATTTATTTATTTATTGAGAGACCGGTGGGGGGCGGGGAGAGAAGTCCAGAGGGAGAGAATCCTCAAGCAGACTCCTTGCTGAGCATGGAGCCCCACGTGGGGCTTGATCCTATGATCCATGAGATCACTACCTGAGGATAAGTTTGCTTAACCGACTGAACCACCCAGGCACCCCTCATTCACCAGTTTATATATATATTTATTTATTTATTTTTAAAGATTTTATTTATTTATTTGTCAGACAGAGAGAGCACAAGCAGGGGGAGCGGCAGGCAGAGGGAGAAGCAGGTTCCCCGCTGAGCAAGGAGCCCAATGTGGGACTTGATCCCAGGACCCTGGGATCATGACCTGAGCTGAAGGCAGGCACTGAACCAACTGAGCCACTCAGGCATCCCACCAGTTTTTATTTTTATTTTTACTTCTTTATTTTTTAAGATTTTATTAGAGAGCGTGCGAGTGTGAGCCAGGGGAGGGGCAGAGGGAGAGGGAGAAGCAGACTCCCCACTGAGCAGGGAGCCTGAGGTGGGGCTTGATCCCAGGACCCAGAGACCATGACCTGAGCTGAAGGCAGCCACTTAACCCACTGAGCCACCCAGGCGCCCCTCATTCACCAGTTCTTAAAGTGCCTACTTTGTGTCATGAAATGTTCTGAGTGCTGAGGAAAACAGCAGTGAACAATTTCTGCTCTTAAGGAGTATGCATCCTAGTGGAGGGACACAGACCATAAATAAAAAAAATATATGTATGGTGATGATAACTGCTTAAGGAGAGAGTATTTTGGGATAGGGTGATTGGGGAAGTATTTTAGTGACCCTAATAAGTGAGGGAGTGAGCCATGTAGCCATTTTGGGAAATAGTAAGTGCAAAGTCCTTTATTTTTTTTTTTTTATTTTTTTATTTTTTAAAGGGAGGTAACAATCTTTGTGAAAGAAGTTTTTTTTTTTAAAGATTTTATTTATTTATTTGACAGAGAGAGAGAGAGAGAACACAAGTAGGCAAAGAAGCAGGTAGAGGGAGAGGGAGAAGCAGGCACCCCGCAGAGCGGGGAGCCCGATGCGGGACTCGATCCCAGGACGCTGGGATCATGACCTGAGCCGAAGGCAGCCGCTTAACCGACTGAGCCACCCAGGCGCCCCTGCAAAGTCCTTTAGATGAAAGCCTGTTTAATCTTTCAAGTCAATGAGGCCACTGTGTTGTACCTTTGATATTTCTTGCCTTGTGTGTATTTTTTATCTTTTTTTTTTTTTTTTTGTGCGCCATTCAGGAAAATGTCTTTTAATCTGTCTTTCAGTACATGAATTCTCTATTTCTAGTCTGTTTCTCTCTCTCTCTCTCTCGTTTTTCTAGTCTGTTTTTGAATTCGTCAGTTGAGGTCTTATTTTTTGTTACTGCATTTTTCTGGTTCTGGAATATTGGC
Organism: Halichoerus grypus; assembly: GCF_964656455.1. Classification (NCBI taxonomy): domain Eukaryota; kingdom Metazoa; phylum Chordata; class Mammalia; order Carnivora; family Phocidae; genus Halichoerus; species Halichoerus grypus. The sequence goes on along the minus strand of NC_135716.1, from coordinate 92,712,268 downwards.
TATTTTTAAAAATATCTGTAGTGTCACTTTTTATTTATTTTTTTAAAGATTTAATTTATTTGAGAAAGTGAGAGAGCGAGGACGAGTAGGGGGAGCAGCAGAGGGAGAGGGAGAAGAGGACTCCCCGGTGAGCAGGGAGCCAATGTGGTACTCAATCCCAGGACCTTGGGATCATGACCTGAGCTGAAGGCAGACACTTAACCAACTGAGCCACCCAGATGCCCCTGTAGTGTCACTTTTTAGACTTTCAGGTTTGTTGCTGAAATTCTTAAAAATTGACATATAGTTAACAATGTTATGTTAGTTTCAGGTGTATAACATAGTGATTTGATAGGTCTGTATATAATGCTATGCTCACCACTAGTGGTCCTTGCTGAAATTCTTAAGTTCAGCTTTTTATCTCCATGAACATAGTAAACATTGTTTTATTAAGGTTTCAGTAAAGTTTATTAAAGGGGTCTATTTCTGGTCTGTTCTGTGGATTCTAGGGGTTTGTGTACTTCATTATCTTTGATTATTTGCTTGAGACCTAGAATGATGTCACATTTTCCTAGTTCTTTGAATGTTGAACAGTTTTGGATTATATCTTGGAGATTTTGAAATTATTATGGTGTGAGATTCTGGGTCTTTTATTTTTTTTTAAATTTTATTATGTTATGTTAGTCACCATACAATACATCTTTGGTTTTTGATGTGGTGATCCACGATCCATTGTTTTCGTATAACACCCAGTGCTCCATGTAGTACGTGCCCTCCTTAATACCCATCACCGGGCTAACCAATCCCCCCCGCCTCTAAAACCCTGTTTGTTTCTCAGAGTCCATAGTCTCTCATGGTTCATCTCCCTCCAAATCCTCCCCCCATTTTTCCCTTCCTTCTCCTAGTGTCCTCCATGTTATTCCTTATGTTCCACAGATAAGTGAAACCATATGATAATTGACTTTCTCTGCTTGACTTCTTTCACTTAGCATAATCTCCTCCAGTCCCATCCATGTTGATGTAAAAGTTGGGTATTCATCTTTTCTGATGGCTGAGTAATATTCCATTGTATATATGGGCCCCATTTTCTTTATCCATTCATCTGTTGAAGGGCATCTCGGCTCTTTCCACAGTTTGGCTATTGCGGACATTGCTGCTATGAACGATGGGGTGCATATGGCCCTTCTTTTCACTACATCTGTGTCTTTGGGGTAAATACCCAGGAGTGCAATTGCTGGGTCATAGGGTAGCTCTATTTTTAATTTTTTGAGGCACCTCCACACTGTTTTCCAAAGTGGCTGTACCAACTTGCATTCCCACCAACAGTGTAAGAGGGTTCCCCTTTCTCCACAACCTCTCCAACATTTGTTGTTTCTTTCCCTGTCCATTTTTGCCATTCTAATTGGTGTAAGGTGGTATCTCAATGTGGTTTTGATTGGAATTTCCCTGATGGCTAATGATGATGAACATTTTTTCATGTGTCTGTTAGCCATTTGTATGTCTTCTTCAGAGAAGTGTCTTTTCATATCTTCTGCCCACTTTTTGACTTGATTATTTGTTTTTTGGGTGTTGAGTTTGAGAAGTTCTTTAGAGATCTTGGATACCAGCCCTTTATCTGTAGTGTCATTTGCAAATATCTTCTCCCATTCTGTGGGTTGCCTCTTTGTTTTGTTGACGGTTTCCTTTGCTGTGCAGAAGCTTTTTATCTTGATGAAGTCCCAAAAGTTCATTTTTGCTTTTGTTTCACTAGCTTTTGGAGATGTATCTTGAAAGAAGTTGCTGTGGGCGATGTCAAAGAGGTTACTGCCTATGTTCTCCTCTAGGATTTTGATGGATTCCTGTCTCACATTGAGGTCTTTCATCCACTTTGAGTTTATCTTTGTGAATGGTGTTAGAGAATGGTCGAGTTTCATTCTTCTGCATGTGGCTGTCCAATTTTCCCAGCACCATTTATTGAAGAGACTGTCTTTTTTCCATTGCATGTTTTTTCGTGCTTTGTCAAAGATTATTTGACCATAGAGTTGAGGGTCCATATCTGGGTTCTCTATTCTGTTCCATTGGTCTATATGTCTGTTTTTGTGCCAGTACCATGCTGTCTTGGCGATCACAGCTTTGTAATATAGCTTGAAATCGGGCAACGTGATGCCCCCAGCTTTGTTTTTCTTTTTCAACATTTCCTTGGCGATTCAGGGTCTTTTCTGATTCCATACAAATTTTAGGATTGTTTGTTCCAGCACTTTGAAAAATGTCATTGGGATTTTGATCGGGATGGCATTGAAGGTATAGATTGCTCTGGGTAGCATAGACATTTTAACAATGTTTATTCTTCTGATCCATGAGCATGGAATATCTTTCCATCTTTTTGTGTCTTCTTCAATTTCTTTCATGAGTGTTCTGTAGTTCCTAGAGTACAGATCCTTTACCTCTTTGGTTAGGTTTATTCTGAGGTATCGTATGGTTTTTGGTGCTATTGTAAATGGAATCGTTTCTCTAATTTCTCTTTCTACAGTTGCGTTGTTAGTGTATAAGAAAGCAACTGATTTCTGTGCATTGATTTTGTATCCTGCCACATTACTGAATTGCTGTATGAGTTCTAGTAATTTGGGGGTGGAGTCTTTTGGGTTTTCCACATAAAGTATCATGTCGTCTGTGAAAAGAGAGAGTTTAACTTCTTCTTTGCCAATTTGAATACCTTTTCTTTTTGTTGTCTGATTGCTGTTGCCAGGACTTCTAGTACTATGTTGAACAATAGTGGCGAGAGTGGGCATCCTTGACGTGTTCCTGATCTTAAGGGAAAGGCTCTCAGCTTTTCCCCATTGAGGATGGTACTCGCTGTGGGTTTTTCATAGGTGGATTTTATGAACTTGAGGAATGTTCCCTCTATCCCTATACTCTGAAGAGTTTTAATTAGGAAAGGATGTTGTATTTTGTCAAATGCTTTTTCTGCATCAATTGAGAGGACCATATGGTTCTTCTCCCTCCTCTTATTAATGTGTTCTATCACATTGATTGATTTGCGAATGTTGAACCGCCCTTGCATCCCGGGGATAAATCCCACTTGGTCGTGGTGGATGATTCTTTTAATGTATTGTTGGATCCTATTAGCTAGGATTTTGTTGAGGATTTTGGAATCCATATTCATCAAGGATATCGGTCTGCAATTCTCCTTTTTGATGGGGTGTTTGCCTGGTTTGGGGATTAAGGTAATGCTGGCCTCATAGAATGAGTTTGGAAGTTTTCCTTCTGTTTCTATTTTTTGAAACAGCTTCAGTAGAATAGGTATTATTTCTTCTTTGAATGTTTGGTAGAATTCCTCAGGGAATCCATCAGGCCCTGGACTCTTGTTTTTTGGGAGGTTTTTGATCACTGCTTCAATCTCGTTACTGGTTATTGGCCTATTCAGGTTGTTAATTTCTTCCTGTTTCAGTCTTGGCAGCTTATCGGTTTCCAGGAAGGCCTCCATTTCATCCAGATTGCTCAGTTTATTGGCATATAGTTGTTGATAATAATTTGTAATAATTATTTCTATTTCCTTGGTGTTAGTCGTGATCTCTCCCCTTTCATTCATAATTTTATTAATTTGGGTCCTTTCTCTTTTCTTTTGGATAAGTCTGGCCAGTGGTTTATCGATCTTATTAATTCTTTCAAAGAACCAACTTCTAGTTTCGTTGATCTGATCTACTGTGTTTCTGGTTTCTAATTCATTGATTTCTGCTCTAATTTTAATTATTTCTCTTCTAATGCGTGGCTTAGGCGTCGTTTGTTGCTTTTCCTCTAGTTCTTTAAGGTGTAGAGTTAGTTGGTGAATTCGGGATTTTTCTATTTTTTTGAGTGAGGCTTGATGGCTATGTATTTCCCCCTTAGGACCGCCTTTGCAGTATCCCATAGGTTTTGGACCGATGTGTTTTCATTCTCATTGATTTCCATGAATTGTTTAAGTTCTTCTTTGATTTCTTGGTTGACCCAAACATTCTCGAGCAGAGTGGTCTTTAGCTTCCAAGTGTTTGAATTTCTGCCAAATTTTTTCTTGTGATTGAGTTCCAGTTTTAGAGCATTGTGGTCTGAGAATATGCAGGGAATAATCTCAGTCTTTTGGTATTGGTTGAGACCTGATTTGTGACCCAGTATGTGGTCTATTCTGGAGAAAGTTCCATGTGCGCTCGAGAAGAATGAGTATTCTGTTGTTTTGGGTGGAATGTTCTGTAAATATCTATGAGGTCCATCTGGTCCAATGTATCATTCAAAGCTCTTGTTTCCTTGTTGATTTTCTGCTTAGATGATCTGTCCATTGCTGAGAGTGGAGTATTGAGGTCTCCTACAATTAACGTATTGTTATCAATATGACTCTTTATTTTGGTTAACAGTTGGCTTATATAGATGGCTGCTCCCATGTTGGGGGCATAGATATTTACAATTGTTAGATCTTCTTGTTGGATAGACCCTTTAAGAATGATATAGTGTCCTTCTGTGTCTCTTATTACAGACTTTAGTTTAAAATCTAATTTGTCTGATATAAGAATTGCTACCCCAGCTTTCTTTTGAGGTCTGCTGGCATGGAAGATGGATCTCCATCCCTTCACTTTCAGTCTGGATGTATCTTTAGGTTCAAAATGAGTCTCTTGTAGGCAGCATATGGATGGGTCCTGTCTTTTTATCCAATCTGCAACCTTGCACCGTTTTATGGGAGCGTTTAGGTCATTCATGTTGAGAATGATTATTGAAAGATATGAATTAATTGTCATCATGTTGCCTGTGAAGATGTTGTTTTTATAGATTGTCCCTGTAAATTTCTGTTGTATATCACTCTTGGGGTCTTTCTCCTTTTATAGAACCCCCCTTAATATTTCTTGCAGGGCCGGCTTAGTGGTCACATATTCTTTTAGTTTCTGCCGGTCGTGGAAGCTCTGCATCTCTCCATCCATTCTAAATGAAAGCCTTGCTGGATAAAGTATTCTTGGCTGCATGTTCTTCTCATTTAGTGCCCTGAATATGTCTTGCCAGGCCTTTCTGGCTTGCCAGGTCTCTGTGGATAGGTCTGATGTTATTCTGATGTTCCTCCCTCTGTACGTAAGGAATCTCTTCCCCCTAACTGCCCTTAAGATGGTTTCCTTGGTTCTAAGATTTGCAAGTTTTACTATTACATGTCAGGGTGTTGGCCTGTTATCCTTGATCTTAGGAGGGGTCCTCTCTGCCTTTAGGACTCGAATGTTTGTTTCATTCCCCAGATTAGGGACGTTCTCAGCTACGATTTGCTCAAATACATCTTCTAGTCCTCTCTCTCTCTCCACTCCCTCCGGGATTCCAATTATTCTGACACTGGAACGCTTCATGGTGTCACTTATTTCTCTGATTCTATTTTCATGGATTCTGAGTTGTTTTTCCCTGGCTTCCTCTTTTCCCTTTTTATCTATTATATTGTCTTCCAGGTCGCTTATTCTCTCTTCTGTCTCAGTTACCCTAGCTGTTAGATTATCTCGATTGGATTGGATCTCATTGATAGCATTTTTAAGTTCTGCCAATTCAGCTTTCATTTCTGCCCTTAGAGACTCTATGTTGCCATTAATTGATTTCTCCATTCTAGCCATTGTCTTCGCAATTGCTAGCCTGAATTCCATCTCCGACATCTTGGTTATATCTGCATCCATTTGTAAATCTGCAGCATAAGTCATAATCTCTGAGTGTTTTCTATTTTGGGGGCTCCTCCTCCTAGTCATTCTGTTGATGGGTGTTTGAGGGAATGTATAGAGTCCAAATTATTGACCAGAACCCAAGCAAGATGCACCTGTTTTCTTGGGACCTTAGGGTTGCTGGCCTCTTGTTTCCCCAGCCTGTCTTCTGCGGGAGGGGCCTGCCACGCTGTTACTCAGGCAACCCTGTTTGGACAGAGTTGCCCCGCCCCACTGTGGCGGGGGATGGGCTCAGCGGGAATCAGTTTTTGGGGCTTTTGTTCTCTGGCGGCTTTCCCTGGTGGCTTTCCGCATCTCTTCCGTGAGTCAGAGCAGAAGAGACCGTTTGCAACCCTCTGCCTCAGAGCAGAGAGACTGCAGTCTGTTCTTCAGTGAGCTCTCCAGGCCACACCGTCTCCGTTTCTGTCCCTGCTGCCATAAACTGCAGCGTCCTGGGTTGTGTGCCCCTCCGCAGCGCTCCCAGTCCTGCCTCCAGCCGGGGCACGTCTCTGCCCTTTGTGCTTCTAAAACCGCCAGCTGCTGCCAGTTCGTGCGGGCGCAACCCTGCCGCTCCGGGTTTCCACCCCGGGGGCTGCCCTAAAGTCCTTTCCCCGCCGCTACCGGTCTGCAAGTCTGTGCCCCGTCAGCAGCGCACAAGGCTGTCGCTCACCGGCGGTGTAGGATCCCCACGGCCAGGCACCCTCCCGCTGCCGTTTATCCTCTGGTATCTGCCCGCAGAATCACGGCTCCCCGCTTCGTACCTCGAAACCAACTGCCTGTGATATTCTGTTTGTAGAGATCCAGATCTTCTTACATCTCAGGCTGGTTTCGTGGGTGCTCAGAGTGGTCTGGTAGATATCCAGCTCAATTCCGGGGACCAGTTGAATAGGGTCCCCTACTCCTCTGCCATCTTCCCCCCCCCCCCGAGATTCTGGGTCTTTTAAAATCCCCAGGAGAATGTTTGTTTGTTTGTTTATTTTTTTAGCAGACTGTCAACTCAGGTTCAGATCATAAATTCTGTCTTGCCTTTGGTGTGCTGGGTTCTAATATCAGTTCAGTTTTCAAAGTCTTTGCTCTGCTGCTGTGGCTCTGTTTCTTGTATGCTCCACTCAAGATTAGGTCTGGGATGTGAATAGTGATTTATGTTAGAGTTCAGTTTTCAAAGCCTTTGCTATATTTGTTTTGGATCTGTCTCGTACATGTATATTATCCTTTCTTTCCCATGGGACTTGTACCAATTCAAGCACATAATTAGGTAATCCTCTTTTGGAGCTGTCTCTAAGATTGCCCCCTCATGCTCAGCCTTACCAGGGGCCCATTTCCCCTGTCCTTTTGCTAGAAATACAGAGTTTCTCTTGGGGTTTTGTCTGTCCCTGCTGCAGCTCCATTAGAGGGGCCATTCAGGACAGGGCTATGAGAGGAAAAAAAGAAAAAATCAGGATTTCCTTTTGCTGCTCATGTTTCCTGTTACAATTTTGCTGAGGCCTTATACTTTGGCTAATGCTAGGAGGGGAGATAGGAAAAACATTAAACAGGAAACTTACCTTCACATGAGTCACTTCTTTAAAATTTACTTTTTTCCCTAATCTACCTGCCTTTGCTTTCTTTTCAGAGTCCTGAAGTAGTTGCTTTATGTATTTCATTCAGAGTTTTTAGTTGTAAGCAGTGGGAGGGAAAGACTATAGTGGGGTTACTTCGTCTTGACTCGCACTGGAAGTTGGCTTAGTGTTTTTGAATTATAATCCTCAATCTATTCTTGGCCTGATGATTCATCATTATCTTTTTAGATCTTTGATTCTTTTAAGAATTAAAAAAAAGTCCTCCAGATTTTTAATTGTCTGCAGTAGGATGGTTGGTCTGAATTACTTAGCCATTACCAGAAAACAGAGTCCTTGATGCTTTTCTAAAATATAGATCAAATCATGTCACTGTCTAATTCCTTCAATGGCTTTCCATAATTTTATGGATAGCATGGTATTTGCCACTGCTCTCCACCTTGCCAAGTGTTCCCCCACCTGCCTCATATACACAGGCTCATGGAGAACTACTTGTTACTCCCTAAACAGATTGTGCTCCTGAGCTTTTGCATATATTTTTTTTATTGGCTGACTCTCTTTCATTCATCTCATTACCTCCTATTTGTCCTTCAAAATTCAGAATAAATATTACCACTCGGGAAGTATTCCCTAATTTTGCAGTCTGATTTAGATGCTCCTCTTCTTTCACTTAGTACCCTTAGTATACGTTTATCATATATTTATGAATTCCTTTAACAAATATTTATGGAGTGCCTACTGCATGCTAGACATCTTACTGCAAGCTTATGGGCAAAGGATCATATCTTGATTCAGGATAGTCAACATTTTAGATAGTGTCTTTGAAGATAGTTGGCAATAAATTAATGAATTAAATAAATCTGTTCTTAGACGTACCTTTAAAAAACCCTATTTATTTTTTTGTGATTGTTTTAAAAAAAAAAAACCCTTTAAATGGTTGTTTATTGCACGCAATATAGAAGATTTTGAATTCTTTAGCCTGCCATTTGAAGTACTGCATAAAGTTTTTTTTGTAGCCTTTGTAACCTAAATTAGTTGGGAAGGACTTTAAAGCTTTTGTAGTCTACTTACATTTCCATTGACTTACTTTCCTTTGTAGCATGTCTAACCAAGTGGTAGTCTTTTTTATGTTTGAATATATTCAGTGATGGAAACTCACTAACCTCAAGATTGTCATTTAAGGACGGCTCTTATTTTTATATTGAGCTGAAATCTCTACATAGTTTCTCTCTTTTTATTGTAATTCTTCTTAGAGCATATGGAAAAAGTCTAAGCCATTTTTTATGTGTTACCTCTTTAGACCTTTAAAGCTGGTTTCTTATCCTTTTTGAATCTTGTCTTCTTTAGCCTAGACATTTCAAGATTCTTCAGTACTTTTGTTATTTTGGTCGATCTGTTGAACATCTTTGTTATGGAGTCCAGATCTGTATGAGGTAATCTACTGTGTAACTTAATCTGTGTAAGGGACTATTCATTGTCTAATTGTAGATGTCTTTAATGAACTCCAAGGTCAGCTTATTTGGCAGTCACAATGCATTATAGGCTATTAATTAAAACCTTTTTAAATTTTATTTTTTATTTCATTCTTTGCCTGTACATTTAGATTTTTAGATACAAATAGCATTCTTTGCATTTATCTGTACTAGATTTAATCAGGCACACCTGTGTTTTAGTTATGTACCACTACTTACTAACTTTGGGATCCTGGCTAATAACAATTTTCTGTGTCACACTTCCCTCATCTGTGAAATGGGGGTAATCACAGTCCCATATATGTATACCAAGCTCTGTGTGTGTGTGTGCTTGATCCTTCTAATTCACAATTTTGTCCATAAAACCATTTCAATCTATGTATACCAGTCTTTCTTTAGCCCAGGAAAGCTTTATGGTATCTTTGGCCGCTGGTTTTTGTTTGGGCAATACTTACTATTTGTACGCTTGTCCTCAGTTCTTCTTTTCTCTAATTGTTTTAGTATTTGTTCCTCCCCTTCTATTTGTTTGTTTCCTATGTTTCCAATTTGACTTTTGAAGTATCATTTCTGTCTTGTCCCTCCTCTAACCTGTAATTCCCTTGTAGTCTAATTAGCTAATCCATTGTCCCTTGTATCTTCCTCTTTCATTGACTATATTTTCTTGGTTCTGTTGAGAATACTGGATAGTTTCCTGAAATTTTCATATGGATTCTCTAGATAGAATTCATTTTCAGAGCTAGGCTATTCCTTTTAACATCTCTCATGTTGTTTCCTTTCCTTAGACAATACTTTTTCATAGGCCTCATATAGGTTTTCTCACCATATATATCATTGAAAAAGGCAAGAACTATCCAGACTAAATAAACAAACTAGGTGATAAACTGACTTTAGTCCTAATTTACCTCCCCTGGTTTAGTAGTTGAATCCTCTTTTCATATTTATAGTTGCATGTCAGGTCACTGAACAGTTTCTAAAGTTTTCACCTTGTGTAACTCTGCCCCTTCTGCCTGGTTTTCTGGTACTCTAATAAATTTTGTAGAAAATATGATTCCAAGTAATTTTAGTCAACAAACTGAAGCATGCACTTTTACATTTTAAAATATGCAAAAAATCTTAATTTTTAATATCTCAAATCCTGATGCTGCTGACATAGAAGAAACTTAATCTTAGTAAATTTGAGAATTTTTCCCCTTCTCCTGGGGTTGTATCTAAATTTTGGGGTTTCAGTATAATACCATGTGGTAGAGAAGGGTATTTGTTTTTCAGTCATCTATCCATTGAGGTTTTCATTGTTTCAATTAGTATTCAGAAACTGGTGCACTTAGGTTGTGCTGAGTCATCCCTCATTTCTGTTCTCAGGGCCCATTCAGGCCTGCTGATTCTTTCTTCTTTATCACACTATGCTGGAACCCACAGAGTATTGGGACAAGGGAAACTGAAACTATCTAAGGCCCTAACTGTCTAGATATATTTCACAGCCATTTCTTCTCAGGTTTTGTCATCTTCCTAGAGCCCTACTGAAGACAGAAACAAACAAACAAACAAACCAGCACAGTCTCATTCTGCTCTTGGTTTGCCCAAACTATCTGGGGTTTTGGTGGTCCTCAACCCTGAGGCTTAGTCTTGTGAGCGTAGAGGGCTCCAGAACCTCTTCTTAAGTATCTGCCAGAATCTACTAAGCTCTCTTAGCTTCCCCTTTTATTTTTTATTTTAAAAAAAGATTTATTTATTTATTTGAGAGAGAGCGCGCACATGAGCGGGAGGGGCAGAGGGAGAGGGAATCTCAAGCAGACTCTACTCTGAGCACAGAAGCCGACTTGGGGCTCGATTCCAGTACCCTGAGATTGTGACTTGAGCTGAAACCAAGAGTCGGATGCTTAACCAACTGCACCACCACCCAGGCACCTTGGCTTCCCCTTTTAAAGGCTTCTTTCCACAAATTAGTAAATATTTCTTTGGTGCAGAGGTTAAGAACCTTCGTTCTGACTCATATATTTAAAGAATCTATAGTTTATGTTCTGACTCCTTACCCTAACCCCTAACACTGGTCTTTTGAAACCCAAAGATTTTTTTTTCTTTGCTTTTTGTCAAATCGGCAGCAAATGCTGAAAGTTCTAGTTGCCTGGACTGGGACAAAATAAATGGGTTGGGGGAGGAGGGGAGAGGGGAGAGGGAGGGAAGGTAGTAGGGAGAAGGTAGTGAGTGAGGTGGAGGGTGAGGAGATAGGTAGATAGATAGATCAATGGATAGATAAGTATCAAGAAGAAAAACGAAAAATGTAGACTTATATTTTTACAGTACTGCACATCACCACATTGGAACACTTAGCTACCAGAGTTCCTTTGTGCTACCTGTAGGACCTTGCTTCTGACAACTGTAAAGTACATCTATACGCATTTATTTTCTTTTCTGTAGTTTTATTTATCCAATTTCCAGGACTTTCATATTAGAAGAATGGCTGGAGGGTATTTTGAAAACACTGATGCTATTGGTAATGGGAAGATTGGAGATGTTGGCAATAGAATGCAGTTCTTTGGCACAAATAATTTCTGAGGATTAGAGAAGATGTATTGCAAAGTGTGTTAGGTAATGAATGAAACGGAATAGATGGAGAAGTATGAATTTATCTTTCTGTTCAAATGCTGATATGCTCTGCCTTTATTTCCTTAAATTTTCCGGCCCTTTCATATTCAGATGAAAATGGCTCAGTTCCTGTTTCATATGCTGTAAGTTCAGAGGACTCTCCATTATTTTTGAAAGTTTAGATACCTATATTCTTCTGAAGTTAGTTCATGTATCCTCTTTTTGATTATTTGGCTTCTCATTGACAGTTGAGTCTATCATAGCTGCTGTGTTCTTCTTTACGGCTTGTTACTGAGAATGTGGGACTGATACCCTCTTTAAATTTAATGTGCTTTGGGGGGCTCTTGGGTGGCTCAGTTGTTAAGCATCTGCCTTCGGCTCAGGTCATGATCCCAAGGTCCTGGGATCGAGCCCTGCATCGGGCTCCCCGCTCCACGGGAAGCCTGCTTCTCCCTCTCCCATTCCCCCTGCTTGTATTCCCTCTCTCACTGTGTCTCTCTCTGTCAAATAAATAAATAAAATCTTAAAAAAAAAAAAATTTAATGTGCTTTGGAAATAAGTCAATCAGAGAAAGACATGTATCATATGATCTCACTGATATGAGGAATTCTTAATCTCAGGAAACAAACTGAGGGTTGCTGGAGTGGTGGGGGGTGGGAGGGATGGGGTGGCTGGATGATAGACACTGGGGAGGGTATGTGCTATGGTGAGCGCTGTGAATTGTGTAAGACTGATGAATCACAGACCTGTACCTCTAAAACAAATAATACATTATATGTTTAAAAAAAAAAATAAAAGATAGTAGGAAGGGAAAAATGAAGGGGGGGAAATCGGAGGGGGAGATGAACCATGAGAGACTATGGACTCTAAGAAACAAACTGAGGGTTCTAGAGGGGAGGGTTGTGGGGGGATGGGTTAGCCTGGTGATGGGTATTTAAGAGGGCATGTATTGAATGGAGCACTGGGTGTTATACGCAAACAATGAATCATGGGACACTATGTCAAAAACTAATGATGTAATATATGGTGATTAACATATAAAATAAAATTAAAAAAAAATTTAATGTGCTTTGGGGTGCCTGGGTGGCTCAGTCAGTGAAGCATCCAACTCTTGATTTCAGCTCAGGGCTTCATTTCTTGAACTCTGCATTGGGTGCCGAGCCTACTTAAAAAAAAAAAAAAAAAAAAAGTAAATTTAATGTGCATTATGTGATGCTGGCCTCATTTGGAGGAATGATACAGGAACAACCACATTGTCTATTATTGTCTTATACCTTAATTCTAGTATAGAATAGAGGGGATCGTTGCTCAGGTTAAAAACCAGAAAAAAAAAATTGTAGAGGATTTATAGGGGATTTCTCTCTGGGCCACACCTATTCTTAACCTTGTTCTTTGTGTCTTGAGGTTTATCTTCCTTTCTGCTTCCTCAGAGGTAGAGCAAGAGATCAGAAGAGTGGGCTTTGCTTTACATGTGTACCCTATGAATTGTAAATATACAAAGGAAAAAATACTTGATAGAATAATTGTTAAATCTCTACTCATTGTAAAGGCTAAAACTGTAAATATATTTTACAAAGTTTGAATAAATTCATGGATAGTAATCCTATAAATAAGAGCTTTTGAGGTTGAAGTACAATCATGTCTCAGTGTGTCTTACCATGAAACTACTATGAAGTAGCTTATTTTAAAAATTTATTGTTGAAGTATAGTTGACATATAATGTTACATGAGTTTCAGATGTACAGCACAGTAATTCAACAATTCTATACTTTTGATGCTACTTTTAGAGACTCAGGATATACTAATAACACTTCACTAACACAGAATTTTAAATATTCTAATGTTTTCCTGAGGCATTTTGAGTATTATCTTGTTGGCATTATAATCATTTTAAAATTTAATACTGAAATATTTTATATTAATAATAGATGAATATGAACGAGAAGAAACTAGGCAAGTATATGTGGATCTGAATAATAACATTGAGGTAAGTGTTAGTAAAAAGTTAAATATTTTAAACAGAGGCATTTTTTTTTTAATTTAAATTCAATTAGCCAACAAATAGTACATGATTAGTTTCAGATGTAGTGTTCAACAATCCATCACTTGTGTATAACAGCGGCATATCTAAGCAAAGTAGAGTGATAGCTCTTCTTGATAAAGGGATTATTATTTATTTGTTGACATATGATTATATCCAATAAGATTCTTAAGGTTCTATACTAGGAGTGTTGTTTTGTTATTTAGTAGCTTTTGAATTTACATGTTAGTGACACCATTTAATTTATCAAATATTAACTCTGTGTCAGAGACTAGCATATTATAACATATACCCATTAATTTGAAAAAACATACAAAATACTCTTAATCTGTGTCTGGTTCCTGCTTACCTTTCTTATTCCATCCCTTTTGTTTACCACTTTGCTTCTCTGCTGTAGTTGTTCTTTTTTATGTTTCTGAAACTTGCTAAGCTCTTTCTGATCTTGGTTCTTTGACTTTGTTCTGTCTAGCACTTTTGTGTCCAAGATTTTATGCAAATTCATAAGCTTCATTCTCCTTTTTTTAATCCCCCTTACTACTTTATCTAAAATACCTTTCTATTCAATTATTTTCTATCTCCTCACCTCATTTAACTTTTCTGAAGAGCACTTAAAACTATATGACATTTATTTGATACACATGTGTATGTGTAAGTATTCTTCCTTACACTGGAATGTAAGTTAGTTCTAGTAGGGTAAACACTTTGTCTTATATCTCAAGTGCCTAAAACAGTGGTTGGCACATAATAGATAAGCAGTAACTATTTATTGAACAAATAAGTGAATTCATACAATTTTGCAAATCAAGATTTGTTGAATACTGAATGAACTCATGCTGCCAGATGATGGAAGTGTAATTTAGACTCTACTGGGGAAGGATCTCAGAGAGGTTATACTTTAGTGGGGGAAGACAGAAATTAAATAAGTAAGCAAAAAAATAAAATTATAGATTTTGATATGAGTTATTAAGTAAATGACTAGAGTGCCAACAATCATTTTGCTGTTTGGTATTATATAACATGTCTCCTGTGCCTTTAAGCATCTGGGAAGCCAATATAATAGGCACTTTAATGGGTTTTTGGTAAATTATTTAATTATTACAAGTTATAGGGATTTCATTATTCAAAGTTGAGTGGTTTTAAATCTAATCATGAGACAAATTTATTAATATTTTCATAGTTGGAAGAACCTATTTAAAATATGTAAGTATGATTCTTAAAAGTTGAACTTTATGTTTCAGAAAATGATAATAGCTTTTGAGGAACTTCGTGTGCAAGCTGAGAATTCCAGATTGGAAATGCATTTTAAATGTATGGATCCTATTTAATTTTCATATTACTCTACTGATGTTTATATTTTTATTAGATTCTTTTAATGTTTTCACAGCTTCAGTTTGATGCCCCAACTCTTTTAAATTTTGTATTCTTTTTGGTTTTGTAAGCCCCTCAAAATCTTGTGGAATGTGGCAGGGAATTGATATATGTTAAAAATACCCTTTTGGCTTCAAAGCTACATTTTCCCTGAAATCAAACTTACTATGATTTGTACTTAATTTTTTAGAAGTGTGATTTGGTCTTATTTTTACATTTTTTGGTAAGTTTTCATGTTAAAATAATAAGTTGACCCATGAATGACATGGGTTTGGCAGGTCCACTTATATTTAGATTTTTTTCAATAAATACAGCACAATACTATAAATGTATTTTCTTTATGGTTTTCTTTTTTTTTTTAATTTTTTTATTGTTATGTTAATCACCACACATTACATCATTAGTTTTTGATGTAGTGTTCCATGATTCATTGTTTGTGTATAACACCCAGTGCTCCATGCAGAACGTGCCCTCTTTAATACCCATCACCAGGCTAACCCATCCTCCCACCCCTCTCCCCTCTAGAACACTCAGTTTGTTTTTCAGAGTTATCGTCTCTCATGGTTTGTCTCCCCCTCCAATTTCCCCCCCTTCATTCTTCCCCTCCTGCTATCTTCTTTTTTTTTTTTCTTAACATATATTGCATTATTTGTTTCAGAGGTACAGATCTGTGATTCAACAGTCTTGCACAATTCACAGCGCTCACCATAGCACATACCCTCCCCAATGTCTATCACCCAGCCACCCCATCCTTCCCTTCTTTATGGTTTTCTTAATGCTTTTTTTTTTCTAACTTACTTTATTATAAGAATACAGCTTATAATACATATAGCATTCAAAATACATGTTAAACAACTTTATGTTACAGGTAAGGCTTCTGATTAACAGTAGGATATTAGTTTAGTTTTTGGGGAGTCAAAAGTTATACATGAATTTTCAACTGTGTAGGGGTCAGCACCTCTAATGTTGTTCAAGGGTCAACTTTATATATATTTAAAATCTGTTATTTTAGATTGGTGTGTTATAAAGAATAAACTCTTACATATGTACTATTGTAAAAATAATACAATTTTATTGTTATACTTTGATATTTTTTAAATTCACTGTTTTACTAAACAGAAAGTAGCAAGAAAATAGCAGCTAAGCTTGTTAGAAACCTTTGAAGTTTAGTATCTAGATAACTAAGCAGCTGTAATAAAATATAAGAAGCTTTAAATTTTGTTGTTATATAATTATGCTAAGATATTAAAGTATATCTGCTTTATTTTTAAAGTAAAGGAAGATTATGAAAAAATCCAACACCTTGAAGAGGAATATAAGAAGGAAGTAAATGACAAGGAAAAGCAGGTATTTTTAAAAAATCAACTCTGTATTTTTTGTATTTGCTAATTCATAAAATACTTAAAATTTCAAAAGAAATTATCTGCTGACTGCATGATAAATTTCTATAAGACAATTTTAATATTCTACATATTCAAATATTTAGCCTTTTGCCAGCAGAATTAATTTCCATTGCTTCAAACATGCATGCACTGAATGCCAGCCCTTTTTTAAAAAAAAAAAAAATCAATTGTGCAAGACTGTTGAATCTCAGATCTGTACCTCTGAAACAAATAATTCAATATATGTTAAGAAAGAAAAAAAGAAGAAGAAGAATGTAGCAGGAGGGGAAGAATGAAGGGGGGGAAATCGGAGGGGGAGAAGAATCATGAGAGACAATGGACTCTGAAAAACAAACTGAGGGTTCTAGAGGGGAGGGGGGTGGGAGGATGGGTTAGCCTGGTGATGGGTATTGAGGAGGGTACGTTCTGCATGGAGCACTGGGTGTTATGCACAAACAATGAATCATGGAACACTATATCTAAAACTAATGATGTAATGTATGGGGATTAACATAACAATAAAAAAATTAAAAAAAAATGAATTATCTACAGTATTTATATTAGTGGGTAATAGGACATTGTTGCAAAAATATTTTTTAAGAACTTTTGTTCAGATAAAAACCTTATAAAATGTAAAGATGATGATCATTGACCACTGAATCCACATTTTGCAGTTTATTTTGAAATGCACTTACTATTCATGACACCAAGGATGGGGAACTAAAATATTCTTTTGCTCCTTTCTATTAATGTCATATAGTGGAAAACTTGAAAACAATGAATCTGTGTTCTTTGATATTCACAAGAATGTCAATTTCAGGTTATTACTATGGCAACTTTATCAGTTTCAAGTCTATGCTTCCCAAATGGAAAAGGATTTATAGAAAGGAATCCTCTTCTATTTCCCATTTTTTCCAGAGTTTTTCTTCTTTGATTTGCCACAAGATACTTTGTAATGATAGATAACAAGGGTGAAAAGTTAATTGAAAGTACAGAGAAGATATTTAGAGTTTTCTTTCGGTTCTGGTTAAATTTATATGTTATGCTTGGATCTTTTGAAAGAGTTAACAGTTTTCTATATTTTAGCTGAACTTTTTTTTTTTTTTTTTTAAAGATTTTATTTATTGATTTGACAGAGAGAGACACAGCGAGAGAGGGAACACAAGCAGGGGGAGTGGGAGAAGGAGAAGCA
Organism: Halichoerus grypus; assembly: GCF_964656455.1. NCBI lineage: Eukaryota > Metazoa > Chordata > Mammalia > Carnivora > Phocidae > Halichoerus > Halichoerus grypus. The sequence goes on along the minus strand of NC_135716.1, from coordinate 92,695,029 downwards.
GGCTTCCCACTGAGCAGGCAGCCCGATGTGGGGCTCGATCTCAGGACTCTGGGATCATGACCTGAGCCGAAGGCAGACGCTTAACGACTGAGCCACCCAGGCGCCCCTTAGCTGAACTTTTAAACTAGATTTCTGAAAGAAGAAGACCTTTTTATTTTTTATTTTTTATTTTTTTTTTAAAGATTTATTTATTTATTTGACAGAGAGAGACACAGCGAGAGAGGGAACACGAGCAGGGGGAGTGGGAGAGGGAGAAGCAGGCTTCCTGCTGAGCAGGGAGCCCGATGCGGGGCTCAGTCCCAGGACCCCGGGATCATGACCTGAGCCGAAGGCAGACGCTTAACGACTGAGCCACCCAGGCGCCCCAGAAGAAGGCCTTTTTAAAAGTTAAAATTGCACGTATTATAAAGAACACAAAAGTAGAGGGAAGTGCTAAAAATAAAAAGCTTGTTGGAGTTCTGGGTGCATGGGCAGATGAAAATAGGGCAGTGAGGTTTTTCTGCCATCTTGAATCTGCGAGTCTTCAGCTTGTCTTTTTAAGTTTATCTTTTACCTTTTTCTTCACATGGGCTCTATATTCTAGTCATCTGAGTATTTTCAGTTCTCTGAATGCAGCATGATCTCTTGATCCTTTGTGTTCTTGTATGAGTTAGAATGTTCATTTTTCTGTATTTGCCTGATTAATTTCTACTTGTGTATCAAGATTCAATTCAGTACTCTGAGGATTAATTTTTGATTACATCCCCGAAGGCTGAGTTTTTCCTGATTCATATAATATTTTTGTCCTATTACTAATAATATTCAAGTATAGTTGTTATCTCCTGGTCTAGGCTCTGAGGGTTTTTTTTTTTTTTTAAATGCTTTGTAGTCAGTATATTGAGACATTCATACATTTCAAGAATTGCTTAATTCTGATATCCAGATTTAAGCTTGTGAACATCACTTTTAAACATAAAATTAAAGCTATTCATCATAATTTGCTATACTACAACATTAAATTACAGTTACTTCAGAGAATAAGTTAAATGGTTAAAAATAAGCCTGTAACATACCTTAAAAAACACCTTCCTATCTCATTCATGCAAATTAACTTCTCCACATAAATGTCTCTTCACTCTAAGTTATCCTGCTCCTGAAGTCACTACTCTGAAGCTTTTCATGGTCCAAAGAGAAGGAAAAAAATGTAACCAGGACTGATATATGTATTTAAAAAAAAAGATGGCACAGCAGAAGGGAATGCGGTTCTATAAGTGCAAGCCATCTTCAAGTAACAGTTGAGACAATAGAATAAATGCAGAGGCAGCACGATGAATCCCACTTAACTACAGACCAACACTTCTCTACAAATTAAGTTCTTTGTCTGATTGCCAGTTAAATACAGATTTTAACTTGATAGCTTAACAATTAAGGGTCATACACTGAAGTCAATATACACACCTAACGTTTCAGTTTGAGCTGTTTCGTATACATAGAGCTGAAATCTGTTACAATGTATGGTCTAACGCTAGTGAAAATTTTTTTAAAAGTAGTTTTTATAAGTATTAAACTTATCTTGCACACTGAAGTCATCATACACAGGGCAAAGTCAGAGCTTTTATATTTGAGTTTATTCTTCATTTAACTTTTAAAACACTACTGTAGTTGAATATTAAAACAAAAACAATAGCAAGTAGTGAGCTATGATTATAGTCCTTCACTCATTCATTACTGTATAAAATGCCAGCAGTGTTATTCACTGGCCCCATTAAGAGGTGTGACAGTGAACACCACCCCTGTGATGATGTTCATCATCCTCATATGCATCCCCATTGTGATGGCACCGTCTTTCCTGATTTGGATCAAAGTCCACCAGTTCGCCTTGGTCCATTTCATCAGTCTCTTCTACTTCCTTCCTCTCAGGTAGGAGTTTATCCAGCAAAGAGAGTTTATGAGGAGAGAGAAAGCCATTCTCAGGAAAGCTTACCTTAGATTTAATGATTAGACGACACTTCTCATATGGTCTACGATAAATTGGCAAGCCTTCATTTAGCACACACTTGATATCTCCATGCTTGACAATCTGACCTGGATGAGAGGTGATGATGATGGTTCGGTTGTCAAAAATAGATACTGGCTTTTGAAAGCCGCACAGTGCTTCAACCAGCTATATGTCCATACACGTGAAAAGGTCTTCTCGCTGAGTAAAAGCAGCATGGTCCTTCTGACCTAAAACAATGATAATATCTCCTTGTTCCAGTGCTGGTTCTTGGTCTCCTTCACCATGGAATGTTATCTTCTGGCCATCTTTCATACCTTTGTTGATATGAACTTCTAGAGTCTTCTCTTGAACTATCTTCCTTCCATTGCAGCTTTCACATCTATCTTGAGGGCTGATATGTTCCCCATGGCCCTGGCACTCCATGCACACAGATTGAATTTGCTGAACCATTCCAGGTCCTATGGGATGAATTCTTATTTTCTTTCCAGTACCTCCACGGTTGGGACAGCATTCTACTCTTTTCTTACCACCTCAGCTTTCGTATTTGTTGCAAATCACATTCTTTTACAGAGCTAGTTTTCTTTTTGCACCATTATATAAATCTTCTAAGATCACTGAGAGCTGATGTACAACATTTTTACCTCTCCTTTCTCTCTGTATCCTTCCTCCTCCTCCAAAAAACTTACCAAAGATGTCTATGGGGGAGCCAACTCTACCACCAGCTCCACCTTCTTTAATTGGGTGTTCCCCTCCTCTGTCATATAATTCCCTTTTCTTTGCATCAGAGAGCACTGCATAAGCTTGAGAAATCTGTTTAAACTTCTCTCCTTCATTTGGATTCTTATCAGGGTGGTACTTCAAGGCCAGTTTCCTGTAAGCCTTTTTCAGTTCTTCTTGGGTGGCATTGGGTTTGACCCCCAAAGCATCATAGTAAGTGGTTTCTTTCATCATTTTCTACAGCCGGTGACCTTGTTGAGGTCGGTGTGGGGGAGCGGGAAGGAGCGCGTTGCTGGGCGCAGCTCAGGCAGCTGCCGCTTCTCCGCTTCTCACCTTGTGTTCTGGAAAGTTCCCTAGGCTTTAAGTTTCTTTAAGTTAAGTTCCCTCCTCACTGTATACTCAATGCTTATTATGGTTTTTGGAACAGAGTAGGTGCTCCATAATATTTATGGAATAAACGAAACAATAGATTTTATTATATATCTTCTAAGTTCTAACTTAAAATGAACATTATAATATTGGGTAGATCATATTAGTTTAAACATTTATTGAATGAATGAACATTGTGCAAGCATGTACTAAATGCCCTGGCATAACCAGCTGAAAAGCATATAAACAAGTACATAAAATAATCATAGGTGGTGGTAAATGCTAAGGTGTCATATGTAATTTTTCATATCTCTAATGTATTACTTAAATATTTCATTTTAGGTATCACTGCTATTGCTCCAAAATACTGAGAAAGAAAATAAAATGAAAGATTTAATATTTCTGCTAGAGGAATCCAGAGATAAAGTTAATCAATTAGAGGAAAAGACAAGTAAGAATTTACATAAGAAAATATAACAATGTATCTTATGTATTACTCTTATTATATTTTAAATATTTAAAATTAAATATTTAAATATTATATTAAAAATAAATATTATATTTTAAATATAATAAGGCTTTCATTATAATTTTGTTGTAATGCTTTCCAGTGCTGTAATTCTCAACCTGGATTGGATCAGTTGGAGGAGGGTGTAATAGAGTCACTTAGGGAGCTTTTTCATTGTACATGTGCTCTTTTCACTTTTCCATACTCTCCCCTCCTTCAGGGTTTCAACAAAATGCTCCAAGAAAACAGGGATCTTTTTTCTTTTGTTTACTGATGCATTCCAAGTGCCTAGAACAGTGCCTGGCACACAGGACACTCAATAAATATTTCATGAATGACTGAATACACTGGGAACACTAAAGAGGGAGTATTCCTGGAGCAAGACATTTGGAAAGGCATTAGGGAAAATTGCTTGTTGAACTAAACCTTTGATGATTAAAGTTTTACTAGACAGTGAATTGGAAGGGAGGATCTAGGCAGAAGAAATGCCTTGTGCAAGTCCTAGACTGTCAAAGTTAGGGTATATTTGAAACACTGATTGGTGTGTCTTTATGTTAGAGAACTCAGTAAACAAGACTGGAAAAGAATAATTGGATCAGATTATGAAGAATCTTGAATGTCATGTTTAGACTATCTTACTGAATATTTTTCAAACTTGTTTAAGGCACTTGGAAGGCATAATACACTTGTGAAACACTGTGCACCTTTCAGAGCAACATATGGATTTTGTGATATTTGTCACTTTTCTCTTAAAAACATTCTTTTTTTCACATGACAAATAATTATCTAGTTCCTGTGTAACTATGTTGCTCATTTTTTCTTACTATCATTAATATATCCTGTACTCTAGATATCATGAAATTAACTTCCCCTATATTTTATATTCTTCCTATGTCACTATCATACTTTTGGCTACTTCCTCTACCCAAACGGAGGAGCCTCTTACCTCCACTCCAAATATTTTGCCTAAATTCCAGTGACCTCCTTATTCTTAAGAATGGCTTAGTCATTAGTCATCTGTGACTATGGGTGTCTTACAGGCAGGGACTCTGTCTCATTAAATATCTGTGTAACTCAGGGCCCAGCATATTGCTATGTACATAGTAGTCAAATAGTTGTTAGGATGAATGGATATTTAATCTTATCATATAAAACTGGAAATAATTTACTGGCAATAAGTAATTCTGTGTGATTCTGCAGACTCATAAGCACTGAAATGTATTCATTTAGGTTACTTTTTATTGTGTCCTATATGTATCTTTTATTCTTCTTTCATTTTGGAGATCTATTGATCTGTTTCCTAATCCTGCCTTCCGCTGTGTCTAATTTGCTTTTAAACCCATCTACGGAATTCTTAATTTTGGATTAATCATATTTTTTTCCTTCTAAAATAGCCATTTTATTATTTTTTCAAATTCCAATTCTCTGATTAAATTCTGTCTTTCTGTACATACTGTATGTTTCTATTTTTTTATTAAAGTATAATATGCAGTGTTACATTTCAGATGTACAGTATAATGATTCAATAATTTTATACATTACGCAGTGCTCACCATAAGTGTAGTCACCAAACAACATTACTACAATATGATTGACTGTATTTTCTATGCTATTCTTTTCATCTCCATGACTTGTTTTATAACTGGACGTTTGTACTTCTTAATCCCCTTTATTTATTTCATCCATCTCCCCTCTGGCAACCACTGAGTTTGTTATCTATATTTAATAGTCTGTTTTTTATTTGCTTGTCTTGCATTTTGGATTCCACATATATGTGAAATCATATGGTATTTACCTTTCTGTGTCTGACTTTATTTCATTTAGTATAATACCCTCTAGTTCCATCCATGTTGTCACACATGGCAAGATCTCATTCTTTTTTGTATGGCTGAGTAATACTCCATTGTGTGTGTATATATATATATATATATATATATATATACACCACATCCTCCTTATCCATTCATCTATTGATGGTCCCTTGGGTTAATTCCCTATCTTGGCTATTGTAAACAATGCTGCAATAAACATAGGAGTACCTATATCTTTTTGAATTAGTCTTTTTGTTTTCTTCGGTTATATATCCAGAAGTGGAATTGCTGGATTTTATGGTAATGCTGTCTTTAATTTTTGGTGGAATATTTATACTGTTTTCCACAGTGGTTGCAGCAGTTTACATTCTCAGCAACAGTGCATGAGGGTTTCCTTTTCTCCACATCCTTGTCAACACTTGTTATTTGTTGTCATTTTGATTCTAGCCATTCTGACAGGTGTGAGGTGATACCTCATTGTAGTTTTGATTTGCATTTCCCTGATGATTAGTGATGTTGAGCACCTTTTCATGTGTCTGTTGGTGATCTGTATGTCTTTTTCAGAAAAATGTCTATTTTTCTTTTTAAGATTTTATGCTCATTTTTCTTTTTAAGATTTTATTTATTTGACAGAGAGAGAGACAGTGAAAGAGGGAACACAAGCAGGGGGGCCAGGAGAGGGGAGAAACAGGCTTCCTGCAGAGCAGGGAGCCCGACACGGGGCTTGATCCCAGGACCCTGGGATCATGACCTGAGCCAAAGGCAGATGCTTAACGACTGAGCCACCCAGGGGCCCTCCTGTGCTCATTTAAAAAAAGAAGACTTTATTTATTTATCTATCTATCTATCTATCTATCTATCTAATTTATGAGAGAATGAGTGAGGGGAGGAGGAACAGAGGGGAAGGGAGAGGGAAAAAATCTTAAGCAGACTCCACACTGAGCACTGAGCCCAACTTGGAACTCAATCTCAAGATCCTGAGATCATAACCTGAGCTGAAACTAATAGATGCTCAACTGACTGAGCCACCCAGGTGCCCCAGGTCCTCTACTCATTTTTTAAGTGGATTGTTTATTTATTTTGGTATTGAACTGTTTAACTTCTTTATATATTTTGGATATTAATCCCTCACTGGACATGTCATTGGCAGATATCTTCTCCCATTCAGTAGGTTTCCTTTTTGTTTTATTCGTGGTTTCCTTTGCTGTGCAAAAGCTTTTTATTTTGGTGTAGTCCCAATAGTTTATTTTTGCTTTTGCTTCCCTTGCCTAAGGAGATATATGCATAAATATGTTGCTGAGATGTTGTGGATGGAACTAGAGGGTATTATGCTAAGTGAAATAAGTCAGTCAGAGAAAGACAAATACCATATGAATTCACTCTTATGTGGACTTTAAGAAATAAAACAGATGAACATAGGGGAAGGGAAGGAAAAATAAGAAAATTGAGAGGGAGGCAAACCATAAGATGCTGAAATCTAGGAAACTGAGGGTTGCTGAAGGGGAAGGGTGGGTTGGGGGAAGGGATGGACATTAAGGAGGTCACTTGATGTAATGAGCACTGGGTGTTATATGCAACTGATGAATCACTAAATTCTACCTCTGAAACTAATTTAAAAAATAAAAAAATAAAAATAAATAAAAATTAAAAAAAATATGTTGCTGAGGACAAACCCCAAGAGGTTACTGCCTATGTTTTCCCTTAGGAATTTTATGGTGTCAAGTCTCACATTTAAGTCTTTAATCCATTTTGTGTTTATTTTTGTGTACAGTGTAAGAAAGTGGTCCAGTTTCATTCTTTTAAATGTTGATGTTCAGTTTCCCAGCACCATTTATTGAAGAGATTTTTCCCATTATATATTCTTGCCTCCTTTGTTGTAGATTAATCGATTATATATGTGTGGGTTTATTTCTGGGTTCTCTATTATGTTCCATTGATCTATGTGTCTATTTTTGTGCCAGTACCATACTATTTTGATTACTACAGTTTTGTAGTGTATCTTGAGATCTGGGTTGTGATACCTCCAGCTTTGTTGTTCTTTTTCAAGATTGCTTTGGCTATTCAGGGTCTTTGTGGTTTCATTCAAATTTTAGAATTTTTTGTTCTAGTTCTGTTAAAAATACTATTGGTATTTTGATAGGAATTACATTGAATATATAGATTGCTTTGGGTAGTATGGATGTTTTAGCAATATTAGTTCTACTAGTCCAGGAGCGTGGAATGTCTTTTGTTTGTATCCTCTTCAGTTTCTTTCATCAGTGTGTTATAGTTTTTGGAGTACAGATCTTTCCCCTTCTTGGTTAAATTTATTCTTTGGTATTTTATTCTTTTTGGTGCAATTGTAAATGGGTTGCTTTCTTAATTTCTCTTTCTGCTACTTTATTATTAGTATATAGAAATGAAACCAATTTCTGTGTATTTTGTATCCTGTGATCTTACTGAATTAATTTATCCATTCTAGTGGTTTTTTGGTGGAGTCTTCAGGGTTTTTTTCTATCTATAGTATCACGTCATCTGCAAATAGTGAAAGTTTTGCTTCTTTCTGGCCAATTTGCATGCTTTTTATTTCTTTTTGTTGTCTGCTTGCTGTGGCTAGGGCTTCTAGTACTACGTTGAATAAAAGTAGTGAGTGGACATCCTTATCTTGTTTCTGATCTTCGAGGAAAAACTTTCAGGTTTTCACCCTTGAGTATGATGTTAGCTGTGGGTTTTTCATATATGGCCTTTATGATGTTGAGGTATGTTCCCTTTAAATCTACTTTGTTGAGGGCTTTTATCATAAATGGCTGTTGTACTTTGTCAGAAGCTTTTTCTGCATCTACTGAAGTGATCATATGGTTTTTATCCTTTTTCCTATCGATGTGGTGTAGTCACATTGATTGATTTGCGAATATTGAACCACTCTTGCATACCAAGAATAAATCCCACTTGATCATGGTGAATAATTTTTTAAATGTATTGTTGGATTTAGTTTGCTAATATTTTTTGAGGATTTTTGCATCTATGTTCATCAGAGATATTGGCCTGCAGTTATTTTTTTTGTGGTGTCTTTATCAGGTTTCAGTATCAGGGTAATGCTGGCCTCATAGAATGAATTTTGAAGATTTCCTTTTCTATTTTTTGGAATGGTTTGAGAAGAATAGGTATTAACTGGTCTTTAAATGTTTGGTAGATTCACCTGTAAAGCCATCTGGTCCTGGACTTCTGTTTGTTGGGAGTTTTTTGATTACTGATTCAATTTCATTGCTAATATTCGGTATGTTCAAAATTTCTATTCCTGATCAATTCTGTGAAGATTTTTTAAAAAAATTTTTTATTATGTTAATCCCCATACATTACATCATTAGTTTTAGATGTAGTGTTCCATGATTCATTGTTTGTGCATAACACCCAGTGCTCCATGCAGAACGTGCCCTCTTTAATACCCATCACCAGGCTAACCCATCCTCCCAACCCCCGCCCCTCTAGAACCCTCAGTTTGTTTTTCAGAGTCCATCGTCTCTCATGGTTCGTCTACCCCTCCGATTTCCCCCCTTAATTCTTCCCCTCCCGCTATCTTCTTTTTTTTTTTTCTTAACATATATTGCATTATTTGTTTCAGAGGTACAGATCTGAGATTCAACAGTCTTGCACAATTCACAGCGCTTACCAGAGCACATATCCTCCCCAGTGTCTATCACCCAGTCACCCCATCCCTCCCACCCCACCCCCCACTCCAGCAACCCTCAGTTTGTTTCCTGAGATTAAGAATTCCTCATATCAGTGAGGTCATATGATACATGTCTTTCTCTGTTTGACTTATTTCACTCAGCATAATACCCTCCAGTTCCATCCACGTCGTTGCAAATGGCAAGATCTCATTCCTTCTGATGGCTGCATAATATTCCATTGTATATATATACCACATCTTCTTTATCCATTCATCTGTCGATGGACATCTTGGCTCTTTCCACAGTTTGGCTATTGTGGACATTGCTGCTATAAACATCGGGGTGCACGTACCCTTTCGGATCCCTGCTTTTGTATCTTTGAGGTAAATACCCAGTAGTGCAATTGCTGGATTGTATGGTAGCTCTATTTTCAACTTTTTGAGGAACCTCCATACTGTTTTCCAGAGTGGCTGCACCAACTTGCATTCCCACCAACAGTGTAGGAGGGTTCCCCTTTCTCCGCATCCCTGCCAACATCTGTCATTTCCTGACTTGTTAATTTTAGCCATTCTGACTGGTGTGAGGTGGTATCTCATTGAGGTTTTGATTTGGATTTCCCTGATGCCGAGCGATGTTGAGCACTTTTTCATGTGTCTGTTGGCCATTTGGATGTCTTCTTTGGAAAAATGTCTGTTCATGTCTTCTGCCCATTTCTTGATTGGATCATTTGTTCTTTGGGTGTTGAGTTTGATAAGTTCTTTATAGATTTTGGATACTAGCCCTTTATCTGATATGTCATTTGCAAATATCTTCTCCCATTCTGTCGGTTGTCTTTTGGTTTTGTTGACTGTTTCCTTTGCCTTGCAAAAGCTTTTTATCTTGATGAAGTCCCAATAGTTCATTTTTGCCCTTGCTTCCCTTGCCTTTGGTGATGTTTCTAGGAAGAAGTTGCTGCGGCTGAGGTTGAAGAGGTTGCTGCCTGTGTTCTCCTTTAGGATTTTGATGGACTCCTGTCTCACATTGAGGTCTTTCAACCATTTGGAGTCTATTTTTGTGTGTGGTGTAAGGAAATGGTCCAGTTTCATTCTTCTGCATGTGGCTGTCCAATTTTCCCAACACCATTTGTTGAAGAGACTGTCCTTTTTCCATTGGACATTCTTTCCTGCTTTGTCAAAGATTAGTTGACCATAGAGTTGAGGGTCCATTTCTGGGCTCTCTATTCTGTTCCATTGATCTATGTGTCTGTTTTTGTGCCAGTACCATACTGTCTTGATGATGACAGCTTTGTAATAGAGCTTGAAGTCCGGAATTGTGATGCCGCCAGCTTTGCTTTTCTTTTTCAACATTCCTCTGGCTATTCGGGCTCTTTTCTGGTTCCATACAAATTTTAGGATTATTTGTTCCATTTCTTTGAAAAAAGTGGATGGTATTTTGATGGGGATTGCATTGAATGTGTAGATTGCTCTAGGTAGCATTGACATCTTCACAATATTTGTTCTTCCAATCCATGAGCATGGAACGTTTTTCCATTTCTTTGTGTCTTCCTCAATTTCTTTCATGAGTATTTTATAGTTTTCTGAGTACAGATCCTTTGCCTCTTTGGTTAGATTTATTCCTAGGTATCTTATGGTTTTGGGTGCAATTGTAAATGGGATTGACTCCTTAATTTCTCTTTCTTCTGTCTTGTTGTTGGTGTATAGGAATGCCACTGACTTCTGTGCATTGATTTTATATCCTGCCACTTGACTGAATTCCTGTATGAGTTCTAGCAGTTTTGGGGTGGAGTCTTTTGGGTTTTCCACATAAAGTAACCTATCATCTGCAAAGAGTGAGAGTTTGACTTCTTCTTTGCTGATTTGGATGCCTTTGATTTCTTTTTGTTGTCTGATTGCTGTGGCTAGGACTTCTAATACTATGTTGAATAGCAGTGGTGATAGTGGACATCCCTGCCGCGTTCCTGACCTTAGGGGGAAAGCTCTCAGTTTTTCCCCATTGAGAATGATATTCGCTGTAGGTTTTTCATAGATGGCTTTTATGATATTGAGGTATGTACCCTCTATGCCTATACTCTGAAGAGTTTTGATCAAGAAAGGATGCTGTACTTTGTCAAATGCTTTTTCTGCATCTATTGAGAGGATCATATGATTCTTGTTCTTTCTTTTGTTAATGTATTGTATCACGTTGATTGATTTGTGGATGTTGAACCAACCTTGCAGCCCAGGGATAAATCCCACTTGGTCGTGGTGAATAATCCTTTTAATGTACTGTTGGATCCTATTGGCTAGTATTTTGGTGAGAATTTTTGCATCCATGTTCATCAGGGATATTGGTCTGTAATTCTCCTTTTTGATGGGGTCTTTGTCTGGTTTTGGAATCAAGGTAATGGTGTCCTCATAAAATGAGTTTGGAAGTTTTCCTTCCATTTCTATTTTTTGGAACAGTTTCAGAAGAATAGGTATTAATTCTTCTTTAAATGTTTGGTAGAATTCCCCTGGGAAGCCATCTGGCCCTGGGCTTTTGTTTGTTGGGAGATTTTTGATGACTGCTTCAATTTCCTTAGTCGTTATAGGACTGTTCAGGTTTTCTATTTCTTCCTGGTTCAGTTTTGGTAGTTGATACATCTCTAGGAATGCATCCATTTCTTCCAGGTTATCTAATTTGCTGGCATAGAGTTGCTCATAATATGTTCTTATAATTGTTTGTATTTCTTTGGTGTTGGTTGTGATCTCTCCTCTTTCATTCATGATTTTGTTGATTTGGGTCATTTCTCTTTTCTTTTTGATAAGTCTGGCCAGGGGTTTATCAATCTTGTTAATTCTTTCAAAGAACCACCTCCTAGTTTCGTTGATCTGTTCTACTGTTCTTTTAGTTTCTATTTCATTGATTTCTGCTCTGATCTTTATTATTTCTCTTCTCCTGCTGGGTTTAGGCTTTATTTGCTGTTCTTTCTCCAGCTCCTTTAGGTGTAGGGTTAGGTTGTGTACTTGAGACCTTTCTTGTTTCTTGAGAAAGGCTTGTATCGCTATATACTTTCCTCTTAGGACTGCCTTTGCTGCATCCCAAAGATTTTGAATAGTTGTGTTTTCATTTTCATTGGTTTCCATGAATTTTTTTAATTCTTCTTTAATTTCCTGGTTGACCCATTCATTCTTTAGTAGGATGCTCTTTAGCCTCCATGTATTTGAGTTCTTTCTGACTTTCCTCTTGTGATTGAGTTCTAGTTTCAAAGCATTGTGGTCTGAAAATAGGCAGGGAATGATCCCAATCTTTTGGTACCGGTTGAGACCTGATTTATGACCTAGGATGTGATTGATTCTGGAGAATGTTCCATGGGCACTAGAGAAGAATGTGTATTCTGTTGCTTTGGGATGGAATGTTCTGAATATGTCTGTGAAGTCCATTTGGTCCAGTGTGTCATTTAAAGTCTTTATTTCCTTGTTGATCTTTTGCTTAGACGATCTGTCCATTTCAGTGAGGGGGGGTGTTAAAGTCCCCCACTATTATTGTATTGTTGTCAATGTGTTTCTTTGCTTTTGTTATTAATTGCCTTATATAATTGGCTGCTCCCATGTTAGGGGCATAGATATTTACAATTGTAGATCTTCTTGTTGGATAGACCCTTTAAGTAGGATATAGTGTCCTTCCTCATCTCTTATTACAGTCTTTGGTTTAAAATCTAATTTGTCTGATATAGGGATTGCTACCCCAGCTTTCTTTTGGTGTCCATTAGCATGGTAAATGGTTTTCCACCCCCTCACTTTAAATCTGGGGGTGTCTTTGGGTCTAAAATGAGTCTCTTGCAGACAGCATATCGATGGGTCTTGTTTTTTAATCCAATCTGATAACCTGTGTCTTTTGATTGGGGCATTTAGCCCATTTACATTCAGGGTAACTATTGAAAGATACGAATTTAGCGCCATTGTATGGCCTGTAAGGTGACTGTTACTGTATATTGTCTGTGTTCCTTTCTGGTCTGTGTTGCTTTTAGGGTCTCTCTTTGCATATTGCAATATTGAAAGAGGACCCCTTTCAATATTTCTTGTAGGGCTGGTTTCGTGTTTGCAAATTCCTTTAGTTTTTGTTTGTCCTGGAAGCTCTTTATCTCTCCTTCTATTTTCAATGACAGCCTAGCTGGATATAGTATTCTTGGCTGCATATTTTTCTCATTTAGTGCTCTGAAGATATCATGCCAGTCCTTTCTGGCCTGCCAGGTCTCTGTGGATAAGTCTGTTGCCAATCTAATGTTTCTACCATTGTAGGTTACAGATCTCTTCTCCTGAGCTGCTTTCAGGATTTTCTCTTTGTCTCTGAGACTCGTAAGTTTTACTATTAGATGTCGGGGTGTTGACCTATTTTTATTGATTTTCAGAGGGGTTCTCTGTGCTTCCTGGATTTTGATGCCTGTTTCCTTTCCCAAATTAGGGAAGTTCTCTGCTATAATTTGCTCCATTATACCTTCTGCCCCTCTCTCTCTTTCTTCTTCTTCTGGGATCCCAATTATTCTAATGTTGTTTCGTCTTATGGTATCGCTTATCTCTCGAATTCTGCCCTCGGGATCCAGTAGTTGTTTATCTCTCTTTTTCTCAGCTTCTTTATTTTCCATCATTTGGTCTTCTCTATCACTGATTCTCTCTTCTGCCTCATTTATCTTAGCAGTTAGCACCCCCATTTTTGATTGCACCTCATTAATAGCCTTTTTGATTTCGACTTGGTTAGATTTTAGTTCTTTTACTTCTCCAGAAAGGGTTTCTCTAATAACTTCCATGCTTTTTTCAAGCCCAGCTAGTACCTTTAAAGTGATGATTCTGAACTCTAGATCCGACATCATACTAATGTCCGTATTGAGTAGGTCCCTGGCAGTCGGTACTACCTCTTGTTCTTTTTGTTGAGGTGATTTTTTCCGTCTTGTCATTTGTCCAGAGGAGAATAGATTAGTGAGAGAACAAAATGCTAACAGGGTAACAACGTCCGCAGAAAATATACTCTAAACAAATCAGAAAAGACCTGAAGCAGTGGGAAAAGAAAGGGAAAGAGAGGAAAAGAAAAAGAAAAAAAAAAGAAAAAGAAAAAGATAAAAACAAACAAAAACAGAAGAAAACAAAAAAAAAATGGAATATGATCAAATATGCTCAGGCTGGTATATAGATCAGTGCCACACACTAGATTTTGGGTGTATTTTGGTCTGTTAGAAGAAAGTGCCTCCCAAAATTTTAAAGAAAGAAAAACTTATATATGTACAAAAATAAGGGTTGATATGATGAAGGGATGGAATATGACTGTAAAGATGGAAATTATAAAAAATTTTATAAAAGGAATTGATAAGAAGTTGTTTGAAAAAAGAAGAGGATTTAAAGAAAAAAAGAAAAAAAAAGGGAGAGAATGTGATCAGGCAGGGGAGTAGAAAAAAACCATACACTAGAGATTTAGGGTATATTTTGATCTGTTAGAAGAAACTATCTTAAAATTTTAAAGAGAGAACAACTTATATGCCAAAAATACGGGTAACTACTATGAAGGGATAGATTATGACTCTAAAAATGAAAAATAAAAATGTTTTTTTAAAAAAGGGATTGATAAGATGTTGGTTGAAAAAGGGAAAAAGAAAAATTCAAAAAAAAAAAAGTTAAAAAAAAAATTAACTTTGAAAGACTACAGAATCATGATAAAAAAGCCATGAATTCTATGTGCAGTATTCCCCTAGCTCTGGAGTTCTGCCGTTCTCATTGATGGGTAAACTTGGTCTTGGCTGGCTGTTCTTGCTGATCTTCTGGGGGAGGGGCCTGTTGCCGTGGTTCCCAAATGTCTTTGCCGGAGGCGGAATTGCCCCGTCCTTGCCGGTCCGGGCTAAGTAATCTGCTCAGGTTTGCTCTCGGGAGCTTTTGTTCCCTGCAAGCTTTCTGTATAGCTTTGGAGGCCGAGAGTGAAAATGGCGGCCTCCCAATCTCCGCCCTGTGGAAGCCGAGAATTCGGGGCCCCACTCCTCAGTGCGCCCCCAGAGAAAAGCACTCACTCCCGTCTCCCCGGTCTCCGGCCGCACTCTGTGCTCACCCGGCCTGTGACCGCACGTTTCTGTCTCTGACACCCGACCCCGTCTGGAGTCTCCAAACCCAGCAGATCCCTGCGGTGCGCTCCCGTGCCGCTCCTCCCAGGGGAGGAAAGGGAGTCTGCCTGGATCTGCTGCTTGTTGGGTCCCTGCTGGAGGAGCAGTGGCCTGACTGTGCTGCGGATCACGGTTTATGACAACCCTGAGCTGAGAGCCCGCGCCTCGGCAGTCTCTGCAGCCGGCTTCCCAGCTCTGATCCCTGGGAGCTTTGCTGCACTCAGGCACCCCCGGTCTTTCTGTGACCCTGAGGGTCCTGAGACCACACTGTCCCACGAGGGTTCCACCCCCCACTTAGCCACTGGAGCGACCTCCCTCAGCGGAGCAGACTTCTAAAAGTTCTGATTTTGTGCTCCACGGCTCTATCACTTGCCAGAAGCGGCTGACGGAGGCCCCTCCCCCGCTGTCTATCCTCCCGAATATCGCCTGGGATTCACTTCTCCGCACGTCCTACCTTCCAGAAAGTGGTCGCTTTTCTGTTCAGAGAGTTGTTGCTATTCTTTTCTTCGATCTCCTGTTGAGTTCGTAGGTGTTCAGAATGGTTTGATCCTTATCCAGCTGAATTCCTGAGACCAGGCGAAATCCAGGTCTCCTACTCCTCCGCCATCTTGCTCCGCCCCCCAAGATTTTTTTTTAAAGAATTTATCCGGGGGCGCCTGGGTAGCTCAGTCGTTGGGCGTCTGCCTTCGGCTCGGGTCATGATTCCAGGTCCTGGGATCGAGCCCCGCATCGGGCTCCCTGCTCGGCGGGAAGCCTGCTTCTCCCTCTCCCACTCCCCCTGCTTGTATTCCCTCTCTCGCTGTGTCTCTGTCTGTCAAATAAATAAATAAAATCTTTAAAAAAAAAAAAAAAAGAATTTATCTGCATCTTTTAGGTTGTCCAATTTGTTGGCATATAATTTTTCATAATATTCTCTTATAATCTATTGTATTTCATGGTGTTAGTTGTTATTTCTATTCTTTCATTTCTGATTTTATTTATTTGAGTCCTCTATCTTTTTTTCTTGACTCTGGCTAAAGGTTTGTCAATTTCATATCTTTTCAAAAAACTGGCTCTTGGTTTCATTGACATTTCTATTGTTTTTTTTAAGGCTCTATTTCATTATTTCTGCTTTAATCTTTATTATATCCTTCCTTCTACTGGCTGTGGGCTTTGTACTTTCTAGCTCCTTTAGGTGTTAGGTTAGGTTGTTTATTTGAGATTTTTTTTAAAGATTTATTTATTTTAGAAAGAGAGAGTGCAGTGGGGGTAAGGGCAGAGGGAGAGGGAAAGAGAGAATCCTAAGTAGACTCCATGCTGAGAGTGGAGCCCAACGCTGGGCTCAATCCCACGACCCTAAGATCATTACTTGAGCTGAAGCCACGAGTTGGATGCTCAACTGACTGAGCCACGCAGGCACCCTGATTTTTGTTTGTTTGTTTGTTTCTTGAGGTAGGGCTGTATTGCTATAAACTTCCCTCATAGAACTGCTTTTGTCCCAAAGATTATGGATTGTTGTGTTTTCTTTTTTTTTTAATTTATCTTCGATTAGCCAACATCATTAGTTTCAGATGTAGAGTTCAGTGATTCATCACTTGCATAGAACACCCAGTGCTCATCACATGTCTTCCTTAATGTCTGTCACCTAGTTACCCCATCCTTCCACCCACCTCCCCTCCATCAACTCTCAGTTTCTTCCTCATAGTTATGAGTCTTTCATGGTTTGTCTCCCTCTCTGATTTCTTCCCATTCCGTTTTTCCCTCCCTTCCCTTATGATCCTCTGCACTGTTTCTTATATTCCTCATATGAGTGAAATCATATAATTGTCTTTCTCTGATTGACTTATTGCACTCAGCATAATACCCTCCAGTTCCATCCATGTTGACGTAAATGGTAAGATTTCATCCTTTCTGATGGCTGAGTAATATTCCATTGTATATATATATACCACATCTTCTTTATCCACTCATCTGTCCATGGATATCTTGGCTCTTTCCACAGTTTGGCTATTGTGGACATTGCTGCTATAAACATTGGGGTGCAGGTGCCCCTTTGGATCACTGCATTTGTGTCCTTGGGGTAAATACCTAGTAGTGCAATTTGTGGGTCATAGAGTAGCTCTATTTTTAGCTTCTTGAGGAACCTCCATACTATTTTCCAGAATGGCTGCACCAGCTTGTATTCCCACCAAGAGGGTTCCCCTTTCTCCACATCCTCACAAACATTTGTTGTTTCCTGACTTGTTAATTTTATTCATTCTGAATGGTATCTCATTGTGGTTTTAATTTGTATTTCCCTGATGCCAAGTGATGTAGAGCGTTTTTTCATGTGTCTGTTGGCCATTTGTATGTCTTCTCTGAATAAGTATCTGTTTATGTCTTCTGCCCATTTCTTGACTGGATTGTTTGTTTTTTGGGTGTTGAGTTTGGTAAGTTCTTTGTAGATCTTGGCTACTAGCCCTTTATATGATATGTCATTCGCAAATATTTTCTCCCATCCATAGGTTGCCTTTTCGTTTTGTTGACTGTTTCCTTTGCTGTGCAAAAGCTTTTTATCTTGATGAAGTCCCAATAGTTCATTTTTGCTTTTGTTTCCCTTGCTTTTGGAGATGTGTCTAGGAAGAATTTGTTGCAGCTGAGATCAAAGAGGTTGCTGCCTATGTTCTCTTCTAGGATTTTGATGGATTCCTGTCTCACCTTTAGGTCTTTCATCCATTTTGAGTTTATCTTTGTGTATGGTGTTAGAAAATGGTCCAGTTTCATTTTTCTATATGTGGCTGTCCAATTTTCCCAGCACCATTTGTTGAAGGGCACTTACACTAAAATAGACACATAGACCAGTGGAACAGAATAGAGAACCCAGAAATGAACCCTCAACTCTATGGTCAACTAATCTTTGACAAAGCAGGAAAGAACATCCAATGGAAAAAAGACAGTCTTTTTTCCATTAGTTTTTGGTGTAGTGTTCAACGATTCATTAGTTGCATATAACATCCAGTGCTCATCACAACAGGTGCCCTCCTGGCTACCCCATCCCGCCCCCCGCCTTCTGTAACCTTCAGTTTGTTTCCCAGAGTCCGGAGTCTCTCATGGTTTTTGTTCCTTTCTGGTCTATGTTACTTTTGGGCTCTCTCTTCGCTTACAGAATCCCCTTTAATATTTCTCATAGGGCTGGTTTAGTGATCACAAATTTTTTTTAGTTTCTGTTTGTCCTAGAAGCTCTTTTATCTCTCCTTGCATTCTGAATGACAGCCTTGGCTGCATGTTTTTCTCATTTAATACCCTGAATATATCATGCCAGTCCTTTCTGGCCTTCCAGTTCTCTGTGAATAGGTCTGCTGCCAGTCTAATATTTCTACCCTTGTAGGGTAACTACCTCTTGTCTCTAACTGGTTTCAGGATTTTCTCTTAAATTCTGAAATTTGCA
Organism: Halichoerus grypus; assembly: GCF_964656455.1. Lineage (NCBI taxonomy): Eukaryota > Metazoa > Chordata > Mammalia > Carnivora > Phocidae > Halichoerus > Halichoerus grypus. Next base: position 92,676,490 of record NC_135716.1, on the reverse strand, counting down.
AGCTTCACTGTTATATGTCGGGGTGTTGATCTATTTTTATTGATTTTGATGGAGGTTCTCTGTGCCTCCTGGACTTGAATGCCTGTTTCCTTCCCTGAATTAGGGAAGTTCTTAGCTATGATTTGCTCACATATATTTTCTGTCACTCTCTCTTTCCTCTTCCACTGGGACCCCAATTAGTCTAATATTGTTTTGCTTTATGGTATCACTGATTTCTAGAAGCCTCCCCTCATTATCCAGTCATTGTTTTTCTTTCTTTTCCTCAGCTTCCTTACTTTCCATCATTTTGTTTTCTATGTCACTGACTCTTCTGCCTAGCTGTTAGAGTATCCATTTTAGACTGCATCTCAGTTAAAGCATTTTTAATTTTGGCCTGATTAGATTTTATTTCTGCACTGAGAGATTCTCTAGTGTCTTTTATGCTTTTTGCAACCCTGGCTAGTATCTTCATAATCGTTATTCTGAATTCTAGGTCCAGTACCTTACTTATATCCATGTTGATTAAATCTATGGGAGAGGGTATTATCTCTGGTTCTTTCTTTTGTTATGAATTTCTCTTTCTAGTCATTTTGTCCAAAAAAGAATAGAGGAATGAGAGAACAAAATAAAAAATATCACCACAACCCCAGAGAAATATACAGTAGACAAATCAGAGGAGATCAGAAACCAAAAAAGAAAAAAAAGGGAAAAAAGAATATAATCTAACAGGTGGACAGAACAGGATGATACACTTGGTCCTGGGCGCATTTTGGTCTGTTAGAAGACACTAGATCACAAAATTGTAAAGAAAGAAAAACTTGTGTGTGTATATATATATATACAAAAATAAAATTGGATACGGTGAAAGAAGCCAAAAATCAATATATTTATAAAATATAAATGTAAAAATGAAAATTAAAAAAAGACTTAAAAAGAGTTGATAAAATAAACTAGTTGAAAAGGAAAAACAGAAAAAAAAATTTAAACTGAAAGACTAAAGAATCATGAGAAAAAAACCTCAAATTCTATATACTATTTTCCCCTTGTGCTGGAGTTTTTCAGTTTTGTGTGATCTGTAAACTTGGTATTAGCCTGATGTTCCTGCTGGCCTTCTGGGGGAGGGGCCTGTTGTACTGATTCTCAGGTGTCTGTGCCTGGGCGGAGTTGCACTGTCCTTGCCAGGAGGTGGGGCTCAGGGTAAACTGCTTCACGTTGCTCTATGTGGCTTTTGTTCCCTGAAGGCTTCCTGTGCCACTTTAGAGGATGAAAGTAAAAATGGCGGCATCCTGATCTCCAGCCCTGGAGCTGAAAGATCCTGACCCCCGACCCTCACTCTGCACCCTCAGGGAAAAGCAATCACTTTTGTGTGGGGCCAAACTCTGCAGACTCCTGCAGTGCGCACCCCAGTCGCTCCTCCCTGGGGGGAAGGAGGAGGGTCTCCCCGTGGTTCTGCTGCTTGCTGGGTCTCCCTGCTTGGAGAGTGGTCGCCCACTTGTGCTGGGGTTTGTGGTTTATGGCAGCACTGAGCTGAGAGCCCACTCCTGGGCTCACTGATTGTAGCCAGCTTCCTGCTCCAATGCTTGGGAACTCTGGGGCACTCAGGGAGCCCTGCTCTTTTTGTGACCCTGGGGATCCTGAGACCACACTGTCCTACCTAGAATTCTGCCCTGCTTCACCACCTGAGCACCTTTCAGGCAGGGTCGTCCCTCACCAGAGCAGACTTCTAAGAGTTCCGATTTTGTGCCCTGCTGTTATATCACTTTCTGGTAATCAGATTACGGAGGCTCCCAACCCCCACGGTTTATCTTCCGATATAGCCCTACAGATTGACTTCTCTGTACCTCCTACCTTTCAAAAAGTTGCTTTTTTATTTGTAGAATTACAGTGATTCTTTTCTTAGATCTCAGGTTGAATTCACGGGTGTTCAGAATGATTTGATAGATATTTCGCTGAAGTCAAGGGACCAGATGAAACAAAGGTTCCCTACTCTTCTGCCATCTTCCCTCAACTTCCTGGACTGTTGTGTTTTCATTTTCATTATGTATTTTTTGATTTACTCTTTGATTTCTTTGTTTTTTTCCCTTTGATTTCTTTATTAATCAATTTGTTGTTTGGTAGCATGTAGTTTATTAGTTTCACTGTTTTTGTGTTCTTTCCAGATATTTTTCCTTGTAATTGCTAGTTTCATATCATTGTGTTCAGAAAAGATGATTGATATGATATGATTAAGAAGATTGCTTCTTAAATTTATTGAAAATTGTTTTGTGGCCTACCATGTGATCTGTCCTGGAGAATGTTCCATGTGCACTTGAAAAGAACGTGAACTCTGCTGTTTTTGGATGGAATGTTCTGTGTATGCCTGTTAGGTACACTGATCTAATATTCATTCAAAGCCACTGTTTCCTCATTGATTTTCTGTCTGGATGATCTCTCCACTGATGTAAGTGAGGTGTTAAGGCCCCTAATGTTATATTACTGTCAGTTTCTACCTTTATGTCTGTTAATCTTTGCTTTTTGTATTTAGGTTCTCTTATGTTGGGTGTGCAGAAATTTTCAATTATTATATTGTCATGTTAAATTGAGCCCTTTATTATTATGTATTGTCCTTTTTTTCTTTTGAATTCTCCAAATTTTTATTTAAATTCAAGTTAACATAAAGTGTAATATTAGTTTGAGGTGTAGAATTTAGTGCTTCATCACATACAACACCCAGTGCTCATCACAAGTGTCCTTCTTTGTTTTTTTGCCATAGTCTTTGTTTTGAAATCTCTTTTGTCTGATATATGTATTGCTGCCCAGGCTTTTTTTTTATTTTTATTTTTTCACTTCCATTTGTATGACACATTCTTCCATCCCTTTACTTTTAGTCTGTATGTGTCTTTAGGTCTGAAGTTAGTCTCTTATAGGGAGCATATAGATGAATCTTGTTTTTTTATTTTTTAATTTTTTAAAAAAAATTTTATTTATTTTAGCGAGAGCATGAGCAGGGGGAGGAGCAGGGCGGGGGAGGAAGGGGGGATCTCAAGCAGACTCCTGGCTGAGAGTCTGGAGCTCAGTGGTAGAGCATTTGACAGTAGAAGTGGACCACTTACCCTTTCATTCCTACACAGATTTTCAGAAGGGAATTTTTAAAAATATAAACCTGAAACATCGTTTTGTTGCTTAACATCTTCGTCATTTTTCATGGTCTTTATGACTTATGAACCATATACTTTTAGCAAGTCATATAAATCCTGTTATGATCTTGTCCTTATTATCTTTCCAGTCATATCTGCTTTGATTCCTCCCTCATACTTTAAGTTTCATGCTATTGAAATAAATTTCCTTTAGACCCCAGAATGTCATCTTGTCTCCTCCATTTTTATCTTTGTACATGCTCTTTCACCTGTGATATTCTTTTTCTCTCCCAACTCCCACTTACTCTTGTTAATTCTTACTGGCTTTCAAATGTTTGAACTGAGCTGACACTTTCTGGAAGCCTTCCTTGAACTTTCCCTCTCTATGTCTGTCTCTCCTTACCTCTGACTTCTATTGACCCTTTTTGGTTTGGGTGCCCCTCTCTATATTTCCAGAATTTCTGAGTAAGTGCCCATCATCACTTATCATTGATTATTTGTCTGCTAGCCCAATTACATTGTAAATACCATGAATTTTAAGATTCAATTTCTAGTATACACCATCATTATCATTGTCATAATAATCTTTAACATTTATTGACTATATGCTAGACACTGTCATTAAACATTTTAAGTTGCATTATCTTGTTTGATCCTAACAGCAATCCTTCCAGATATGAATAGCTATCATTATTCTCTTTTTCCAGTTGAGAAAAGTGAAGACTGGTTAAGTATCATGCCCAAGGTTAGGTAGCTAGTAAGAGGACATAGAATAATTTTAACCCAGGAAAGAGAGCATGAACTTCTTTTTTTGTCCTACTGTTTTTATGATGTTTAAAAGTGAATGCACATATACACATAAAGCACATAGACTAGTACCTAACACTTAGTATTTAATAAATTAGCTATAGAGTCAAAAGCTTTTTTTCATAATATTTCAGCATATGAATATAATATTTTAATTATTTAAAGACTTATTTATTTGAGAAAGAGAGAGGGAGAGAGAAAATGAGCAGGAGGGGCAAAGGGAGAGGGAGAGAGAATCTCAAGCAGACTCTGCGCTGGGTGTGGAGCCCAATGCCGGGCTTGATCGCACAAGTCTGAGATCATGATTTAGAAAAATCTGAAACTCAAGATGGGCAATGATGAAAATAAAATATGGAATAATTTCACCATTAGGAGATAAATTACTTGTAATATTTTTGTGTGTGTATTGTTTTCTTTCACATGCACTATTTATATAAATATCATTTAAACTTGCCCTTTTTATTATGTGATGTTTTGTGAATAAATATCCAAATTAGTGATTAATAAAGTCTATCATCATTTATAGTGGCTACATGGTATGCCATTGTGTGTATGTACCACTGTAATTTAATTTATCTCCTGTTGAATATTTCGATTGTTTCCAATGTTTAGCTATTATTAAAAATGTAGTACCAAAAATCCTCATATATTCACTGTTGAGTGCTGGGGAGATAATAATCTTGAAAAGTCAGTAAAAGTAGATGATAACCAATATCAGTGCATCTATATTTGCATAATTATACTTCATTTTAGAGTATCTCATGGAGGAAAAAAAGTAATTGTAACAAATAATTTGCTTTCTTGGTATATATTTTTTATTAAGTACTACCAATCTACAACTCTCCTTTTTAGAATTACAGAATGAAAACTTAAAAGAATCAAATGAGAAGCAGGATCATTTGACATCAGAACTAGAAGATATTAAAATGTCTTTGCAAAGAAGTGTGGTATGATATAAAAACAGATTAGTGTGTGATAAGCCTTACATTATGAATCAAGAGATATTTACTGAATGCTAATGCTATGTACAAGGACCCAGAACTTCAAATAGAGAAGATAAAATCCCAGTCTACAAAATGCTTATAGTTTAATTAAAAACATTGGATAAAAACATGTCAAAAGTATAATTAAAATACAAGATCATGCTAGGTACCAACAGAGATTCAGGCAAAAATTGCTACAGTAGTTCTAAAAATTGAAAGAACACGTTGGGCAAGGAAGACTCCATTGGGAGGTTGCGACTACAGATTGGCTTTGGGAGAATGGTGAATTGAGATAGGAGTATTGAATGGGCATTCTGGATTGGCTAGGGGGTGGGGTGGGGTGGTGATAGAATAAGGAGGGAGGGAGAGACAGCAAATTACAGAAGCAGATAAGTTGTGTTTTTTTTTTTTTCTTAAGACCCTTGGATTATAGCATTTGTTTTGTACTTTATTTCATTTAGAGTACTCAGAAGGCTTTAGAGGAAGATTTACAGGTAGCAACAAAAAAAATCTATGAGCTCACTGCAGAAAAAGAAGCTCAAATGGAAGAATTTAATAAAGCTAAAACTGCTCATTCTTTTGTGGTTACTGAACTTAAAACTTCTATCTGCAACTTGAAAGAATTATTGACAACAGAACAGCAAAGGTAAAAATATTTTTTATTTATCTGAATAAAAACAACTTATTTGCAATATTCATTGTATTTTCTCTTCATTGTCAACTGACTTCCTATAACATCTGTAACCAAGTCCCTCTCGCTTTTTTTAAAGATTTTATTTGAGAGAGAGAGTGAGCTTGAGTGGGGAGAGGGGTAGAGGGAGAGGGAGAAACAGACTCCTTGCATAGCAGGAAGCCCAAAGTGGGGCTCGATCCCAGGACCCTGAGATCATGACCTGAGCTGAAGGCAGACGCTTAACCGACTGAGCCACCCAGGCGACCCCCAAGTCTCTCTTTTTTTTATTATGTTATGTTAATCACCATACATTACATCATTAGTTTTTGATGTAGTGTTCCATGATTCATTGTTTGCGTATAACACCCAGTGCTCCATTCAATACCTGCCCTCTTTAATGCCCATCACCAGGCTAACCCATCCTCCCACCCCCCTCCCCTCTAGAACCCTCAGTTTGTTTCTTAGAGTCCATAGTCTCTCATGGTTCATCTCCCCCTCCGATTTCCCCCCCTTCATTTTTCCCTTCCTACTATCTTTTTTTTTTTTTTTTAAAACATATATTATTTGTTTCAGAGGTACAGGTCTGTGATTCATCAGTCTTACACAATTCACAGTGCCCACCATAGCACATACCCTCCCCAGTGTCTATCACCCAGCCACCCCATCCTTCCCACCCCCCACCACTCCAGCAACCCTCAGTTTGTTTCCTGAGATTAAGAATTCCTCATATCAGTGAGGTCATATGATACATGTCTTTCTCTGATTCACCAAGTCTCTTTTTTAATGTAAAAAGTAGGAATACATTTTAAAAGTTTGTATTAGGTAAGCAGGTATCCTGAGAAAAGATAGCAGGTATTCTCTAGGATAGTTCCCATGCATACTTTGTCACAGAGACAAGCTATATAGACAAGCTCGTAAGTGCTGATGCAGTGATAGGACATATTTAATTAAACTGTGGGTTATTATTAGCTTCATAGAAATAACTTCCTAGGTTGTGGGTTTGTTTTAGTGGGGTTTGTAACCTTTCTGATATGTAAAATTAGTAACTAGCATGGAACAGAGTAGGTAGGTACTCAAGCACTTTTATTAAATTAGTGAATTAATGAATATGAGTAACTATAAAATATTCATTTGCATTTCTAGATCAGCTTGTCTAAAACTTGAATTAAAAACTTCCTCTGTTTTCACTTTTTTTATATTTGCATTTATAAAGCTGTGTTATGAGGTCTAAGTGATTATTTTTGTCCCATTAGCATTAGGGTTAATTAAGTCTGGTAGAATGAAAGAGAGGAACAAGCTTTTCTGTGAAGTCATGACCAGTATTTCTTTCTACTGCCTATGTGTGGTGGAGGAAGAAAAGCTAGCTTTTCTAAAAACTCAGCTCATCTTACATATTCTTGGTTGATCTATCTAAGCAATTTTCAAATTCTGAAACTCTAAGTGACCTTAAATATCATCTATTCCAATTACCTCAGTTTTAGAGATGAGGAAGCAGAAAGCTGGAGGAATTAAGTGAATTGCACAATTCTCACATTTATATTGCTCCTAAGGCAGAATTCGATGTAATAATAGTTACATATTCAGTCTCTTTCAAAGTTCTAGGATGCATTAATTTGATTATCATCAGTAGCTAAGAGATAAATTGTCACCATAAGCTTTAAGGTTTTTGTGCAGATGTAATTAATATAAAACTATGTATTAACAATATCTTATTTTGAAGTGTTATGCTATATGGCATGGTAGATACTCAAAAAATGTTTCATAATTGAGTGAATATATATTGTTAAATTGCACCAATTTTAGTTACTAGATGAATTCTGATTAAGAGAATGTTTTACATTGTAAACTAATATATTTTACAAGATTGGAAAAAAGTGACGATCAATTGAAAATACTCACCATGGAGCTTCAGAAGAAATCAAGTGAACTGGGTAAGATTTAGAGAATAACATGTGTAGATGATAATATTAGCCAATTATAAAAACATAACCCATTTCAGAATAAAATACAGTTTCTCCTCTGTCATTTATCAATAATTATTTTGTAATTTTTATTTTGACTTTTCAAAGACAGAAGATTTAAACCTTAAGAAAGACTTCAGTTCCATTATGCATATATATATATATAGATAGATAGATAGATACCTAGAAGTATAAGGAGCCTAAGAGATGTTTGTAGTCTGTTTTTCTTATTTTAGGAGTTAGAGGCCTTAATAATTCTTAGTGGAAAATGTCTTATATTTTAATTGAATTTTGAAATTTTCTTGATTTGTCATGTTGGATTATGAACTACTTATAGTAAAATGCTATCCTGTTTTGTCATGTGGTATTGTTAATATTCAATAGATTTCATGGCCAAAAGAGAGAGAAATTCTGTGGTTATTTTGTGAATTTATGACCCTTTAATTAGCTAATCTTAATAACTCCTGTGTTCCATATTTACAGACATGTACAGATGAGAATTACAAAGATAGAAAAACATTTTTTCTTATTTTGGTGAAAAGAATTATTATTTTAAAAATATTTATTATATTTTATTTTTAAAGAGAGGGAGTGAGTGAGCATGTGCAAGAGCGGGGGTGGGGGGGCAGAGGGAGTGGTAATCTCAAGCAGACTCCCCCAGATCATGGAGCCCTGACATGAGGCTTGATCATAACCTGAGCTGAAATCAAGAGTTAGATGCTTAACCAACTGAGCTACCCAGGTGCCCTGAAAAGAATTATTTTTATAAATTAAAATAACTCATGAATTGGCAGGTTTTTTCTAGACTATCTATACAACTTTCTGTTAGCTTTATTATTAGCTTTGGTTGCTTTTATAATTAAAATAATTGCAAGAAATTTTGTCTTGGTAGGATGTTTGGTTGAACTTTTGAAACTTATTTACGCTTTTCCTTTGGCAGTGCCTAATTTCCTACTATAGGCTAGACCAATCTTGGAGCATCCAAAATTGTACTATTCAATTATAAATAATTTCTTTGGTATTATTTTATATTAGAATGATTGTAAATGCATTTTTCATCTGATTTTTAAATCTTCCTTCAATTGAATGTTGTATATTAAGGAATAACTTAAAATATCTTTAATAGATATTTGTAATAATTCACTCTGATTTGAAATTAAGTGTCTCTTATTGTCAGATTAACAAATCAAATGCATAAGGTGATTTTTCTCAGAGCAATATATTAAGAGAAGTTTGGATAAGGAATTCTTCTAGAACTGTGAAGCAGTTCTATGTGTGTTTCTTAGCATTATCTTAGGTACTGTGGGAACATAAACAAGATGTAAAATACCATGCTCTTGAGAAATCTCTATATTGGGGGGGAAAAGTTGAATACATAAAATCATTAGAACACTGTTTCCAAAATGAGGGAATGAGCAAGAATTCTATTAGGATAAGAGAAGGGAATATTGGACCTTCTATTTATTTTATGCTTTTCATATGTTTTATAATGAATATCACAATACATGTATTTCTATTTTAAAATTGTATATGATATGTAAATATGTATTTGTGTTTTATACATACTTACGTATTTGGGGTGAATTCTCACAGATTTGTTGCTGATGGAGATGTGTTAATGCTGATGACAAGAGGAAGCCAAAGGTATCAGTGTAGACTGCAGAATTGGAAAAGACTTTATAGAAGAGGTAGATTTTAAAAGTAGACTTTAAGGTATAAAGAGGCTTTGGGTGGTTGTAGAGAATGGTGGAATGTGGAAAGCATTTTGTGTAGAAGAGCAGTGTTAACAATGACATAAGTGATCAGCATTAGCTTATTTCCTTCTTTGGTTAAAAGTATAGTTCTCAAAATCAGAATCTTGGATGATATTCTTTTCTCTTCTTTTCTCCCTTATCTTTCTCTTCTAATTGGTTATCCAGTGCTGTTGTTTCTAACTTTTAATATCTAGCTTATAAAATCTACCTAATGTAACTTTGTCTTTTGAATCATTCCCTTTTTCTTCATCTCCACAGACCTAGAACAGTTCTAGCCCTTATTTTTTCTTTCCTGGTTTTATTCCAGCACATTCTCTTAGTCTACCAGAGGGATGCATGTGAGTAACATAATGGAACACAAATTGTATTTGGCAGATAAATCATCAAACTGTGCTTCAGATCGTCCTCATTGGTCTTCATCTTTGTTCATCCCTTGTTGTATTTAATAGAATACAAACAGAAGGTTTGCCTTATTTTCATAAACTTTTTTCTTACTGCAATAGCCCTTATTCTTATTGCTTTGTTTCCTGATTATGCTTTGCATTCTTCCTTGATGGTATATTCTTAAGCTTACATCTTGGTTAGAATATTCCTCCATCAGCCTCCATCGTTCCCTCAGCAGTCTCAGTCATTGACTCATTCTAAGACCACTTTTTTTCTGCACAGATAAAGTCTGCTCTACCTCTTATATCTTGGTATTAGGTCTGGACCATACACCTCTGACTAATACTAATTGTAATATCTTGAGAATCAGTATTTTTGTTTCTAGTCTTGTCTCTTGTTGATTCTCTGCACTGATGCCAGAGTGTTCCTTTAAAAATACAAATCTGACTTTTCTGTGTTGTAAATTTAAGACTCACCTCATTGCTTGAGTTCGAACTCTTTAAATATCACCTGTTGTTTTATTGCTCATTTAAAAAGTAGTGCAGACAAAGCAATTTAAAACCAACTATAAACACAAAGTCTTTGTCAATTTATTCTGTTTTTGACTTGGTAGAGTTTGCTTTGTTTCTTCATATGTCTCCTCTCTTCAATTTAGTCTAATGTTGCTCTAAACAGGTTTTACTACTGTGGTTATTTTTCTGTATCTGTACCCATGTTTGCTTTTACTCTGTTATGTAACAAATTCTCTCTCTAGTGTTTTCTATTGCTTCTTATTTGATGACATATATAAAATAACAAATATTTAATTACAAATTAGGATAAGTGCTATGAAGACAATGAAAATGAAACCATGTAAGAGAATAATAGGGCCTAATTTAGATTCCGTGATAAGGCATGACCTTTAGCTGACCTCATAAATAAGTGAGATTTAGTGAGGTAAAGCATGTGAGTTGGAGAGAGCTTTTCAGTCAGAAGGAAACTCATGTAGAAATGCTCTGAGTTGTGAAAGAGCTTGGTTAATTCACGTGACTGAATGAAAGCCTAGGTGACTGAGTGTAAGAAGTGATATGAAAAGGGTAATGAAATAAGTATGAGGTGATAAGGACAAAATCGGGTAGGAGCAAGGAAAGGAATTTTTATTTTATTCTAAACATGAAGGAAAACCATTAAAAGATTTTAAGTACGGGGATGACATGATCTGGTTTACATTTTTAAAGGATCGCTGCAACTTCTGTATGGCAGATAAATTTGATGGTGGGTGGGGAATGCTGATAGGAAAAAAGTAGAAGTTGATAAATTAGTTTGGAAGCTATTTGAGTGGTACAGGCATGAGAGAATACCTTTTAAAAGTGGAATCATATCACACTTATGCTAGCATTTGGTGAGCTCATGAATCTGAGGACATTTTGTCTGTCTTCAGCCCTGAAAATTTTTCTCCGCTTATTTTTTCTTTTCTAGTGTCATTATTCTCTCTGTAAGTTCTGACAGGTAGATTTTAGAAATTCTGGATCTATCCTTTATATTTTAAAATTTCTCTTTTATACTTTCTGCCTTTTAGTTCTTTTTGGGGGAGATTTGGGGAAAATTTTTTTGGTTTCCCCCTGCTAATTCAGTCTTTAGTTACGTTTATTTTGCTATTTTTAAAGTTTTAGTTGTCAAATTTTAAATTTCTAAGAGCTCTAGGTGATTTATTTCATGGATATTGTACCCTGTTGGAACATACTATACTTAGCAAAATATCTGCTTCTGTTTGCTTTATTAATTCCTTCTTGGATTTTATTTTAGTTCTCTTAATTGAATTTGGTGCCTCTCTTTTATGGTTTTGCTTTTCTTCACTAATTGTTGATTCTTGATTATTTACTCATCTAAATATTTGAAAATCTTTTTTCACCCACATACGTTATAATCTGATTTTTCTGATTATGTGGTGTGGGGAGGGGGGGAGATGAGAGGTACTATAAGGAAAGGTGGGCTTGGTGGCTAATCTTTTGGGTTTAGGAGATGTTTATTTTGCTTAGAGATCATGAGCTGTTTGGGGCACTGCTGCATCCCTTTGCCTCAATTCCTAAATCTTTGATTAAACTTGAGGTGGACTGTGTGGTGGGAGGTATGGTCTAGGTGTTTCACATAGCCTTCATTGAATTAATGTGGGTCCCCCCTCTCCCTGCCAGGATTCTTCAACTTTTTGGTTTGTTCATGGTGGTCTGGTTTTATTAATGTTGTAAATATATATATATTTTGTGTCTTTTAAAAAGGGATTGGGGGTGAGAAAATGTGGAGACATGCTTAGTCTACTATCTTTAATCAATCCTTGAGTTTGAAAAAATTAACCTTTTTTACCTAAAATGAAATGTTGTGGTGAAATAAGCTTTGCTTGTGACAGGTTCTTCTTTGAGAGTCCATGGTGGCATTTTATATTTTGTTGCTTTTTTTCCTTAAAAACTATGGGCAATTATTACAAATTTTTTGTTTATTTTTAATGTAAAGAGTCTGGGAAACTTCCAGCAAATCTCTTATATCTCCAGTTATTAAAAACCCATAACAGTGAGGGAGGAAGGACAGTGTTTCAGATACAATAAAATTTTAGGTGACAGCTAGACATCATTTGGGAACTTTGTAGGCAGTTAAAAAATCTAAAAAAGGAGAAGAAAGCAGGAGGTTTGAGCTGGAAATGTTTTAAAATTAATTAACCTAATACTGAATTAATAGAAGATAGAAAGAAAAGCATTGTAGAGTGTTATTATTTAGGGTAGAAAAAAGAAGGGTGTCAGCAAAGAAAATAGGAGCAGGAGTTAGAGAGGACAGGAAATGCAAATAATGCAAGGTCTTGAAAATCAAAGGGAGAAAAGTAGAGAGTAGTTAATAACATCAAATGCCAGAAAGCTCCACAATAAAGAGGACTAAGAATTATACCACAAAATGGTTATTGATGATCTTTAAGATCATAGTTTTGTTAATGTAATAAGAGGTGTAATTAATGTAATGAGATAGGCATTAGTTTTGCATGGAGCTAAGAAAGAAATGCATAGATAACAAACAGGAATTTGTCTGCAAAACAAAGTAAGAAATTTGATGGTAGTATGAAAGGGCAGACAGGTCCATCAGATTGTTTTGTATTCAAATAGATGTTTAGAAGGGATGGGGGAATTTAAAGTTTCCTCTAAGAGAGATAACATGGCAACTAAAGTCTCAGAGGAGGTAGGAATATTGAGGTCCAGAGTACAATGGTCAGAAGTAGCTTGAGAAAAGTGAATCACTTTTTAGTTTGGAGTGAAGATTAAGAGGTCAGATACTTAGACAGTGATGAAGTAAAGGTAAAGGCACATGCTGTGTGACTTCATCCCAAATATGTTTTATACAGATCCATTGCTTATTTTGGTTAATGAACTTGAGTTCATTTGGTTGTGGAATTCCACTTTATAGAAACATTACTATTAATATTTATCATTTTTGTGTAGTTCCATTTCGACTTCCTCTGTGCTTTATGGTGCTTTAGTTTCACTAACCCATCTCTTGTTTTTTTCCCTTTAAAACAATGGTATTCTTATTTCTTGTCTCTTCTTTGCTGTTCTTTTAATCTGATTTTAACACCTTTTTATTCTTTTGTTTATTTTAGAAGAGATGACTAAGCTTAAAAATAACAAAGAAGTAGAACTTGAAGAATTGAAAAAAATCTTGGTAAGTATATAATTTCTCTTGTTAATATAGAGCAGTTACTTTTCAAAAAAATATTGAATCCACTGACTTAGACTCTCACACTATAGATGTTTTATATTAGTGTTTTCAGCTAAAATATAAAAAAATACATTTGTGTTTTAGTAAAGCCACATTCTTATCTGTACCAAATTCAATATATTTTGAAAACTGTCTTGGTGAACATTATTTGAATGTGTGTTGGCAGTACATTTAAATAAGATCAAATATGCATGTGACATTACTGATTTACTGGTAGTAAATTTGGTATGCCTGTGATACCTTTGAGCCACAAAGCTACAATTTTGGGGAAGATATATATGTTGTATATTCAGTAACTATGTTTAGTGTTCAGACAGAATCATGTTTAATGAATTTGTTAGGATAGGCAAAATTATGTTTTAATTGATTATAATGTGTGGAGCATGGGCGGCAAAATTTTAAAGGACTGGAGAATAAATATTTTAGGCTTTGTAGTCTATATACAGAATGTTAATTCTCTTCTCCTCTTCCTCCTATTTCCACACCTCCCCTCCCCCTTCTTGTCCTCCTCTTCTCCTTTATTTTTAACAAACTTGTAAAAATGTAAGAATTATTCTTAGGTCAAGGGCCTACAAAAAGAGACTGTAGGTTGATTTTATCTAGCAGGCTGTAGTTTGCCAACCCCTATATAATATTGTTTATGATTACAGATATTTGATTTTGGGTTTAACCTATTGCATCTCTACCCGATTTTGCAACTCCTAATTCTTCCATCTCTTGGGAAGCATTATTTCCAAATGCTTATCCTTTCTCCATTGAATTGCTTTACTTGAACTCTTGTGAATAATAATGTTTACACTGCTTTCAGATTTGATAATGCATTCTTATTTTTTTGGTTATACTTCAAGTCTCAGCTTGAATATCAGTTTAGGTAATCTCTCTTGATATTATCTATAAACCTCTCTTATCTAGTTTAGATCTCTGTATGGCTTGTGCCTATAGCCACCCTGAACTTTTCTTTTATAGCACTTAACACAAATGGAATTAATTTATTTTTGGTATAATTGTTTAAAGCTTTATTCACCCTTTTGACTCACCCTTACTTCGCACAGTAGGCGGTATATAGTAGGTCCTGAGTAAATAAATAGTGGAATGAAGGTATGCTCCCATAAGGGCTAAGAACCCATGTCCTGTTTTCCTTGTAACCTTAGTATTTACTTAGCACAGTGACTGACACTTTATAAATATTTGTTGAATGAATGAATACTAAGCATTATTTTTACTATAAAGATTCACTCCTAAGCAGATAAGGATTGGTTTAGGGTTTTGTTATATTTGGACAGCAATAGAACACAATACCTTTGTCTTTAAAATTGTAATGTTTTGATTGCTATCCAGCTCTTTACTTCTTAGCTGTATGACTGAGAGCAAATTAACTAAACTCTTGATGCCTCAGTTTTCCATCTATGAAATAGGGAAAATAATTGTACACATCTAATGGGGTAGTTATAAGGAATAAATAAAACAATATATTTGCCCATTTAGCAAACATATGTTGAGTTTTTTTTATGCTGTACTCTGGGGGTACAGTTGGGAGCAAATGGATGCATATGCTGCTTTCATGGATCTACAGTCATGAAATATCACACTTAAATATAAGCAATCATTCAAAGGTAATATTAAGATGGTGACAAAGGCAATAAAGGAGAGTGCTAATAAAGGCAGTGCTATGCCACCTATAATTAAGGGACTTCAACTAGTTAGGTCAGAAGAGCCTTTTTTTGAAAAAGTAAAGATTGAACTGAAATCCAGATAAGGAAGGGAAGAGCTTATCCGGTAGAGGACATATAATGTGTAAAGTTCCTTTGATAGGAAGGAGTATGGTGAGTGCAACATGGAGTGAAAGGGAGAGTCGTGCAAAATGAGGCTAGAGAGTTAAGGTAGTAGGAGCATGGCAATTCATGGCCTTTTGAATCATATCAAGATGATTTTATATTTATCCTAAGAGGAATGGAAAGCTCTAAAGAATTTCAGTAGGGAGTGACTTGGTTTGCGTTTTGAAAATCTCATTTGTCTTGCAATATTGAGAACAGTATGTTAAGATAGAACAGTTAAGTAGACAGACAATCACAGTAGCCAGAGGAGAGATGATTATAGCTTAGGCTGGGAGGTGGTGGTGAGAAAAAAATGGATGGTTTTGAGAGATATTTAAGATTTAAATACTTTGGATTGGTCTAGGGGGATATTACCATTTGTTGAAAAGATTCCTTTTTTCCATTGAGTTGCTTTTGCACATTTATAAAAATCAATTGGCCATATTTGTGTGGTTCTGTTTCTGGACTATTTCTGTTTTCTTGATCTATTTGTTATCAATTCACCAATATATCAGTGTCTTGATTACTGTAGCTTTATAGTTGGTCTTAAATAGCTACACATTGCCTATTGATAAAATTCAGACTCTTTAAGTCCAATTAGGTTTTTAAAAAACATTTTTATTTAAATTCAATTTAGTTAACATACAGTGTATTATTAGTTTCAGGGGTAGAATTTAGTGATTCATCATTTGCATATAACACCCAGGGCTCATTACATCAAGTGCCCTCCTTGATGCCTATCACCCAATTACCCTATCCCCCCACCCACCTCCCCTCCAGCAACCCTCAGTTTGTTTCCTAGAATTGAGAGTCTCTTATGGTTTGCCCCTTTCTCTGTTTTTATCTTATTTTTCCTTCCCTTCCCCTATGTTCATCAGTTTTGTTTCTTAAATTCCACATATGAGTGAAATCATATCGTGTTTGTCTTTCTCTGACTGACTTATTTCACTTAGCATAATACCCTCTAGTTCTATCCACATCATTGCAAATGGCAAGATTTCATTCTTTTTGATGGCTGAGTAATATTCCATTGTATATGTACCACATCTTCTTTATCCATTTATCTGTTGATGGACATGTGGGCTCTTTCCATAGTTTGGCTATTGTGGACATTGCTGCTCTAAACATTGGATATGCATATACCCCTTCGAATCACTGTATTTGTATCCTTTGGATAAATACCTAGTAGTGCAATTGTTGGGTCGAGGGGTAGTTCTATTTTTAACTTTTTGAGGAACCTCCATACTGTTTTCCAGAATGGCTGCAGCAATATGCATTCCCACTGACAGTGTGAGAGTGTTCCCCTTTCTCTGAATCCTCACCAACATCTATTATTTCCTGAGTTGTTAATTTTAGCCATCTGACAGGTGTGAGGTGGTATCTCATTTTTTAATTTGTATTTCCCTGATGCCAGGTGATGTTGAGCATTTTTTCTGTGTCTGTTAGCCATCTGGATGTCTTCTTTGGAAAAATATCTGTTCATGTCTTCTGCCCATTTCTTGATTGGATTTTTGTTTTTTGGATGTTGAGTTTGATAATTTCTTTATAGATTTTGGATACTAGCCCTTTATCTGATATATCATTTGTGAATATCTTCTCCCATTCTGTAGGTTGCCTTTTAGTTTTGTTGATTGTTTTCTTTGCTGTGCAAAAGCTTTTTATCCTTATGTACTCCCAGTAGTTCATTTTTGCTTTTGTTTCCCTTGCCTCTGGAGATGTGTCTAGCAAGAAGTTGCTGCGACCGAGGTCAAAGAGATTGCTGCCTGTGTTCTCCTCTAGGATTTTGATCCTGTCATCCGTTATGAATTTATTTTTGTGTATGGTGTAAGAAAACGGTCCAGTTTCATTCTTCTACATGTGGCTGTCCAATTTTCCCAGCACCATTTGTTGAAGAGACTGTCTTTTTTCCATTGGATATTCTTTCCTGCTTTGTCAAAGATTAGTTGGCCATAGAGTTGAGTGTCCATTTCTGGGTTCTCTATTCTATTCCATTCATCTATGTGTCTGTTTTTGTGTCAGTACCATACTGTCTTGATGATCACAGCTTTGTAATACAGCTTGAAATCTGGAATTGTGATGCCTCCAGCTTTGCTTTTCTTTTTCAACATTCCTCTGATATTTCAGGGTCTTTTCTGGTTCCATACAAATTTTAGAATTGTTTCTGGAGGCACCTGGGTGGCTCAGTCCAGTAAGCATCTGCCTTTGGCTCAGGTCATAATCCCAGGGTCCTGGGATTGTGCCCTACATTAGACTTCCTGCTCATCAGGGAGCCTGCTTCTCTCTCTCCCTCTGCTGCTCCCCCAGCTTGTGCTCTCTCTGTCAAGTAAATAAATAAAATCTTTATAAAAATTTTTAGAATTGTTTGTTCCAGCTCTGTGAAAGATGCTGGTGGCATTTTGATAGGGATAGCATTGAATCTATAGATTGCTTTGGGTAGCATAGACATTTTAACAATATTTGTTCATCCAATCCATGAGCTTGGAATATTTCCATTTTTTTGTGTCTTCCTCAATTTCTTTCATAAGTGTTGTATAGTTTTCAGAGTACAGATCTTTTACCCTTTTGTTAGGTTTATTCCTTAGGTATCTTATGATTTTTGGTGCAATTGTAAATGGGATAGATTCTTTTTTTTTTAATTTTTTATTGTTATGTTAATCACCATACATTACATCATTAGTTTTTGATGTAGTGTTCCATGATTCATTGTTTGTGCATAACATTGTTTGTGCATAACACCCAGTGCTCCATGCAGAACGTACCCTCTTTAATACCCAACACCAGGCTAACCCATCCTCCCACCCCTCTAGAACCCTCAGTTTGTTTTTCAGAGTCCATCGTCTCTCATGGTTCGTCTGGGATAAATTCTTTTATTTCTCTTTCTGCTGCTTCATTGTTAGTGTATAGAAATGCAGCAGACTTCTGTGCATTGGTTTTGTTTTTGTTTTTTTTTTTATATCCTGTGACTTTGCTGAATTCCTGTATCAGTTCTAGCAGTGTTTTGGTGGAGTCTTTTGGCTTTTCTACATAGAGTATCCTGTGATCTGGGAAGAGTGAAAGTTTGCCTTCTTCTTTGATGATTTGGATGCCTTTTATTTCTTTTTGTTGTCTGATTGCTGAGGCTAGGACTCTTAGTACTGTTATACAACAATGGTAAGAGTGGACATCCCTGTCATGTTCCTGACCTTAGGGGAAAAGCTCTCAGTTTTTCACCTGTTGAGGATGATATTCACTGTGGGTCTTCCGTATATGGCTTTTATGAAGTTGAGGTATGTTCCCTTTATCCCTACATTGTGGAGGGTTTTTATCAAGAAAGGATGCTGTATTTTATCAGATGCTTTTTCTGCATCTGTTGAGAGGATCATATGATTCTTATTCTTTTATTAATGTGGTGTCTCATGTTGATGGATTTGTGGATGTTGAACCACCCCTGCAGCCTAGGAATAAATCCCACTTGGTCATGGTGAATAATCCTTTTAATGTACTGTTGGATCCTATCAGCTAGTATCTTGTTGAGAATTTTGGCATCCATGTTCATCAGGGATATTGGTAATTCTCCTTTTTGGTGGGGTCTTTGTGTGGTTTTGGGCTCATGGTAATGCTGGCCTTGTAGAATGAGTTTGGATGTTTTCCTTCCATTTCCATTTTTTGGAACAGTTTCGGAAGAATACATATTAATTCTTCTTTAAATGTTTGGTAGAATTCCACTGGGAAGCCATCTGGCCCTGGACTGTTGTTTTTTGGGAGATTTTGTATTACTGCTTCAATTTCCTTGCTGGTTATGGGTCTGTTCAGGTTTTCTATTTCTTCCTGTTTCAGTTTTTGTAGTTTATATATTTCTAGGAATGCATCTGTTTCCTTCAGATTACCTAATTTCTTGGCATATAATTGCTCATAATATTCTTTTATAATGGTTTGTATTTCTGTGGTGTTGGTTGTGATCTCTCCTCTTTCATTGGTGATTTTTTTAAATTTGGGTCCTTTCTCTTTTCTTTTTGATAAGTCTGGCCAGGGGTTTATCAAACTTGTTAATTCTTTCAAAGAACCAGGTCCTACTTATGTTGATTTGTTCTGTGGTTTTTTTTATTTCTATGTCATTTATTTCTGCTCTAATCTTTATTATTTCTCTTCTCCTGCTGGATTTAAGCTTTATTTGCTGTTATTTTTCCAGCTCCTTTAGGTGTAAGGTTAGGTTGTGTATTTGAGACTTTTCTTGCTTCTTGAGGAAGGCCTGTACTTCCCTCTTAGGACCACCTTTGCTGCATTCCAGAAGTTTTGAACTGTCATGTTTTCATTTTCATTTGCTTCCATGTGTTTTTTAATTCTTCTTTAATATCCTCGTTGACCCATTCATTCTTTAGTAGGATGTTTTTTAACCTTCTTGTATTTGTGGTTCTTCCAAATTTTTTCTTGCAGTTCACTTCAAGTTTCATAGCACTGTGGTCTGAAAATACCCGTGGTATGATCTCAATCTTTTTGTACCAGTTGAGTCCTGATTTATGACCTAGTATGTGATCTGTTCTGGAGAATGTTCCATGTGCACTTGAAAAGAATGTGTATTCAGCTTTAGGATTAATTGCTCTGAATATATCTGTTAAGTCCATCTGGTCCAGTGTGTCTTTCAAAGCTCTTGTTTCCATGTTGATCTTTGGCTTAGATGATCTGTCCACAGTTGTAAGTGAAGTGTTAAAGTCCTCTACTATTATTGTTATTATTAATGAGTTTCTTAAATTTGTTATTAATTGATTTATATATTTGGCTGCTTCCAAGTTGGGGGCATAAATATTTATAATTGTTAGGTCTTCTTGTCAGATAGACCCCTTTATTATGATATAGTGTCTTTCTTCAGCTCTTATTACAGTCTTTGGTTTAAAATCTAGTTCGTCTGATATAAGGATGGCTACTCCAGCTTTCGTTTGATGTCCATTAGCGTGATAAATGGTTCTCCACCCCCTCATTTTCAATCTGGAGGTGTCTTTGAGTCTAAAATGAGTCTCTTGTAAGCAACATATTGATGGGTCTTTTTTTTAATCCATTCTGTACCCTATATCTTTTGTTTGGAGCACTTAGTCCATTTACATTGAGAGTAATTATTGAAAGATATGAATTTAGTGCCATTGTATTACCTGTAAAGTTGCTGTTCCTATAGATTGTCTCTGTTCCTTTCTGGTGGTTGTTACTTTTGGTTTCTCTTTCTGCTCAAAGGGTCCCCTTTGATATTTCTTGCAGGGCTGGTTTAATGTTCACGAATTCCTTTAGTTTTTGTTTGTCTTGGAAACTTTCTCTCTCCTTCTATTCTGAATGACAGCCTTGCTGGGTAAAGTATTCTTGCTGCATATTTTTCCCATTTAGCACATTGAATATAACCTGCCAGTTCTTTCTGGCCTGCCAGGACTCTGTGGACAGGTATGCTGCCAGCCATTTGTGTCTTCCCTTGTAGGTTGAGGACCTCTTGTCCTGAGACACTTTCAGGATTTTCTCTTTATCTTTGTAATTTGCAAGTTTCACTGTAATATGTTGAGGTGTTGACCTATTTTTGTTGATTTTTGAGGGTAGTTCTCTGTGCTTTTTGGACTTGAATGCCTGTTTCCTTCCCCAGATTAGGGAAGTTCTCAGGTATAATTTGTTTAAATAAACCTTTTGCCCCTTTTTCCCCACTCTGCTTCTTCTGGGACCTCCTATATTACGGATATTATTTCACTTTATGGAATTGCTGAATTCCCTAAGTCTACCTTCGTGATCTAATAGTTTTCTTTCCTCTTCTTTTCAGTTTCATTATTTTCCATAATTTTATCTTCTCTGTCACTGATTCACTCTTCTGATTCATTCATCCTGGTTTTCATGTCATCCACTTGGGACTGCATCTCGATTATAGCATTTTTAATTTTGGCCTGACTAGATTTTGGTTTTTATCTCTACAGTAAGAGATTTCCTAGTGTCTTCTATGCTTTTTTCAAGCCCAGCTAATATCTTTATAATTGTTCTTTTAAATTCTAGTTCAGACATCTCACTTATCTGTATTGATTAAATCCCTGGCTGTGAGTACTACTTCCTGTTCTTTCTTTTGGGGTGAATTTCTCTGTGTCATCATTTTGTTCAGAAAAGAAAAGAAAGCAAGAAAGAAAGAGAAAAAGACAACAAAAACAATGATAAAAACAACAAAAAAACCCCAAAAAAACTAGATCCTGGGTTTGTTTTGGTCTGCTTGTTAAAAATAAATAAAAATAAAAACTAGATCCCAAAATAAGAAACACACACACACACTAAAATACAATTAAAAGAAACAAAAAATACAAAGTATATATAAGAAAATTAAAAATGAATAAAGAAAAGATTTGAAAAAATAAGTAAATAACTGAAAAAATAATAAAATACTAAAGAATAAAAATACAAAGAGTGCTATATACTGTTTTCCCTAAGAG
This sequence comes from Halichoerus grypus, assembly GCF_964656455.1. Taxonomy (NCBI): domain Eukaryota; kingdom Metazoa; phylum Chordata; class Mammalia; order Carnivora; family Phocidae; genus Halichoerus; species Halichoerus grypus. Next base: position 92,654,865 of record NC_135716.1, on the reverse strand, counting down.
CTGAAGCTTTGCAGCCCTCTATGATCTATAAACTTGGTGTGAGTGAGTTGTTTGTGCTGGTCTTCTGGGGGAGGGGCCTGTTGAGCTGATTCTCAGGTGGACTTGCCCTAGTGGAAATGCACCTCCAGCATTCAGGGAGGCAGGGTTTGGTGTCAATTAGTAGTTTTTTATTATTAATATAGGACATTTATTGCCAAGTCTTTAATGAAATTGTTGTGATCTCATGCTTGAGTAAACAACATAAAAATTGAATGTATATATATATATATATATAAAATTCCAAGGAGGAATTAATAGTAATTAAGTACCCATAACTAAAGAAACAGTGGTTATTTTATACTTAGTCTTCCTTAGTTTCTAGAGCTATGCTGTTCTGTATGGTAGCTACTGTCCAAATGTGGCATTTAAATTTAAATTAATTAAAGTAGACCAAATTTAAAAGTCAGTTCCTCAGCTCCAATAGCCACATTTGAAGTGCTCAGTTACTATCATATGTCCTATCATTGCAGAAAGTCTTATTGTATGGGACTCATCTGAAGCGGAGGTTGACAAAATTTTTATCTAAACAGCCAGTAGCAAATTTTTAGGCTTTGTGGGCTATATTGATCTCTGTTGTAGCTATTCAGCTTTGTTGTTATAAGGTAAAATGGGAATATACAATACATAAACATATTGGCTGTATTACAGTAAAACTTTATTAAAAACAAGCAGTGGCTGGTTTTGGCCTGTTGACTGTGGGTTGTTCAACTTGGTTGTCTAGAACATTGAATTTAATTCTTGATACCTTACTTAAAATTGTGTATTGACAAAGTGAGTCCGTCCTGAGGGAATAAAGCAAAACCATTTCATCGGAAGAATGATAATAAGAATTAGAGATTTTAGAATAGTTAAGAGAAAAGTTAGGGAGTGTTAATGACTCTCTTCAAATATTTGTTAGCTATCATGTAAAAAAGGAGTTAGACTTTTATGTGACTAAGGAAAGCAGAACAATGACCACTGCATGAAAGTTACAGGGAAGCACATTTTAGTACAATATAAGGACAAACAGGATTGATGGAATAGTGAGTGACTAATAAATGCTAATAAATTGGAGTGATTTATGTATAAGATAAGGTTTGAATTCAATGACCTGTATGATTTTTTTTTTCCAATGAAAAATTTCAGGGCTCTGTCCATTGAATCTTCTGTCATCATATGTAGCTTTAGAATGTACTTAATTATGACTTGTTTTCTCTCTTTTTTTTAATTTAGCCAGAGAGAAACTCATAATTCTCTTTGTTCTAGTTAGACAGTTTGATTATTATGAATATGTGTGTACTTTGGCTATCATGATTTCTCAATGTTCTTAAATAGGTAGAAAACCAAAAACTTTTAGATGAAAAGAAACAATTTGAGAAGATTGCTGAAGAATTAAAAGAAACAGAACAAGAACTAACTGGTCTTCTCCAAACCAGAGAGGTTTGTTTAAAAAAGATACATTTTTCTTTCCAACATCTTGTTAGTAGAGTACAGATTTACAGAATAGATTGTGGTATAGCTATTAGCTTTGTGAAGGATTTCTTCTCAAAATTCCTTTCAAAGGAAGTGTTCCTGCTATGTTTAATATACTAATGATAGATTTGAAACAAATTTAGAGAATCTTCATATTATAATGTGGTAGAGAAAGGTCAACATTAAGATATCAATAGTATGTATAACAATCACATTTTTTATGTCTTCAGTATTTCTTTATACATTTAAAATTTCACTTTTATTAAATTCTTCATTTATAATAATTTTATAGTGCTCATACTATAATTTTAGAATATATTTTTATTTTAAAAATGTATTTTTTCAGTACATAATAGCATTACATTGTAACCATCTTTTTATAATGTAAGAACAGCTTAGTTTTTTTTTTTAAGATTTTATTTGAGAGAGCGAGTACGAGCAGGGGGAGGAGCATAGGGAAAGGGAGAGGGACAAGCAGACTCCCTGCTGAGCATGGAGCTGGATGTGGGGCTCGATCTCAGGACCCCGAGATCATGAACTGAGCTGAAGTCAGATGCTTAACTGAGTCAGCCAGGTGCCCCCAGAACAGCTTAGTTTTTAAGATTCTACCTGATTTCATTAATTAATATATTTTTCTTAACATAACATTTTAGTTGAGATTAATTACCTGGTAGAGTAAAATTGATGAAAATATTTTATGATATGTAAATATAATTTTACTCATTGAGCTTTAGAATATCAAGATGGAATTCACTTAAATTACATTTGTCATTGCTCCTTGTTCTAAAATTATAATGGTTCTGGCATTAAATCTATTAAATTTTAAAATTTGACATTTCTTACCAAAATATTGCCAAATATATGACTTGATTACAAAGTGGCCATACTTTTAAGTAAGAAAATTGTAAAAAAAAGTTTGCTGTGATTATACACATTTTCCAGGGAAAAATACATGATTTGGAAATACAGTTAACTGCCATTGTGACAAGCGAACAGCATTATTCCAAACAGGTTAAAGAGCTGAAAACTGAGCTTGAAAATGAGAAGTAAGTTTTCTATCTACAAATAACTTATGTGTTCAATTTCTAAGCTTTCTGATAGTTAATAATAAATTAGTAAGTTATATTCAATATTTATTTGAATGGGGTTAAAGTTGTGTTTTATTCCTGATTAGAGATCAAAATAATTTATTAATTTCATTGTTAATTAAATTAGCAATGATATGTATATATCATTAGCATAAAAAGGATACATCACAAAGTTGAAAACTTCTTTAGAAGATCACTATATTACTTTTCTTAGAGATATTTAGTTCCTGATAAAAGTAATCATTTGCAGTTCTACCTAGTTATTTTGGTATTTTGTTGAATTATTTCATAGATTTGTTTTGTTGAAGTGACCAAAATACATACAGGTCATTGAATTATGGGTAAAATTCATCTATTAACCAAAATTCCTTTTAATAAATGGACTGGTTAGTTATTTATACTTTAGTATAAATTTATGTTATCCTTGGTATGTTCGCTTTTTCAACCTTTCTTTTTTTAATTTACTCTTTAATGAATTTCCAGTACTGGTAAGTAGAAGATAATAGGTGCTGCTGAAATCATTCCATAGAGCCACACAGTCCCCTTCTTTCATTTAAAATTGATCCTGATTGCAACCAATAATAGCAGTAATCTCTCTTCCAGTGTAGAACATTTGAGACCTTGTTAGAGCAGTTCAAGTGTTGTGCACAGAAGTTAAACTGAGTTTTATTTATTTTAATGAAAATATTTTGTTAAAAATAGTTCATGCCTGAAGTACTACTTTACTTTAATCAAATCACCAGAAATTTGGAATAGTTTCTAAGAGACAGTATACTATAGACAAAAATTATATGAAGAAAATAATATACACTTTAAAATCTGTGGAAAAATATGGGGCATGAGGTGTGTAGGGAATATTCAAGGAAATAGGACCTCTTGAAAAACTTACAGAAAATTTTAAACATGTACAAAGACTTCTAGAGGAAATAATGTAATGAAACAGCATATATCTATCACTCAGCTTCAGAAATTATTAACTAATGGCCAATCTTATTTATACTCCCAGCCCTTTCTCTCTTTACCCTGAGATTATCTTGAATTAAATTCCACATCATATAATTTAATAGGTAAATATTTAGGTCTGACATGTTTTTTAAAAATAGGCTTAAGACTACTGAACTAAATGCAAGCTGCAACAGGCTTTCACTGGAGAACAAAGAACTAGCACAAGAAACAAGTGATACGGCCCTAGAAATCAAGAAACAGCAAGAAGATATTGATGTGAGTTGATAAAGAAAGTACCAGTGACTTAGTTTTCTAACCTGTAAAATTAGGGTATTAGAATAGATTACTTTCCAAAATTCTTTCACTTTTACAAATCTGATTATGTTAGAGCTGATACTTTGTTTCAGAAGAAAAATATGCATATTGATTTTGATGGTGATAATGGGCAACAGAATATAGAGACTACCCATTGATAAAGTTAATTTAATTTTAAGCATCAAGATTTTTATGAAGTATTTACTCAACAAGTATTTATTAAGTAAATCATGTAAGAATGTGGAGGATACAATGGTGAATAAAATATCTTCCTCTTTAAGTTCTTATGGCTCAATAGAAAAACTAAATGCTCAAATAACTTAAACAAAATACTATGTTACATGTGTTGTTTGGAGACCAAGTGTAATCGGAATTGACAAGATTGCTTCTGCCTTGGTGGAAGAGAAGGCTTCAGAGAGAGTATAGCATTGATTTTGGCCTTAAAAGATAAATAACTATGAATTCAGTAGATAACAGTGAATTGAAAAGCATTCCTTGAAGCCACAACAATATGAACAGAGGATAGAAGTCTTAAATTATTACTGGGAAACAGCAAGTAAGACTTGTTTTTTTTAGCTACTATATAGAGATTGTTAGGGGAATAATTAAAATAAGGCTGGAAAAATAGTGTGGAGCTATGCAAGGTAAATAGCCCATTGTCTTATTTTATATATAACTAAATGAATTTTATGCTGGCAGATAAAGGTTTTAAATAATAGTTCCAATTTTATTTTTGGTGAAACAAAGTAATTAATATAAACAACATTGATTATTTCCTTAGAATAGCAAAAAGGAAGAAGAAAGGATGTTGAAAAAAATAGAAAAACTAGAAGAAACGGAAACACAGTTAAGGCAAGACTAATGAGTTGGCTTTTTTTTAAGTCTGGCAAGAGATTTTAGTATTTCTTTTCTGTTAATTTGTTATAGTTAATTTAGATACTTAATGTTGAATATGGTATAGAGTAAAAAATTAGAATTACTGTGTTGGAATTCTGCTTAAAAATAAAATTGTAATGTTTGTTCTTAGTGTTGAAATAGTGAGATTAGACTTAGAGATTAATTTTAAAGCATCCTGAACTTTCTTATATTTAATATTTAAGAAAATAATTATATACAAGGAAATTTAGATGAGAAATTTTTTAAAATATTATATTATATATAAATAATAAAAAATATTATTTTTAAACATTGTCCATGTTTCTAGGTGTTTTCACAATCATCTATTTTAATGCCTATAAACCAGTCAAGTGGGTATAACAGTATTTAGTCCTTTTTGTTTTTAGATATTTACATTTTCTAGTTTTCCACTATCATAAATAGTACTGTAGTCAACATCTTGGCGCATACAGATTTTTTCCCTTATTTTGAATTTGATAGACTACGTTTCAAGGAGTAAAATTTACTGAGCTACTGGAATAATTGTTTCAATGACTTTTGATAATCAAATGGTTTCTAATAGGTTATAATGGTTGTAAACCATATAGTACAACCACTGTTGCATGAAAATGATGGTTCCAAAATCTTTTAATTTGTTTTGGGTATTATCATTAATTTTTGATAATATAATAGATAAAAACAACTCTTTGTTCTTATGATTTGTAATTTTCATTCTTTGGATAAGCTTTGGAATTTTTTTATGCTTGCTTGCTCGAATTTCTTATTTCTAAAATTGCTTATATCTGTTCCCCATTAATATTTTGAGGTCTTAATTGTTTTTTTACTGATTTATTTAAACTTTAAAAAATATAGTAATCCTTTATCTTGTTTTATTTACAGTACATATTTCCCCCAACTTGTTTTCCTTTCACTTTGGGTAATTTTTTGTCGTGCATAAGTTTTTTGATTTTGTATTAGACCTAGTTGTCTTTTTTTGCGGGGGGGGGGTAATTTTTCCTATTGCCTTTCTACTTAGAAATTTTTTGCCTGCTTGAAATCAAATATTAATCTTTTTTTTAGTTTTTTTTCAAATTGATATATTGATATTTAGTTTTTCTTTCTCTTTTTAAATAATAAAAACATTTCAAGATAGCAGTGTACTTCTTAACAGAGCTATGGATCTATGAGTTGGGTTTTGATAGTGTTTTCATGTTTGTTTCCTAAGTAACATGTTTTTGTATTTTGTTTCCTTTTAATCCATTAGCAATTTAGATGATTTCCAAATTTTGGGGCGCTCTTGTTCTTATAGTCTGAAGTATTAAGTTTTGGTTTTTTTATACTTGGTTAGCATTTAGGTTAGGATTGAGTTATATGGGGTAATGTGAATAAAGTGCTGCGTATAGTTCCTGGCCATATAACTGTTATTTTCTAGGTTTGGAAAGTCAACTTTTATTGTATTTCTAATGATTGCTTTTGTTGTTGTTGCTCAATTTTCTCCTTGAGAAGTAGCTGTTATTTTTAGATTGAATCTCTGTGACTAAGGCACTGTACATTTTGAGGATAAAAAGTGAAGACCTATTTTAGGGAAAGACTGCTTTTTATTTAAGAGAATTCAGATTATTTAGATAATATCTTTTTGTACATCTACCTATTCTATAGACTTACAGAACTCTAAATATAAATATATAGGAAAAGTAAGAGTATGCCAATTAAAAATTTAATACTCAGTTAAAGAGCAAATATCCTGGATTCAGTTTTTATAAGACCAGTTATTCCACATGATTGAATAATATTCTGTGCATACAGGCTAAACCCAGCAACATATTAGTGCTAACCAGGGAGACTATAATTAAAAATAGCTTCAAGGATCTGAGACAAAAATACCATTGCGTTATGTGCAACAGGCAGATTTTTTTTTAATTTAAAAAATTTTGAAAGGATAACATATGCATATGGCACAAAATTCAAAGCAACAAAGGGGAACACAGGGAAAGGAAACTATCTACCCTTTGTCTTCCTGCTATCTAGTTTCCTTCCCCAGAGTTATCACTGTTTCTTGTGTTTCCAGAGATACTCTCTCTCTATGTAAGGATATTTGTCTATGTAAATATCTCAGTCAAGTAGTTCTTCATTAAAATCACTTGTATTTATGTCCCTAATTTATTTGTATAAAATTATGACTACATCTTAGAATGATGACCAATTATGACTTCTTTAAGAAAAGAGTAAAGTAAAATCTTGGCTTAAATAAGAAATAAGTATTTCTTTTTTTTATGGATAGAGGATCTAGATAGTTTCAAATTAAATTATAAAGTAATTTAAATGTAGGAGAGGAAGTGTGCCTGTTGACATTAATGCATGAAAAATTACCAAACAAAATGAAAATTTAAACCAACAAAAAAAATATAATAGACAACCATTTTAACAAATCCCAGAAAAGGAGTAAAACAAAAATTTTAAATTTTTTTACAATGTCACTCTTCCATTTCCTTTAAGGAATGAACTGCAATCTGTGAGAGAAGAACTAAAACAGAAAGAAGATGAAGTTAAATGTAAATTGGACAAGAGTGAAGAAAATGTATGTTATATTTAATAATAAATTGTATAACAGAATTTCAAATCATAAAATCAACACCACATGTCTAAAAAAAAATAAAGTGAAGTATGCTATCAATATAGGGACTGTTGTAGGCTGTTGACCTTAAAACCATAGGCAAAGTTGGGTTATTTTGCTTACATGGTTTATATCTAGAAGAAATAGTAGCCTAATTCCAAATTTCTTTCACAAATGCTCAATACTTAATGTTGATTTACATTTTTAGGCTAAAAGTGTTCGTGTTTTAGTAGTAAAGAACATACTGATAAATTGATACGTTTGTGTTGTGCTTTGGTGGATATGATTTCAACAAATTGAGATAGGAAGGTTTTTAGGGAAGAATGTCACAAAAGTAGAATAGTATGTGACCTGATGATAGTATACAATATACATAGTGGGGAAAAGATTTGCCAAAATAGATAGATCAAGCTAGATTGTGAAGGCCTTGACTGTGTTTTTTCACTCACTCAGCACATATTATTAGCTACCTACCTGTGCCAGGCACTGTTCTGGGTGCCCAATTTGGATTTCATTTGTTCTGGTGGATAATGTGTGATCCAATTAAATTTTTTTTAATTAGGGAAGTCACATTTTTAATTTTTAAGAATGGAATGGGGAGATGTGAAAGATACTGGAATTAGTTGGAAGGCTTTAAAAAAGTGTCTTGAAAGCTCTGAAAAAAAATCTTGGAGAGGACTTTGGCCTAGTTTAGTTTACTTACTTATTCCTGAGTCAATCATTGTGGTTAAGGGGTAGAGTAATTTGGTGAAGCCTGAGCTGTGTACCTACCTATTCCTAGACAGATCATCTTCCATCAAACTACATGGATTTAGGAGGATTATTATGGAATTTACACTAACAGAGTCTTCTCAGGAAAGAATGGTGGCCAGACTAAAATAACTCCTCTATATAATTGCTACTGGAGCCTATACAAGGAGTATCTAATCAAAAGTTGAGTCAGGACAAGCCTCCTGGAAGAAGTGACATTCGGTTTGAAACCTAAGATTAATAGGAATTAGTGGAAGGCAGAGGGGTAGACACAAATATATCAGGGAGAAGAGTATTATAAATTATAAGCATACACATAGACTATATACAGAGTATGAGAGAGTGTCATATTTAAACAACTATGGAAACTTCATCTTGGATGAAAGGTGGAGTTTAAGATAGTAGTAATAGTGGATGGAGTAGGAAAAGATGAGGGTAGAGAGATGAGCATGGAGAGTTGAAGGATAGGGGAAATGAAGGTTGGGAGAGATGAGGGCAGATTATTTAAGGCCTCATAAACTATATTTAGGAATTTGACATTATTGAAGAGTTTTGACCTGAGAAGTGTCATATTTATTTTTAGAAAGTTGTAAGACTATTTTACAACTAAGATTTTAAGGATGAGATGAGCTAATATTTTTAAGGGCTTACAGTGTACCAAGAACATTCTAGTTCTTTATATATGTTCTCTTAGTTAACCACAAGTTATTTTTGTTCTCATTTTATGAATTAAGAAATTGGGCCTCCAAAGGGTAAAAAAGCCTTGAAAAGCTACATAACTCTTAGTAGTAGTGCTGGTCTTCTAACATTCTTTAGACTATACCACATTTTTTTCTCTCAAAAAGCTATTTTTTTCGTTCAGTTTCATATTAATTAAGTTCAACCAGAAAAAGGAATTTAATCTCCTGAAGACTTGCTATGTAATTTACTATTTTAAAATTTGCATCAGAGGCTGCTTCAAGACACTAATCCTTTTGTGATGGGAAAAAAACATGAATTTGGTGTTTAATGTAAAATAAAAATCCTTTACCAAGAATTTAAATATATTTTACCAATGTACAAGATATTAGTGATGAGTTAAGGAAAAAAGCCCAAAATGCAAGACAAGTTGGAATATTTAAGCTTTTTCCGAGGTTGGATTTCAATTTACTTATTGAAACAGTTTCCCAGAAAGAATCCAATTTGCAAGTAGTTCTCAGAAATTTGCCTGACATTGAAATTCATTACACTTTTCCCCCCAATCCACTACCTTAGTTCAGACATTTATATTTCATACATGCTTTCTCTGAGCCTATTTTCTCATCTCTAAAATGGAGATAATAATACCTGCCCTTTCTTTATCATTGGGTTGTTCTGAGGTTCAGATTAACGTGTTTGTGAAAGACATATTTAGAAGATTATAAACATTTGACAAGACAACTGTAAAAAATTCAAGGTAAACTGGGAAAGTTGATAAAATATTACAAAGTGATATTGGGCTAAGATTAAAATAAGACTGATGAGCATTAACACAAAAACATTAAAGACAATTTCTTTTTTAAAAAGATACTGCAATAAACTGGGAGTATGTATATTTTTGTAGAAATATAAGACTAAGTTTTATGATTCCATTTCTGAAAGATACGCATAGAAGAAAATAGAAATTCTGTTAACATTTTAAATATGATGACAAATAATGTTTTTTAGGCTCGCAGCATTGAATGTGAAGTTTTAAAAAAAGAGAAACAAATGAAGATCTTAGAAAACAAGGTATTATCAAATGGAAAAAAGCATTTTTGAGAAAAGAGACTTCGTAACAACAGTATGACTAGGTTCTTTAGGACCAGCCTTTACACTGGTCCTAAAGAGATTTCAATTCTCTTTGAAGGCTTTAAGGAATAATTTTGGATTTTTACTGCAGGTTTCTTTGAAGAAGCTCTGGGTTCAGGAGTTTTGTACAGTGCTTCAAAGAGCAAAGTTTCATTAAACTCCTCTTTAGTTATCTCTTCCCTTTCCCCACATTTTACACTCTTAGCAGCTATATTTGTTGCAGATATCTTTAGAGTGGCAAGATGCTTTTAAAAGATTATTGTTAGACATTTCTCTCACTCATATAATCAAAGGAGCTACAGAAAATTTTCTGCTCTCTTTATGTGAAGTTGTGAAGTGTTTTTACTGCCTGGCTGTCCATCCCAATTCACTTCTCCTGTCTCCACACATTTATCCTAAACTTGATCTTCTATACAGTAAGTAGTCTGGAAAAGTATAGTTCATCTCTGAAGTTCTGACCTCTGATAACATCATTTTATTCTGCCTAGAATTGTGGTGAATAAAATTCTTTGTTTCTATGCCTGTGAATTATATTACATCGAGATGAACTGTGATTGGAAAAAAAAAAACCTGGTAGTTTAAAACCTTTTCAAGAATTTTGGGAATTTGGGGCGCCTGGGTGGCTCAGTCGTTAAGCGTCTGCCTTCGGCTCAGGTCATGATCCCGGGGTCCTGGGATCAAGCCCCACATTGGGCTCCCTGCTCCATAGGAAGCCTGCTTCTCCCTCTACCATTCCCCTGTTTGTGTTCCCTCTCTCGCTATGTCTCTCTCTGTCAAATAAATAAAATCTTAAAAAAAAAAAAAGAATTTTGGGAATTCTACCAAATACATTTATCTTCAGTAGCCCTAAATTTGGAGATTATTTAAATTTAAAAGGTGTGACAAATTATTTTAATTTTCATTAGCTTATTCAGAAAGAGAGGAGAGTAAGATGGGCAGTCAAATTACATTCAAAGTTGATAGTTTTGATGTCATTATTTTAGTAAGATATACACTTACTTTTGGATTGTAGTAACGCTAGTTCTAAAGATGGCTTTATAGGAATACCAATATCTGAAGTCTTTTCAGGTCTGATTCTGCTTTTTGTTCTTTCTGCTGGTGTTTACTCATTGATTCTTAATTCTTTTTTTTTTTTTCATGATTCTTTGGAATTTTATCTGTGGGACTTCTTTGAGGCTTATGTCAAAGTTTCTATCTTCCCAAAAAGATTTTCTTGGGAGCACTATTTACCAGGAGCCATTTTAAATTAAATTCTCCATTTTAGGTTTTTCCAAATTATAGAGATAGCATGAATTCAGGCTATAAACTCATGTAAGGCTATCTCATGGCTACAAATTTTCAGGGAAGATTTTGATACCTTTCGCTCAGTGCTAGCGTCAAGCCAAGTTTTCTTGTGACCCTTCTGTGTGGCAGATTTTATTTTTTACATTTTCATGGAATAGTCTTTTGAGTTTGTGGCTTTATGCAGCATTGTCTTATTGAATTCCTCACCTTTAGTGAGCTCTAAGTTTTATCTATCTCCCTTACACTAGGTAGTTTCAGCAGATGTCCTTAGCTGGCTTTGGTGCTACCCCCAAACCTACTGTTATCACTTTAAAGTTGTAATTTCAAGTAAGCAGATTCCTTATTTTGTAGCCATTTCCTTTTAAATTATCTTTATCAGGAAGGTTGTTCAGAGTATACAGGTGGCTTTTCTGCCCAAATTGGAAATCCTTGATTTTTAAAATAAGTAAAAATTGTATACACAAATAGTTGCACCCGCTAATGTATTTATACCAGTAAAATTGGCATGAAAATCACCAAAATGTTTCTCATCTTTCTGTAGCTTTTCTTCCTTTGTTTTCTTTTGAGTTTTCTGAAGTAGACCATTTAGGGGTTGGGCATATTAAAAATGAGATATTAAACAGCTGTGCCATGTATTACTCATGTTTTAGAATAATAGTCAATTATGACTGCATGTGGGTTTTGCAATAAAAATATTTAGCAGAGTATTTTGTGCTGAGAGATTAAATTTTTTTCCATTGGAGTTTCTTTCTATTTTGATGGAAATTAGTGCAACTTACATATCTGTAATGTTTTAGGACTGTTTAGAAATCTGTGCTGCTTTTATGGTACTCCAATTATTTCTTAGATTAATGCCTCTTAGTCCAATCATGCCAGTGTACTCAGGTGAAATAGTCTCTCAGAGTAAGATATAAGAAAGTGGTTTAGGTGTTATTTCTGAAAGAAGAGTTAGAATGTAGTTAGGAGGAGATAGAGTATCACATTTTTCCCTTTCCCCAAATATAAAAAGTAAAAGAGACTCAGAAATGAGAAATGAGGAATAATTAGTAAGGAAGAAGGCAAAGTTATATATATCTTACCTCTGGCTGTAGCTTTTCAAAATCCGATTAATAATATAATTCAGTCTTTTATATAGAATTGACCAAGAGGAACATTTTCCTTAAAGTAATTGAATTCATGTGTTCTTTAAGTAGGTTAAGAAATGTGAAGAATTTCAAATTTGTATTGATAAAATCTTTATTAAAATTTATGCTTGATCACATAATTTTTTACATTAATGGAATTACTAAACTACATGATTTTTATAGTGACCTTTATATTATTTTATGCAATATTTTTGTTTTAAATTACTTATTTTGACTGGAATATTAAATAAAATAATTATAATTTCTTATAATTTTTTAGTGTAACAATTTAAGGAAACAAGTTGAAAATAAAAGCAAGTGTATTGAAGAACTCCAGCAGGAGGTATGTACTGATTCTCAAAATTAAACTACTAAAGAAAAACGATTTTTTTCACTACACTTCTAGAGAATAATGCTTTCCTTTCCTTTAGTAATTTCAGTCTAAGTCAGTAACAGGGCAAAATTGAATCATGTTGTTACTAAGCATAATTCTTTATTTTAATTTTTTACAGAATAAGGCCTTAAAAAAAAAGGGCACAGCAGAAAGCAAGCAACTGAATGTTTATGAGATAAAGGTATTTGGAATGTTTATTTTTGTTTTTCAAATACTAGTAAGTAGATGAGAACTTAATTTAACTTATATTGTAGTAGTTATTTTCAAAAATTCTTTTGAGACTGTAGGAATCAATCCTTTTAATAGAGTGCTTGTCTGTGACATAACTGTATCAGAATAATCTAAGCAGCTTAAATATATGAATATGTGTGGGATATGTGTGTATTCATATTCCTTACCCATACCTTCAAATTTGAGATCGAGTAGGTTTGGTATATAATATGTAGATAATCTACATATTATAGAGGTCTATATATGATTATCCTGCTGCACAAGAAGTTTGAGAACCATTGATTTTATAGAAACAAGTTAAAGTTAGGGAATGTCAGCTATGATGTCGGAGCCCTAATTTGTTTATTATCATATTCCTAAGTCTTTGAACAACATCTGACAGTAAGTACTCAAATAGTTTTTGAGTCTTGAATGGAAAACTGTGGTTCTCAGTGTTTGAAAGATGTTCCTTTTCTAGGAAAGCAAAAATCTTATACCTTCCTTTTAATACTATTTGAGATTAAAAATATATAAACATTGTGTTAACAATGAAAAGAATTCTCAAACTGCTGGAATCCTATAGAAAGATAATTGATAACATATATCCTGTAATTCAGCCTTCTATAGGTAGAATCAAGAGAAATATACACAATATTCATAGCAGCATTACTTGTAGTAGCCCTAAAATGAAGATGACACAGATAACCATTAGTAGTATAAAAATAAGTCAATAGGATATTACTCTAAGATGACCCAGATGTTGGAATTAGGAGGTAAGTTCATTTATATAGTTTTTATAAGTATATTCAAAGATGGAGAGTATGGTTATAATGAATAAATGGAGAATCTCAGTGAAGAAATGGAAACTTTAAAAAAGCATCAAATGGAAATTGTACCATTGAAAAGTAAAATATTTTAAACTTCAAACTTCAAAGGTCCTTGTAGTAGATTGAAGATGGATGAAAACAGTGACAGTGAACTTGAAGCTGGATCAATAGAAATGATTAGTCAGAGAAACACAGAACAAAGATTAAAAAAAAAAGGAAGGGTTCCTCAGTCACCCGTGGAACAATATCAAGTGGTTTTAAATGTGTAACTGGAGACCCTAAGAAGAGGGGAGAAAGAGAATAGGGCAAAAGAAAGTTATTTGAAAGATTTCTTAAAACTTTCCCACATTTAATAAAAAGCAGAAACTTGCAGATCTGTGGCTTTTAGCAAATCCAGAGCAAGATAAACAGAAAATGATACCTACGCAGGTGTGCCTGAGTCACAGTAGGTAAACCCAAATAAAGAGAAACTTTTAAAAGCAGCCAGAGAAAGGGGAAACAATGATACAAATAAGGGCTGACCTTGAATCAGGACAGTGAAGGCCAGATAACAAAGGAATGACATATGTAAAATGGTGCCAGAAAGAAACTATCAAGCCACAATTCTGTATGCAGCAAAAATAAGGACACTGAGAGTTGTACTAAATGTGTTAAAGACATGCTAAAGGAATTTTTTTTCCATCTGAGGGAAAATGACATCAGATGAAAACTTAAATCAATGGATGGAATGAGAAAACTAGAAACAATTATGTAGATAAATATAAAAGGCTGTATATATTTTTCTTAATTTTTAAAGTGTATATATGGCTTCTTTAAGAAATGCTATATAGAGTGCATAGGGGAAGGGAGGGTAAAATGAAACAAGATGAAACCAGAGAGGGAGACAAATCATAAGAGACTCTTAATCTCAGGAAACAAATTGAGGGTTGCTGGAGTGGAGTTGGGTGGGAGGGATGGGGTGGCTGGTGATGGACTTTGGGGAGGGTATGTGCTATGGTGAGCACTGTGAATTGTGTAAGACTGATGAATCACAGACATGTACCCCTGAAACAAATAATACATTATATGTTAATAAAAAAAAAAGATATATGATAACCATGGCGCAAAGAGCAGGAGGATAATATGACTATTTTGTTGTAAGATTTTTACATTATACGTGAAATAGTACTCTATTAAGTCTTAAGTAGACTATGGTAAGTTAGTGATACATATTACTCTCCCTAGAGCAGCCACTGTAAAATAATGCAAAGAAACATAGTGAAAAGCCAATAGAGGAACTGAAATGGAATACTAAATAATTTTTTTTCATTGGTTGTCAAATGATCCTTTATTGAAATATTTTCCTTTGTAATTCTTAACTTAGTTGGGCATTCTGTTGCACACTATTGTTGTTATCTATGATATCATGAGGGTGGTGGCCATCAACATTTAAGCTCACAGATTGGGCAGTCCCCAGGATCTCTTTAATCGTTCCAGAGAGTCTTTTAGCTAAAGATTGGTGCTGCATCTGTTGGGCTTTGTTGACAATCTCATCAGAAGTGGTATTTCCACTGTGCTTAATGTTTTTCTGCTTTTTGTCTCTTGGCGGTTCCTTGAGGGCTTTGATAATCAGGGCAGAGGCAGAAGGTACCACTTCAATCTGGGCTTTCTGTTCTGAATGATCCGTTTCACTGTAATCCTCAGACCCTTCCATTCACTGGTTTCCTTGGCAATGTCATCACCAACGTTTTTTGGAGACAGACATGGGGGCTGATCTTCAGGGCTGGGGCAGATAACTTCCCCAGTGGTGCCCTTCAGGTATACAATTTTGATCTCACTGGGGTTGAACTTAGGCAGCATGGTGGAGGCAGCTGTGTCAGATGAACCTGGATTTGGGACGACCTAAGACAGTTGCACCTTCATCTCCTCTGAACCAAAAACCAAAAAGTGGAATACTAAAAAATTTTGATAAAGCCAAAAGAGAAGCAGAACAAAAAAAGAGATGATATGAAAAAGATATATAGATTAGAAAAGAATAAGTTAAACTATCTCTTTTTTTTTAGATTTTTATTTTATTTTATTTGAGAGAGAGAGAGAGAAAGTGCACAAGTAGGGGGAGGGGCAGAGGGAGAGAGAGAAGCAGACTTCCCACTGAGTAGGGAACCTGATACAGGGGTTGATCCCAGGACCCCAAGATCATGACCTGAGCCAAAGGCAGATGCTTAACTGACTGAGCCACCCAGGTGCCCTTAAACTGTCTCTTCTTAAGTGATATATTTGTCTATATTAAAAATTCTAACGTTTCTGCCAAGTTGCTAGTGTACTAGTAAGTGAACTTGGCAAAGTCACTGGATACAGAGTTGATTACCAAAAATCAATTGTATTTCTGTCTATTGACAGTTACTAACTGAAAAATTTTAAAACACAATATCACAGTAGTATCAAAATCCATATAATAGAGACAAGTTTAACAAAATATATTGAAGATTCATACACTAAGAAGTACTAACATTGCTGAGACAAAGAAGACCTAAGTAAATATACATATTCATGTTCATTGATTAGATGCCTTGATTTCTTTAAGATGTCAAATTTTCCCAAATTGATCTAGAGAGTCAGTCAATCCCCATCACAATTCCAGCAAATCTTTTTTTTTTTTTAAATAGACCTTAACAAGCTGCTAATAAAAATGCAAAGGACCCAACAATTTTGGAAAAAAAAGAATGAAGTCAGAGGATTTAGGCTGCCTGATTTGAGGATTTACTGTAAAGCTACAGTAATCAAGGTAGTGTATTATTATATTTAAGATAGACAAAGAGATCAGTGGAATCGAATGGAAAGTTTAGAAATAGACTAGTTGATATATAGTACATTGATTTTTCAACAGAGGTGACAAAAAAAATACAATGGGAGAAATGAAAGTTTTTTCAACAAATGTTTTAGAGTAACTGAATATCCATATGGAGAAAAAACCCTCCTACCTCAAACCACAAACAAAAGTTAATTTTAAATGGGCTATAGACCTAAAAATATTGACCTCTAAAGCCTCTAGAGGAAGATATAGTAGAATATCTTCATGGCTTGGAGGTCAGCAAAGATTTCTTAGGGCACAGAAAGCAATATTCATAAAATTATGATAAATTAGACTTCATCAAAATCTGAAAGATCTACATTTCAAAAGGTGTCTTAAGAAAATAGTCAAGATACATGGGCGCCTGGGTGGCTCAGTCATTAAGCGTCTGCCTTTGGCTCAGGTCATGATCCCAGGGTCCTGGGATCGAGCCCCGCATCGGGCTCTCTGCTAGGTGGGAAGCCTGCTTTTCCCTCTCCCACTCCCACTGCTTGTGTTCCTGCTCTCACTATCTCTGTCTCTGTCAAATAAATAAATAAAATCTTAAAAAAAAATAGTCAAGGTACAAAGAAGTTGCAAATACTGACAAAAACATTTATTTGACAAATGACATATTGATGAATAGGTACTATAAAAGTGTTGGTGAAGTTGTAGATCATTTTGAATTCTTATACATTGTTGGTGAGAATGTCAAATGGTGCCATCACCATGGAAAGCAGTCTGGTGGTTACTCAAAAAATTAAAAAGAGAATTAACCGTATGATCCAGTAATTCCACTTCTGGGTATATACCTAAAAGAATTAAAAGCAGGGTCTCAAAGAGATATGTGTCCACTCATGTTCATAAGCAACATTTTCATGATAGCCAAAAGATAAAAGCAACCCAACATTTATTGATTTATTGTCCATATTTAATGGACAAACAAAATGTGTGTATACACACACACACACACACACTCACACACAGTGGAATATTACTCAGCCTTAAGAAAGAAGGAAATTCTGATAGATGCTACAGTGTGGATAAACTTTGAGGACAAAAGGACAAATGGTGTATTATTCTACTGATATGAGGTACCTAAGAGTAGTCAAATTCATAGGCCAGAGAATGGTGGTTGCCAAAGGCTGTCGGGAGGGAAAAAGTGGAGTTGTTTAATGAGAACTGAGCTCCAGTTTTATAAGATGAAAATAGTTCTGGAGATTGGTTGCACAATAATATAAACTAACTGTACAGTTAAAAAAGGTTAAGATGGTAAATTTTATGTTATAGGTGTTTTACCACAATAAAAAATAAAAATGTTGGCAAAAGAATAGACACTTCACAAAGGAAATGTACAAATGACTAATCAGCTCATGAAAAAAATATTCAACACTATAGTTCTAAGAAATGAAAAATAGAACCACAATGAGATATAACTACACCCACAAGCAGAACCAGCTGCATATTTGTAGGGCTTAGTGCAAAATGAAAAGGTGGGGCACCTTTCATTAAAAATTTCAGGATGACTACAGAATCATTAATCAAAAATCATTAAAAATTTCAGGATGACTACAACAGAGCAGGAAACTAAGTTCAGGGTGTTGTATCATTACACAGTTCTTATGCCCATGAAGCTGAGCACTGCCCACAAGAATGGCTGAAGTTAAAAAGACTGTCAACAACAAATGTTAGTGAGGAGGATATTGGTTAACCAGGACTTTCAAACATTGTTATTAGGAGTGTAAAATAGTACAATCACTTTAAAAATGCTTTGGTTATTTCTTGTAAAACTAAGCATACATAATCCAGCAATTATTTTCAGATATTTACATAAGAGAAATGAAAACATGTTTACTAAAAGTATTGCACAAGAATGTTCATAGCAGCTTTATTTATAAAAAACTAGAAATAATTCAGATGTCCATTAACAGGAGACTAGATAAACAAATTTGTTATATTCATGCAATTGAATATTACTCAGCAGTAAAAAAGACCTACAGAAACATGGATGAATCTCAGAACATAGCAACATAATCTCTATAACAAGAGAATATATTTGGCATGATTCCATTTAAGTGAAGTTTTAGAATAGACAAAGCCAATTTATAGAGACAGCAGAACATTGGTTGCTTCTGGGAAGTGGGGTTTAGACTGCAAAAGGGCATAAGTGTACTTTCTGGGATGATGGAAATGATCTATATTTTGATTTATGTTATCATTACATGGCTGTAAAGACATTTGTCAAAGCTTGCCAAATTGTTACACTAAAAATAATTCTGCATTTTATTGCACATACATTATATCTGGATAAAGTTGAACTCGTTGATGAAGCCTCCAGGGCCTAGAGTTCTCTTTGTGAAAAGGTTTGCAATTTATCATACAATTTCATCAATAGTTGTAGTGTTATTTTGTTATTTCTTCAATTTTGGTAAATAATATTTTTCTGGATTTTGCCCAGTTCGTCTACATTTTCTATAAAATTGTCTGCAGCGTCTATAGTTATGTTCTCTTTTCAATCTTGGTGTTGGCTATTTGTGCCTTCTCTTATTTATTTTTTTTAAGTTTTTATTTTAATGCTAGTTAACATTCAGTGTAATATTAATATCAGGTGTATAATATAATGATTAAACAATTCCACACAACGTCTGGTGCTCATCTCAAGTGCACTCCTTAATCCCTATCACTTATTTAACTCATCCACCCTGCCCACCTTTCCTCTGGTAACCATCAGTTTGTTCTCTATAGTTAAGGGTCTGTTTCTTGGTTTCTCTGTCTCTTTTTTCTCTTTGCTCTCATTTGTTTTGTTTCTTAAATTCCACATAGGAGTGAAATCATAAGGTATTTATCTTTCTCTGACGGACTTATTTTGCTTAGCATTGTACCCCTTCCTTAGCATGTCAATTGCAGATGGCAAGATTTTGTTCTTTTGTATGGTTGAGTATATTCTATTGTGTGTGTATATAATGTTATATATTATATATGTATATGTCATATATATTATATTACATATTTATCCATTCATCTATGGGTGGACACTTGGGCTGCTTCCATAGTTTGCCTATTGTAAATAATGCTGCATTAAGCATAGAGGTGCATGTATCCCTTCAAATTAGTGTTTTTGTATTGTTTGGGTAAATACCCAGTAGTGCAATTGCTGGATCATAGGGTAGTTCTATTTTTAACTTTTTGAGGAACCTCCATACTGTTTTCCAGAATGGCCACACCAGTTTACATTCCCACCAACAGTACAAGAGGGTTCCTTTTTTCCACATCCTCACCAGCACTTGTTTCTTGTGTTTGATTTTAGCTATTCTGACAGGCGTGAGGTGATATCTCATTGTGGTTTTGATTTGTATTTCCCTGATGGTAAGTGATGATAAGCATCTTTTCATGTGTCTGTTGACCATCTGTACATCTTCTTTGGAGAAATGTCTGTTCATTTCTTTTGCCCATTTTTCAATTGAATTATTTGTTTTTTGGGTGAGTGTTATAAGTTCTTTATATATTTTGGATACTAACCCTTCATTGGATATGTCATTTGGAAATATCTTCTCCCATTCTGTAGGTTGCTTTTTAGTTTTGTTGGTTGTTTCCTTCACTGTGCAGAAGCTTTTTATTTTGATGTAGTTCCAATAGTTTATTTTTGCTTTTGTTTCCTGCTTCAGGGGACCTATCTAGAAAAAAGTTGCTACAGCTGATGTCAGAGAAATTACTGCCTTTCTCTCTTCTAGGATTTTTATGGTTTCAGGTCTCACATTTAGGTCTTTCATTCATTTTGAATATATTTTTGTGTATGGTGTAAGAAAGTGGTCCAGTTTCATTCTTTTGCATGTTGCTGTTCAGTTTTCTCAACACCATTTGTTGAAGAGACTGTTTCCCACTGGATGTTCTTTCCTGCTTTGTTGAAGATTAATTGACCACGTAATTGTGGGTTTATTTCTGGATTTTCTATTCAGTTCCATTGATCTGTATGTCAATTTTTTTTGCCAGTACCATACTGTTTTGATCACTACAGCTTTGTAATACAACTTGAAGTCTGGAATTGTGATGCCTTCAGCTTTGCTTTTCTTTTTCAAGATTGCTTTTGTTATTTGGGGTCTTTTGTGGTTCCATACAAATTTTAGGATGGTTTTTTTTTAGTTCTGTGAAAAATGCTATTGGTATGTTGATAGGGATTGCATTAATGTGTAGATTGCTTTGTGTAGTATAGACATTTTAACACTATTTGTTCTTCCAATCCATGAGAATGGAATGTTTTTCCATTTCTCTGTGTTGTCTTCAATCTCTTTCATCAATTTTTTTTTAAAGATTTTATTTATTCATTTGAGACACAGAGATACAGAATGAGGGAGCATGAGCATTGGGAGAGGCAGAGGGAGAGGGAGAAGCAGGCTTCCCGTGAAGCAGAGAGCCCGATGTGGGGCTCGATCCCAGGACCCTGGGATCATGACCTGAGCCGAAGGCAGACACTTAACCATCTGAGCCACCCAGGCGCCCCTCATCAATGTTTTATAGTTTTCAGAGTACAGGTCTTTTACTTCTTAAGTTAGGTTTATCCCTAGGTATCTTATTATTTCTGATGCAATTGTAAATGGGATTGTTTTCTGCTGCTTCATTATTGGTGTGTAGAAATGCAACACAACAGATTTCTGTACATTGATTTTGTATCCTGTGAATTTACTGAATTTATCAGTTCTAGCAGTTTTTTGGTGGTCTTTAGGGTTTTCTATATACGGTGTCATGTCATCTGCAAATAGTAAAAATTTTACTTCTTTCCTTACTGATTTGGATGCCTTTTATTTATTTTTGTTGTCTGAATGTTGTGCCATTACTATGTTGAATAAAAGTGGTGAGAGTGGACACCCTTGTCTTGTTCCTGACCTTAGGGGAAAAGCTCTCAATTTTTCCCCATTGATGATGTTAGCTGTGGGTTTTCATATATGGCCTTTATGATATTGAGGTATGTTACCTCTAAAGTCACTTTATTAAGGGTTTTTATTATGAATGGATATACTTTGTCAAATGCTTTTTCTTCATCTGTTGAAATGACCATATGTTTCTTATCCTTTCTCTTATGGATGTGATGTATCATGTTGATTGATTTGTGAATATTGAACCACTCTTGCAACCCTGGAATAAATCCCACTTGATCATAGTGAATGATTTTTTTAAAATGTATTATTGGATTTGGTTTGCAGGTATTTTATTGAGGATTTTTGCATCTATGTTCATCAGAGATACTGGCCTATAGTTCTCTTTTTTTTTGTGGTGTCTTTATCTGGTTTTGATATCAGGGTAATGCTAGCTTCATAGAATGAATTTAGAAATTTTCCTTCCTTTTCTATTTTTTGGAATACTTTGAGAAGGATAGGTACTAACTAGCCTTTAAATATTTAGCAGAATTTGCCTGTGAAGCCATCTAGTTCTGGACTTTTGATTTGTTGGGAGTTTTTTGATTACTGATTCAATTTCATTGCTAGAATTCAGTATGTTCAAATTTTCTATTTCCTTCTGATTCAGTTTTGAAAGATTCTATTTTTCTCGCAATTTATCTGTGTCTAGGTTGTCCAATTTGTTGGCATGTAATTTTTTCATAATATTCTCTTGTAATTCTTTGTGTTTTTGTGTTGTCAGTTGCTATTTTTCCTTTTTCATTTCTGATTTTGTTTGAGTCCTCTCTCTTTTATGAGTCTGGTTAAAAGTTTATCAATTTTGTTGATCTTTTCAAAGAGCCAGCTCCTGGTTTCATTGATCTGTTCTATTGTTAATTTAGTTTCTCTTTTGCTTACTTGTGCTTTAATCTTTATTATTTTTTTTCCTTCTTTTGGTTTTGGTTTTTTTTTTTTCCCCGTCTTTTTCTAGCTCCTTTCAGTGTAAGGTTGGTTTTTTATTTGAGAATTTGTTTGCATCTTCATGCAGGCCTTATATTGCTATGAACTTTCCTCTCAGAGCAGCTTTTGCTGCATCTTAAAGATTTTGGACTGTTGTGTTTTCATTTTCATTTGTCTCCATGTAGTTTTGGATTTCCTCTTTGATTTCTTGGTTGACCCATTCACTGTTTAGTGTTATGCTATTTAATCTTCATGTATTTGTGTTTTTTCCATATTTTTTTCTTGTGGTTGATTTCTAGTTTCATAGTGTCATGGTCAGAAAAGATTCATGGAATGACTTCAGTCTTTTTTAATTTATTGAGACTTATTTTGTGGCCTAATATGTAATATATTCTGGAGAATGTTCCATGTGCTGTTGAAAAGATTGTATATGCTGCTGTTTTAGGATAGAATGTTCTAAATATATGTTAGATTCATGTGGTCCAATGTGTCACTCAAAGCCACTGTTTCCTTTTTGATTTTTTGTTTTGGTGGTCAGTCCATTGATATAAGTGGGGTGTTCAGGTCCTCTACTGTTACTGAATTACTATTGATTACTTCCTTTATGTTAGCTGCTTATGTATTTGGGTGCTCCCATCTTGGGTGCATAAATATTTACAGTTGGTGTATCTTCTTATTGGATTGTTCCTTTTATGGTTGTATAATGTCTTTCTTTGTCTCTTGTTACAGTCTTTGTTTTAAAGTCTGTTTTCTCCAATATAAGTATTACTACCCTGGCTTTCTTTCCACTTCCATTTGCATGATAAATTTTTTCCATCCCTTCACTTTCAATCTGCATGTGTCTTTAGGTCTGAAATGAGTCTCTTATAGGCAACATATAGATTGGTCTTGCTTTTTTATCCACCTGTTATCCTGTGTCCTTTGATTGGAGCTCTTAGTCCATTTACATTCCAAAGAGTTATTGATAGCTTTGTACTAATAGCCATTTTGTTACTGTTTTATGGCTGTTTTTATAGTTCTTTTTCTTTATTCTCTTGCTCTCTTTTCTCACTGTTTGCTGCCTTTTTTTCAGTGATATACTTGAATTCCTTTTTATTTTTTGCATATCACTAGTTTTTGATTTGTGGTCAGCATTGGGTTTGTATATAACATCTTTTGCATATAACAGTCTCTAAGTTTGAACCCATTCTTTATCCCCTGCCATGTTTTAGGTATATGGTGTCATACTTTACATTCTTTTTTTTTTTGAGAATCCCTTGACTGATTTTTATAGATGTACTTAATTTTATTGCTTTTGTGCTTCCTCCTTTTTTAACTCCTGCGTATGGTCTTCTTTTTTTTTTTCCACTCCAAGAGTACCCTTTAACATTTCTTGTGGGGCTGGTTTAGTGATCATAAATTCCTTTAACTTTTGTCTGTCTGGGAAACTCCTTATCTTTCCTTCTATTCTGAATGATAGCCTTGCTGGATAGAGTATTCTTCACTGCAGATTTTTTCTTTCAGCATTTTGAATGAATCATACCACTTCCTTCTGACCTGCTAAGTTTCTGCTGAAAAATGACCAGCAAAGTTTCTGCTGAAAAAGCCCTTATGGGATTTTCTTTGTATATAACTATTTTCTCTTGCTGCTTTTAAAATTCTCTCTTTATCACTACTTTTTGCCATTTTAATTATTATGTGTCTTTCTATGGACCTCCGTGGGTTGATTTTGTTGGGGACTCTCTCTACCTCCTGGATCTGGATTTCTTTTTCCTTCCCCAGATTTGGGGAGTTTTCAAAGCTTTTATTTCATCAAATAAAATTTCTTCCCCCTTTTCTCTCTTTTCTCCTTCTGGGATCCCTATAATATGAATGTTATTATGCTTGTTGGTGTTGCCCAGTTCCCTTACTGTATTTTCATTTTTTGTTATTATTTTTTCTCTCTCCTGTGCAGTCTGATTACTTTCATTACTCTGTCCTCCAGGTTGCTGATCCATTCTTCTGCTTCCTTCAGTCCACAATTTATTTAATATAGTGTATTTTTAATTTCAGTTATTGGAATTCTTCATCTCCGATTGGTTGTTTATTATGTTTTTTGTCTCTTTTTTGTCTCTGAGGTCCTCCAATCTTTTCTAAAGTCCAGTGAGTATCTTTATGACCGTTACTTTAAATTCTCTATCAGGCATATTACTTATCTCTGTTTTGTTTAACTCTTTTGCTGTGATTTCATCCTATTCTTTCATTTGGGATATATTTCTCTGTCTCCTCATAATGTCTAACTCTTGGTGTTTCTATATATATATCTATATATATCTATATATCTATATCTATATATCTATATATTTATATCTATATTTATATATATAAAATCAGCTACGTTTCCTGCTCTTGAAAGTAATGGCCTTATGAGAAAGAGGTCCTGTAGTGCCCTGCAGTGCAATGTCCTCTGTTCACCAGAACCTGGTGCTTCAGGAGTGTCTCCTACGTGTGTTGCATATGCCCTACAGTTGTGGCTGAGCTGTTTTTGCCTTCATTCCAGTCATCTGTGATGGATTTCTTTGTTAGTTGTGGGCAGAGTTTGCTCCCTGTGTTGTTAGTGGGTCATTCTGGAGCCACCTTGGGCTTTTGCCAGAGATGTGGTAACACTGAACTGCTGGGTACTTTCTCTGTGTTGTCCCCTAAGAAATTTTCATTGGTGGGTGCAGCCTATGGTAAGACCAGGGGGCTTGCCCCCAGCCCACTGCTGGGGCTGCAGATGGACTTGCATGTGTGGTTATCTTCCCCTCGCCCCAGGATAGGAGTCACTTTGGAGTGATGCTGGTCCCTGTTGGGGCTGCTTACACCATGCTAGGCTTGTGGCACCACTTTGGATGGGCTTTGGCCAAGGGTTTATTGGAGGGGCAGGTCCACAGGAGAACACTGGGGTGGAGTGTGCTGTGTTAGCAAGGTTTGTGCAGCTCTGTTGTGGCCGGGGACCTAGAGCAGAGGCCTGGCAGGAGGGGGCAGTGTGTGCTGCTAGAAAGTTAAGTTGTGAGTCTAGGTGCCACACTGGTTCCCACAAGTGTCCGTGTGTCTAGGCTGGGAGGAGAATGATGCCTGCCAGCTCTTTTGTTCTTGGAGAATTCTCCTAATAATCCCTACACCTCTAGCACACACTCTGAGATCAGTAAATAAATCTCCTGCCCAGGTACTCCAGGCATTTTTCAAACTGCTGCTTCTATGCTGTATTTCTGTGGGGCTGTTATGCTGTCTCTTTAAGGGTGGGGACTCAGTTTCCTATCACCCTCCCAGTTCTCCCAGAGCCATGCCTGCTGATTTTTAAAGTTCCAGGTGTTAAGCCCTGCTGATTCTGAGAACTCCGTAAATCATTCCCCTCTCATTTTCATACACGTTCCCTGCGCCTGGTGTGCTTGGAGAGGTTCTGGTCTCCTCCCCTTTCCATTATGTTTCCTGGCCTATGGAGCTTATCCCTCCAAGGAATAGTCCTGCAGGTACCTTTTGCTCCCAATTGTGTCTCAACCCTTCATACCCTTTTTTTTTTTAAATTTTTTTATTGTTATGTTAATCCCCATACATTACATCATTAGTTTTAGATATAGTGTTCCATGATTCATTGTTTGTGCATAACACCCAGTGCTCCATGCAGAACGTGCCCTCCTCAATACCCATCACCAGGCTAACCCATCCTCCCACCCCCCTCCCCTCTAGAACCCTCAGTTTGTTTTTCAGAGTCCATCGTCTCTCATGGTTCTTCTCCCCCTCCGATTTCCCCCCCTTCATTCTTCCCCTCCTGCTACATTCTTCTTCTTCTTTTTTTCTTTCTTCACATATATTGCATTATTTGTTTCAGAGGTACAGATCTGAGATTCAACAGTCTTGCACAATTCACAGCGCTTACCAGAACACATACCCTCCCCAGTGTCCATCACCCAGTCACCCCATCCCTCCCACCCCACCCCCCACTCCAGCAACCCTCAGTTTGTTTCCTGAGATTAAGAATTCCTCATATCAGTGAGGTCATATGATACATGTCTTTCTCTGTTTGACTTATTTCGCTCAGCATAATACCCTCCAGTTCCATCCACGTCGTTGCAAATGGCAAGATCTCATTCCTTTTGATGGCTGCATAATATTCCATTGTATATATATATACCACATCTTCTTTATCCATTCATCTGTTGATGGACATCTTGGCTCTTTCCACAGTTTGGCTATTGTGGACATTGCTGCTATAAACATCAGGGTGCACGTAGCCTTTCGGGTCCCTACTTTTGTATCTTTGGGGTAAATACCCAGTAGTGCAATTGCTGGATCATATGGTAGCTCTATTTTCAACTTCTTGAGGAACCTCCATACTGTTTTCCAGAGTGGCTGCACCAGCTTGCATTCCCACCAACAGTGTAGGAGGGTTCCCCTTTCTCCGCATCCCCGCCAACATCTGTCATTTCCTGGCTTGTTAATTTTAGCCATTCTGACTGGTTGAGGTGGTATCTCATTGAGGTTTTGATTTGGATTTCCCTGATGCCGAGCGATATTGAACACTTTTTCATGTGTCTGTTGGCCGTTTGGATGGCTTCTTTGGAAAAATGTCTGTTCGTGTCTTCTGCCCATTTCTTGATTGGATTCTTTGTTCTTTTGGTGTTGAGTTTGATGAGTTCTTTATAGATTTTGGATACTAGCCCTTTATCTGATATGTCATTTGCAAATATCTTCTCCCATTCTGTCAGTTGTCTTTTGGTTTTGTTGACTGTTTCCTTTGCTTTGCAAAAGCTTTTTATCTTGATGAAGTCCCAATAGTTCATTTTTGCCCTTGCTTCCCTTGCCTTTGGCGACCCTTCATACCCTTTTGATGTGGCCTCTTCTCTACATTTAGCTGTGGAGAGTCTGTTCTGACACTTTCAGGTCCTTTTCAAGGTTATTTACACTGATATGGGTGTATCTAATTGTATCTGTGGGATGAGGTGAGTTTAGGGGTCCTCCTACTCTGCTATATTCCTTGGAAGTACACAACATGTATATTTTTTAAGTTTTTATTTAAATTCCAGTTAGTTAACATACAGTGTAATATTAGTTTCAGGTGTACAATATAGTGATTCAACACTTCCATACAACACCCAGTGCTCATCACAACAAGTGTACTCTTCAATCCCCATCACCTATTTAACCCATCCCCTCACCCATTTCCCCTCTGGTAACCATAGTTTGTTCTGTATAGTTAAGGGTCTGTTTCTTGGTTTGCTTCTTTCTCTTTTCTTTCCCTTTGCTAGTTTGTTTTGTTTTTTAAATTCCACATATGAATATTTGTCTTTCTTTGACTGACTTGTTTTGTTTAGCATAATACTCTGTAGTGCCATCCATTGCAAATGGCAAGATTTCATTCTTTTTTATGGCTAATATTCCAATGTGTGTGTGTGTGTGTGTGTGTGTGTGTGTGTGTGTGTGTGTGTGTGTGTATCTTCTTTATCCATTCATCAGTTGATGGACACTTGTGCTGTTTCCATAATTTGGTTATTGTAGATAATGCCTCTATAAATGTTGAGGTGCGTGTATCCCTTTGAATTAGTATTTTTGTATTCTTTGGGTAAATGCCTAATGGTGCAATTGCTGGATCGTAGGGTAGTTCTATTTTTAACTTTTTGAGGAACCTCTATACTGTTTTCCAGAGTGGCCGCACCAGTTTGCATTCCCACCAACAGTGCACAAGGGCTCCCCTTTCTCCACATTCTTGCCAATACCTATTGTTTGTTATGTTGTTGATTTTAGCCATTCTGAGGGGTATGAGGTGATATCTCATTGTAGTTTTGATTTGTATTTCTCTGATGATGAGTGATGTTGAACATCTTTTCATGTGTCCAATGACCACCTGTATGTCTTCTTTGAGAAAAATGCCTATTCATGTCTTCTGCCCATTTTTTTAACTGGATTATTTGTTTTTTGGGTGTTGAGTTTTATAAGTTCTTTATAGATTTTGGATACTAACCCTTTATTGGATATGTCCTTTGAAAATATCTTCTCCTATTCTGTAGGTTGCCATTTAGTTTTGTCAATTATTTCCTTCACTGTACAGAAGCTTTTTATTTTGATTAAGTCCCAGTAGTTTATTTTTGCTTCTCTTTCCTTTGTCTCAGGAGACATATCTAGAAAGAAGTTGCAGTGGACAATGTCAAAGAGGTTACTGCGTGTGTTCTCCTCTAGGATTTTTATGGTTTCAGGTCTCATATTTAGTTCTTTCATTCATTTTGAATATATTTTTTGTGTAGGGTATAAGAAAGTGGTCCAGTTTCATTCTTTTACTTGTTGCTGTTCAGTTTTCTCAACACTATTTGTTGAAGAGACTGTTTCCCCCCCAACTGGATATTCTTTCCTGCTTTGTTGAAGATTAGTTAACCATATAGTTGTGGGTTCATTTCTGGGTTTTCTATTCTGTTCTGTTGATCTATGTGTCTACTTTTGTGCTAGTACCACACTGTTTTGATCATTACTGTTTGTTATATAATTTGAAGTTTGGAATTATGATGCCTTCAGCTTTTCTTTTCTTTTTCAAGGAACATGTATTTTTAATCATAGTTGAAAGTTAATACATTTACTATGAACATCATTATGCTAATATATTTGAAAAACTTGAAGTAGATTAACCAAAAAACAATCTCAAAAAAAATAATTTGCCTGGGTTGTCTTATTACAGAGATTGAATCAACAATTTAAAATCTCTTAACAAAGCAAACTTTAAACTCAGATGGTTTTATTTCATTTTATTTTTAAAAGATTTTATTTGTTTGACAGAGCAGGAAAGCACAAGCAGGGGGAGTGGCAGAGAGGGGTCCCTCCTCTGAGCAGGGGCCCTGATGCGGGGCTGGATCCCAGGATTCTGGGAACATGACCTGAGCAGAAGGCAGTCGCTTAACCAAATAAGTCACCCAGGTGCCCCGAAACTTGTGGTTTTAGATGGGAGTTGTATATGTAGCAAATCTACAAGAATCTATAGATGAATTAATACAGTTATTAAATGTGTTTAATAATGTTGTTAGATATATGGTCATTACAGAGAAATCATTACTAGTTTTACAAATTTGCAACAAGCTATTAGAAAATATAATTTAGGGGCTCCTGGGTGGCTTAGTTGGTTAGGCATCTGACTCATGATCTCAGCTCAGGTCTTGATCTCAGGGTTGTAGGTTCAAGCCCTGCATTGAGCTCCACACTGGATGTGGAGCCTACATAAGAAAAAGAAAATACAATTTTAAAAATATACGATTTATGTGAAAATGCTGTTTTTTTTTTTCCAAATTGATCTACATTTTCAATTAAAATTTCACCAAGGATCTTTGTAGAACCTGACAAATTGGTTTTAAAATTTAAATGTAAGAGCAGTAGGCCAAGAATAACTAAGGCATTTCTCAAGAGGAACAAGGTGGAGTAAATGTGCCTGACCATATATAAAGATTAATTGTGAAGCAAAGGTAATTAAGAGCATAGTATTGGCACAGAGGTAATCAAATGAGTTTAACAGAAGAGAGAATCTAGGCAAAGATCCATGCATAAGTGGTAATTTTATATAATACGAGGGTAGTATTATGGATATGTAGTGCTGGAACATTTGACTCTTCATATATAAAAATATGAAATTGTACCCCTACACTACATACAAAAATGAATTCCTTAGGGATGTAAATGTTAAAGGCAGGACTTCAAACTGTTTGAGAAAAATACAGAATATCTCTGGGTTGTCTTATTACAGAGATTGAATCAACAATTTAAAATCTCTTAAAAAGCAAACTTGAAACTCAGATGGTTTTATTTTATTTTATTTTTAAAAGATTTTATGTATTTATTTGACAGAGCAGGAAAGCACAAGCAGGGGGAGCAGCAGAGAGGGGTCCCTCCTCTGAGCAGGGACTCTGATGTGGGGCTGGATCCCAGGACTCTGGGATCAAGAAAGATTTCCTAAGCAATGTAAAAAATACAATCATGTTTGAAAATATTGATAAATTCACATATGCTATAATTAATAATTTTTGCTTATTTAGAAAGCAAAGAGACAAACCTAATATTGGGAGAAATATCTATTATACATATATAATGAACAAAGTATTAGAATCTATAATTAATAAAGAATTTCTATAAATCATTAAGATGAAGCAACCAGATAGATAAATGAAAAACCTGAATAGAAATTTCGCAGAATAGAAAACATGAAGAATTAAACATAAAATTTTTAGGAAAATACAAATGACAAAACTTCAGTCAAAGCACTTTTGACTGTTACTATCAACTGTTGGTGAGGTTGTGAAGCAGGCGAAACTCCTAACATGCTGTTGCTGGGAATTTAAATTGATACGTGTACTTTGTGGCAAATAACGTCATTATCTTGTAAAGTTGAACATGCGACCTGCCCTATGACCAGTTTGAATTCTAGGTATATACTACAAAGAAGTATTACACATTTGTACCAGGAGATATTTACAAGAACATTTATAGCATTATTGTGTATATTGTCCCCAAGTTTGATACAATTCAGTGTCTGAACAATTGAATACATAAATAAACGACAGTATTATATTCATACAGTGGAACACTGCTTAGCATTGAAAATTAAGAACTATATTTACACTCATCTGAAATAAACTGCCGAATGAAAAATGCATGATAGAAAAATAAACATACAATGAAAACATTTATATAAAGTTCAGAAACAAACTCTGAAATATTGATATATAATTATTCACTAGAGCTATAAAGAAGAGCAAGGGAAAAGTGAATATTAAGAACATTTGTTACATTTGAGGGGCAGAAGGGGAAAACTAATGAAGAGAAGCACCCAGAAGTATTTATCAATATTGATAATATGCTCTGTCTTAAAATTGGTGGTTGACTCATGAGTATAGAATAGAGTCTGATTCTTTGTTAAATTACCTATGCCTCCCTTTCCCAATTCCTATCCCTCCCATATATGTACCCTACTCCTCAATTCTACTTCAGCTCTGTGGTAATAAGTGATTCTAGAGGGTGGGTGCCAATTAAGGTTTCTCTTTCTTTCAATAATTTCTATATTTGAGTCATGTCTACATGACTCAGTAAATTTTTGTACAAAACATGAAAACAATAGAAATTAAAGATATTCTTTATAGAAAATCTCTCCAAGACTATGCTTTTTCATGAAATCTACTTTGTTTTTCTCATTTGCTTATGCTCTTAGTGTCATATATAGAATCCATTGCTAGATCCATGAATGTTAACTCCTATTTTTTTTTCTGAGTTTTATAATTTTAGCTATTACATTTAGATCTTTAATCTATTTTGAGTTAATTTTTTTATATGGTATGAGGTTAAGGGTCCAACTTACTCCTTTACATGTGAATATCAGTTGTTCCAGCAACATTTGTTAGAGTATTCTTTCCCAATTGAATTGTCTTGTTATTCTTATTGAAAATAAATTGACCATTTATGGCTTTATTTCTGGATTCCCAATTCTATTGCCTTGATCTATATTTTACCTTATGTCAGTATCACAGCTCTGATTATGGTATATTTGTCATAAATTTTATTACAAATGATTACAAATTATAAATTGGAGGTTATGTGTCCTCCAACACCATTTTTTTTTCAAGATTGTTTTGGCTATTCAGGGTCCCTTGTAATTCCATATAAATTTTAGGATCAGCTTCTCTATTTCTGACAAAAGATAGTTGGAATGTTGGTAGAAATTTCATTGAATGTATCAAAGGACAGTATCAAGAGAGTGAAAGGCAACCCACAAGATGGGAGAAAATATTAGCCAATAATATATTTGGTAATGATCTGGTATCCAGAATATATAAAGATCACTTCCAATTCAACAACAAAAGCCAATCACAGAAGGACAGATGCTTCATGATTCCACTTTTATGAGGTATGAGTGAAACTTACAGAAGCAGAGATTAGAATGGAGATTAGAATGGGTAAGAGGGAGGGGGAAATGGAGACTTCTTCAACTTGTATAAGGTTTCCAGTTATGTAAGATAAATTAGTTTTAGAGGTCTGCTGTACAGCACGGTACCTAAAGTCAACAGTACTGTATTGTGAACTTATAAATTTGTGAAGAGGATAGATCTCGTGTTAAGGTGTTTTTATGGTAGAAAACAAAGGGCTAGAAGGAAACTTTTTGAGGGGATGCATTATGTATATTAATTGTGGTGATGGTTTCATGGTGTATGCATATGTCTAAACTCATCAAATTGTGTACATTAACTGTGTAGTTTTTTTGTGTATATCCGTTACACCTCAATAAAGTTGTTTTTAAAAAAAGAATACACTTTTTCTTCGAATCACATGGGTATTCTATCCAAATGGAATAGTCACTGTAATAAAACCTAAACCTGAGACCAAATAATTTAAATATTGCTGAGAAATGCATTAAAAATAAAAATATGGCTGCTTTTAAAATATTACTTGTCAGGACTAAATATGTATTTTAGGGGTTTTGTGAAAAATCACATCTCACCATATGAAAAATGTAAGGAAAATGATCCAGCCATAATTTCAATGAATAAGTAATGTTTTAAGATTCACAAAACCACAAAATGAATACAGAATATTTTCAAGTAATCCATAACATTTACTAATGTTAATGTTACTTTCTTTACTCAAAGGTCAGTAAATTAGAATTAGAACTAGAAGGTACCAAGCAGAAATTTAAAGAAATGACTGACAGCTATCAAAAAGAAATTAAGGACAGAAAGATATCAGAAGAAAATCTTTTGGAAGAGGTAGGAAAAACTAAATATTTTGAAAATTTGTTATATTAAAACTCTATTTATTTATTAGCATTTTAAGAGAAAAGCAATTCTTAATCTTTGTTATGATTTTTAAAAGATTTAATAAATTTACATGAGACGGTTAATTAGTTTTATAGAAGCTTAAAAGTATCTTTGTTTTCTAAGTATTTTTATGTATTTATTATTTTGAAAAGATTAAGTGGTCATTACAGTGTTATACTATCATCTTACTTGATAGAACACCCTAAAATAAACCAAAACAGAATGCATTTTTTACTTGGCTTTCCTAATTTCCTGGTGTTTGATTTCTGCATTTTATGTAAGTAGTATATATGGTCTTTGCGTTTAAGTTAAATTTATTTGTGCATTAATTTTAAGAAATACTTTACTTGATAGGTTGAGAAAGCAAAAGTAATAGCTGATGAAGCTGTAAAATTACAGAAAGAAATTGATATACGATGTCAACATAAAATAGCTGAAATGGTAGCACTTATGGAAAAACATAAGGTAACGTGTGTGTGATGAGAACTATTAATTAGAGGCATACTTACGCATAAAGATGGTGAAATCAAGATAGCATTCTGATTTGTCAGAAAATTATGCAATAATGACTGATTAGAGCTAGAATACTCTTGATCTCCCGTCTCTCTAAGTTCAGGTCTTAACCACACAAAGCTGAGTTTGGGTGACACTTCCTTGAGAATATCTCTCCTTGTCATCTATTATGTATGGAAGTAATCCTTTTTCTTCTGAATTTTCCTAGTACTCTCTTACAGCACTTTCCACCTTATATTTATTTAAGTATATCCCCAGAATATGTATCTGGTAAAGGATATAAATATACCTTTATGAATGTCTAACACATATTAGGCTAAACAAATTTTTATCAGTGGTATAAATAGATGAAAGAATTAATGTTTGTTGTGTTTGTGAGTATGTTTTACTTTTTGTTGTTTTAAAAGTAATCATTCTGTTCCGGAATTCAGCTTTATTCCCTTCAATATCTGGAGA
Organism: Halichoerus grypus; assembly: GCF_964656455.1. Lineage (NCBI taxonomy): Eukaryota > Metazoa > Chordata > Mammalia > Carnivora > Phocidae > Halichoerus > Halichoerus grypus. Next base: position 92,620,754 of record NC_135716.1, on the reverse strand, counting down.
GAAGAGGTGGGCTATACCTACCTATTCATCTTTAAAATTGTTGGTGGGATTTAATATATGAGGTAACCAATGAGGATTAAAAAGTATTTTAATAATAAATATTAACAAAATTCATAAAAATATTATGAACTCATAGATTTAAACATATTTGGTATGTCTCAATCCAGTCTAATCCTTGACACTCAAATTGTTCCTCTTTTGGCCAGTGGGAGGCTCTTCAAACTAGCGAGCCAGTCCTTTTGACTTGACCCTAATAAACTCTTGACAGCTTTTTGGCTTTCTATTATGATAAAATGTTCAAGACTCATCTTGTATTTCCTGCCCCAGATCTGGAATCAGTAACTTTTCTAAGAGGTCTTGGTGTTTCTAGCCTATATTTTAAATTATGAAATTCAACATTTTCAATTAAAAAGAATTTTTTGTTGTTCTTGTATTTGATTATTTTCAAGACTGTTTTCTGTGTTTCATTGTTTATGTTATTTGAATAAAAATGACTTGAAAAACCAGAAAAAAAGCTCAAATATATATATCACTGAATTCATTGACATTTTCTGTGGATATTAAATGCATAAGGATACCAGTATTATTAAAACATAATTTATTTGTGTTCTAATATACCTAAAATATTTTCTCTATTTATTGTAGCACCAATATGATAAAATAGTTGAAGAAAGAGACTCCGAACTAGGACTTTATAAAAGCAAAGAACAAGAACAGTCATCAATGAAAGCATCTTTGGTGAGATACAGAACAAATAACAGTAAAGCCAGTTTTCATATCAGCATGGCTGGTGATAAAGAATAATATTAAATAAAACCATAATTTTTGAGCTGTAGAATCAAAGAATTTTAGATTTTAAAAAAGATCTTACAGGTTTTATAGTTAAATGGTTTTCCAATTTAATTTCTGAAGTGGTAGAATAAACTTTTTTTTCAAATGAATAAATACAAACTCCAGTTACAAATAAATTTGGAGCTCTGATAGAGATTGGGAGAGGAGGAATGGGATAGATTGGGAGAAGGTGAGGAGGAGAGAGATATACGTAGTGTTAAATATTTCTTAATAGAAAACTACAAAAAATTTGTCTAAATGAAATCCTTAGTCATGTTCAACTAGCAGCCTTCATATCAGTAGACTCTTTTTTTAAAGTAATTTTTTTTTTAAATTTTATTATGTTAGTCACCATACAATACATCATTAGTTTTTGATGTGGTGATCCACGATCCATTGTTTTCGAATAACACCCAGTGCTCCATGCACTACGTGCCCTCCTTAATACCCATCACCGGGCTAATCAATCCCCCCTCCCCGCTCCCCTCTAAAACCCTGTTTGTTTCTCAGAGTCCATAGTCTCTCATGGTTCATCTCTCCCTCCAATTCCCCCACCCATTTTTCCCTTCCTTCTCCTAATGTCCTCCATGTTATTCCTTATGTTCCACAAATAAGTGAAACCATATGATAATTGACTTTCTCTGCTTGACTTCTTTCACTTAGCATAATCTCCTCCAGTCCCATCCATGTTGATGTAAAAGTTGGGTATTCATCTTTTCTGATGGCTGAGTAATATTCCATTGTATATATGGGCCCCATCTTCTTTATCCATTCATCTGTTGAAGGGCATCTCGGCTCTTTCTACAGTTTGACTATTGCGGACATTGCTGCTATGAACGATGGGGTGCATATGGCCCTTCTTTTCACTACATCTGTGTCTTTGGGGTAAATACCCAGGAGTGCAATTGCTGGGTCATAGGGTAGCTCTATTTTTAATTTTTTGAGGCACCTCCACACTGTTTTCCAAAGTGGCTGTACCAACTTGCATTCCCACCAACAGTGTAAGAGGGTTCCCCTTTCTCCACAACCTCTCCAACATTTGTTGTTTCTTTCCCTGTCCATTTTTGCCATTCTAATTGGTGTAAGGTGGTATCTCAATGTGGTTTTGATTGGAATTTCCCTGATGGCTAATGATGATGAACATTTTTTCATGTGTCTGTTAGCCATTTGTATGTCTTCTTCAGAGAAGTGTCTTTTCATATCTTCTGCCCACTTTTTGACTTGATTATTTGTTTTTTTGGGTGTTGAGTTTGAGAAGTTCTTTATAGATCTTGGATACCAGCCCTTTATCTGTAGTGTCATTTGCAAATATCTTCTCCCATTCTGTGGGTTGCCTCTTTGTTTTGTTGACTGTTTCCTTTGCTGTGCAGAAGCTTTTTATCTTGATGAAGTCCCAAAAGTTCATTTTTGCTTTTGTTTCACTAGCTTTTGGAGATGTATCTTGAAAGAAGTTGCTGTGGGCGATGTCAAAGAGGTTACTGCCTATGTTCTCCTCTAGGATTTTGATGGATTCCTGTCTCACATTGAGGTCTTTCATCCACTTTGAGTTTATCTTTGTGAATGGTGTTAGAGAATGGTCGAGTTTCATTCTTCTGCATGTGGCTGTCCAATTTTCCCAGCACCATTTATTGAAGAGACTGTCTTTTTTCCATTGCATGTTTTTTCGTGCTTTGTCAAAGATTATTTGACCATAGAGTTGAGGGTCCATATCTGGGTTCTCTATTCTGTTCCATTGGTCTATATGTCTGTTTTTGTGCCAGTACCATGCTGTCTTGGCGATCACAGCTTTGTAATATAGCTTGAAATCGGGCAACGTGATGCCCCCAGCTTTGTTTTTCTTTTTCAACATTTCCTTGGCGATTCAGGGTCTTTTCTGATTCCATACAAATTTTAGGATTGTTTGTTCCAGCACTTTGAAAAATGTCATTGGGATTTTGATCGGGATGGCATTGAAGGTATAGATTGCTCTGGGTAGCATAGACATTTTAACAATGTTTATTCTTCTGATCCATGAGCATGGAATATCTTTCCATCTTTTTGTGTCTTCTTCAATTTCTTTCATGAGTGTTCTGTAGTTCCTAGAGTACAGATCCTTTACCTCTTTGGTTAGGTTTATTCTGAGGTATCGTATGGTTTTTGGTGCTATTGTAAATGGAATCGTTTCTCTAATTTCTCTTTCTACAGTTGCGTTGTTAGTGTATAAGAAAGCAACTGATTTCTGTGCATTGATTTTGTATCCTGCCACATTACTGAATTGCTGTATGAGTTCTAGTAATTTGGGGGTGGAGTCTTTTGGGTTTTCCACATAAAGTATCATGTCGTCTGTGAAAAGAGAGAGTTTAACTTCTTCTTTGCCAATTTGAATACCTTTTCTTTTTGTTGTCTGATTGCTGTTGCCAGGACTTCTAGTACTATGTTGAACAATAGTGGCGAGAGTGGGCATCCTTGACGTGTTCCTGATCTTAAGGGAAAGGCTCTCAGCTTTTCCCCATTGAGGATGGTACTCGCTGTGGGTTTTTCATAGGTGGATTTTATGAACTTGAGGAATGTTCCCTCTATCCCTATACTCTGAAGAGTTTTAATCAGGAAAGGATGTTGTATTTTGTCAAATGCTTTTTCTGCATCAATTGAGAGGACCATATGGTTCTTCTCCCTCCTCTTATTAATGTGTTCTATCACGTTGATTGATTTGCGAATGTTGAACCACCCTTGCATCCCGGGGATAAATCCCACTTGGTTGTGGTGGATGATCCTTTTAATGTATTGTTGGATCCTATTAGCTAGGATTTTGTTGAGGATTTTGGAATCCATATTCATCAAGGATATCGGTCTGCAATTCTCCTTTTTGATGGGGTGTTTGCCTGGTTTGGGGATTAAGGTAATGCTGGCCTCATAGAATGAGTTTGGAAGTTTTCCTTCTGTTTCTATTTTTTGAAACAGCTTCAGTAGAATAGGTATTATTTCTTCTTTGAATGTTTGGTAGAATTCCTCAGGGAATCCATCAGGCCCTGGACTCTTGTTTTTTGGGAGGTTTTTGATCACTGCTTCAATCTCGTTACTGGTTATTGGCCTATTCAGGTTGTTAATTTCTTCCTGTTTCAGTCTTGGCAGCTTATCGGTTTCCAGGAAGGCCTCCATTTCATCCAGATTGCTCAGTTTATTGGCATATAGTTGTTGATAATAATTTGTAATAATTATTTCTATTTCCTTGGTGTTAGTCGTGATCTCTCCCCTTTCATTCATAATTTTATTAATTTGGGTCCTTTCTCTTTTCTTTTGGGTAAGTCTGGCCAGTGGTTTATCGGTATTATTAATTCTCTCAAAGAACCAACTTCTAGTTTCGTTGATCTGATCTACTGTGTTTCTGGTTTCTAATTCATTGATTTCTGCTCTAATTTTAATTATTTCTCTTCTAATGCGTGGCTTAGGCGTCGTTTGTTGCTTTTCCTCTAGTTCTTTAAGGTGTAGAGTTAGTTGGTGAATTCGGGATTTTTCTATTTTTTTGAGTGAGGCTTGATGGCTATGTATTTCCCCCTTAGGACTGCCTTTGCAGTATCCCATAGGTTTTGGACCGATGTGTTTTCATTCTCATTGATTTCCATGAATTGTTTAAGTTCTTCTTTGATTTCTTGGTTGACCCAAACATTCTTGAGCAGAGTGGTCTTTAGCTTCCAAGTGTTTGAATTTCTGCCAAATTTTTTCTTGTGATTGAGTTCCAGTTTTAGAGCATTGTGGTCTGAGAATATGCAGGGAATAATCTCAGTCTTTTGGTATCGGTTGAGACCTGATTTGTGACCCAGTATGTGGTCTATTCTGGAGAAAGTTCCATGTGCGCTCGAGAAGAATGAGTATTCTGTTGTTTTGGGTGGAATGTTCTGTAAATATCTATGAGGTCCATCTGGTCCAATGTATCATTCAAAGCTCTTGTTTCCTTGTTGATTTTCTGCTTAGATGATCTGTCCATTGCTGAGAGTGGAGTATTGAGGTCTCTTACAATTAACGTATTGTTATCAATATGACTCTTTATTTTGGTTAACAGTTGGCTTATATAGATGGCTGCTCCCATGTTGGGGGCATAGATATTTACAATTGTTAGATCTTCTTGTTGGATAGACCCTTTAAGAATGATATAGTGTCCTTCTGTGTCTCTTATTACAGACTTTAGTTTAAAATCTAATTTGTCTGATATAAGAATTGCTACCCCAGCTTTCTTTTGAGGTCTGCTGGCATGGAAGATGGATCTCCATCCCTTCACTTTCAGTCTGGATGTATCTTTAGGTTCAGAATGAGTCTCTTGTAGGCAGCATATGGATGGGTCCTGTCTTTTTATCCAATCTGCAATCCTGTGCTGTTTTATGGGAGCGTTTAGGCCATTCACGTTGAGAGTGATTATTGAAAGATATGAATTAATTGTCATCATGTTGCCTGTGAAGATGTTGTTTTTATAGATTGTCCCTGTAAATTTCTGTTGTATATCACTCTTGAGGTCTTTCTCCTTTTATAGAACCCCCCCTTAATATTTCTTGCAGGGCCGGCTTAGTGGTCACATATTCTTTCAGTTTCTGCCGGTCGTGGAAGCTCTGCATCTCTCCATCCATTCTAAATGAAAGCCTTGCTGGATAAAGTATTCTTGGCTGCATGTTCTTCTCATTTAGTGCCCTGAATATGTCTTGCCAGGCCTTTCTGGCTTGCCAGGTCTCTGTGGATAGGTCTGACATTATTCTGATGTTCCTCCCTCTGTACGTAAGGAATCTCTTCCCCCTAACTGCCCTTAAGAGGGTTTCCTTGGTTCTAAGATTTGCAGGTTTTACTATTACATGTCGGGGTGTTGGCCTGTTATCCTTGATCTTGGGAGGGGTCCTCTCTGCCTCTAGGACTCGAATGTTTGTTTCATTCCCCAGATTAGGGATGTTCTCAGCTACGATTTGCTCAAATACATCTTCTAGTCCTCTCTCTCTCTCCACTCCCTCTGGGATTCCAATTATTCTGACACTGGAACGCTTCATGGTGTCACTTATTTCTCTGATTCTATTTTCATGGATTTTGAGTTGTTTTTCCCTGGCCTCCTCTTTTCCCTTTTTATCTATTATATTGTCTTCCAGGTCGCTTATTCGTTCTTCTGCCTCAGTTACCCTAGCTGTTAGATTATCTAGATTGGATTGGATCTCATTGATAGCATTTTTAAGTTCTGCCAGTTCAGCTTTCATTTCTGCCCTTAGAGACTCTATGTTGCCATTAATTGATTTCTCCATTCTAGCCATTGTCTTCACAATTGCTAGCCTGAATTCCATCTCCGACATCTTGGTTATATCTGCATCCATTTGTAAATCTGCAGCATAAGTCATAATCTCTGAGTGTTTTCTATTTTGGGGGCTCCTCCTCCTAGTCATTCTGTTGATGGGTGTTTGAGGGAATGTATAGAGTCCAAATTATTGACCAGAACCCAAGCAAGATGCACCTGTTTTCTTGGGACCTTAGGGTTGCTGGCCTCTTGTTTTCCCAGCCTGTCTTCTGCGGGAGGGGCCTGCCGCACTGTTACTCAGGCAACCCTGTTTGGTCGGAGTTGCCCTGCCTGACTGTGGCGGGGGATGGGCTCAGCGGGAATCAGTTTTTGGGGCTTTTGTTCTCTGGCGGCTTTCCCTGGTGGCTTTCCGCGTCTCTTCCGTGAGTCAGAGCAGAAGAGACCGTTTCCAACCCTCTGCCTCAGAGCAGAGAGACCGCAGTCTGTTCTTCAGTGAGCTCTCTAGGCCACACTGTCTCCGTTTCTGTCCGTGCTGCTATAAACTGCAGCGGCCTAGGTTGTGCGCCCCTCCGCAGCGCCCCCAGTCCTGCCTCCAGGTTGGGGCACGTCTCTGCCCTTTGTGCTTCTAAAACCGCCAGCTGCTCTCAGTTTGTACGCGTGACCCCGCCGCTCCGGGTTTCTGTCCCCGGGGGCTGTCCTAGAGTCCTTTCCCCGCCGCTACTGGTCTGCGAGTCTGTGCCCCGTCCCCAGCGCGCGAGGCTGTCGCTCACCAGTGGTGTAGGATTCCCACGGCCAGGCACCCTCCCGCTGCCGTTTATCCTCCGATATCTGCCCGTGGAATCATGGCTCCCCGCGTCGTACCTCGAAACCAACCGCCTGTGATATTCTGTTTGTAGAGATCCAGATCTTCTTACATCTCAGGCTGGTTTCATGGGTGCTCAGAGTGGTCTGGTAGATATCCAGCTCAATTCCGGGGACCAGTTGAAATAGGGTCCCCTACTCCTCCTCCATCTTTTCTAGTTCCATATCAGTAGACTTTTAAGTGAGCACTGGGTGTTATACACAACTAATGAATCATTGAACACTACATCAAAAACTAATGTTGTAATATATGTTGGCTAATTGAACATAATAAAAAAATAAAGTTGTGTCTATTTTATGAGTGAATTTATTTCTCTGTAAAACTAAATATATGTGAAACAGCATTTTCACTGTTTTGAGAAATATATGGATACACTATAAATTTCATGTTTTTTTTTAGGAGTCTGAATTGTTTAATCTCAAAAATGAACTTTTGTTTGCTAAGAAACAACTTGAAATAGAAAAAGAAGAAAAGGTAGGTTTTGTGGCATTATAGATAAAGTAACTAATAACATTTATGTGCAACTTTCTGGGTTTTTTTAATTTAAATTTTTTTACTGAAGTATAACTGCCACTTTGGTTTTATAAACATGTCATATTAGAAAATATATCTGGGTAACTATGATTAAAACATACAGTTTTCCCCCCATTAGCTTTTTTTCAGAAGTATGTAGTATATTCCTTTGTTTAAATATTGAACATATATAAGTTACAAATTTAAATTGTGCAGCATGATTTTACCTGTATATATTGTGAAATGATGACCACAGTACATTTAGTTAATATCCATCATTTCACAAAAATGCAAAAAAGAAAAAAAATGTTCTTTTCCTTGTGATGAGAACTCTTAGCATTTACTCTCTTAACTCTCAAATATACCATATAGCAGTGTTAACTATAGTCATTGTGTTGTAAATTACATCCTTAGTACTTATTTATCTTATAACTTGAAGTTTGTACCTTTGACCACATTTATCTAATTCCCCAACCCCCACACCTCTGCCCTTGGTAATCACAAATCTGATCTCTTTTTCTATGAGTTCTTTTTTTAATTTTAGATTCAACATATAAATAAGCACATACAAGTATTTGTCTTTCTCTGTCTGACTTAAGTCATTTAGCATAATGCTCTCAAGATCCATTCATGTTATTGCAAATAGCAGGATTTCCTTCTCTTTATGCCTGCATAATATTTCATTTTGTGTGTGTATGTGTATCACGCTTACTTTATCCATTAATCTGTTGGTATCACTTAGGTTGTTTCTTTATCTTGGCCATTAGAAATAATGCTGTAGTGAACACGTGGGTGTAGATATCTCTTCAGCATAGTGTTTTTGTTTCTTTTGGATATATTCCCAGAAGTGGAATTACTGAATCATATGGTAGTTTTATTATTAATTTTTTGAAGAACCTCATACTGTTTTCCATAGTGGCTGTACCAGTTTATAATCCCACCAACAGTGCAAAAGGGTTTTCTTTCCTTTTTTTGTTGTTGTTGTTTTAAGTTTTTACTTATATTCTAGTTAGTTAACATATAGTGTTATATGGGTTTCAGGAATAGAATTTAGTGATTCATCACTTACATATAACACCCAGTGCTCATCACAAGTGCCCTTCTTAATACATATCATCCATTTAGCCCATCCCCAACCCGCCTCCCCTCCAGCAACTGTCAGTTTGTTTTCTGTAGTTAAAAGTCTGTTTTATGGTATACCTCTGTTTTCTTCCCCCCTATGTTCATCTGTTTTATTTCCTAAATTCCACATATGAGTGAAATCATATGGTATTTGTCTTTCTCTGAGTGACTTATTTTGCTTAGTGTAATACACTCTTGCAAATGGCAAGATTTCATTCTTTTTGATGGCTGAGTAATATTCCATTGTATATATATACAACATCTTCTTTATCCATTCATCAGCTGATGGACACTAGGGCTGTTTCCATAATTTGGCTATTGTTGATAGTGCTGCTGTAAACATCAGGGTGCATATGTCTCTTCAAATCTGTATTTTTGTTTCCTTTGGGTAAATACATAGTAGTGCAATTGCTGGATCATAGGATAGATCTATTTTTAACTTTTTGAGGTACCTCTTTACTGTTTTCCAGAGTGGCTCTACCAGTTTGCATTCCCATCAACAGTGTAAGAGGGTTCCCCTTTCTCTGCATCCTCACCAACATCTGTGGTTTCCTGTGTTAATTTTAGACATCCTGACAGGTGTGAGATGATATCTCATTGTAGTTTTGATTTGCCTTTCCTTGATGATGAGTGATGTTGAGCATCTTTTCATCTGTCTGTTAGCTATCTGGATGTCTTCTTTGGAAAAATGTCTATTCATGTCTTCTGCCCATTTTTTAACTGGATTATTTGTTTTTGGGGTGTTGAATTTGTAAGTTCTTTATAGATTTTGGATACTAACCCTTTATCAGATATGTCATTTGCACATATCTTCTCCCATTCCATAGGCTGGCTTTTAGTTTTGTTAATTGTTTCCTTCACTGTGTAGAAGCTTTATATCTTGATGAAGTCTCAATAGTTCAGTTTTGCTTTTGTTTCTCTTGCCTCCAGCAACGTGTCTAGTGAGATGTTGCTATGGCTGAGGTCAAAGAGGTTGCTACCTGTATTCTCCTCTAGGATTCTGATAGTTTCCATCTTACATTTAGGTTTTTCATTCATTTTGAATTTATTTTTGTGTATAGTGTAAGAAAGTGGTCCAATTTCATTCTTCTGCATGTTGCTCTCCAGTTTTCCCAACACCATTTGTTGAAGAGATTGTCTTTTTTCCATTGGATATTCTTAACCTCTTTGTCGAAGATTAGTTGACCATATGGTTGTGGGTCCATTTCTGGGTTTTCTATTCTGTTCCATTGATCTATGTATGTTTTTGTGCCAGTACCATACTGTCTTGATGACTACCGCTTTTTAATATAGCTTGAAGTCTGAAATTGTGATGCTTACAGCTTTGCTTTTCTTTTTCAAGATTGCTTTGGCTGTTGGGGTGTTGTGGTTCCATACAAATTTTAGGATTGTTTGTTCTAGCTCTCTGACAAATGCTGATGGTATTTTGATAGGGATTGCATTAAATGTATAGATTGCTCTGGGTAGTATAGACATTTTAACAATATTTGCTCTTCCAACTCATGAGCAAGGAATGTATTTCCATTTCTTTGTGTCATCTTCAGGTTCTTTCATAAGTGTTCTATATTTTTCAGAGTATAGATCTTTTACTTCTTTGGTTAGGTTTATTTAGTATCTTCTTGGTTTTGGTGCAATTATAAATGGGATCAATTCCTTGGTTTCTCTTTTTGCTATTTCATTATTGGTGTGTAGAAATGCAGCATATTTCTGTACACTGATTTTTGTATCCTTTGACTTTACTGAATTCGTGTATCAGTCCTAGCAATTTTTTGGTGGAGTCTTTTGGGTTTTCTGCATAGAGTATCCTGTCTTCTGTGAATAGTGTAAGTTTGACTTCTTCCTTGCCAATTTGGATGCCTTTTATTTTTTGTTGTTGTTGTTGTTGTTGTCTGATTACTGAGGCTAGGACTTCTAGTACTATGTTAAATAACAATGGTGAGAGTGGACATCGCTGTCTTCTTCCTGACTGTAGAGGGAAAGCTCTGAGTTTTTCCCCATTGAGGATGATATTAGCTGTGGGTCGTTCATATATAGCCTTTATGATGTTGAGGTATATTCCCTCTACCCCTACCTTTGTGAGGGTTTTTATCAGGAATGGATGCTGTACTTTGTCAAATGCTTTTTCCACATCTATTGAGAGGATCATATGGTTCTTATCCTTTCTTTTATTAATGTGGTGTATCACATTGATTGATTTGCAAGTATAGAACCACCCTTGCAGCCCAGAAATAAATCCCACTTAATCATGGTGAATGATTCTTTTAATATACTATTGGATTCGATTTGATAGTATCTTGTTGAGAATTTTTGCATCCATGTTCATCAGGGATATTGGCCTATAATTTTTTAGTGGGGTCTTTGTCTGGTTTTGAAATCAAGGTAATGCTGGTCTTGTAGAATGAGTTTGGAAGTTTTCCTTCCTTTTTAATTTTTTGGGACAGTTTGAGAAGAATAGGTATTAACTTTTCTTTAAATGTCTGGTGGAATTCCCCTGGGAAGCCATCTGGCCCTGGACTTTGTGTGTTGGGAGATTTTTGATTATTGATTCAGTTTCTTTGCTAGTTAGCAGTCTGTTCAAATTTTCTATTTATTCCTGTTTCAGGTTTGGTAGTTGATATATTTCTAGGATTTTATCGATTTCTTCCAGATTGCCCAATCTGTTGGCATATAATTTTTCACAATATTCTCTTATAATTGTTTGTATTTCTGTGGTGCTGGTTGTGATCTCCCCTCTTTCATTGGTGATTTTATTTATTTGGGTCCTTTCTCTTTTCTTTTTGTTAGGTCTGGGTAGGGGTTTATCAATTTTATTAATTCAACAACCAGCTGCTAGTTTTATTGATCTGTTCTACTGGGTTTTTTTTGTTGTTGTTCTTGTTTCTATATCATTTATTTCAGCTCTAATCTTTATTATTTCCCTTCTTCTGCTGGTTGTGGGCTTCATTTATTGTTCTTTTTTTTTAGCTCCCTTAGGTGTAAGGTTAGGTTGTTTTGAGATTTTTCTTCTTGAGGTAAGACTGTATTGCTATATACTTCCCTCTTATGACCACTTTGCTGCATCCCAAAGGTTTTGGACCATCGTGTTTTCATTTTCATTTGTTTCCATGTATTTTTTTTATTTCTTCCTTAATTTCTTGGTTAACCCATTCATTCTTTAGTAAGATGTTCCTCAACCTCCATGTATTTGTGGTCTTTCCAAATTTTTTCTTGTGGTGACTTTAAGTTTCATAGTGCTGTAATCAGAAAATATGCATGGTATGATCTCAGTCTTTATTTGTGACCCAGTATGTGATCTGTTCTGGAGAATGTCCCATGTGCACTCAAAAAGAATGTGTATTCTACCACTTTAGGATGAAATGCTCTCTTTATTCTGTTTAGTCCATCTGATTCAATGTGTCATTCAAAGCCGTTGTTTCCTTGTTGATTTTTCTGCTTAGATGATCTGTCCGTTGCTGTAAGTTAAAGTCTCCTACTATTATTGTATTATCAGTGAGTTCCTTTATGTTTGTTATTAATTGATTTATATATTTGGGTGCTCCCAAGTGGGGGGCATAAATATTTACAATTGTTAAATCTTCTTGTTAGATTGTCCTCTTTATTATTATATAGTGCCCTTCTTCATCTCTTGTTATAGTCTTTGGTTTAAAATCTAGTTTGTCTGATATAAGTATGGCTATGTCAGCTTTCTTTTGACATTTGTTAGCATGATAAATGGTTCTCCATCCCCTTGCTTTCCATCTACAGGTGTTTTTAGGTCTAAAATGAGTCTCTTGTTGGCAGCATATAGATGAACTTGTTTTTTTTTTGTTGTTGTTGTTGTTTTTAATGCATTCTGATGTCCTGTGTCTTTTGATTGGAGCATTTAGTCCCCTTACATTCAAAGTGATTATTGATAGATATGAATTTAATGCCATTGTATTACTTGTTAAGTCATTGTTTCTGGAGATTTTCTCTCTTCCTTTTTTTTTTTTTTTTTTTTTTAAGATTTCATTTATTTTGAGAGAGCAACAGAGAGAGAGGGAGGGAGAGAGATTGAGTGATGAGAGGGGCAGAGAGAGACCATCTCAAGCAGACTCCATGCTAAGCATGGACCCTGACGCAGGGCTTGATCCCACGACTGTGAGATCATGATCTAAGCCGAAATCAAGATCTTGTCAGACAGTCAACTGACTGAGCCACCCAGGCACCCCTTCTCTATTCATTTCTAGTCTATTGCTTTTGGTCTTTCTTCCCCACTCAAGAATTCCCTTTAATATTTCTTGCAGGGCTGGTTTAGGGGTCATGAACTCCTTTAGTTTTTGTCTGAGAAACTCTTTATGTCTTCTTCTATTCTGAATGACAACCTTGCTAGATAGAGTATTCTTGGCTGCATATTTTTCCCATTCAGCAGGTTGAATATATCATGCCATTCTCTTCTGGCCTGCTAGGTTTCTGTGGACAGATCTGCAAACCTGATCTGTCTTCCCTTGTAAGTTAAGGACTTTTTTTCCCTTGCTGCTTTCAGGAGTCTTTCCTTACCTGTTTATTTTGTGAAGTTGACTATAATATGTCTTGGTGATGGCCAGCTTTTGTTGAATTTAATGGGAGTTCTCTGTGCTTCTTGGATTTTGATGTTTGTTTCCTTTTCCCAATTAGGGAAGTTTTCAGCTGTAATTTACTGAAATGAACCTTCTGCTCCTTTTTCTTTCTCTTTTTCTTCTCCAGATTTGGGAAGTTCTTAGCTATAATTTCTTTAGATTAGTTTTTTGTGCCCTCCTCCATCTTATTTCCTCTGGGGCTCTAATGTGTAAATTGTTTCACTCGATGGTATCCCATAATTCATGTAGTCTTCCCTCACTATTTTTAATTCTTTTATCTTTGTTGTTCCAATTAGATAATTTCTGTGACCTTGACGATAAGTCATTTGATTCTTCAGCTTGATCAAGTCTTATTTTAATGTTCTCTATTGTATTTTTCATTATTCATTGTATTTTTCAGCTCTAGAATTTGTCTAGTTCTTTTTTTATGATTTCTGTCTCTATTAAAGTTCTCCTTTTGTTCATATATTATTTTCTTGATTTTATTGAATTGTCTTACTGTGTTTTATTATAGCTCATTGAACTTCCTTAAAACAACTATTTTGAATTCTTTATCAGGCAAATTGCAGATTTCCATTTCTCTGGAGTTGGTTACTGAAAACTATTGCATTTTTCTGGTGGTGTCATGTTGCTTTGGTTTTTCATGTTTCTTCAAGTGTTGCATCACTGTCTTCACATTTGAAGGATGGTTATCTCTTCCAGTTTTTATTGGTTACCTTCAGCAGAGAAGTATCTTCTGTCAGCTCTGTTAGGGATTCTGAGGTTTTCTCAGATCTTTTCTATATCTATATGTCTATGTCTATGTCTGTATCTATATCTGCCTGCTTTACACTTCTTGTTTGCTCTTTGAGGGGAATTCTTAAGATTGTATGCTTTCTCTTGATGTTGCAAAGGCTGGGTGCTGGCAGCCTCCTCTTTGCTCTCGCTAAGGCTTTGTTGAATGATCAGGTTTGTGTACTTTCTCTTTCTCCCAATTCTGCAGCATTGGGCTAGCTTTCTGCACATGTTCACGAGCCTTCTTCAAAGGCTCATGCTTGCCACCCTTAAGGGCATGTGCAGGTTGGCAGTGGGGTATTACGTGTGTGTGGTTGAGATGTGTGGAGCATTGGGGGAGTGTCCATGGGCCAGTTGATCTTCAGGCAAGGTTTCCCCAGCAGCTCTTGGGCAGGCTTCCCACTGGAGTCCATGAAGTGGTTAGGATCTGTGTACCTTAAATACATTCTGAGCTTTTGTTGCTGTATTCCCAACCCCTCCTCACCCCTCACTCATGTAGTTCACCCTAGTATTCTAGATGGGGTGGGAAAGAAATAGTCCTCCTTGGCAGCATCCTGCACAGTTGGGGAAGCTGGGTGTCCCTCTTTTGCTCTCACTTTTTCCCAAAGGAAAAACTGTTGGCTGAGAGATCTTTCTTGGCACCAAACTATGCTGTCTTGGGAGAGGGGATGACATGGTAAAGTGAAATTGTTCCTGTTATCCTCTTCAGTGTGTTCAATCTATGATTTTTTGCTCTATTGGTGTGCTGGAACTTCTCTGCTGGCTTCTAGAACTTCTACAAAGGTACTCTCATCTGTGGATGATTGTCAAAATCTGTTTTCTTGGTGGGGAAGTTGGTAGAAAACTCCTGCCATTTTGCTGACATCACTCTTCCCTTTTTCCTAATGAAAGTATTTAGTACTATAAATTTTTCTGTCAGTACTGCTTTAGCTACAACCCACATGTTTTCATATGTTGTGTTTTTGTTTTCATTCAGTTCTATATAATTTTAGATTTCTTTGTGACTTCTTTGACCCATAGATTATTTAGAAATGTGTTTTTAAATTTTCATGTTCTAAGATTTTCCTGTAGTCTTTCTGTTACTGATTTTGATTTTGAGTTTGATTCCATTATGGTCAGAGAACACAATCGGTATGATTTTTTATTAGTCTGCTTGGGGTACTATAACAAAAAATACTATAGATTCAATAGGTTAAACAAGTATCTATTTCTCACACTTCTGGAGGCTGGAAATCTGAGATCAGGATGCCAGCATGGTCATGTTCTGGTCAGAGTTCATTTCCTGACTTGCAGACAGCTGCCTTTTGGCTATGACCTCACATGGCTGAGAGAGAGCTCTAGTTTCTTCCTCTCCTGATAGGGACACTAATCCCTTTGTGGGAGCTCCATCTCCATGACCTCATCCAAACCCAGTTACTTCCTAAAGGCCCCATCTCCAAACACCACACCACATTAGGAATTAAGGCCCCTGTATGAATTTTGGGGAGACAGAAATGTTCAGTCCATTCTTTTAAATTTGTTGAGATTTGTTTTATGGCCCAGAATATTATCTGTCTTGGTGGATGATCCATGGGTGCTTGAAACAACTGTATATTATGCTATTGTTGAAGTGTTCTATAAATGTCAATTACATCCAATTAGTTGGTTGTATTGTTTAGATTATATATACTTCTGCTGATTTTTCTGGCGAGTAGGTATTTCAGTTGTTGAAATGGAGGTGTTAAAGTCCCCAACTTTGTGTCCCTGCTCAGCTCATTCATTTTCTTTTTTTAGAGAGGGAGAGAGGGGCATAGGGGCAGAGGGAGAAGGAGAGAGAGAATCTTTAGCAGGCTCCATGCCCAGCATAGAGCTCCATGTGGGGCTCAATCTCACAATCTTGAGATCACGACCTGAGGCAAAATCAAGAGTCAGTTGTTTAACCTACTGAACCACTCAGGCACCCCTCAACTCTGTCATTTTTAAAAAGTTTCATTGATATCACTTATATACCTTTCAATCACCCATTTAAAGTGTACAATTTAATGGTTTCTAATATACTGATAGTTGTGCAACCATCATGGCCGTGTAATTTAGAATACGTGTATCACCCCTTCAAAGAATTCCCATATACATCAGCAGTTATTATCCCCTCCTTTTTTTTCCATCGCCAAATCCACCAGCTCCAGGCTACCACTAATCAAGCTACTTTTTGCCTCTATTGATTCACCTCTTCTGGATATTTCACTTACATGGAATCATATAATATATGGTCTTGTGACTGCTTCTTTCACTTAACATTATGTTTTCAAGGTCCATTCACATCCCAGCATATATCAGTATTTCCCTTCTATTGCTAAATAGTATACTATTGTGTGGCTATACTAGGTTTTATTTACCCATTCATCGGTTGATGGAAGTTTGAGTTGTTTCCAGTTTGACTATTATATATCATGCTATTATGAATATTTGTGTACAGATTTTGTGTGGGTATATGTTTTCATTTCTCTTGGTTATATATGTAGGAGTAGAATTGCTGGATAATATTATATTTCTATGCTTAACATTTTAAGGTACTGCCCAACTGTTTTCCAAGCCAATTTTACCATTTTGGGTTCCCACTATCAGTGCATGAAAGTCCCAATTTTTCCACATCCTCAGAAACACTTTTTTGGATTATAGTCATTCTAGTGAGTGTGACATGGTATATCGTTGTTTTGATTTGTATTTCTTTAATGCCTAATGATGTTATCATCTTTTCATGTGCTATTGCCATTTGTATATTTTTTTTGGAGAAATGTATATTCAGATGCTTTACCCATTTAAAAATTAGGTTATTTGTTTTTTTATTTTTGAGTTTTAAGAATTCTTATATATTCTAGATACCAGTCCCTTATCTGATGTAGGATATGCAAATGTTTTCTTCCATTCTGTGGATTGTCTTTTTATTTCTTGATGGTATTATTTGTAGCAGAGACTCTTTAATTTTGATGAAATTCAGTTTACGTAGATGCCCTTTATCAAGTTGGGAAAGTTCTTTTCTATTCCTAATTTGTTGAATGTTTTTATTATAAAAGCACGTTGGATTTTGTGAAATGCTTTTTCTGTGTATATTGAGGTGATTTTGTGGTTTTGTATTCTATTAATACAAAGTATTACATTAATTGATTTTCAGATGTTAAACCAATCTTACATTCTTGGGAGAAATCCTATTTGGTCATGATGTATAATCTTTATATTCTGCTAGATTCAGTTTGCTAGTATTTTGTTGAGGATTTTTTGCATCTATATTCATAAAGAGATATTGGTCTGCAGTTTTCTTGTGATGTGTTTATCCTCAGTCTTCAGATCTTTCCACCAACTCAATGTGAAGCCCTAGAGCCCGTGTATCTATCTGAGAGGATAAGTTGTGGTTATTCTTTTTCTTAAAATTGAAGTATTTTGACATGCAATGTTGCATTAGTTTTAGGTGTATAACATAGAAATTCAGACAACTCTATATGTTATGCTATGCTTACCCTAAGTGTAGCTACCCTCTGTCATCATACAATGCTATTACAATATCACTGACTATATTTTCTATTCTGTACCTTTCATCCTTGTGACTTATTCATTCCATAACTGGAAGCCTGTATCTCCTATTTTCCACCACCCATTTTGTGAGCCCCCCACTCATCTCCCCTTGGGCAACCCATCAGTTTGTTCTTTGTACTTATGGGTCTGTTTCTGCTTTGTTTGTTTGTTCATTTGTTTTTTTAGATTCCACATATAAGTGAAATCATATGGTATGTGTCTTTCTCTGTCTGACTTATTTCATTTAGCATAATACTCTCTAGGTCTATTCATGGTGTTGCAAATGGCAAGATCTCTCTTTTTCATGGCTAAGTAATATTCCAGTACGTGCGTGTGCGTGTGTGTGTGTATGGTTAGTCACTTTTTGCCATATTACTAATCTCTCTTCAAGCTGTATTTCCTTACCCAATTTTATGAGGGAAAAGATAAGGATATTATGATTTGGTATATTCTACTTACAGGGTGATAAGAGGGGACCAAGGAAAAGGACAAAATTCATGTGTTTTTTTCAATGAATCACTTATTTTTGTGTTTTCTGCTCTTTCAGGGGAATCTTTTCTTTCTTGTTTTTGTTTTTGTTTTTTTTTTTGAAACTTGTCTTTTGACTTTATTGCTAGTATGTTCTATTTATTGGCAAGGATAATTAATTCTTTATGGGCATGGTTGTTGTGCTTTCTTTGTCCAGACTAGAGAGACCAAAATGAAAAAATTTAGTCATTTTTTCTGAAATTTTCACTCTCTATGCATTTTCTAGGCCTCTTTTTTTATGGACTGCCCACTTACCCCTCAGATACTTATTATCAATTCAGGTATATTAGTGACAGTTATTCTCTTTGTTATTTGTGTCTGCTTTCACCAATATTGTGCAAGTGGTGATTAGGTTAAGAGCCATATTGACTAGAGTCAAATCAGCACAAATATACTCTGTGTGGCTCTCATGCTGAGCCTCACTAGAATCACAAATTATGGCATAAGATTGTATGTTTTTGTTGTTGAATTTGTTTTTGACATTCTCAATTACTTCCTTCCCTTGTTAGTGATTTGTATATCTTGTTGGGAGAATTGTCTATTCAAGTCCTTTGCCCATTTTTTAGTTGTTGTTTTTGTTGTTGACTTATAGGAGTTCCTTATGGTTATTAACCCCTTATCGATATGATATATAATTGAATCATGTTTTTGTCATCTTATTTTACATGACATATTAATATCTATTTTATTTTTCTTTAAAGTGTGTGTGTCTGGTTGATTTAAAAGGTGTGTGTAGTACTTTCAGTTATTTTACTGGTTACCTTTATATTTTTAAACAATATATCTAACACTTTCTCATACTGCCTCTTCTTCCACATATACAATTTTGATATTTATTTTGTTAATTTATGTTGTCAAGATTAATAAAAACATGTATTTGTTCTTTAACCATGATTCTGGTATTTGTTATTTTGAACTTTTTATTTACATATATTCAGTTCATCTTTTATATGAAACTTTTTTCTTAGTTCTCATTTTTGATCCTAATCAATACACAATCCCTATTTTGGCCTCTGTTACTTACCCATTGGTATGACAAAACTGTTACTGGATAACAGTGAATTTAATTTTCCAATTAAGTTGGCTTTGTGGGACTGTGATAAATCACCTTCTCTACATCTTTCACGGTTTGATGGACCTGAATCTCTGCCTAGGTGAGATGTGGCATTTGATATATTTGTTTATATTCTTGATATGGAGGAAAGTTTCAGAGTCTTCCAGTTGGTCCTTCTAAACTTAAAAACTCTCATTTTGTGGTTAGAACCAATGTGGAGATTATGGCACTTACTTGAGTTTATCTATTCAGACTTTAGGATCTTAAGAAATGACCACAGATTAGGTTTATGGTTCCATGGGCTCATTGTAAGGTAGACTTGGATTAAATGCCATTTATCACCTGACTCCAATACACCTGCACTTGAACTAATGACAAAATAGTAACATTTTGGGTTATAATAATTGGTGTTAGTTAATAGTCAATGTCCAATTACGCATAAGTCTTAGTATCTCTCTCAGTGCACAAGATAGTAGAAGGGATAATGTATGTATTTGTGATATTATTGCAAAATCCTTCTACAACAGTTACCAGTCTTTCTTTTAATTTGGAGGATTCTAGGTTTATAAATTTATTCAAGTCTGAAATTTGGGTACAGGGCCATCATTCTCTATTCCTGTGGCTGAAGTCAATTGTCTGTTTGTCAGACCATATTATAGGCATATTTGATATCCAATTTAAATAGGGACCATAGTGGACTGCCTATCTCTTTGGTCTTAGGGAACTCATGATTAGTTAACCACTACTAAAGATACATGTTTGTGTATGAGCTAATAATTCACACCTTGGAAACACATGTTGTATTAGAACAGACTGTAAATAAGATCTCCAGACCAGCAAAAGTCTCCAGAATTTTATAGAGACAATGCAGTCATGGGAGGTGCTTTCTCCCTTCTGTCCTCTAGAAGCCTCTAGAAGTCCTCTGAGAGGCAGTGCAATTTTGCTAGTACAGAGGATATAATTTATCCTAGAAGAGAGCATTCTAGCCCTTTATTGGAGATCCCAGTTGTCACTATAACTGAAAATCAACTATTGGTCATTGATAGGATACACGATAAGAATAGTGATTACTGTTACATTAGCTTACTACCAGCTTCTTCATGGTGAAGTGAGTTCTTTGGTTAGGAGCAACACTCTGGGAGAGATAGCATGGTGTACACAAAGCATTCAGTAAGGTTGATATTGGCATAGACCTCATAGGCAGGCAAGGCAAGTTTGCTTAAAGTTCTGTGTGTTGGAACTTTCCCTTCTCTGCGTCCTTGAAGGCTTCCTGGGGGCTGTAACAATTGTGTTCTCCAGGTGACTATCATATTAAAGGCATAGTACATATTCTTTTTTGTAGGCCAGAGTTAATTTTTCTTTTTTCTCTACTGAATATATACACCCTAATCTCCAGCAAAAGTGATGTATTATTTCCTAAGTATTTGGTACTTTCTTTCCCCCTCATCCTTGTTTATCTCATGTTAAAAGTTCATTATTCAAGGTCCAACTGAAATGTACCCTTTCTCAATGCACAGAAAAACTGAATTCTGCCTCTAAAAGCCCATAATATTTTGGATCTCTTTATAGCTCTTTACAGTTAGCTACTTTTGTGTATTTCTTCATCTATAATCTGATCCATCCACTTCATTTTACAAATGAGAAAGTTGATTCAGAGTTTTAAAAGACTTACCAAGATTCCACAGATACATACTGGACAGATCAGAATTTTAAAAAAAGATAATCAAAACTAAATAACAAGCTCTGTAGAAAGAAACTAATTTGTTTTTCTTTTTTTCTTTTCATTATTTTATAAGATTTAGAGTTTAGTATTCTTTCTTTGTTAATACTTCTTAGAAGTATTTTGATAACATTAATTTTTGATAATAGTAGTGACTACATTGTGTTCACTCATTTTTAATAGGAAAAACTCAAAAGAGAGGCAAAAGAAAACATAGTTACTCTCGAAAAAAGAGATAAGGTAAGAGTTTTATATAATTCTCCTGGTTTTTCTTTATAACCCAGCTTGTTTTCTAACATCTACCTGGAAATTTTTTTTTGTTCATAAATAGGTAAGGAGCATCTAATATTCATTTCCAAATATAGAATGTGTTCAGATTATGAAAGTATATATCACATATTCTTATGGAGTTGTTTTGGGTCATGTATAATTCCAGTAAAATATGCCCATTATTTATTTCTGCTTTCAAGTAGATTAGTAAATGCCATATATTTTATCTGAGGTTCTGGATATATAAATTGCAAATAATGGGGAAATAATAAAAGAATAAAAAATTTAAATAGGCTTTTATTTGCTATACTTTATTCCAACAATATTGAAATATCATAAGCCTTATATATAATAATTATTAGGTTTATCAAATATTTCTGATTTGGGTAAGTTACTTCTTTATGCCTCAGCTTGTTCAACTGTAAAGGGATAATGAATAGTATCTATTTTTTAAAGTTGTTAAAAGGATTAAATGAGATAATATTTGTAAGGCATTTGTAAATAAATAGTGCTTGGCACATAGGAAATGCCATATAAGTGTTTGTTTTAAAAAATACAACGATGAGGACTGAGTAATGTATAGAATTGTTGAATCATTATATTGTACACCTGAAACAAATATAATACTATATGTTAATTTTACTTCAATTTAAAAAAATAAAAATACAACAGAAAATCGTGAATATTATGTATACAGGCATACCTTGATCTTGTGGGTTCAGTTCCAGACCAATGCAGCAAAGTGAATATCAC
Organism: Halichoerus grypus; assembly: GCF_964656455.1. Classification (NCBI taxonomy): domain Eukaryota; kingdom Metazoa; phylum Chordata; class Mammalia; order Carnivora; family Phocidae; genus Halichoerus; species Halichoerus grypus. The sequence goes on along the minus strand of NC_135716.1, from coordinate 92,598,959 downwards.
AATAAAGCAAGTAAAATGAATTTTTTGGTTTCCCAGTGCATATAAAAGTTATATGTACACTGTATTGTCTGTTGAGTGTGCAATAGCATTTTGTCTAAAAAACAATGTTCATACTTTAATTTAAAAATACTATATGTTGGCTAACTGAACATAATAAAAAATGGAAAAAAATAAAATCTTTAAAAAAATATTGTATTGCTTAAAAATGCTAACCATCATGTGAGCTTTCAATAAGTTGTAATCTTTTTGCTGGTGGAGGGTCTTGCCTTGATATTAATGGCTGTTGACTGATCAAGGGTAATGGTTGCTGAAAGTTGGGATGACCATGGCAATTTTGTAAAATAAGACAACAATGAAGTTTGCTTCATTGACTCTTCCTTTCACGAACGGTTTGATAGCATTTTACCCCACAGTAGAACTTCTTTCAAAATCAGAGTAAATCCTCTCAAATGCTGCTGCTGATTTATCAACTAAGTTTACATAATATTCTAAATCTTTTGTTGTCATTTCAACAATCTTCACAGCATCTTCACCAGGAGTAGATTTCATCTCAAGAAACCACTTCTTTTTGCTGATCCATAGGAAGTGACTCCTCACTTGTTAAAGTTTTATCATGGGATTGCAGCCATTAAGTTACATCTTCAGGCTCCACTTTTAATTCCAGTTTTCTTACTGTTTCCACCACATCTGCAGTTATTTCTGTCAGGGAAGTCTTGAACTCCTTATAGTCATCCATGAGGGTTGGAATCAACTTCTTCTGAATTCTTGTTAATATTGATATTTGACCTCTTCTGATGAATCACAAATATTTTTGATGGCATCTAGAATGGTGAATTCTTTTCAAAAGACTTTCAATTTACTTTTCCCAGATCATCAGTAGAATCACTATCTATGGCAGCTATAGTCTTACAAAATGTATTTCTTATTAAATAATAAGACTTGAAAGAATGACTCCTTGATCCATGGGGTGCAGAATGATGTTGTATTAGCAGGCATCACAACATTAATCTTGTACATCTCCATCAGAGCTCTTGGGTAACCAGGTGCATTGTCAATGAGCAATAATATTTTGAAAGGAATCTTTTTGTCTGAGCAGTAGGTCTTAACAGTGGGCTTAATATATTTAGTTAAACCAGGTTGTAATCAGATACGCTGTCATCCAGTCTTTGTTGTTTTATTTATAGAGCATAGGCAAGTAGATTTATCATATTCTTAAAGGGCCCTAGGATTTTCAGGATGGTTAATGAGCACTGGCTTCAACTTGAAGTCACCAGCTGCATTAGTCCCTAATAAGGGAGTCAGCCTGTCCTTTGAAATTTTGAAGGCAGGCATTGACTTCTTCTCTCTGCTTATGAAAGTCCTAGATGGAATCATCTTCCAATATATGGTTGTTTTGCCTACCTTGAAACTCTTTAGTGTAGATGCCTTCAGTACTTAATTAGCTAGATCTTCTGGATAACTTGCGGCAGCTTCTACATTAACACTTCCTGCTTCACCTTGTACTTTTTTTTTTTTTTTAAGATTTTATATATTTGAGAGAGAGTGAGAGAGCATGAGTGGGGGGTGGGCAGAGGGGAGAGGGAGAAGCAGATTCCCCGCTGAGCAGGGAGCCTGACGAGGGGCTGGATCCCAGGATCCTGGAATCATGACCTGAGCCAAAGCAGATGCTTAACCTAAGACTGAGGCACCCAGGCACTCCTCACCTTGCACTTTTATGTTATGGAAATGGCTTCTTTCCTTAAATCTCATGAACCAACCTCTGCTAGCTCCAGACTTTTCTTCTGCAGCTTCTCAACTCTCTCCGCCTTCACAGAATTGAAGAGAGTTAGGGCCTTGCTCCGGATTAGGTTTTGGCTTAACGTAGAATTATGACTGGTTTGATCTTGTATCAAGACCACTAAAACTTTCTCCATATCAGTAAAGGCTGTCTCACTTTCTTATTTGTGTGCTCACTGGAAGTAGCACTTTTAGTATCCTTCAAGAACTTTTCCTTTGCATTCACAACTTGGCTAAGTGGTTGGTGCAAGAGGCCTAGCTTTTGGCCTACCTCAGCTTTCAACATGGCTTCCTCTCTCTAAGCTCAATCATTTCTAGCTTTTGATTTAAAGTGAGAGATGGGTGACTTTTTTTTCACTTGGACACATAGAAGTCATTGTAGGGTTATTGATGGGCCTAATTTCAGTTTTGTTTTGTCTCAGGGAATAGGGAGGCTCAAGGAAAGGGAGAAAGATGGAGAATAGTACATCAGTGGAGCAGCCAGAACACATAAAGCATTTAAGTTAAGTTTGCCATCTTATATGGATGTGGTTCATGGTGTCCCTAAACAATAGTAACATCAAAGATCACCAATCACTGATTACTATAACAAATATAATAATAATAATGCAGAAATTTGAAATATTGTAAGAATTACCAAGATGTGGGGTGCTTGGGTGGCTTAGTCGGTTAGACGTCTACCTTCGGCTCTGGTCTTGATCCCAAAGTCCTGGGATCGAGCCCCGCATCCGGCTCCCTGCTCAGCGGGGAGTCTGCTTCTCCCTCTCCCTCTGCCTGCCACTCTGCCTGCTTGTGCTCTTTCTCTCTCTGTCAAATAAATAAATAAAATCTTGAAAAAAAAATTACCAAGATGTGACACAAGTGACACTAAGCAAGCAAATGCTGTTGGAAAAATGGTGCTGATAGACTTGCCTGGATCAGGGTTGCCACAAACCTTCCAATTTGCAAAAACCAAAAACACCAAACAACACAGCATCTGTGAAGTGCAATAAAATGAAGTGCAATGAAATGAGATATGCTTGTACATGCATCACTGGAAATGTAACATTCAGAGAAGAATGTGACTTGTAGGAAAGTACATGCATTTCTATGACTTATTATGAAGAGGTTTATTTCCGTATTCTAGAAATGGGGTGCATTTTCTTTCAAGCGGGCTGAAGTGTTAAATTCCCAGACTTGGCCACAAGGTGGTGTAGTTGTCATTCTCAGGCTTTTGAGGAGAGAAAAATTTGTCCATGAAAACAGCAGAAAAAATTTGCTTTCATCAAAATTGTATTATCACCTATGATGTAGAAATATATAGGAAGGAGAATACAGAAATACAACTGTGTGAAAAAATGCTACCAAAATTTGTACCTGCTGGAAAGAGGATTATGAACTGAGATCACTAGAACTGGGCAGAAACTTACAAATCATCTTTTAGTCCCTTGATTATATAGATGGATAAATTTAAGCCTAGAGATACTTGGAGATTACTTAATATCACCCAGCAAGATAGTATAAGATCCAGGAGAAAAGAGCCTATTACTTGACTCCTGGTCCAATGATTGTTATACACACACACACACACACACACACACACACACACACACACACACACACACAGTGTTACATAAGTTCAGGTGTACAACATAGTGATTCAACAAGTTTGTACATTATGCTGATCTTCTGTTACATTGCTATTACAATATCATTGACTGTTTTCCTTATGCTGTGCCTTTTATTCCCATGATTTATTCATTCCCTAACTGGAAGCCTGTATCTCCCATTTCCCTTCATCTGTTTTGCCAATCTTCCTCACATCTGACAACTATCAGTTTGTTCTGTGCATTTATAGGTCTGATTCTGCTTTTTTGTTTGTTTATTCACTTAACCGTTTTTTTGGATTCCACATGAGTGAAATCATATGGTATTTGTCTTTCTCAATCTTATTTATTTCACTTGGGCATAATACCCTTGAGGTCCATCCATGGTGTCTCAGATGGCACAATCTCATCCTTTTTTTACAGTTGTGTAATATTCTTCTGTGTGTGTGTGTATACCACATCTTCCTTATCTATTCATCCATCAATTAGTCCGTGTTTTTATAGCACATGTGGTCACCTCTTAATCCTGCATTCTATAGCCTCCTAACTTAAATTTACTGCAGATTTAACCACTGAACTTTTGAGAATAGCTCTGTGTGTGTGTGTGTATGTGTATGTGTGTGCACGCGTGTTCCATTTTTTTCTTGTAATTGCCACGATTGTATTCATGGAGATGGTGGTGATCAAAGGAAGTGATAAAATTAGAAAGCAGCTAACACAATTCCACTAAAGCGGTTATTATGAACTTTTACTAGAAAGATAGGTCAGGTCTGAAGGGAAGATACATATAAAGGTAGAGAGAAAGAAAATGGAAGAAATTGAGTTGAAATAAAGTCTAAGTATTTAGAGTAAATTTGTAATTTGTTTATCTTCAGAATTGAAGACAATAGTCATTTTTCTCCTCCTGGAAATTTTTTCTGGTTCTTTACTTTTATTATTTTTCTTCGCTATTTTCCTTTCTTTTCTTTCCTTTTTTTTGGTGGGGAGTAAGCCTGGTGGATAGGAAAAGGCTGATATTTTTATAGATGAGAGAGAGGAAATATGAAAGCATAAAAGAGAATGGATAGAAATGAGAATAAACTGCCCTCTGGCTTTTAGACTATTGTAATGAACCACAAAGAAAGGCTCTTTGCCAGCAGGAATAGAGATTTTTCTCTTCAGCAAATCGTCAACTTTTAGTCAGTTAGAGAGTTGAGACATTTTATTTCTTTTCATAGCAGCTCTGTGAAGACAGAAAGGCAGATACCATTTTCATCTTCAATGGGGAAATAAAGTGACAAGATAAGGATAATTTATTCAAAGTTATCTAATTAATAATAAATTTGAGGATAAATTCTAGTTTATTCCAGTGTTATTTCTACTAATTGCTGCACTTTAATTAAAATGACGTAGTGATGATTTTATTTCCTTTTGTTGTTCAATATAGAAAATACCGACACCTTTATTGGAAACACCTGAAACTCATTATTGGAAATTTGATTCTAAAGCAGCTCCTTCACAAAATATATCTCGAAACTTCACATCAGCTGACCATGGTAAATCCAAAGATAAAAGGGACTATTTATGGACATCTGCCAAAAGTACTTTATCTACATCATTACCAAAGGTTGGTTGCTAAAGTTTCTAAGAAGGTCATAATTTTTTTAGTTAAAGAAGGTTCTGGTATCATATACCATATATCTGATATCACACATATAAATATAAAACCAATTCAATTTTTGTGATACCAGCATGAAATAGTGTTTTGTTTTTTGTTTTGTTTTTTAATATCACTGTCCACAACTTAATGACATTTTGGGCAGATTCCATAACTTTCTGTCACTCACCTGATGGCATTCCCTGATGTGGGAAATCTGATTCTGACTTAACATTTTTCAGTATCACTCCAGTTACTTCCTTTTGCTGTTTACTTTGTATCATCTTGTTGCTAGAGTCCTTTACTTAGCAGTCAGCCCTTGGTGGATCAGGTGCCACCACCAAGATGGCTCAATTACTAGCTATTTTCACATGTTCACTTAATCCATGGGGAATTCATTCAACATTTCCATGCTAAACAGCAGTACGGAATGCTACATTTCTGACCCCACCTCCCACCATCCGTCTCTCTCTAATTTCTTTTTACTCTAAACTATCCAGCCAGACACAAAGACAGATAAAATTTCTTCCTAAATTTATATCTAGTGAGGGAATGAGATGCCAATCCTTCTTGAAGGCACCCCTATTTTTTGTTAGGCTGCTGTTAAGAGTTGTCTCCTCACCTGCCTTGGAAATTGAAGGGAAAAATATTTCGACCTCTCTCTATCCCTCTCAGCTGAAATTTGATGCCTTTCCCTTCCAATTTTCTTAAAATAACTGGGAAGAAAGGAGGTGTTTGGTGATTGTAGGGCCAGTTTAACCACTTTTTAATAAGCCCTAGAGAAGGATCTGGCTTTAACCATAGGTTGCTTTCTTTAGAATATGGGTTTCTAACATTTCTTTTCTGCAGCTTTGTGCCCCAGTTGACAATTCCAGAGCAAAAGGAAGAGTCTCTCTCACATCCTGTTATGTATACAATATTATCCACACTGTGGAAATTATGAAAATTAGTAAACTACATAACTTAGAGAGGCTTTTACATAAAATTATTTTGTTGTATTTATATTATTCAGAATATGAAGTGATCTTTGTATAGAATGACCTTACTTAAAAAAAAAACTTTATATTGAAATATATGCAAGAAAAATGCACAGATCTTAATTATGCAACTTGATGATTCTTCACAAACTAAACATGACTTTATAACCAGCATTCAGATTAAAGCACAGAATGTTACTATCACCTTGCCTCCCTTTTTGTCACTGGCTTCTCCCCCAAGGCCAGATACTGCTCCAACTCTAATATTAGATGTACCTGTTTTTGTATTTTCTCTTTTCCCTGTTTTTGAATTTTCTATAAATAGAATCATTATTTTTGTTTTGACTTTTTTCACTTAATATTATGTTTGTGGGACTCATCCATATTGTTGCTTGAAGTTGTAGATTTTCCGTTTATATTTCTATATAGTATTCCATTGTGTGATGTACCATAGTTTATTTATCTATTGTATTGTTAGTGGACTTTGGGTAGTTTCCAGACTGGGCTTTTATGCATAGTCGTGCTATAAAAATTCTGGTATTTGACCTGTATGCATTTTGGTTGGGTATGTCTTTAGGAATGAAATTGCTGGGTTATAGGGTTATGTATAATATGTTCCATTTTAATAGATACTGCCTGAGCTGTTTTTTTTTTTACTGTGATATGAAACATGTGGTTTTTTTTTCCCATGCCAGTTCTGTGATTCTCCAGACACCACCTAGTTGTCCTACAACTTGATTAAATTCTGACACTACCTGGAGTTAATGTAGACCCTACAGGTTAAGGGTTCAGTCCCACAAGACTGCTTCCACTTCAGACACTAGTTACAATCCTGGTTTGCCCCTTGTTGTACTACTGACCAACCGGCTCTAAATTGGGGTTCCCATAACCCCCCTCCTTAGGTCTGCTAATTTGCTAGAATGATTCTCAGAACTCAGGAGATTCCTTTACTTACTATTACCAGTTTATTATAAAGGATACAACTCAAAAACAGCCAAATGGAAAAGATGAATGGGGCAAGGTGTGAGGGAGGGGGTGTAGAACTTCAGTGCTTTCTTCAGGAGTACCACCCTTTCAGTACCTCTGTGTATTTGCCAACATGGAAATTCTCAGAACCCCATCATTTAGGGGTTTTTAGGGAGGTTTCATCACCTAGCATGACTGGTTAAATCATTGGCCATTGGTGTTTAACTCAATCTCCAAACCCTCTCCACTCCCAGGAGGTCAAGGGGTGTAGCTGAAAGGGTTGCAAACTTCTAATCAAGCCTTGGTTTTTCTGGTGACCAGCCAGCATCCTGAAGTTATCTAGGAGCCCTTTACTGCCAGTTATTTCATTAGCATTAACTCTGGTCCAGTTGAAAGGAGCTTATTTTGAATAACAAAAGACTCCTAACACAGGGGGACAAAGACCGAATATTGTACCAAAAGATGCCCTGATCACCCCTATTACTCGGGAAATTACATGGGTTTTAGAAGTTCTGTGTCAGGAACCAGGGACAAAGACTAAATATATATTTCTTATTGTATCACACTGCCAGTCATGTTTTTCAAAAAATTCATTACATCAACTTTACATCCTAGCTGGCAGTGAATGAGAGTTCTAGTTGCTCCACATCCTTGCCACCACATGGTATTTTTTTATCTTTTTGATTTTAGCTATTCTCGTGGATGTGGTGACCTTACTTTTTTTAAAAAGAACATTTTTTTTACCATAATTTTAGATTTATAGAAAAGTTGCAAAGGTAGTATAGAGAATTCCTTTATATCTATCACCCAATTTTCCACATTGTTAACATCTTACATTACCATGTACATTTGTCAAAACTAGGAAACATACATTGGTACATCACTTTTAACTGTAGATTTTATTTCATTTTTTCCATTAATGTCAGAGCTTTTCAAAGTCCCTGTGGATGTCTCATTTCCTACCTGTTCTTTTGAAGTTTTTGATTAGTCTGTCATTTGCCCTGTTAAAATTATTGCCTCATGGAGCTGCAAAGTTAAAACACTTGCCTATAATTGTTTTGACAAATTCTATGCTGTACTTCACACCAAGGAGAAAGCTTTTTGTACTGAATGAACTCTAAGTCAGGTTAAATACAGAAAGCCTTGTAAGTGAGGTCTTTCAGAGAACCACTATGTTAAAATAATGACAACTTTTTGGGAATAAAGCTTTGAAAGAGCTCTCAATTCTGTTCTGCTCTATCTAGTGGTCTCAGGCTGGACCAAGAGTGTGGGATGTTATTTTTTTAAGGGTAACATAGAGCACAGGGGCTGGGATAAAGAAAAGTTAAAACACCACAAAGCTTGCTGTTCTTACAGAGGTTCAGCCATTAAAAAAAATAAGCACTACAGTTTGTGGCAAGCTTTTGGTTAATTTCCAGAGTTCTGAAAAAGCTGACTTTGACCATTTTACTAGTATTTTTATTGCTTTATGAAAGAGCAAATTTTTGGAATACCTTACTCTGCCATTTTTGCTGATGTCACTGCCCTAACTTTTTAAAGATACTTTTAAAAAAGTTATAAAACTTACAGGGTAATATGGAGTACTAAACATTGACTAATGTGAATTACTTTATGAACAAAATATAAGCATACCTAATTTCTCATAAATCCGTAAGGATTTTTGTAGAAAGAGCAAAGCTCATTCAGTTCTTTGGTCTTAATTATTGTTAGAAAAATCAAAGTCCCTCTTTTCTTAAGATTGTTGACTGCTGATGCTGGAGAGTCTGTCTCCCCACCTCTCTCCTGCCATTATTTTATTCAGTAAGTAGAAGGGAAGGGCAAAGAAAAAGTCCACTATTATAAATTGTTTGAAGAAAGTTAGAAGTTTTAGTATCAAAAGTATCTGAATGAAATTCTTATAAAAAATCTCTACATCCCACTAATAATGGAGAGTTATTACTGAAGATTCAACTTGTGTTTATTAATAATATAGGTTTTTTTTTGATGGGATAATATGTTGTTTTTCTTTTTGGATAGGCATATACTGTGAAGACACCAACGAAACTAAAAATTCAGCAAAGAGAAAACAAGAATGTACCCATGGAAGAAAGTAATAAAAAGAGAAAAATGGTCTTTGAGTTTGATATTAATTCGGATAGCTCAGAAACGACTGATCTTTTGGTAAAAACACCACAAATCAGTATTTATTACTTGTTTACATTATTATTTTTACACATTATTTTTTAATGTATATGTATAATATATACACATAGTACTTACCATTGCAATATGAAAATATAGAACTCTATATAACACAGAACCCTATGCTTTTGCAGCATTTTGGAGAAATAGGGTTTAAATAATCTAACTTCAGAAAACATGGCATTTTGAAATACTTGATATAACATAGTTGGCACATGAGATGATTAAACCATCTTGTTTACCAGCAGAGTGTTATAAAGGAGTTTTTACCACATACTCTTTTTCTTTTTTTGTTTCTTTTTTCTTTTTCTTTTTCTTTCTTTTTCTTTTTCTCTTTCTTTTCTCTTTTCTCTTTTCTCTCTCCTTCTTCTCTTTCTTTCTTTTCTTTTTTCTTTCTTTCCTTCCTTCCTTCCTTCCAAATAAATATTGGTTAGGTGAATCTTGCTATGGCTAAATTTGTTATTTAGGGACCCTCTTGATTTTATGTATTATACATGTTCCTTATTTTATATATTGGTTGAAATCTATATCAAGGTATTGGTTGACAAGTATAATATTTTTATCATTCTTAAAGAGTTAATGTATTAAAGATGAGTTGTTTAAGGAAGATATTATCCCTAGTAGTTTGTATTACTAATTATTCCCTGCCATGAGTGTATCCACACATACCAGTATTTTCTAAAGTAATAATATTGATTTATTGAGAATAATTAAATTTAGATTCATTTAATTTAAAAACAAACCTCATCACACAAAATGAACAATATACCAAAGATTCTTAATTACAAAATTCCAGTTAAAGGCACTAGTTTATTTCATTATTGCCACTTATATCTTTTGAGATCCTTCAAGCTTTTTTACTGCTTTGGGACCCTCTGTTTTCATTTGTTCTGGAATAATGAGGAGCTGAAGTCTTAAAACTCTAATTATTGAAGTTAATTTATAGAATCCCTACCTAAGTATCTCTTTGTTTTATAGAGGATGATTAACATTTTAATGATTAAAACTCTGAACCAAGCACTGTTGCAAAGACTATATAGATTATTTTTTAGAACAGTCTCATATTAGAAGCATACACAATGTTGCTCTTTTCATTTTACAGATGAGAAAACTAAGTCACACAGGTACCTTGCCCAAGATCACATAGCTAGTAAGGCATGGAGAAAAATTGGAACACAGTTTAGCTCCGTAGCCTATGTAAGTCATTATACATAATAACTGCCAGCTCAAACTGAAGTCCAGATATATAGAAATGTAAGGAGAATTAGTAGAAAGACTATGAGCTCTGGAATTAGACAGTCCAGGGTTGGAATCCATACTATTTTTCTAGCAGTGTGAATTTAGGCCAGTTTCTTAGCTGAGATTCAGAATGATTCATGGTTTCATTTTTAAAAGGAGCATCACAACTTTGTAACACAGTAAACATACTATAGTATTATATAAGTATGCACAACTATTTATACTTGCCTAAAAAGACACTTCACAGTCCATTTATTTGGTTATAGTTATCATTTGAAGTTACTATTTTTGTAATTTTCTTATTGTTGCATTTAAATTTTGGTGAACATTCAAATAATTATAAAAAGTTAGATTTAAAAATGGATTGTCTAGAGTAACCTTAGAGAAGATGGGGGAGTAGGAAATACCACAAATTTATTTCTCTACCTAAACAGCAATTGTACTTGCAGAAACTGTCTGAAGTAACTGTTTTGGAACTCTGGAGACTATTTGAATGCTTGCAACTTCAGTTAATTTTGGTCAATTTCAGCCTTAAGAATGGTAGTGACTACCTGTCATCCAATCCATAGTCCTGTGGCAGGCAGCCATGCTCATGTCTTGCTGTAGCCAGGGTGAGCAATACGGACTTTTTCTCTGAGTATCAAGATTCAGTGTTCTGTATTATCATTGCTGCTTCTCATCACTGTGCAGGCACAGAAACTGGCTGCCACTATTTCAACCCTCACTGGCAGAAAGTGTCTTACAGAGGATTTAAATGAATTGTACCTGTTTTTTTTTTTTTTTTTTTTTTCCACTTTTTTTCTTTGGAGGATCAGACATTTTAAGAACTAGGACATCAAGAGCAATCACATTTTTGGGATATTTAAAAGTACTGCACATGCCCATGGAAAGACAGGCTCACAAAAAACCTAAGAAGATCTCAAATTTTTAACCCAGGCTAGTCCCTGGCACAGAAACTTGTACAACATAAAGCAAAACAAAACTAACTCACTACAGCAAACCCTGGGGAAAGGGAATAATCTGATTTGCAGACATATTCAGTTATAAGATTCACATGTCTAAGTCTCTTTTTTAAAAATTTTATTTATTCATTTGACAGAGAGAGAGAAAGACAGCATCGGCAGGAGGGGGTAGGAGGCAGAGGGTGAAGGGAGAAACACACTCCCTGCTGAGCAGGGAGCCTGATGTGGGGCTTGATCCCAGGACCCTGAGATCTGAGTCGAAATCAAGAGTCAGATGCCTAACTGAGCCACCTAGGCATCCTGAAATTAACACACTTTTAATCAACTAGTGGATCAAAGAAGAAATCACAAGGGAAATTAAGACTTAGATATGAATAAAAATGAAAACACAATATACCAAAACTTATGTGTTACAGCAAAAGCTCAGAGGGAAATGTATAGCTCCAAATTCCTACATTAAAAAAGAAAGATCTCAAATCAATAACGTTACACTTTATGGAACTAGAAAAAGAAGAGCAAACTAAACCCAAAGCTAGCAGGAGGAAGGAAATAATGAAGATTCAAGGGGAGATAAACAAATTAGAGAATAGAAAACAATAGAGAAAATCAATGAAACCAAAATTTGTTTATTTGAAAAGATTTAAAAAATTTGACAAATCTTTAGCTAGACTAAGAAGATGTGAATAACTAGAATCAGAAATGCAAAGTGGGTACATTATTACTAATTATTTAGAGATAAAAAGAAAATACTGTGAATATATGCTAACAAATTTCATAACTTAGAAGAAATGGACAAATGGGTAAAATCCCTGAAACACACCAATTAAACTGATTCAAGAAGAGGGGCGCCTGGGTGGCTCAGTTGGTTAAGCGACTGCCTTCGGCTCAGGTCATGATCCTGGAGTCCCGGGATCGAGTCCCACATCGGGCTCCCTGCTCAGCAGGGGGTCTGCTTCTCCCTCTGATCCTCTTCCCTCTCTTGCTCTTGGGCTCTCATTCTCTCTCAAATAAATAAATAAAATCTTTAAAAAAAAAAAAAAAAGAAATATAAAACCTCAACAGCCTATCTATAGTCAGTAAAGAATTTGACTTAGTCATCAAAAACCTCTCAAAGAAAAGTCCTGGACCAAATGGCTTCATTGATAGATTGTATCAAACATTTGAGGACCTAACCTTCTCAGACTTCAAAAAATTGAAGCAAGAACTCTTGATAACTCATTCTATGAGGCCAGCACTACCTTGATACCAAAGTAAGATAAAGACATTACTAGAAAAGAAAATTAAAGACCATTGTCCTTTATGAATGTCAGAGTAAAAATCCTCAACAAAATATTAGCAAGTCAAATTCCACATCATATTAAAAGTGCTATTCACCATGACCAAGTGGGATTTATCCCAAGAAATTCCAGGGTGGTTCAATATAAGAAAACCAATGTAATATGTCACCATTAATAGAATGAAGGGGAAAAAATCCCATATGATCATCTCAATTAGTACAGAAAAAGCATTTGACAAAATCCAACATTTTTGCATGATAGAAACTCATAAAGCTAGGAATAGAGGAACAATTCCTCAGCATGATAAAAAAATACTTAATGAAAACTTGCAGCTAATTCATGCTCAATGGTGAAAGATTGAAAACTTACCCCTTAAGTTAAGAACCAGACAAGGATTTCCACTTTCACCACTGCTAGTAAGCATTGTACTGGAAGTTCTAGCCAGAGCTATTAGACTATTAGACAAAAAACAAAGGGAGAGAAAAAGAAAGCAGACATACAAATGAGAATGAGGTAAAACTATTTGCAGATGCCATAATCCTATCCAATGAAAATCACGAAGACTCCACAAGAAGGCTAGTAGAGCTAATAAATGAATTCAGCAATGTGGAGGGGTATAAGAACACATGACATTGATTATGTTTTTATACACCAGCAATGATTAATCCAAAAGGAAATTAAGGAAAATTAAGAAAAAAATCCATATATGGTATCATCTAAACAAATAGAATATCTAGGAACAAACCCAACCAAGAAGGTGAAATATTGAAATACAATGAAAACTACAAAACATTGCTGAAGGTAATTAAAGAAGACCTAAAGAATTAGGAAAAAATTCTGTGTTTATGGATGTTAAGTCTTTAACATGTTAAGATGTCCTATATGCTGGCTAATTGAACATAATTTAAAAAATGTCAGTACTACCCAAAGCAGTCCACAAATTCAGTGCAATCTCTATCAAAATTCCAACAGCTTTTTGGCAGAAATGGAAAATCTGATACTAAAATTCATATAGAATTGCAAGGGTCCCCAAATAGCTAAAACACTTTTGGAAAAGAAGGGTAATGTTGGAGGACTCATAGTTCTTGACCTTGAAACTTCCTACAAAGCTAGTAATTTAAACAGATTAGTACTAGGATAAGGGCAGATATATAGACCAATGGAATAAAGGAACCCAGAAATAAATTCTCACATATATAGTCAGTTGATTTTTGACGAGAGTGCCAAGGCCATTCAGTGGGGGAAAGGACATTTTTTTTTTCCAGCTAATGGTGTTAGAACTGGATATTGGTTATCCACATGCAAAAGAATGAAGTTGGACTCTATACCATATATAAAAATTGACTCAAAATGGATCAAAAACCAAAACTTAAGGGTAGAACTATGAAACTCTCAGAAGAAAATATTGGGGAAATTTTCATGACCTCAAATTTAGCAAGGGCCTCATGGGTATGACACCAAAAGCACAGGCAAGAAAAGAGAAAACTGATAAATTTGACTTCAAAATTAAGACTTTTTGTGCATCAAAGGACACCATTAAAAAAATCAAAAGACAAGCTAAAGAATAGCAGAAAATATTTTCAAATCAGATATCTGAAAAGGGATAAATGTATGGAATACATAAAAAACTCCCATAACTCAACAACAAAAACCATACAACCCGATTTAAAAATGGGCAAAGGACTTGAATAGACATTTCTCCAAAGAGGATATACAAATGGCCAATAAGCACATGAAAAGATGATTGTTGCAGAGTTATAAGGACAGATATGGTTTTGTTTTAAATTGGGTTAATTATTTTTATATGGGAAGTCATTAATGAATAATTAATTACTATGCACTGAGTAAAATTTTAATGATAGTTTACAAGATTTTAAAATTTTCTTTTTAAAGCTGGTCAGTTGATACATAGTGGTTCTGAGTGTATTTGAAAAGGCAGCTTTTTATGACTTACTGAATTCTGCTAAAATCTTAGAGTTCATGAAAATCTGTTTGAATATTTTTATTCATGAGACCTCTGTAAATGTGACATTAGTGAGCAGGAAAGGAATGTGAACTGATTGCTTACCAGACTAAATCTGTGTAGCATATTCATTAAGGAAGTGGATTTCTAGAGCCAGCCTATCTGGATTTGAATCCTGGCTCCACCTCTTAACTAGCTGTGTAATCTTAGGCAAAGTACTTAACATTTCTTGTCTCAGTTCTTCATCTTTAAAAGGGGATAATAATGGTATACCTAATTTATTAAAATTATTGTGAGGATTAAAACTAATTAAAATATGCAAAGTGCTTAAAACACCACCTAACATAAAGAAAGTACTAAATAAGTGTTAGCTATTATTACTTGGGGGAATTACAATACCCATAAATTGATAGTTGATAACATAATTTTTATAGGATTATAGATGCTTATTATAAGGCTAAAGTGTGAGTTTGAGTAGATAGGTGGAGGGAAAGTGGAAGGAAAAGTAGTAGTATAAAGACAAACTGAAGTAGAAGTAGAAAAGTACTATTCATATACATGTTGTATTTCATATAATACAGTATAGATATTAGTATTTCATATAATACAATATAGTTAATAGAATATAAATCCATGTCCTTGTTTGGAAGATTGAGTATTTTGTCATTGTCTTCAGTTTTTCTTCTTTTTTCTCTCTTCTTTCTCCTCTCCCTTCTTTTACCTCCTTTCTTCCTCCCTTTCCTTCCTTGTCTTTCTCCTCCTCTCTGTGATATGTAGACAAAATTTTAATATTAGTGATGACAGACCCCAAATTATAATTTTGTATTTTTCTTTAAGAGCATGGTTTCAGAAGAAGAGACACTGAAAAAATTATACAAGAATAATAATCCAACAACTTCTCATCTTTGTGTCAGAACACCAAAAAAGGTAGTTTATTTTTTTTTTAAAGGTAGTTTTAAATTTTTACTTCAGAAAGCAAATTTCAAAAGCTGGACTTTATCTTTTTAAATTAAACATATTTTGATTTGATTTGATTTTGTATTCAGACCCCTTCATCTCTAACAACCCCTGGATCTACGCTGAAGTTTGGAGCTATGAGGAAAATGCGGGAAGATCGTTGGGCTGTAATTGCTAAAATGGATAGGAAAAAAAAACTAAAGGATGCAGAAAAGCTATTTGTTTAATTTCAGAAAATCAATGTGATTAAGGAGCCTAATAACATCAAATTTATAGTCAACTTAAAAATGTTTTATTTTCTGAAGAGCCAAACATTTTCTGACATTGAGATTTTTTTATATTTACATAATTTGTTTTTTATGATTTTTATGTTTTGGCCTAAATTACCACATGTTACCTGAAAACTTGTAATTCTATTACAATAATAAGATGATTATGTTTTGTTTTTACCTTTTCTTGTATTCATGAAAACTGTTTTAGCTAATTTTTCAGATTTGTAAAGTTATCCACTGACTGCTAGGAATCCATTGAGATTTATTCTTCATTCTTTATTAAAATATCTTGATGCAAATAAATGCTTTTCATTGATTCTGTGAGGTCATCTGGACAGCTGATCACAATGTTGATATTTATTTTTAAATCTTAAGGTCATTTTGTTGAAGTTTCACAGTTCTGAAACAGTTTTATCTGTTTATAAAATTGACAAATGGCCTTTTGTTGTAGGAAAAAAAAGACTATACCAGTATGGCTTCCTAACATTATTTATTCAACACTCATTAATTTAAGCAAATATTTATTGAGTGCCCACTAAGAGTCAAGTACAGTTCTAGATACTGGAGATATGACAATGAACAAAACAGAAAAATAAACCCTATGTTCTTCTAGATCTTACATTTTAGTGAGGGAAATAGACAATAAATAAATAAACCTGGATATGGCTTTGGGACTTCTGCTTCTGATATCTTAATTGAAATCTTATAATTAGTCTCCTGAGCAAGTATTTTTTAGAGCATTATTAGTCTTGATAATGTGATATTTCATATTTGAAGCTATGTATTTTCAAACATTTTAAAATAAAACAAGACAAGTGTATTAGTTGAGGTAATGCTAGCTTCTCTGGCTGATCATTCATCAACTTCTCACTTCTCTAAAGTCCAACATAAATGTTCATATTTAGAGAGCAGCATTCCTCAGGCAGTGATTCAGAAAACCTGGCTCCTTCCAACTTTTAGTTCTGCCTCGCTCAACAACTGGCTTCCAAGGTTGCTGCAAAAGGGGAAAAACACCAAAAAGATTTGCTGACATAATGGCCTGAAATAAGAATGAGGTGAGGGAGAGAAGGAGCAAAGTTGGGTCTTGAAGTTCTATTTTAAGCTATGTAATATTTTTTTGGGGGGGAGGCACTATGTAATAGTTGAGATATCTCAGATATCTAAGTGGAGCAGTTGAGTAGGTCATTGAACAAATGAATCTGCAGTTCTCCAGGAGGGTCATTATTTAGTAGTCATTGGCATATACATGCCATTTAAAGCTTGGGACTGAATGCCCTCTTTATGGATAAAGAAGATGTGGTCCATATATACAATGGAATATTACTCAGCCATCAGAAAGGATGAATACCCAACTTTTACATCAACATGGATGGGACTGGAGGAGATTATGCTAAGTGAAAGAAGTCAAGCAGAGAAAGTCAATTATCATATGGTTTCACTCATCTATGGAACATAAGGAATAGCACAGAAGACCATAGGGGAAGGGAGGGAAAACTGAAGGGGTGGGAATCAGAGAGAGAAACAAACCGTGAGAGACTATGGACCCCAGGAAACAAACTGAGGGTTTCAGGGAGGGGAGGGATGGGGTAGCCAGGTTGATCGGTATTAAGGAGGGCACGTGTTGTGATGCACACTGGGTGTTATATGCAACTGATGAATCTTTGAACACTACATCAAAAACTAATGATGTACTATATGGTGGCTAACTGAACATAATAAAAACATAAATGTGTAAACAATTGAATCATAATGTAAGTAACTCAACAGTATGTAAATGTAAGGTACAGAGACATGAAAGATAATTTCATGTTTTGGCTTCTGAGGCCTTCTAGAAGAGATGAGTTTTGGACATAAATAAGAATACTATAGGGGTGCCTGGGTGGGTCAGTCAGTTGGGTGACTGACTCTTGATTTCTGCTCAGGTCATGATCTCAGGGTTGTGAGACTGGGCCCTGCCTCGGGCTCTCTCCTGAGTGTGGAGCCTGCTTAAGATTCTCTCTCTCCCCCTACCCTTCCCCACCCAACTCACATGCTCGCTCTCTCTTTAAAAAAAAAATGTTATAGGTGTATAAGAAGGACAAGAGAAAATTAAGGCAGAAGAAATAGCAATCTTTAGAAAGCTCATTAAAGGTAAATTGGAACAGGGTGAAGCTATTGCAGCTATTGAAATAGTCCAGGTGGGATATGGGAAGATTTCTTAGACTAAGAATTTAAGTTCCAGACTTTCAGATTATATCTAATACCTAGCCTAAGAAAAATATCCATGATTTTGTCACTTTAACAGTAATAAAATGTCTCCCACTTCATGTAAATGTAAATTCATGATGTCAAAGAGCAACTTGCTTTGGTTGATATAAAGGTTAGAAATAAATTATTTATAATTCAGGCAACCTGAATTCAGTATAATTAATAGTCCACAGGCTATAGAAGTACATCCAGAACTTTAATCAGTGGCAGGTCAGCTCTGGGTTGGAAATAGGCAATAACAAGTAGGAGACAGATAAGACTTAATATTTTTTAAGTTATGAAATCATAGAGTTTAGAGCTGGAGGGAACTGAAAAGATTTAATTTCAACAGATCAGTAATTTGAGGCAATCATAAAAGCAATCAAAATTAAAAGGAAAAGATAGTTTTGAAAAATGACTTGATTTTCTATATGCATATACATAATTTACATCAGTACATAAATATAATCCTATAAAATCTTAGCGCCCTCTTTTTTCCCCCCTTTTGCTTTCGTCCTCACCCTCTTTCTTCCCCTCACTACACACATCAGGGCCCCCCTCTGCCAAATCTCCCTCTCCTAAGGGAAAAAAAATCTTTCCTATTTTTCTCAGTGACAGATAGATGTCGATAATAAATATAATGTACTTAATTACATATTTTCACATATGCATGTATGCACACAGGATTCTCTGGTCATGGTTAATTTATGAAAATGGGATGATATATATACTTTTCAGTATATATAATAAAGTATAATAAAGTCCCACCTGGACTTTAATTTACACCTCACCTCACCACACTCACACCTGTTTTATCTGTTTATAAAAATGACAAATGGCCTTTTGTTGTAGGAAAAAAAAGACTATACTTTTTAATGTTTGATAGAATTCACCAGTGAAATCATCTGGAAATGGGAATTTTCTTTCTTTTTTTTTTTTTTTTTTAGTTTTTGATGTAGTGTTCCATGACTCATTGTTTGCGTATAACACCCAAACACCCAGTGCTCCATTCAGTACGTGCCCTCTTTAATACCTATCACCAGGCTAACCCATCCCCCTACCCCCTCCCCTCTAGAACCCTCAGTTTGGTTCTCAGAGTCCATAGTCTCTCATGGTTCGTCTCCCCCTCCAATTTCCCCCCTTCATTTTCCACTTCCTGCTATCTTCTTCTTCTTTTTTTTTTTTTTAACATATAATGTATTATTTGTTTCAGAGGTACAGGTCTGTGACTCAACAGTCTTACACAATTCACAGCGCTCACCATAGCACATACCCTCCTCAATGTCTATCACCTAGCCACCCCATCCCTCCCACCCGCTGCCACACCAGCAACCCTCAGTTTGTTTCGTGAGATTAAGAATTCCCCATATCAGTGAGGTCATATGATACATGTCTTTCTCTGATTGACTTATTTCGCTCAGCAGTTCCCTATGTCTGTTCTTGTGTTCCATAATTTCTTTCTCTCTTTTGTTCAGCTTCATTATTTTCCATTTTTTAATCTTCTTTATTACTTATTTGTTCCTCTGCTTCTTCCATCCTTGTGTTTATTGCATCAAGTCTGTTTTAAATCTCAGTTATTGTATTTTTCATTTCTGACTGTTCTTTATTTTTTTATTTTTTATTTTTTATTTTTTTAAGATTTTATTTATTTATTTGACAGAGAGAGACACAGCGAGAGAGGGAACACAAGCAGGGGGAGGGGAGAGGGAGAAGCAGGCTTCCTGCTGAGCAGGGAGCCCGATGTGGGGCTCGATCCCAGGACCCTGGGATCATGACCTGAGCCGAAGGCAGACGCTTAACAACTGAGCCACCCAGGCGCCCCTTCTGACTGTTTTTTAACTATCTCTGCAGTAGGGGTCTCCCTGAAGCCTTCCAATCTTTTCTCAAGCCCACTGAGTATCCTTATGACTGTTGCTTTAAATTCTCCACCAGTCATGTTACTTATATCTGTTTTGCTTAAATCTCTGGCTAAGACTTTATCTTGTTCTTTCATGTTGGATGAATTTCTCCCATTTTGGCATTCTAAGTCTCTGTCTTCTTCTCTGTGTTAGAAAAGCCCATTATGTTTCCTGCTCCTAAGAGTAATTGCTTTATGAAGAAGAGGTCATATAGTATCCGGCCTGGTGCTTGAATTCTCTGGTTGGGAGACATGGTGTGGGCAGGGGTTCTGGTGATCTTCTGGGAAAGGGGCCCACCGTGCTGGGACTGAGGCAAACTTGACTGAGAAGGGCAGTACCGCCGTGGTGCAGGGGTATGCGACTTGGTGTAAGCAGGGTACACAGCCAGTGTCAGTGCTGCCCTATTTACCACAATTGGCTCTGTATTTATACTGAGGGGTGCAGGAAGGAAATGGAGCCAGCCAGCCCCCTTGTCTCTGAAGGGGAGTCTCCATGCACACTGCTGCTTAGGGAAGCACTCTGAGAAGAGTAAATAATCTCCTCACTGGTTTGCCCCAGGCATTTTTCAGATCGATGTTTCCACACTGTTTGCTTCTGGTTTGTTTGCCTGCCTCCTTTCCAGGAGCAGGGCAGTGCCCTCTAGGCTCTATCCCAGCCAAGCCTGCTGAGTTTTAAAACTCCAGGCTTTAGGGATGTGGTGTGGACAAGGGGCCTGCACTGGTCTTCTGGGGAAGTATCTTGTCACCTTAGGACTAAGGCAGGCTTGACTGAGAAGGGCAGTTGTGCCAGAGCACAGGGGTGTGGGACTTGGTGTAAGCAGATTAGGCAGTCAGTGTTGGGGCTGAGCTGCTTCCCACAGGTGGCTCTGCATTTATGCTGAGGGGCAGGGGAGAGAAATAGTGCCAGCCAGCTCCTTTGTCTTCAGAGAGGTGTCTCTGTGAATGTTACCTCTCAGGGATGTGCTCTAAGAAGAGTGAATAATCTCCCCTCTGTGTGCTCCAGGTGTTCTTCAGATCCCTGTTTCCATGTGGTCTGCCCCCAGGTTTTTTTGCCTGCCTTCTCTCTAGGAGCAGGGGAACACCCTCAGGGCTCCATATCTGCCAAGCCCCCTGACCTTTAAAACACCAGTCTTTAAACCCTCCTGGTTGCAAGAACTCACAAAAATCAGTCCCTCTCATTTTCCCAGCCAATGGCTTTGGGGAAACATTCTCCTTGTGAGTTTCCTTGTGTTCTCCTCTCTCTCTCTCCTGCCCTTCTCCATGATCATGGCTTCCTCCCCTTCACAGCACCTACGTCAGTTTTCCCCCCATACCACATCTTTGCACTCCTTACCTTCCTCATGGCCTCTTCTTTCCCTCTAGTTATGCAGTTTTGTCAGTCTTCAGGTTGATTTCTGGGGTATTTAGAATGATTTGATAGTTATCTAGTTGGCTTCAGGGGATGAGATGAGTCTAGGGTCCTCCTACTATGCCATCATCTTAGCTCCCCCAACCTCTACTTTAATTTTTTGAGGAAACTCCATACTGTTTTCTGTGGTGGCTGCATCATTTTGCATTCCCACCAACAATGCATGAAGGTTCTCTTTTTTCTACATCTTTCCTAACACTTGTTATTTCTTGTCTTTTTGATAATAGCCAGTATGACAGGTATGAGGTGATATCTCATTGTGGTTTTGATTTGTATTTCTCTAATGATTAGTGAAGTTGAGCATCTTTTCATGTGTCTGTTGGCCATTTGTATGTCTTCTTTGGTGAAATGTCTTTTCAGATTCTCTGCCCATTTTTTGATTGGTTTGTTTTTTTATATTGAGTTGTGTGAATAACTAATGATATTTTTAATGTCTCTGTAGTTTTGCCTTTTACAGAATTCCAGAATGTCATATAGTTGGAATAATACAGTATGTAGCCTTTTCAGATTGCCTTTTTTCACTTAGTAATATGCATTTAGGGTTCCTCCATATTTTTTCATGGCTTGGTAGCATTTTTGTAGCTACTGCTGAATAATATTCCTTTGTCTGGATATACCTTCACCCCTTGAAGGATATCTTGTTGGCTTCCAAGTTTTGACAGTTATGAATAAAGCTGCTATTAACATCTGTGTATAGGTTTTTGTGTGGACATGGTTTTCAAGTTTTTTTGGGTAAACACCAAAGAGTGAGATTGCTGGATCATATGGTAAGAGTATGTTTAATTTTGAGAGAAACTGCCAAACTGTCTTCCAAAGTGGCTGCAGCATTTTGCCTTCCCACCAGCAATGAATGAGAGTTCCTGTTGCTCCAAATTCTTTTAGTAATGTCATTGTTCTGGATTTTGACCATACTAATAGGTGAGTAGTGGTATCTCTTTGCTGTTTTAATTTGCATTTCCCTGATGACATATGATGTGAAGCCTCTTTTCATATGCTTATTTCCCATCTGTGTGTCTTCTTGGTTGCAGTATCTCTTCAGATCTTTTGTCTGTTTTTAAAATCAGATTGTTAGTTTTCTACGGTTGAGTTTTAAGAGTTCTTTGTATATTTCAGATAACAGTCTTTTACCTGATGTGTCTTTTGCCAATATTTTCTCCCAGTCTGTCTTCTCAATCTTTTGACACTCTTGGCTTTTTAGCTATACTTTTATTTTTAGTGATTGCTCTAAGATTTGCAACATCTTCAACTTATCATAGCTTACCTTCAAATAATGTTATAGCACTTCACACATAGTATAAGAATCTTACAGAAATACATTTCCATTTTCCATTCTTGTCCTTTGTTCTGTTCTTGACATGTAATTTACTTTTTTTAAAAAAAGATTTTATTTATTCATTTGACAGAGAGAAAGAGAGCACAAGCAGGGGAAGTGGCAGAGAGAGAGGGAGAAGCAGACTCCCCGCTGAGCAGGGAGCCCGATGCGGGGCTCGATCCCAGCACCCTGGGATCATGACCTGAGCCAAGGCAGACGCTTAACCGACTGAGCAACCCAGAGGCCCTATAATTTACTTTTTTATAACATATGTTACAAATCCCACAATACATTGCTACTTTTGCTTCAAGCTGTCAGTTGTCTTTTTTTTTTTTAAGTTAGGTGAAAATTACATAATAAAATTAAACATTTTAATGTGAACAGTTCTGTGGTATTTAATACATTCACAATGTTGTGCAAGCACTACCTTTATCTAGTTTCAAATCACTTTCATAACCCCAAAAGAATACCCGTTTGCTGTACCCATTTGCTGTTATTCCCTGTTCCCACTCCCTGAAGCTCTTGGTAACTACCAGTGTGCTTTCTGTCTTTATGGATTTACCTATCCTGTATATTTCAAATAAATGGAGTTGCACCATATGTGATCTTTTGTGTCTAGCTTCTCTCACTTCAATTGTTTTTTTTTTTTTTTTAAAGATTTTATTTAGTCATTTGACAGAGAGAGACACAGCAAGACAAGGAACACAAGCAGGGGGAGTGGGAGAGGGAGAAGCAGGCTTCCCACCGAGCAGGGAGCCCAATGCGGGGCTCGATGCCAGGACCTTGGGATCATGACCTGAGCCGAAGGCAGACGCTTAATGACTGAGCCACCCAGGCACCCCTCACTTCAATTGTTTTATACACGCATGTAGTGAAGGAAGTTAACTGCACTATTTATTATTTCTTGGGTACCACAGATTAATTTGCTAACAGAATCTTTTATTGATTTTTGCATATAAAATACTGTGAACTTCTTTTAAAATAAAAGGTGTACTAAACAAAAATGAGAAAAGTTGAAATAATTTTTGGTGAGATTAATAACCAAAAATTAGTGTTACATTGTTGATTAATATTGTTGATTAGCTGCTAGGAAATGGCTACACATGTTATTATGAGTACAGTTAATACTGCTCATATTATTCAGCCAGAGAAATACTATCTAATTACTAAGAGTTTATATGAAGTAACAAAAATAGAGTGAATGATATTACACTAAGGGATCAAGAGATAAGTTTTTATATACAGGAAAGAAAATTTGATACTGATCTGACTTTATAACACTATGAATTTTATTACTGAAGATGCTAGTAATTCCTATTAACATTTATATATAAACTTAATTTCAAAAATGTTTTGAAATGGTTGGAAAAAGCTTATGTAAATTCATATAAATCTGGCATTTTAGGGGCTTTAAAATGTTCCCAGAAGAGAGAAGCAAATTGACATAATTTTTATACATATTAAATCAATTTTGTCTCTCCACTTGGGAGCTTCAGGATAATGAAATGATCAACATGCACATTAGGTCCAACTCTACTTGCTATCATTTATCTGTACTGTTTAAGAAAAAAAGCATTAGAAAGAGTTTAATAAACAGGTTTTGCTTCAAATGGCAGACTAGTCTAAGGTGACCCTCTCAACTCAGATAGATAAACTATTTTTTTTAAAAACTGTTGCACAGGGTTTTTAGAATTTTATGGAAGTAGAGCAAGCTAGAAAATCAGTAAGTCCCAGATTCATATTCCAATGTCGCTCCTCTGTTTAGCTAATTGAAGATTGTGGGTGGCTTTTTTTTTTCTCTTTTAAAATGAGTTAAAATTTTAATGCAATATAAGGACATCAGGAAACTTGAGTTTTAGCCTGCCTTTGCCTGTAACTATCTATAGAACATCAGAGCAGTTGGGGCGCCTGGCTGGCTCAGCTGGTAAAGCATGTGACTCTTGATCTCAGGGTGGTAAGTTAAAGCCCCATGTTGGGCATGGAGCCTACTTAAAAAAGAAAAAAAAAATGCAAAAAAAAAAAAATCCAGAACATCAGAGTAGTTAATAACATCTCTATGTTTCTAATTATAAACTCTGGGAAAAGCATATCTATTTCCATTTATTTATGCATTCAATAAATATTAATTGAACATCCAGTATATGTAATAGGCTGGTTTGAATTCTAAGGATACAGTGATGACCAAGACAGATAATCCCCTCCATTTAGGGTGGTTACATCCTACTTGGAAGGGGAGAAATAGAGAATAAACATGTTAACAAATAACAGAACATCAAAGTTTTAAGTTCTATGAAGAAAGTATGAGATAATGGATTAAAAAACGACAGGGTCGGCGCACATGGGTGGCTCGGTTGAGGATCTGAATTTGGCTCAGGTCATCTCGGAGTCCTGGGATTGAGCCTGGTGTCAGGCTCCCCGCTCAGCAGGGAAATCTGTTTGTCCTGCTCCCTCTGTCCCTCACCCTCACCCTCCCCCTGCTCGTGCCCTCTCTTTTTCTCAAATAAATAAAATCTTAAAAAAAAAATAAATGACAGGGCCAAGGTGCTATAGTAGACTTGGTGAAGGAAGGCTTTTCTGAGGAAGTAGTTTTTAAGCTGACCTGATGAGGAAGCTATTTGGAGAGCTGGTGAAAGAGCTCTTCATAAGGAACAATAGCAAATGAAAAGTCCTGTTATAAGAACAAGTTTAGAATGTTCAAAGGAACATTGTAAGTAATGGGTAGAGTGTGAGAGTGGTATGACATGAAGCCAGAAAAGTGGGCACAGATCATTTCTACAGACTGGATTTTAAAAATGGCTTTGTTGAGGAATAGTTGACATACAATAAACTGCATGTATTTGTTCCCTATGGGCTGCCATAATAAAGTACCACAAACTGAGTGGCTTAAACAACAGAAATTTATTGTCTCACAGTTCTAGAGGCTAGAAGTCTGAGATAAGATGTTAGTAGGGCCAGGCTCCCTCTGATGGTGCTGGGAAAGGATCTGTTCCAAGTCTATGTCCTAGCTTCTGATAGTTCTTTGCCTTGTGGCAGCATAATTCCAATCTTCATTTGGCATTCTCCCTGTCCATGTGTCTGTGTCCAGATTTCCCCTTTTTATAAGGATACCAATCAGTTGGATAAGGAGACTACCCTACTCCAGAATTGCATCTTAACTAATTACATCTGCAATGCCCCTGTTTCCCAAATATGGTCACATTCAGAGATATTAGGGGTTAGGACTTCAACATATGAAATTTGGGGTACACAATTCAAATCATAACACTGCCTATATTTAAAGTACATAATTTGATGGGTTTTGACATATGTATATGCTGTCACAATCAAGATAACATCACAATCAAGATAATAAATATATTCATCCCCCCTAAAAGTTTCCTCTACCCCTTTGCAACCTCTCTTTTCTGCTCTTCCTTCCCGTTCCCCATATTAGGCACTCACTAATTTGCTTTTTCTCTTATGATTAATTTGTATTGTCTAGAATTTTCTATAAACAGAATCATAGTGAGACATAGTTTTTTTTTGGTCTGGCTTTTTCACATAACAATTACATTTTGAGATTCATCCATGTTTTTACTGTATCAATAGTTTATTCCTATTTATTGAAAATATTCCATTGTATGTATATATCATCATTTTTTTTTTTTATCACCTTTGGATGGACATTAGGGTTGTTTCTAGTTTTTGGCTTTTACAAATAAAAATGTTACGAATGTTTGTATATAAGTCTTTGTAGGAACATGTCCTTTGATTTCTCTTGGGTAAGTAGCTAAGAGTGGGATGGCTGGGTCGTAATATAGGTGTATGTTTAACTTCTTAAGAAATTACCTATTTGGGGCACCTGGGTGGCTCAGTCATTAAGTGTCTGCCTTCAGCTCAGGTCATGATCCCAGGGTCCTGGGATCGAGCCCCATGCCAGGCTCCCTGCTCTGTGGGAAGCCTGCTTCTCCCTCTCTTGCTCCCCCTGCTTGTGCTCCCTCTCTGGCTGTCTCTCTCTCTCTGTCAAATAAATAAAATCTTAAAAAAAAAAAAAAAGAAATTGCCTATTTAACAAATTATACCATTTTATATTTCCACCAGCAGTGTATGAGAATTTCAGTTGTTCCACATCCTTGCTAACACTTGATATGGTCAATTTTAAATTTTTAGACATCCCAAGAAGTGTGCAGTAGCACATCACTGAAGTTTTAATTTGCATACTCCTAAGACTCATGATGAACATTTATTTATTGACATAAAATGGAACATTAGTTTCAGGTATACAAAGTGATTTGACAAGTCTATAGGTATGCTATCCTCACCACAAGTATAGCTACTATCTGTCACCATACAATGCTATTATGATACCATTGATTATATTCCTTCTGTTGTACATTTTATTCCTGTGACTTATTCATTCTGTAACTGGAAGCCTGTATCTCCCACTCCCCTTCACCCATTCTGCCCATCCTCGCACCCCCTTCCCTCTGGCAGCCATCAGTTTGTTCTCTGTATTTATGGGGCTTTTTCTGCTTTTTATTTGTCTATTCATTTGTTTTATTTTTTATACTCCATGTGTAAGTGAGATAATATGGTATTTGTCTTTTTCTGTCTGACTTATTTCACTTAGCATAATACCCTCAAGGTCTATCCATGTTGCAAATGCAAGATCTCTTTCTTTTTAATGGCTGACTATTCCATTGTACATATATACTGTATCTTCTTTACCCATTTATCTATCAATGGACACTTGGGTTGCTTCCATATCTTGGCTATTATAAACAATGCTGCAATAAAGATAGGAGTGCATATATCTTTTCAAATTAGTGGGTTTCTTTTTCCTTTGGGTAAATAGTAATGGAATTAACCGAATCATGTGGTATATGAATTTTTAATTTTTTGAGGAACCTCCATATTGTTTTCCACAGTGCATAGTTTTTATGGTTTAGTCTGTTAGTATAGTGAATTACATTGATTGAATGCAAATTAAACTTGCATTCCTGGAATAAACTCTATTTGGTCATGTTTTATCCTTTTATATATTATTTGATTTGATCTGCTAAAATTTTGTGAAGAATTTCATGAAGGTTATTGTCTATGGTTTTCTTTTCTTATAATGTCTTTGTCTAGCTTTGGTATCAGGATAATGTTGGCTTCATATAATGTATTGTGATGTACTTCCTTCTCTTCACATTTTTGAAGAATATGAGTTTGTATACAACTGGTAACGTAGTTCTCATCACATGAGTTGAGAAATGTTCCATCGTCTGTTACTTTCTGGATTTGTGTAAATTTTGTGGTATTTCTTTTCTAAAAGTTTGGTGGAATTTCCCTAGTGAAGTCATTTGAGCCTGGAATAGTATTTCTGGGAATGTTTTTAACTACAAATTCAATTTCTTTACTAGATAAAGGGCTATTCAAGTAACCTTTTTTTTTTTTTTAGCATTAGTTTGTGTCTTTCACAGAATCTGTCAACTTTATCTGAATTGTTGATTTTTTTGACATAAAGTTCTTCATAATACTCTCTTATCATTTTATTTTTTATTTTTATTTTTTAAGTTTTATTTAAGTAATCTCTATATCCAGTATGGGGTTCAAACTCATGACCCTGAGATCAAGAGTTGCATGCTCTTATGACTGCCAGCCAGCAGCCCCCACCACTTACTATTTTAATACCTGTAGAGTCTGTAGTGATGTCACCTCTCTCATTTCTAATCCTAGTCATATGTGTTTATCTTTTTCCTTATCAGTATGGCTAGAGGATTATTGATCTTACTGATCTTCTCAAGGGATTAACTTTTAGTTTCACTGATGTTTTTCTACTGTTTTCTTGTTTTTTATTTAATTCATTTTCTTTTTGACCTTTATTTCCTTTCCTTTGCTTATTTTGGGCTTATTTTGCTCTTCTAGGTTCTTAAGATGGAAGCTGAAGTCGTTGATTTGAGACCATTATCTTTTCTAAGGCATTATCTTCCCAGGCATGCAGTGGTATAAATTTCCCTATAAGTTCTGCTTTAGTTGCATATCCCAAATTTTTATGTGTTGTGTTTTAATTTTCATTCTATTCAAAATACTTTCTAATTTTCCCTTCAAATGTTTTTTTCAACCCAGGGGGTATGTAGAGTGTGTTATTTAGTTTCTAAATATTTGAGGTTATTCCTGATAACTTTTTATTACTGATTTGTAATTTAATTCCATTTTTGTCAGAGATTATACTTTGTATGACTTGAATCTTTTTATAAGAATGTGTATTATATTGTTTTTGGATAGAATGTTCTACAAATATCAATTAGGAAATGTTGGATAATATTGTTTAAATCTTCTCTCTCTCTTTTTTTAAGATTTTACTTATTTATTTATTTGACAGAGAGAGAGAGAGCACAAGTAGGGGTAGCAGCAGGCAGAGGGAGAAGCAGGCTCCTCTCAAGGCAGGGCTCAATCTCAGGGCCCTGGGATCATGACCTGAGCCAAATGCAGACGCTTAATGACTGAGCCCCCCAGATGCCCCTAAATCTTCTCTATCTTTAATAATTCTCTGTCCTTATCTATCAAAAGTTGAGAGAAGGGCATTGAAATTTCCACTTATAGTTATGGTTTTGCAGATTTCTCTTTGACCTGAGCTGAAGGCAGTTGCTTAACCAACTGAGCCACCCAGGCGCCCCAGCAGATTTCTCTTTGAAGTGCTATCATTGTTTCATGTAATTTGAAGCTTTGTTACTATATGTCCTCTTGATGGATTGGCTTCTTTATAATTTTCAAATGACACTTTTTAACCCTGGTAATGTTCTTTGAAATCTAGTTTGTTTTATATTAATATAGTTACTCCAGCTTTCTTACTCCATCTATATTGATGCTAGTATAGTATATCATTTTATATTTTTAACTTGTAACCTATTTATTCATGTTTAAAGTAGGTTTGTTATAGGTGGCATATAATTGAGTAGGTTTTTTCCCCCTCCACTCTGACAGCCTATGCCTTTTAATTGGTGTTCTTTTTTTAAAGATTTTATTTGTTTATTTGAGAGAGAGAATGAGAGAGAGAGAGAGAGCATGAGAAGGGGGATGGTCAGAGGGAGAAGCAGACTCCCTGCTGAACAGGGAGTCCGATGCAGGACTCGATCCCAGGACTCCAGGATCATGACCTGAGCCGAAGGCAGTTGCTTAACCAACTGAGCCACCCAGGGGCCCTTAATTGGTGTTTTTATAACATGTGTTAGTTTGCTGAGTGAGAAATTACCACAAACAGCCATTTAAAACAACATAAATTTATAATTTCATAGTTTACATGGA
Organism: Halichoerus grypus; assembly: GCF_964656455.1. Taxonomy (NCBI): domain Eukaryota; kingdom Metazoa; phylum Chordata; class Mammalia; order Carnivora; family Phocidae; genus Halichoerus; species Halichoerus grypus. The sequence continues at coordinate 92,569,055 of NC_135716.1, read as the reverse complement.
TCACTGGTCTGGTGCATCCTACGTGGGCTGCCTGCTCAGGGCTTCACAAGGCTGACATCAAGGTGCCAGTAGGCTGCATCATCATCTGGAGACTTGATTATGGAAAGATCTGCTTCCAAGCTCCCTCAAATTGTTGGTATAATTCAGTTCCTAGCAGCTGTATGAGTTCTTGCTTATGATCAGGGGCTACTCTCAGCTCCTTGAGGCTACTCTCAGGTCCTTGCCATTTGGCCCTCTCCTCAACATGGCAGTTTGCTTCTTCAAGACCAAGAGGAGGTTATCTGTTATAGCTTTGAATCTTTCTGACTTTTTCTGTTTCTGATCTTCTTTTAAAAGAGCCTACCCATATTTGCAAATATCTTCTCCCATTCTGTGGGTTGCCTCTTTGTTTTGTTGACTGTTTCCTTTGTTGTGCAGAAGCTTTTTAAGGGCTGGTATCCAAGATCTATAAAGAATTTCTCAAACTCAACACCCCAAAAACAAATAATCAAGTCAAAAACTGGGCAGAAGATATGAACAGACACTTCTCTGAAGAAGACTTACAAATGGCTAACAGACACATGAAAAAATGTTCATCATCATTAGCCATCAGGGAAATTCCAATCAAAACCACATTGAGATACCACCTTACACCAGTTAGAATGGCAAAAATTGACAAGGCAAGAAACAATAAATGTTGGAGAGGTTGTAGAGAAATGGGAACCCTCTTACACCGTTGGTGGGAATGCAAGTTGGTACAGCCACTTTGGAAAACAGTGTGGAGGTGCCTCAAAAAATTAAAAATAGAGCTACCCTATGACCCAGCAATTGCACTCCTGGGTATTTACCCCAAAGACACAGATGTAGTGAAAAGAAGGGCCATATGCACCCCAATGTTCATAGCAGCAATGTCCACAATAGTCAAACTGTAGAAAGAGCCGAGATGCCCTTCAACAGATGAATGGATAAAGAAGATGGGGCCCATATATACAATGGAATATTACTCAGCCATCAGAAAGTATGAATACCCAACTTTAACATCAACATGGATGGGACTGGAGGAGATTATGCTAAGTGAAAGAAGTCAAGCAGAGAAAATCAGTTATCATATGGTTTCACTTATTTGTGGAACATAAGGAATAGCATGGAGGACTTTAGAAGAAGGAAGGGAAAAAGGAAGGGGGGGAAATGGGAGGGAGAGATGAACCATGAGAGACTATGGACTCTGAGAAACAAACTGAGGGTTTTAGAGGGGAGGGGGGTGGGGGGATGGGTTAGCCCGGTGATGGGTATTAAGGAGGGCACGTACTGCATGGGGCACTGGGTGTTATACGAAAATAATGAATTGTGGATCACTACATCAAAAACTAATGATGTATTGTATGGCGACTAACATAAAACAAAAAAACAAAAAAAACAAGAGCCTACCCATAATCAAGGGGAGGGAATTATACAGGGTGTACGTAATAGGAGTCAGGAATCTTAGGGGCTCTCTGAGATTCTGCCTACTACAGACTATTTAAATTAATGCAATTATTGATATGGTTGGATTTAAATTTATCATCTTGTTGTTTTCTATTTCACCCATCTGTTTTGTTGTTGTTGTTACCTTTTCCCTTCTTTTTATGACTTTTTTTGGATTGAGCATGTTTTATAATTCTATTTTATTTACTTTGTTTGCTTATTACCTATAATTCTTTGTTGTGTTAATAGTTTAAGTATTATGTCTTCATTCATCTTTAACTTAATCTTAGGCTACCTTCACGTGATATTATATCATTTTACATGGGGTATAAGAACATTATAACAGAATACTCCCATTTCTGCCTCTTGGCCGTTGTGTTATTATTGTCATATAATTTACTTCTTCATATATTATGACCCCTATATTATTATTATTTGTTCCCTAAGCATTCAATTATCTTTTAAAGAAATGTAAATAATGATACAAAAATATCTTATGCATGTAATTACCATTTCCAGTGCTCTTCATTCCTTTGTCTAGGTTTCCATCTGCCTTCATTCCCTTCTGCTTATGGTGCAGATCTGTTGGTGATAAATTCTTTCAGGTTGTGATTGTGTATGTCTGGGAAAGTGTGTATTTTCCCTTCATTTTTGAAAGCTGACTTAAGAATTCTGTGTTGATAGTTTTTTTTTCTTTCAGTATTTTATTTTTTTTATTATTATGTTATGTTAATCACCATACATTACATCATTAGTTTTTGATGTAGTGTTCCATGATTCATTGTTTGCATATAACACCCAGTGCTCCATTCAGAACGTGCCCTCCTTAATATCCATCACCAGGTTAACCCATCCCCCCACCCCCCTCCCCTCTAGAACCCTCAGTTTGTTTTTCAGAGTCCATAGTCTCTCATGGTTCGTCTCTCCCTCTGATTTCCCCCACTTCATTCTTCCCCTCCTGCTATCTTCTTCCCTTTTTTTTTTTTTTTTTTTTTTTAACATATAATGTATTATTTGTTTCAGAGGTACAGGTCTGTGATTCAACAGTCTTACACAATTCACAGCACTCACCATAGCACATACCCTCCCCAGTGTCTATCACCCAGTCACTCCATTCCTCCCACCCCCCACCACTCCAGCAACCCTCAGTTTGTTTCCTGAGATTAAGAATTCCCCATATCAGTGAGGTCATGTGATACATGTCTTTCTCTGATTGACTTATTTTGCTAAGCATAATACCCTCCAGTTTCATCCACAAATTGCAAATGGCAAGATTTCATTCCTTTTGATGGCTGCATAATATTCCATTGTATATATATACCACATCTTCTTTATCCATTCATCTGTCGATGGACATCTTGGCTCTTTCCACAGTTTGGCTATTGTGGACATTGCTGCTATAAACATTGGGGTGTATGTACCCCTTCATAGCCCTACATTTGTATCTTTGGGGTAAATACCCAGTAGTGCAATTGCCGGATCGTAGGGTAGCTCTATTTTCAACTTTTTGAGGAACCTCCATACTGTTTTCCAGAGTGGCTGCACCAGCTTGCATTCCCACCAACAGTGTAGGAGGGTTCCCCTCCCATTTCTGCCTCCCATTTTGATTTGGATTTCCCTGATGCCAAGCGATGCTGAGCACTTTTTCATGTGTCTGTTGGCCATTTGGATGTCTTCTTTGGAAAAATGTCTGTTCATGTCTTCTGCCCATTTCTTGATTGGATCATTTGTTCTTTGGGTGTTGAGTTTAAGAAGTTCTTTATAGATTTTGGATACTAGCCTTTTATCTGATATGTCATTTGCAAATATCTTCTCCCATTCTGTCGGTTGTCTTTTGGTTTTGTTGACTGTTTCTTCCACTGTGCAAAAGCTTTTTATCTTGATGAAGTCCCAATAGTTTAGTTTTGCCCTTGCTTCCCTTGCCTTTGGCGATGTTTCTAGGAAGAAGTTGCTGCAGCTGAGGTCAAAGAGGTTGCTGCCTGTGTTCTCCTTTAGGATTTTGATGGACTCCTGTCTCACATTTAGGTCTTTCAACCATTTTGAGTCTATTTTTGTGTGTGGTGTAAGGAAATGGTCCAGTTTCATTCTTCTGCATGTGGCTGTCCAATTTTCCCAACACCATTTGTTGAAGAGACTGTCCTTTTTCCATTGGACATTCTTTCCTGCTTTGTTGAAGATTAATTGACCATAAAGTTGAGGGTCCATTTCTGGCTCTCTATTCTGTTGCATTGATCTATGTGTCTGTTTTTGTGCCAGTACCATACTGTCTTGATGATGACAGCTTTGTAATAGAGCTTGAAGTCCGGAATTGTGATGCCACCAGCTTTGCTTTTCTTTTTCAACATTCCTCTGGCTATTCGGGGTCTTTTCTGGTTCCATACAAATTTTAGGATTATTTGTTCCATTTCTTTGAAAAAAGCTGATGGTACTTTGATAGGGATTGCATTGAATGTGTAGATTGCTCTAGTTAGCATTGACATCTTCACAATATTTGTTCTTCCAATCCATGAGCATGGAATGTTTTTCCATTTCTTTGTGTCTTCCTCAATTTCTTTCATGAGTATTTTATACTTTTCTGAGTACAGATCCTTTGCCTCTTTGGTTAGATTTATTCCTAGGTATCTTATGGTTTTGGGTGCAATTGTAAATGGGATCGACTCCTTAATTTCTCTTTCTTCTGTCTTGTTGTTAGTTTATAGGAATGCCACTGATTTCTGTGCATTGACTTTATATCCTGCCACTTTACTGAATTCCTGTATGAATTCTAGCAGTTTTGGGGTGGAGTCTTTTGGGTTTTCCACATAAAGTATCATATCATCTGCAAAGAGTGAGAGTTTGACTTCTTCTTTGCCAATTTGGATGCCTTTTATTTCTTTTTGTTGTCTGATTGCTGTGGCTAGGACTTCTAATACTATGTTGAATAACAGTGGTGATAGTGGACATCCCTGCCGCGTTCCTGACCTTAGGGGGAAAGCTCTCAGTTTTTCCCCATTGAGAATGATATTCACTGTAGGTTTTTCATAGATGGCTTTTATGATATTGAGGTATGTACCCTCTATGCCTATACTCTGAAGAGTTTTGATCAAGAAAGGATGCTGTACTTTGTCAAATGCTTTTTCTGCATCTATTGAGAGGATCATATGGTTCTTGTTCTCTCTTTTATTAATGTATTGTATCACATTGATTGATTTGCGGATGTTGAACCAACCTTGCAGCCCAGGGATAAATCCCACTTGGTCGTGGTGAATAATCCTTTTAATGTACTGTTGGATCCTATTGGCTAGTATTTTGGTGAGAATTTTTGCATCCATGTTCATCAAGGATATTGGTCTATAATTCTCCTTTTTGATGGGGTCTTTGTCTGGTTTGGGGATCAAGGTAATGGTGGCCTCATAAAATGAGTTTGGAAGTTTTCCTTCCATTTCTATTTTTTGGAACAGTTTCAGAGAACAGGTATTCATTCTTCTTTAAATGTTTGGTAGAATTCCCGTGGGAAGCCATCCGGCACTGGGCTTTTGTTTGTTGGGAGATTTTTGATGACTGCTTCAATTTCCTTAGTGGTTAAAGGTCTGTTCAGATTTTCTATTTCTTCCTGGTTCAGTTTTGGTAGTTGATACATCTCTAGGAATGCATCCCTTGCTTCCGGATTATCTAATTTGCTGGCATATAGTTGCTCTCTTTCAGTATTTTAAAGATGATGGTCCACTGCCTTTTAGTTTGACTTGATTGTTCCAGTGAGAAATCTCCTGTCATCATTATCTTTGCTCTACTCTGCATTATGTGTCTTTCTCTGGATGCTTTTAAGATTTTTCTCTTTTTTCCTGGCTTTAAGCAATTTAATTATAATGTGTCTTGGTTTGATTTTCTTCACATTTCTTATGTTTAAGGCTCACTGGGCTTTTTGAATCTGTAGATTTGATCGTGTTTATAAACTTTTTTGGCCATTATATCTTCAAGTTTGTTTTTTTTTTCTATATCCCTTGCCTTTAGGAGTCCAACTACATACATTTTTTGGGATCTTGAAGTTGTTCCACAACTGAATCATTTATTGTTCATTTTTTTCATTCTTTTTTCCTCTGTGTATTTTATTTAGAGTAGTTTGACTTGCTATGTCTTTAACTTTACTAATTTTTTTTTTTCTTGGCAATGTCTCCTCTACTGTCAACTCATTTAAATGTATTTTTCATCACAACCATTGTTGTTTTCATCTTTAAAAGTTCAGTTTGGACCTTTTATATCTCCTGTCTCTATATGCTTAATCTTTCCTCTACTTGAACATATGGAAATTAGCTATACTATCTTTTCCCCAAGTGTATTTATTGAGGAATAATTGACAAACTAATTGTTTATATTAAAATTATACAACATGATTTTATACACGCACACACGCACACACACATTGTGAAATAATTACCAAGATCCAGATAATTAATACATCCATAATCTAACATAGTTAAGTCTTTTTTCTTACATATTGAGAATGCTTAACATCTGCTCTGAGCAACTTTCAAGTATATACAATACTGTATTATTAGCTATAGCCATTATGCTGTACTGTAGATCCTCAGAAATTATTCTTCTTATAATTGGAACTTTATACCCTTTGACCTACATATCTCCATTTCTCTCTATCCTCCGCTCCTGGCAACCACCATTTTATTCTCTGTTTCTATGAAATTGCTTCTTTTTTCTTTTTAGATTCTGCATATAAGTGATACCATACAGTATTTGTCTTTGTCTGGCTTATTTCACTTAGCATACCGTCTTCCAGGTTCATCCATATTGTTGAAAAAAGACAGGATTTCCTTCTATTTTATGGTTGAATAATATTCTACTGCATACATATATACCACATCTCCTTTATCCATTATATGTTGACAAACACTTAGGTTGTTTTCATATCTTGGCTATTGTGAATAATGCTTCCATGAACATGGGAGTGCAGATATCTCTTTGAGATACTGATTTCATTTCCTTTGGATATATATCCAGGAGTAGGATTAATGTATCATATGCTAGTTCTACTTTTAATTTTCTAAGAAACTACCATTCTGTTTTCCATAGTGGCTACACCAATTTACACTACTACCAACAGTATATAAGGCTTTTCTTTTCTTCATCCTTGCTAACATTTTGTATCTCTTGTCTTTTGAATGATAGCTCGTCTTACAGGTATGGAGTGATATTTCACAGTTTAGATTTGCATTTCCGAATGATTAGTGATATTGAGCACCTTTTCATTTACCTATTGGCCATCTGTATACCATCTTTGGAAAAATGTCTATTCAGGTCATTTGCCTATTTTTAAATTATATTATTTGCTTTTTTGCTGTTTAGTTGTATGAGTTTTTATATATGTTGGATATTACCTCCTTATCAGATACCTGGTTTGCAAATATTTCCTCCCATTCTGTAGGTTACCTTTTCAATTTATTGACTGTTTCATTTGCTTTGCAGAAGTTTTTAAAATTTGATATAGTTCTACTTATTTAGTTCAGCTTTTGTTACCTGAGTCAGATCCAAAAGATCATAGCCAAGACACGTATCAAAGAGCTTTTTCTTGTGTTTTCTTCTAGGAATTCTAGTTTCAGGTCTTACATTTAAATTGTAATCCATTCTGAGTTGATTTTTTTGAATAGTATAAGATAGGATCCAGTTTCATTTCTTTGCATATGGCTATCCTATTTTTTTTCAATATCATTTATTCAAGAGACTATCCTTTTCCATTGTGTGTTCTTGCCTCCTTGTCAAGGATTAGTTGACCATGTTTATGTGGGTTTATTTCTGGGATCCCTGTTCTGTTCCACTCTTTTACATGTTTTTTTTTTTTTAATGTTAGTATCATACTGTTTTGATTACTATATCTTTTATAATATAGTTTTAAATCAGGATGTGTGATGCCTATAGCTTTGTTTCTCTTTCTCAAAATTGCTTTAGCTATTCAGTCTTTTGTGGTTCTATACAAATTTTAGGATCATTTCTATTTCTTTGAAAAATGCCATTGGAATTTTGATACAGATTGCATTGACTTTGTAGAATGATTTAGGTAAATGGACATTTTAACACTATTATTTCTTCTAATCCATGAAAACAGGGTATCTTTCCATTAATTTGTGACTTCTTCATTTGCTTTCATCAGTGTCTTATAGTTTTCAGTGTATAGGTCTTTCATCTCCTTGTTTAAACTTATTCCTCCTTGTTTAAATTTATTCCTAAGTATTTTATTATTTTTTGCTGCTATTTTAAATGAGATTGCTTTCTTAATTTTTCTTTCAGGTAGTTTATTGTTAGTGTATAGAAATGCAAGTGACTTGTGTGTGTTAATTTTATATTTGGCAAATTTACTGAATTTATTATTATTCTTTTTTTTCAAGTAACTTACTGAAGAGTATTTTCCATATCATTAAATATCCTTGTCCTTATCCTGTGCTTTTCAATAGATGCATAGTTTTGCATTTTATGCTCCTGCTACACACCCACGATTGTTATATCCTTTTGATTGACCCCTTTATCATCACAGAATGACCTTCTTTGTTTCTTGTTATAGTTTTTTTTTATTATGTTATGTTAGTCACCATACAGTACATCATTAGTTTTTGATGTAGTGTTCCATGATTCATTGTTTGCATCTAACACCCAGTGCTCCATGCAATACGTGCCCTCGTTAATACCCATCACTGGGCTAACCTATCCCTCCACCCCCTCCCCTCTAAAACCCTCAGTTTGTTTCTCAGAGTCCATAGTCTCTCATGGTTCATCTCCCCCTCCAAATACCCCCGCTTCATTTTTCTCTTCCTTCTCCTAATGTCCTCCATGCTATTCCTTATGTTCCACATCTTGTTATAATTTTTGACTTAAAAGTCTATTTTGTCTGACACAAGTATAGCTACTCCTGCTCTCTTTTGGTTTCCATTTGCATGGACTGTCTTTTTCCATCCCTTCATTTTTTAGCCTATGAATGTCCTTAAAGCTTAAGTGAGTCTCTTATAGGCAGCATATCATTGGGTCTTTTTTTCTTTCCCCATTCAGTCCAAGTCTTTTAATTGGAGAATTTAAACCATTTACATTTAAAGTGATTATTGATATGTAAGCACTTACTATCACCATTTTGTTATTTTCTGATTGTTTTGTAGTTCTTTTTTGCCCCTTTTCTTCTCTTGTCATCTTTCTTTGTGAATTGATGATTTTTTATAGTGGTATGCTTTGGTTCTTTTCTCTTTATTATTTGTATATCTATTATGGGTTTTTCTTTGTGATTACCATGGCATTTATATAAAACATCTAATGTTTGTAATTGTCTATTTTAAGCTGACAACTTTGCTTCATTTGCATAAAAAGTTCTACATATTTACTTGCCTCCCCCATTTTATGTTTTTGGTGCCCCAATTTAGATATTGTGTATCCATTAACAAAATTTTTTTCAGCAGTTCTCTTTTAACTAACATACTAGAGTTCAATATGATTTACATATTCTTCAGTTCCAGAACTTCTGTTTAGTTATTTTTTATTATTTCTGTCTCTTTGTTGAACTTCTCATTTTTTCATGAGTTCATTGAATTGCCTACATTCCCTCAAATCTTGCTGAGCTTCCTTAAAGTAATTATTTTGGATTGTTTTTCAGGTAACTCCCAGATTTCTATTTCTTTGGGATTAGTTACTGAAAAATTTTGTATTCCTTTGGTAGTGTCATGTTTTGATGTTCTTTGTCTACTAATTCTGTTATCTGTACTATTTATGGGTCAGTTTCAATTGACTAATTTCCTTTTCATTATGAATTGTATTTTCTTGCTTCTTTGCCTGACTGCTAACTTTTTAATTAAATGCCACATATTGTAGATTCTACCTTCTTGGGTGCCAAATATTGTTGCATTCCTATAAATATTCTTCGACTTTGTTCATTGACAGTTATGCTATTTGCAAAGAGTTGATCCTTTTAGGTCTTGTTTGTAAGCTTTTTTTGGCAGGGTCAGAACAGCAGTTAGTTTAGGGCTAATTTTTCCCCTCGCTGAAGCAAAACCCTTCTGAGTATACTGCCTGATTTCCCATGAGTTAGGAGATTTTCCACTGTTGCTGGTGGGTACAAGCACTATACCTATCCCTGTGTGAGTCCCAGGACTATTCTCTTTAATCCTTCCAGATATTTCTTTTCCTAGCCTCATCTAATTTTATCACATGCATGAGTTTATCATTTACAACTGAATACTGAAAGAGATCCTCTGCAGATCTCCAGATTTCTGTGTGTAGTTCTCTCCTCTCCAGTATTCCTCTCTGTGAATTCTAGGACCCGGATTCCATGGACTCCCAAGTCCATCTCCTCATTTTAGGGACAGTGCTGGCCTCAGCCATGCATGGTACATCTCCCTGTACCACCTGCCAGAAACTTTCTCCAGGAAGTAAGCTGTAGTTCTCTTGTTTGTTTCCTATCTCTCTGGGATCACTTTTTGTCATTGTTGCCTAATGTTCACTGTATGCAAAGCATTGTTTTATATATTTTGTCCTGCTTACAGTTATTTTAGGTGAGAGAGTAAATCTGGGCCAGAAGTGAAAGTTCAGTCTGCCTGGATTCTTTTAAGAGTATGAGATCATATCGGGCGCCTGGGTGGCTCAGTTGGTTAAGCGACTGCCTTCGGCTCAGGTCATGATCCTGGAGTCCCGGGATCAAGTCCCACATCAGGCTCCCTGCTCAGTGGGGAGTCTGCTTCTCCCTCTGACCCTCTTCCCTCTTGTGCTCTCTGTCTCTCATTCTCTCTCTCTCAAATAAATAAAATCTTTAAAAAAAAAAAGAGTATGAGATCATATACATGATATTCCCTTTGAAAAGAAAATAATTACCCAAATACATGATATATTTTAATAGTTTTTTAAGTAATAGTAAAAGTATATATCAATTCTATTATACGTATATATATTTCTCAGGGATATGTATGTAAATGTGCTAGAAACTGAGTTCCTGAATTAATAATTTATACAACAGAGGTACTACTTCCACTAGAAACAAACATCTAATGTTCCCAGTTACTGTACTGCTGTCTTAATATCTTGCTTGGAATCACATGAAGCAGGTTAAGTTTGGTATCTTCATTTCCACTTTTCCTGTTTTCAGAGTTTTTCTCTTATTACATAGTAACTTATATTTCTGAGATTTGGAGGCCTCTGGAATGGCTATTCCTGGTAAATATACCAGATTCTGCCTTGATCTCTCCATCCCACCACCAGGGAGACTCACCTATACCCAGACTCATTTTTTTTTTCATTAACTTTTGATAAAGACTAGGATAAATGAAGATCAATGGGGTTGTCAATAATCAAGAATAGTATCTATGATTTATTGAGTATCTACCATATGCCAGATGTCCTATTATTTTCTCTAATTCTTTTAAAACCACTAACCATGAGGAAGGTCTTGGGGAATCAAGAGAGGGCTTTCCAGAAGGTCTGCTTTCTCACTTAACTAATGAAGGATGAGTAGGAATTAGGTGGGATGAGGCATGGAGTGGGGGATCAGGCAGATGTTCTAGACAGAGAGAATGGCATATGAAAGGACTTGGAGGCAAGAAAGAAAGTGACTAATTTGAGGAATTCCATTTAGTTTGGCTGAAGAACATAGAAAGAGGAGGGAGGAGGGAGAAGATAGGGGGAGGGGTGACAGATAAAACCAGAGAGACAAAATAGATTGCAAGGTATCTTGCAAAATAGATTACAAGTATCATTGTAATGGACTTTTTTTCTGAGGGCAATGGAAAATTCTCATTGAACTTTTGGCATATTACCTTGAACAGAGAGTAAAATGGATTGAAAGAAGTAAAATTGAGTTACAGCCATGGGGACGGAGAAAAGTGTATGTTGTTTTCAAAAATTCAATAATTTTTTATTCATGCACTCCCTCAGCCATTTATGCATTAAACATATATAATAACTGCCTGCTACATACTAGGCAATCTGACAAAATAGTTATTAAATAAATAAGTGTTGAATTATTAAATTAGCTATCATTTATTAAGCACTTATTATATCGCAGACACTGTGTTAAGTACTTTACATAAACACTGATATTACCTTTAAATAGGGGACAAAACGGAAATAAAGCTCAAGCATGCTAATGTCATAGTAGATGGCAGAGCCAGGATTTGATTTCAGATCAGTTTGACATCTTGTCAGATTTGGTCATTTACTTAAATGACTGTTCTTACACACATGTAAATTGTATTTATTATTTTTTCAAATCCTAAGATAAAACAATAAAATATTCTGAACTAATTAAGGATTTAATTTAATCCGCAACACATATGCTATTTGCCCTGGATTTCCATTAAAAAGTTGCCTTTGTTTTGTAGATAAGCAATAATTTTATATACCTGTAAATGAGAATTTAGGCAAAATTGGGGGCACTCAAGACTGAAATAAATTCTTTATTCTCAAGACTAACTTAGATGGTATTGAGTTTTTTATTTTTTCTCCTTCTGTGTATATCCTTTGTTAGTATTAATAAATATTAATAAAGGATGTATTTAAAAGGGTAATTTTATTTTGAAATAGGAGAGAGGAAAATTCATGCTGTAATAATGTCAGAGTTTCCAGAGGAGTATGTTGTGAAATTGTTTGTCTAAACACATTTTATTTGGGGTTCAGTATGAATTTTCAATAGCTGTCTTTTCAGATAAGAAAGCAGTAATTCAAACGCAATTATATAAACAAGGAGATCAGAGAGGATTTATCCTGAAGGGTATAAAATGAACCAAGAGTTTTTAGTCTGGGTCATTATACGATCAGCTCCCCAATGCAAAGTAAGGTAGGTGTCTACACTGAGAAGGCTTTGTGAAATGAAATGTTCTCATTCTAATTCTTTTTTTCATTTTCACCATTTAGTTGATATTCAAAAATGGCAAATGCTAAGTGATAATTTTCTTCTATAGACTCTAAGAATTCTAATTATTGCTCCAAAATTGTTCAGTGGTGGGTAAAGGTAGGTAAACTACATATATAAGGATAAGAAAAATTTCATTGACTTCAAGTAAGAGGAATAACTGGTCAATTCCCTCATGAAGGCTAATTGATGTTCATGGCTTTCTCTGTCTATTTTGATTTAAACATTTTTATTAATTGAATAATCTGTATATTAAATCCTATAAATTACTAATGGTTATCTTTGATGATCATATACCTCTGGGGAAACTTACAGGAAATTCACTTTGGATAGTGTCCAATGTACATTCCCTGCCTTATAGTACATATTGGTTTCTAGAAAAATATATTGTTTTAGTGAAGTTCCTGGATTGCTCATAGGGTGGGCAATTGATTCTTTTCATAGCATAGTAAGGAAATTGGAGAGAAAAGGTTGGCAGAGAAAATTGGAAGAGTAGAGAACAATGTGTTTATTAAGAATGAAGGTAGTAAGAACAAAAAGAGGGAGGGAGGCAGGGTAAGGTGGGGTAAGTGGTAAAGGAAAGAAGATATCTTATAATAAGGCAAAATGTTGAAAGTGTAGACAGATGGTCATGCCACTGAAAAAGGCATCTCTCATTATTTAGGGCCTGAAATCATATCATGCCTTCTGAGCTTAGGTGCTCAATAAATCATTTATTGTGATTTTAAAAGAGGCAATTAAGTTGCAGAGATTAGAATCCAGGTGACAATAAAGGAGAAATTATGGCAGATCATACAGGGAGGTGTTAACTAATACTGATTTATATAGTGTTATATAGTTACTAGTCTTTCTTCCATATCATTCCAAGAGCTTCACATATATTGTTTTATTCTTTTTATGATTTTAGGAAGGGGCATATGGAAAAATGAAGGCAAAAAGATATTAAGTTGCTCAGTTACACATAATTGTAATGAAATCTAGAAGCAGAATTCTAGATCACTGACTCATATAAAATAGGGACCTGACACTAATTTATCACATAGAATTACAATCTATTTGTGCTGAAAAGACCTTCTCAATCATTTTCTGGTTCTAAGCCTTCCTTTTATAGATGAGGAAATTGAGGCTCAGAAAGATTCTGTAGGTAAAGTTTTACTATTTGCAATAAAGGGGAAAGAATAATTCTTACTTTTTTTAAATCCACAAAATTATACAGCTACCATTGCTAGTAATTCAGCCCTTTTAGTTTTTCCTTTTGTTAGAGTTTTACATTTATAAGAGGAACTTCAAAAAAATATAGTATCCATAATGAATATGATAACAGTGGGTAAAAGTTCTAAAACAGTGTTTTCTCCTATAATTAAAAATAGGAAGGGAAAACTGAAGGGGGCGGGGAGTCAGAGGGGGAGACGAACAATGAGAGACTATGGACTCCGGGAAACAATCTGAGGGTTTCAGAGCGGAGGGGGGTGAGGAGGGATGGGGTAGCCTGGTGATGGGTATTAAGGAGGGCACATGTTGTAATGAGCACTGGGTGTTATACGCAAATAAAGAATCATTGAACACTACATCAAAAATTAATGATGTACTGTATGGTGACAAACAACACAATAAAAAAAATAGGGTTGGGTTTACTTGCCTCTCTATGTTTTCCAGATGAGAAAATAAGGCCCAGACAGATTAAATATTTTAGTCAATTTCTCATAGATCCATGGGAGATCTTGAAATAGAATTCTATTCCTTGACTCCAGAACTCACCACTAGATCACCACACATCTATTTTATGTAGAATCACAGAGCTAAAATATGTGAGTTATTTTTTATGCAAAAACCCAGTAGTTGGCTGGCTAGAGAGGCAAGAACAATATGATCATGATGGCTGAGTATTTTATGTCATTTTTAGAGGATCCTCTAGGTCTGTGGCTCTAAAATAACAGAACCAATTCTGTACCATAAAGGGAGCTTACATTAGCAAAGCACTTGAGAAAACCAGACTCCATGAGGAAGGAATTCTTATATTTTTGCTCTTTAATTGAAATACCAAAACTTTCTGAAGAATACTTGAATATGCAACATTTTATCTAAAGGAGTTAACCAGGAAAACTTTTTAATGGATTACTTCACTTCCTTGTTTATACAGAAGAAATTTTTGATAATTTTGTGTCTCGGAGTCAAAATTTGGACTCTTTCAGAGCACTTAGAACAATATTTTTTTTATTAGCGCTCAATCTTATCTCCTCTGGTTAGACTGTCAGCCCTTGAAGTCAAGGACCATAGTTTATCCATTTTGTATTTCTCATTGCCTGGTTTAAATGCTCAATATATATTTATCTAATTTATCTGCCATTAGTCATAATTTTATCCAGCTCATTATGATAACCAGAGTTGATATTGAACAAACTCTTCAATAGACACGTTCTATTGAGATACATATTCTTCTTCTGTCTGAGGCACAATGGACCCTCTGTTGTCTTCCATGCAGCCAAAACTTATTCTACTTTCCTGGCTAACCAACAGTGGGTCTGTCCTTGATGGTCTTTCTCTGTGTCAACCTATATTTTTTGCATATCCTCAGAGTTGAAAAAAGGAGGGTTTCTAGATTTCTGGGCTAGCCCTTTAACACCAGTGGTGATTTTAGTTACCTATTCTGGACATTCTCTAGCTTTATCTTGTCTTCCTTGATAGATATTGCATAGAATTATATGCAAGACGATTTGCGCTGAGATGGTACTGAAGTTTGATTATACTTTTTCTTAGTTTCTTTAGGCTTTCTGATTATGACTGGTCTGTTGGCCTTTTAAATCAATGAACTAAAGTTTTTAGAAAACTACGGTTCTGAGAAAGCCCCTACTGAGGCCTCGCTTTTAGCTGACATCTTATAATTAGAGGCAGGTATTCGGACTGTTTCCCTGAGTGAATTGTTTTACACTTAGTTGACGTTATGTGTCTCTGCCACTGTTCTGTTGTGATGTTTCAGGCTTTCCTTTACACTGCCCAGTGTTGCTAAGTGACACTTGCAAGCAGGACCTTTGCTATGTGAGTTCCTACATTATGAGGTATGTGACTCATAGTCACATCTAAATGCATAAAGAAAGGTTATTGAGAGTATTAACTATGTAAAAGCACCTAATATCGGGCCTAGAATGAAGTAGGCATTCAATAAATACAAATATTCACACACACACACACACGCACACACATTTTAGCTCTTTCTAAATGTCACTTCTGAATGTCCTAAAGGATACATGTAATAGATTCTTTAATTTTATCTTTGATTTAGCATGACTGCTATCTACCTGATGTCCATGCTTTTTGGCCTTGCATGTGGGCAAGTAATGTCTTTTTGTTTTCCAACTGAGTATACGATGCATGTCGAAAGGAAAGAGTGTGCTTATTGCCTAACCATCAACACCACCATCTGTGCTGGATATTGTATGACACGGGTATGTAGTTCATCTCACTTCTTTTGGCTGTAAATTAGATAAACCTAGACTCAGTCCATTTCTATCCAGAAAGGAAATGAGATAAATAACAACCTCATTTCCTAAATCTAATGGTTATTGGCTCCTTAGAGGTAGAGTCCCCAGGTTATAATATTATATCGATCTATTTAGCACAATTGGTACAGATAATTTCACTCCCAGAATTTATTTAAACCTTATATTGTTCCCATGATCAAGGATAAAAGAGAGGGGTGTGTGTGTGTGTGTGTGTGTGATTTTTGTCTCTATAGGATTCAGTGTGGATATGTTGACTTGGTGATGGGGAATGGGACTAAGGAATCCTCCCCAGTCTTATTTGTGTCAAAGGAATATAAGTGAATTAACATTATGCTCCCTTTTCTGTTCTTTCATCAGGATATCAATGGCAAACTGTTTCTTCCCAAATATGCTCTGTCCCAGGATGTTTGTACATATAGAGACTTCATGTACAAGACTGTAGAAATACCCGGATGCCCACGCCACGTTCCTCCCTATTTCTCCTACCCTGTAGCTATAAGCTGTAAGTGTGGCAAGTGTGATACCGACTACAGTGACTGCATACATGAGGCCGTCAAGACAAACTACTGCACCAAACCTCAGAAGTCCGATGTGGTGGGATTGTCCATCTAACTTAATAGTGATGTGACTTGCAAGTCAGTTAAATGTGTTCACCTGGAGTAAAATTAATAAAATATCAATATATTTCACAACACATTGTGTACATTTTGAATACCATTTCATCCAAACCTATACCCACACATGCATTAGAGAGCCTACAGGCTTTAGAAGAAAAGGTGAATGAAAGAGCCTTTTGAGCTCATATGAGGGAGAGTTTCCACATGAAAGGGCAGAGTGCAGGTAAAATGGCAAACAGGGATATGAAGTACTAACGAAAGCCAGCCTTGAGCAGGCTTTCTTAACAGAAGCCCATGACATGAGGTTTGTCTTGACATAGAAAATGAATATGGGGATGCTGCCGAGTTATAAGGGTAATGTGATCAGAAGCTGAAGGAACATAGGGCATCAGGGTACTGGAGACACTTGCTTCCAAAAGCTAGAAGCAGGACTGGAGAGGACATAGAGAGTAAAAAATATGTGAAATCTGCAACATAACACTGTATTCTAGTTATTCAAATACACAGGATAGAACTTAACCAAAACTCAATAGACAGTATATTCCATTCTAAAAACTGTTCTCTTTAATTTAATTACTCTGATGGGCCAACTGACTTATGAAAGTTATACCCCAAAAGCCTAGAAAAGAGGCCATGATCATTTTACATGTGGAAGTCTAAATCCTTTGTATTCTTTCAAGTAATAGGAGACACTTTTCAGTATTTATACCAAAAGCAACTTGTGCTGTTTTAGCTTTTGGTGTCCTGAAAAATTAGTATGATTGTGAAAGATTTTAGGGACAGGGGGAGAGTGCTAAGGGATTAAATAGCATAGGATCATCCTAAATTCTAATCTAAAACTTCATCAAAATTGAAACACTGTTTTCTGGCAAATGAACTCCGTAAGTGGCTGTTTATTTATTTATTTTTCCTTCCTTGGGTACTCTTTCATGAATTTGGTCTCAATAGATGCATGAAGTGAGACAGACCTAGTGCCTTGCAGACTTGATCTCAAAAAGATGATTTATCCTATATTTGCCCATTTCTCTCCGTCTAAACTGCTACCATCAGGGTAAAAATCAATTATCATCAGGGATGGTTGTCTTTGCTGTATCCCACAGTCACTGGATGCATTCAGCTGGGCATCTTGTAAATGCCTACATGCTGACAGTGCCCCGTGTGTGTGTGTGTGTGTGTGTGTGTGTGTGTGTGTGTGTGCGCGCGCGCGTGCAGGTGGTGAGGTAGTGTAGATGGATTAGTACCAAGCTCATGCTCTGCCAATGGGGAGCGAATAGTTGAACATTTATATACAAAGTCAGGGATCCACATTATGCTTACCTTAAAATTTGAGGTTGACATCAGCATAGTCTTCAAATATTAATCTGGAGGTTTGGGTTCTCATATCACTTGATAACATGAACACTTAAAGCTGCAGGATTATAACATCCCTTCTAAGAACTGTATATAAAACACAGATCTTTGATTAATGAGTAAAATGTCTAATGTTCAAACCTAACTGGCACTAATCACATATGACTTTCATGGGACCTGAAACTGACAAGACATCTTGGGTCATGAGAGCTCCCCGTCCTAGCTGGTGGATGCCATTCTGAACAAGATTTCCTTTTATTAATTTTCACATTTTGATCAAGATCTTTCTTTCAAAGCCTCACTGATCAAGAGTCAAGTTCTTTCTATTTAATGGGTTTGTCCCTTGGTACCAGGAAGGACTTTTCCTGGTTGTCATGTCCTATGTCAGAGGGAAAGGACAGAGCAGTTAGAAACCACTTCAGGCCACATCTGAGCAAGAAGGAAGGTTAGCAGGGAGAAACTCTCAGGTACTGTTCCTCTAAAGCCTATCTTTTCAGGGCACCTGGGTGGCTCAGTTGGTTAGGTGTCCCGACTCTTCATTTTGGCTCAGCTCATGATTTCAGGGTTGTGGGATCGAGCCCCGCATCAGGCTCTGTGCTCAGTGGGCAGTCTGCTTGTGATTCTCTCTCCCTCCCTCCAGCTCTCTCTCTCTCTCAAATAGATAAACAAATCTTAAAAAAAAAAATAAAGCCTATTTTTTCAAGGTTTTAAGTGTTGGAATTCACCTTGAAGCATTGAGCCAGCATTACCTTATTGGGTATATGTTTTTGTTTTGTTTTGTTTTGTTTTAATTTGAGAGAGAGAGTGAGCAAGAGAGCACAAGAGGGGGAGGGTCATAGGGAGAAGCAGACTCCCAGCTGAGCAGGGAGCCCGATGCTGGACTCGATCCCAGGTCTCCAGGATCATGACCTGAGCTGAAGGCAGTCGCTTAACCAACTGAGCCACCCAGGCGTCCCAGGTACATGGTTTTTAAAAGAAGTTTGACGGTAAAGAAAATACAAAACTTAACATAATAAAAGAAATAACATAACAATTCCAAATTGTATGATGGTTTTAAACCAGGACTCTAGGTGTGAAAATAGCCAACTGAAGTATTTATTGGCATTTATCCCAATTATGGGGAGAAAGGTTCTCCCTGTGAAGGCAAACCTGGAGTCATGCATGCCTCCTATAAGTCTCTGCTTAAAGCGACCATGAAAGCAGATTAGTGAATACTGCAGGAGCGTACTGAAAGAATTAACCTAGTGCATTTGGGAAGACAGAGTGCAGGTATAAACATGAAGAAATAGTTGATGAACTTTTTGAAAAATAGCAAAACTTCAAAGATGTTTTAAAATACTATTTATCTCGAAAGAACTGTTTGGAACCAAATGTGTTATTGATAATACAACCTGTAAGTTTGCAAATTCAGAAACCATAAATCTGGATAAAAATCCAAAGTCAGTTAATAGTTTAGATAAAAGAAGACTTTTGTGAATTCTGAAAATTCTAACCCTTCAGAAAAATCAAGTGAAAATTAATGTGTCCCAAGATTGTAATGAAGTTGTTTCTGAAAGGCCATAATCAAAAGACTAGGTTTTCCTCTTTTGCAAGGGCTTGGGAAATGTGGACAAGAATATGGTCTTCCCATGGAAGAAGCAGAGAGAAGAAGCAACAGGGAGAAAAAGGTATATAGTCCTGTCCAAACATCTTGGAAAAGCTGTCTCATCAGATGTGTCTGCTTCGATTCCAGGAAATCTTTACTTTCAGGTCACCAGATGGTGTGCAGTCAGGCTTTGGTGCTTTCTTTAGATGCATCATGTGAATCCAAGAGTCTATTCCCTGGAGTTTGGCAGCACAAAGGTGGTTAGCAATTCCTGATAATTATGGGCCTGTCCTGCGAGGTCAAAGAGTCTTTCTGGAGGTGTCTTTTCCAACAGATGAAATCCCCAGGTTGTAAGGTATGATGTTTAAGGTCATTGTCTCCTGGGGGTGTACTTCCTCATTCAGGGACCCGGAGCGATTGACAACAGGGCTGGAGTAGGCCAGCAGGTGGAGTGGCAGGTTGCAGCGTGCAGCACAGCCACAGGACATGGAGTACCTGCTGGACATGGGCAGGTTCATGCTTTCTTCTTCAGCATCTGGGTCTCGGGGCAGGGGCTACTCCTCCTGGAAGGGCGTGATTTTGATGATGGAGTAGGGGTTGACTCTCATTAGGACCACAAATGTAGTACATTCTACTGGAGTGTCCAAATCTGTTCCCATCCCAATTTTTACCTCCGAGCCAGGACTCCTGCCTGTCATCCCTCCAAGTGCCCCTCGCCCTGTACCACCCCCACCCACATTTTCAATTCAAATGATGGAGGTGGGCATGCTATTTAGGCTCAACCAACCCTGACTGATTGAGGGATAGGCATGTGAACTAATCTCTTCCAGTAGGAGTCAGTCTCAGGGCTTTTATTATACCTATTGGACAAAGAGGAATGTTTGGCCTATTGGGGTTTGTAAGCTGTGAGCCTAGAGCCACTGCTGGCCATCTTTGGCATCTCCTGGAAACAGCCAGCCTGAGAATAAAGCCCACCCAGAGGACAGCAAGAGAGAGTGAAGGAGAGAGACCTAATGATATCATTTGAGTCTAATCAGAAGCTGGCTTCAACTCTAAATGAAATTGTAATTTTTTTTATTATATTATGTTAATCACCATACATTACATCATTAGTTTTTGATGTAGTGTTCCATGATTCATTGTTTGCATGTAACACCCAGTGCTCCATTCAGTAGATGCCCTCTTTAATACCCATCACCAGGCTAACCCATCCTCCCATCCCCCTCCCCTCTAGAACCCTCAGTTTGTTTCTCAGAGTCCAT
Organism: Halichoerus grypus; assembly: GCF_964656455.1. Classification (NCBI taxonomy): domain Eukaryota; kingdom Metazoa; phylum Chordata; class Mammalia; order Carnivora; family Phocidae; genus Halichoerus; species Halichoerus grypus. The sequence goes on along the minus strand of NC_135716.1, from coordinate 92,548,434 downwards.
AGTCTCTTATGGTTCGTCTCCCCCTCCGATTCCCCCCCCCTTTATTTTTCCCTTCCTGCTATCTTCTTCTTTTATTATTTATTTTTAACATATAATGTATTATTTGTTTCAGAGGTTCAGGTCTGTGATTCAACAGTCTTACTGAAATTGTAACTTTTAATCATAACTGCTTAAGCTAGTCCGAGTTGGGTTTCTGACACTTGCAACTGAAAAGTACTGACTGATTCAGCATCTTTCCCCTTAGTTTTTTTTTTTTTTTTTTTTAAACAAGCTGTGGCCAGTTTTATTAAAGGAAAATTTTGCATGATTTACTTTTCACCAGTCTGTTCTGGCATGCTTCTAATGATATCAGAATCACCTGGATCAATGATAGTCAGTGTGCGTACTCTGTAGTATTTCCCACATGCTTTGCCCAATTCAATATTATTGCCACTGTAGTGATGGACACCAGTTTTGGCCCACATGGCGTAGTATTCTATTTCAGATTTCCTCAAGGCTGGGCAGTTGTTCGCGAGGATAACCAGTTCCACTTTGCCATGTCTGATCATTTTCAGAGTCTGCTTGTACCCCAGCACATACTTTCCACTTTTCATAACAAGCTGGGGCCTGGAGTTGATCGACTCCAGTGACTTTTTCATCTTCTTTGTGGCCACCATCTTCCTGCCTTAGTTGCGGGATGGCCCCAACCAAAAGCAGCCGCCAAAATGGCCGGGAGAGAGAAAGGAAAGACTTTCCCCTTAGTTTTAAAAGAGCCCATCCCCCATTTCCTCCAGGACTTTGCTGTTTTCTTTTTTCTCTTCTCTTGCTTCCTCTTTATTGGCTTTTTCTCCTCAGCAAGAATCATTCTTCAATCTCTTCCTAAATAAAAATGCAAAAGCAAAAACAACTAAATCTTCTTGTGAACCTGTGCAACCTTTTGTTTATTTGCTCCTCTCTCTTTGAATTCTTATTCCAGTTTGTGCATGTGTGTGTGTGCGTGTGTGTGTGTGTGTGTAAAAATCCCATCTTAATCTGTTTGGGCGGCTATAACAAAATACCACAGACTGGGTAGCTTATAAACAACAGAAACATGGGGTGCCTGGGTGGCTCAGCCATTTAGCATCTGCTTTCATCTCAGGTCATGATCCCAGGGTCCTGGGATCGAGCCCCACATCGGGCACCCTGCTCAGCGGGAAGCCTGCTTCTCCCTCTCCCACTCCCCCTGCTTGTGTTCCCTCTCTCGCTGTCTCTCTCTGTCAAAAAAGAAATAAAAATCTTAAAAAAAAAAATAAACAACAGAAACTATTTTGGAGGCTGGAAAGTTCAAGGTCATGGTGCTCAGCATGGTTGTGTTCCATTGAGAGATTTTTTTCCTAGTTCATAATTGGTCCTTCTCACTGTGTCCTCATTTGGTGGAAGGGCCAAGAGATCTCTGTGGGGCCTCTTTTATAAGAACACTAATCCCATTTATGGGGGCTCTACTCTCATGACCTAAGAATCTCCAAAAGACCTCACCTCCTAATACCGTTACATTGGGCATTTGGATTTCAACACATGAATTCTAAGGAGACATAAACATTCAGACTATAACAAGCCTCCTACACCGACCATTTATTTCCTCACTTCTCATTTTCTTCTCAACCTACTATAATTTGACTTCCACTCCCATCTTCCCTTGAAACTGTTTCTAGTGGGGGTTGACAATGACTTACTAATAGTCCAATATACAGGTCCTTATCTTCTCTGACCACTGTGTTACCCTAGAAGGCCCAGTGGAGGTCATATATCTGGATTCATAACATAATACATCTATGGCATTTATAATCAGTCCTAATGAGGCCGAAGTCCACATTTTCTCTTTTCATGCCTTTTCTTGCTATCCTTCTCTATGATGAGTAGAAATCCATGCTATGGTCTAGCAGGCAACTGTAATGTAGTTCTGAACTGTACTTCTTCTGAAAATGTAATTTTGCTTTGTGCTATAGGAGTGAAATTTGCACATTTTGTGAAAGAAGGGCTAGTGTTCTGATAATCTTATGTATTCTATTGACCCTTCGGACCCTGTTAAATGTAGAACATATGAGAAACTACCCATTTCAATAAAAGATGATTTAGATGGCAGCTACTGAAGGAGTGCGGGTAGCTGATAGAGACCCTCCAGCCTGAGATGGAGGAATGGATGGGGAGTATAGAACTGTTTCGGGCTTTAAACTTCACTGGAGTAGAGGATTCTAGTTTTTGAAAATTTCTCACTGAGGTCTTTAATGTGAAAGGCTACCCATATTGTTCAAATATGGGCACTACTACTTTTATGTTGCAGATTCCTAAACTATAGTTCCAGCTCAGACTCCTTTCCTGAGCTTCAGGGTATGTATCCAGTGCCTGATTATGTTTCTTCTTGGATGTCCTATAGTCATCTCCAACTTGCTTCATCACTGCAGTCTGCTTTTTCTCCTGGGTACCACCATCCTTCAGCTGTCAGGAAACCTGGGAATGATTCCAGGTTCCTCTTTCCCTCAATTGCCCCTATATCTGTCTACTTCTTGGTAGGAATCCCAGTATGTTAGTTAGAAATCCTCTGGCCTTTGTCCTCCAATCATTGTTCATACTAAAGCTACGTGATTTTTAAAAGGTTCAAATTTGATTTTGTAACTCATTGTTTAAAATTTTTGCTGTGATGGCCGTACAAAGATAAGACTCCTTGGTACAGTTTAACGGGGCCCTTCATCTCCCCAGTTCTTGACATGTCCTCTTGGAATGCTTCCATGCTGTCTGTTTCAGGGTCTTCTTGATGTCGTTACCTCAGTGATCCACTTTTCTTCTCTGCTGCTATTACTTTTTATTTGGATAATTTGTATGAGTTCTTCAGGACTCAGTTTAGAGACCTCAAAATTCAGAAAATCTCTCTCCCCTGACCAGCCTCTCCAAGATAGAGAGGGTCTACTTCTGGTTAATGAATATCATAGCACTTACCTCATGGGAATTATATTTGCCCATTTTTGTCTCAGTCGAAGCTCCTTGAAGGCAGACTTCTCTTATTCATCTTAGCATATCACTTCTTCTAAAGAGTTTTTTCAAATGTATAAAATAGTAGTCCTCAAACAAAGTAAACAAAAATCTAATATTAGAGTGGGTTGCATCTTATAAGGCAGAGCAGGCCCAGAGGAAAATATAGGGACTCAGACTATGGCTATTGATATCAAGTCTTTGAATTAAAATAGAATTGGGAAATATATCAAAAGTTATTCATTAATTCAACAAATGAATGCGTTCAAATAGGTATTTGGTATCATGCAGAAGTATCTTCAGTTGTGCATGATGATGCATATTTGATTTATAATTAACAGAAACTCTCATCAATATAATAATTATAACAATTTAGATAATATTCATTCATTGCCAGGTTTGCTACCTCATAGTTGGTTATTTCTTTTAATTTAAATTTCTTTTATTTAATATAAGTAAAACCAACATTAAATTATACAAGAAAAAAACCAATGAAAACAAATCCCAAAGCTTCAGATGGGTTTTTGGCACATTAGCTAAAAATTTCATGAAATCAGCACAGATTTTGCTTTGCAGCATTCAGGACATATTACTTCTATACTTCATGCTTTCCATAACCCCAGGAGAGAGCCATTGGAATAGTGGTTTCCTGGGACGTATTTAACTTTTTTGACAGTGAGGATATCAACAAAATGATTAATAACATTTTGCATTAGTGTAGTCTTTTTACCTTTCAATGGATGCCTACAGATAATAACTTTCAGGTACATTTTATAGGAAAAAATAGTCATGTTGAAAGAAAGCAGAAACTTTTTGTGCCCCTTAAAATATACCTTAATATAAATTTGATTTTGACAAGTCCAAATTAAGATGATGCAGTTAATTGACTGGCTTAGGGGCCCAGGAATGCTCCCTCATAGGGGTGGGTAAAATAGGGTTGCTGAAATCAGGGGCTGGTGGCCAAAGGGGATGTCAATGGAGCAGTGAACCAGGAAAGTTCCTGAACTCCCAAGGGTGCCTCTTCCTTTTAATCTTTGATACTGACTTGGGAAGATACGCTATCTCCTTCACTGCCTTTTTCCCACAAGCCTCGTTTTCATCAAGTAAACCTATTAATGGGGCACACGGGGAAAGGAGAGCAACTCTCTTGGATGACTGTGCGGGGGACTACACTGGTCCCTGTACCAGTGTGTGGCTTTACAGATTGAACCCTGGACGACAAAGGAGCTATTCTGGATAGTATAGTTTGGATGAGACAATGTTAATTGAAATCTATTTGCACAGAAGTCCTTAGGGTTGCTTTTAAGTCTAGCTCCTCATAGTCACACTACAGAAGGGTTACTATTCTTTCCTTTTTTTTCTTTTTAACCATATTGTTTGGTAGTTGGACATTTAGATAAGTTGTGTAAAGATGTGTATAAAGATATATTAGAATTTTGGGGCACCTGGGTGACTCAGTCGTTAAGGGCCTGTTTTCGGCTCAGGTCATGATCCCAGGGGCCTGGGATCGAGCCCCGCATTGGGCTCCCTCCTCCGCGGGAAGCCTGCTTCTCCCTCTCCCACTCCCCCTGCTTGTGTTCCCTCTCTTGCTGTGTCTATCTCTGTCAAATAAATAAATAAAATCTTTTAAAAAATCCCTTTTAAAAAAGATATAATAGAATTTTAAGAGAAATCAAACAAGCAATTCCAGTACATAGAAAATTTAATTTGAAATAACTTAAAATAGTTCAAGAAATTTTAATTCAGTGCCTTGGTACCAGATGCTTAAGAATATATTTGGGTCTGATCTCAAATCAGTTCAGGTAAACAGATATAACCAAAAATTTATATATATGTGCATGTGTGTGTATATATATATATGTACCCATATATGTATACATGAATATGTCTGTATTCACACACATTCATGCATACATATATTCAAGTTATATATGTATATATATTCAAGAGTTATATATTCAAGATACATAGATTCAAGACACATATAGATTCAAGATATATAGGAATTCAAGATATATATAGATTTACGATATATAAAAATCTGCCCTCACTCAGAGGTGGAATTCTCTAATTTTACTCATGGCACAGATTTTGGAAAAACTACTCCCCAAAGGGACACATTAACCATAGATGGAACAGATCTCCACTCCCCCACTTTTAAGTATTGTAGTCTTCTTAAGGTTGTTAATCAGGTATAGAATGAAACTCAGTGTTTTTGAATCAGAGACGATCCTGAGGTGGAAGAAATGTATGCACTTGGGCCTGTCTTCAGGTAGAGGATGAACTACAGCCATGAAGAGAGATGGGCTCTTTGTTCTTTGCTTAAAAGGTTATATTTCTCACCTACTGGAGTATAAACATCTATTTCATGAAGTGATTTTGTTAAAATAAACTTTTCTTTAGCTATAGACACAGTGAAGTAGCCATGTACAATTAAATTTTTAGCTTGCTTCCAATCTGACTTTTTTTTTTCCAGAAAAGCTTCCTCCAAAGTTCGTAGCCGTAGCAAGTATGGCAGAAGAAGTGTGGTTCTCTATGCAAATAAGACTATTTGTAGTGGTTAAGTCTTTTCAGCAAAACGTTTTGTAAAAGTTTCTTGGGAGTGCACGCTTTCCTTTAGAGCATCCCCAAAGACTTGTGTTCTCACAGGCATATGAACTTACATGGTTTCCAAAGTCCCCAGTACTTTCACTTTTGTGTGGCCTTTTAAAGTGTAATAAAAAACCCCCTCTATGGTCTACTAAATGTACTAAGTTGTTGAAAATTGACAAAGATATAAGTTTAGATTCTAAATTTGGGTTTACCTACCTAAATTGAAGCATCAAGACCATAAAGAATATGAAAATTTTATTTTTATAGGAGATTTACACAGAAAAAAAATATTTCTGTTCTGTGGGTGTATTTTAATTTTCTTAGCTTGTCTCTGCTATGTGCACACAACTAGTAGATGCTTTTCTTTCTTTTGGTTTGGCCAAGGATGCTTATGATATAATATTTGAATTAGGAAGAATTTTGTTTTATCTTAAGGGGTGAAAACTGTAGGTCAAAATCTATGAAGAATAATTCTCTAGGTGAATAAGAAAAATACAAAAAATTAGGAAAATATGTAAACTCAAGTTATGAGGTATTTCAAAGATGCAGTGCCAGTAAAAATTCTCTTTCCCACTATTTGCAACTGCCAGATCTCTTGCTTTAGTCTTTCTATCTGTACATTTGGAGAAACATGGAAAAATTTGAGATAAAAGCCCTTTTGTTCACGGAGGGCTGCTGTAGTTCAGAGCAGACTCAGGAAAAAGAAAGTTATAAAGTAATATTTAAATGTATTTATATAAGAACAAAAAATATCCTTAAAAAGTTACTAAAATGTATTTTTTTAAAGTCCTAAAAACACTCACTTTTATAGGGCACATGATTGTCTGTGTGACCACTCTTTTCAGAGGGAGTTTTTTGTTTTTAAATACTAGGAAAGTATGACTTATTCAAATTAGATTTTCCATGCTATATTTAGTTTTACAGATGTGTGTAGTTCTAAAACTGTGTTTTACTGTGTTCTGGGTAGAGTATGTATATAAAAAAATCCCAGGAAACCCTTACACCTAACTCAGATGTAGTCAATTTTAGCACTACACCATCATCTCTCAAGTCCTGTAACTTATTGCTTCCGTTAAGCAGAAATCCTGAATTCTCTGTATCTAACTTTCTATGGCTAGAATCTGAGAAAATGACCCATTATCATTTCTTCTGAATAGCCAAGTTTTTAAAGTTTATCAAAGTTTGATGATCTTTTTCTGAGAGTCAAATAGGTTGTTCCTCTGATATAATAAGAACCAGGAATTTCCAGCAGATTTCATTATGTACAATGCATACACCAGAAACACACAGACCACACATGAATCTCTGTCAACATACACAGCATTCACTCAAGGGGTAAACGAATAATGAGCCAAACATACATACATGTGCAAATGTACAATTAACAGCATATTATTTTAGATCCTAATGTCCTTTGAATATTAAAAATGAGCCAGGAGACAGTTCCGGTGACAGCCGTATGAAGGCTCTAGATTTGCAATTTTCACGTAGAAGTAGCTTCATATCATATCTCGTGAGGTTCGTATTGCGCAGCAAAGAACCATGCTGAATATCATGCCAAAGATCTGAAACAGAAGGAACCACTTGTTAATGACTTCCAAATGATAGAAATTGATTTTTAAAGAGTCAGCAAACTGCGTGGGTGTCTAACAAATAATTATTACCAATAATTACTGGCTATAATGGCATTTTTATATATACTACTTAATTACGGCTGATGGCTAAAGACTTCCATATTAACCTGTCAACTATTAGTTGTTTATGCTTTGGTCTAAATAGTTTCCTGTTGTTGGAAAAGCTCTGAAATTTTGAAACAGTGACCACAGATTACAAAGTATAGCATCTCTTCACTTTTCCTGCTCCATTTTAAGGTGCAAATGATGCTTCACTATTTAACTCAATAGTTTTCCCAAAGCATAAACTGAGGTGTTGGAACTATGGTATTACTGACGTCTTCTGCCTCTTGGATAATTCTTTGAAAAGCCAAATACTTGGCAAAACCAATAGCGACTGGTATGGTTTGAATAGAAGGATGTCAAAAGATCGTTCTTGTTCTCAATCATTTCCCCTACAATTTCACAGAGCCTATAGAATGTAATCTGTGGGTGCGATGTTTATAAACTACTGTCAATGTTTGTTTAAAGAAATCTGTACCATAACCCTATGATTCTCTCCTTAATCCTATCCTACATCAGGCTAGAATCTATAAATGTTAAATTTAAAAAGCCATGTATTATCTGCTCTTATGGAAGGGAAGAGGTAGGCTTAAGAGAACAGCCTGGAGCAGGGCTCTCCGCTTCTGGCTGCCAGAACTCAGTACCAGTGTATGGCAGGGGAGACACCTAATGGACATTTGGCTAACTGATCACACTGTGCAACTCTTACCTTAAGAAGAAAGGAATTGCAGAAGGAACGCTGGGGGTGCTGATTCAAGATGACCAATAGAGAGCCTTCCCCCTTTAGTGTGGTTGTCAGGTTGGATGCAACCCTTGCTTCGTCCTGGTTGTACTGTAAAGGGACCCCTCAGAAAGGACCATTTCAGCACTGTCCTGGCACTGTCAGGAGTCAGGGGTGACTGCCTCTAGGACGCTCACTCACGGAGACTGTAGAATTGTTAGGAGTGTCTCTGTGATACCTCTATTATGCGGCCCATTTTTAAATCTTCCACCTCAAAATCGTCCTCAGGAAGCCACAGAATAGCAACCAGGCTAGCCCAGAGCAGGTGAGGAGGGCCCGAGAGATGTCCCTGGATTGGGAGGTCCTCAGCATAGTATTTCACCCTGTTGCCTCACCCCTCTGTGCTCTAAATACAGAAAAGAGGGAAGACGCTTGTGTGTCCCGGAAAACTGCCAATGCCTTGATTTTCCTTGTAATGCCCTTTGCCTCTGCCTTAGCTGATACCATGAATTAATCTACCTAGAGAGCTAGAGGGTAAGTACTACCTTAGCATTAGCTGTTATCGCTCAACCCCTGGACAGTGGAAATCACCTCTTTACCGGCCTGACTCAAATCCTGCCTCCCTCCAACTTATCTCCACACGGCAACACAGGTCCTTCTAGCCCTTGGTGGCTTCCTACTACCTTAAGGATAAAGCCCGGTCTCTCAAAAGGGCACACAAAGACCACGGTTATATGGACACTCACACCCTCCTCACGGTCATCTCTTGCTGCTTCTATCACATCCCTTTGGCCCCTGTCAATTCTTGCACACGCTTGTACTTTGGAGGCCTGGAGCCATCTGCCCCTGCCTGGGTGTACTATGCTTCACACTTCTGCATACGTTACTCCCTTTATCTGGATTCTGGGCTTGGGAACACTCAGATTATGTACAGAGCTAGCGTTCATTGAGTGCTATCTTCCAGACACTTTATATGAGTTAATTCCTACAAATACTTTATATGTATTACCCCATTTTATCTTCACAACAATCTCATGAGGTTGGTACATTAAAATCTTCATTTTACAGATGAGGGAATTGAGGGATAGAGAAATTAAGAAACTTTCCCATGATCCCAGGGCCCATAAGTAGCGCAGCCAGGAGGTGAACCCAGGGCCCGTGTGTAGCGCAGCCAGGAGGGGAACCCAGGGCCCGTGTGTAGCGCAGCCAGGAGGTGAACCCAGGGCCCGTGTGTAGCGCAGCCAGGAGGGGAAACCAGGGCCCGTGTGTAGCGCAGCCAGGAGGGGAAACCAGGGCCCGTGTGTAGCGCAGCCAGGAGGGGAACCCAGGGCCCGTGTGTAGCGCAGCCAGGAGGTGAACCCAGACAGCATGATGCCAGAGCTTGCACTATTAATCACTACACTGTGCTACTTCTGCAAATCATAGGTGAGAGAGATTAACCTGGCAGGCTATTTTAAATTTCTAACAGTAAGGAGCGACCCAGAATTGGAAATGACTTGTCTAGTTTAAGCTTGCTGGCCTTAATGTGGGAAGTTATTGCAATGATCAACTCAAGGTCATAATTAGGTTAAAGGTAAAATTGGTATCATATTTTAGAGAACTGAGTATTGCTATATCAAATGAGCTTTGTTCTTAGAAGATGTCCTGTCAACAAACGTCTGTCTTTTACGAGAAATCTCTTCTAAGATACTGCCATATCACACTTGAAGACAAATAAGATGCAAAGGCTTCTTAGAAAGCAAAAAAGGTAAGTTCTAGAACTTTCTCACCGTAAGACCTGCAATCCCAATACCAACAATTCCGATGAGCTGGAGCTTAACACTGATTATGGCCTCAATTTCATCAATGCAATTCTGTTTTGGAAAAAAAAAAGGAATAACAAACGATGGTATCTGTGAATCATCACTCTGATCCAACCCTCTCCTCTACAGAGCATCCTATGAAAGTTAATCCATGTCAGCTTCCGCTCACATTTAAACCACTTCTCTTAGCACCATTCTCATAACCTTAAAGCAAAAATGTGTATTGGGGAAAAAATACAATCCTCTCTTTTTGGTGGAATGTTCCTATTTAGGCCAACGACTGCTTCAGAACCCTGAAACCTGGCTGGAGGAAGCTATTCTAGGACCCGAAGCATTTAAAAATTTGGGGCAACCTCTTGCTTTCAGCATATAAAAATAAGTAAAATATCCCCCAAATAATAGTCCCTTGCTTTTGTATTGTCATTAATAATTTAAAAGACTTTCTACATACTCGGTCCAATTTATTATGGAAGGTAGGTATTACCTAGTAAGAGGCTTAAAAGTCTGTACAGGTTCAAATTAAACAAAAGAAAACTGAATGTTAGCAGTTAGAGGACCACTCCTTTCTATGATGGCTGGGCTGGGTGGGTCTCTCTCCTCTCATCTGCCCCATAGACACTTGTGCAGGGCAGGTTCAAAGAATGGGGGATAATTGGACAGGGAGCAGTACGGATCACTTGTAATTATAAATAGTTTCTCCAGCTTCTATTTGGAATCCTCAAGTACAGAGGTATGCTCTCTACGCAATTTTGTCTTTAGGCTGCCCAGGGCCTTTTATTTGTCACTAGTCAACTCCCTTTAACACTCACATAAGCTATATGAAACCCTTACCACTATTCTTATGTCTCCTATCATACTGCATTCATTCATTCATTCATTCAACAAACAGCTCTTGAGCATCTACCTTGCATCAGGCAGTCACTGGAATGGTGTGGTAGATATGGAGATAAGACATGATTTCTTCTGCCCTTAGGGAGTTCACAGTTTAGAAAAGGATACAGACCCACACAAAAATAATACATTATAATACATTCTGGTACAAGTTTGAGAACCACTGCACTAGAGAGTGGCTCTCTCACTGGAGAAAATGGGAGTCAACCTCTAGAAATCCTCCAACCTTCTTCTCCTTCACCTATAAACTTACGTGCTCCATTCAGGGCCAGGCACTGTTGTAGGCAGTGAGCATGCAAAGTCAACAAGGCAGCACTGTTCCTTACTTCCTTCTCGCTCATCAAACCACAGAAGTGCCCTTCTCTGTTGAAGGTGAACCCTTTTACTAGAGCTGGGTCTCATTCCCTCTCATGGCCTCAGGAAGCCTGTGATGTCAGTTATCTTCTTTTCTTCCTATACATTTAGCCTCTACTTCTCCATTGACATTTCCACTCATCGTATAATGCCATGCCCGTGTTCTTCAGTCTAAAACAGTACCCTCTACTATTGTCCTCCTCTACCTCTGCCCATATCCCCCCTTGCTTTCACACCCAGCTTCTTTTTGTGAAAAAACTAACATGTATTGGTTTCCTTCACTGTAGAAGAAATATGTGTTTACTGTTGAAATTTGGGAAATTTAGTAGTTCCCCCCTTATCTGCGGTTTTGCTTTCGCAGTTTGTTACCCGTGATGAACCACGGGTCTGGAAGCAGATGATCCCCCTAACATATTGTTAGGTCATTAGTAGCCCAATGACCTAGTAATCTCATCATTTTATCATCTTGCATCATCACAAGAACAAGGGTAGGTATGGTACGGCAAGATATTTTGAGTGAGAAAGAGATCACATTCATATAACTTTTATGACAGTATATGATTATGATTGTTTTATTTTATTATTAGTTATTGTTCATGTCTTACGGTGCCTAATTTATAAGTTAAACTTTATCATAGGTATGGATATATAGGAAAAAAGACAGTATATATAGGGTTTGGTACTATTTGTGTTTCAGCCACCAACTGGGGTCTTGCAGCATATCCCCTACAGATAAGGGGGAACTACTGCAGATTTAAAAAAAAAGAAAATAAGACATATTTGTATTCTTACACTAAAGATAATCACTAACACTGTTGGTGTATTCTTTTTCTTTCTTTTTTTTTTTTTTTAAGATTTTATTTTTCTGAAGTAATCTCTACACCCAGCGTGGGGCTTGAACTTACAACCCAGAGATCAGGAGTTCATGCTCTACCAACTGAGCCAGCCAGCCACCCCTATTGGTATATTCTTTTTTTTTTTTTTTTTTTTTAAGATTTTATTTCCTTATTTGAGAGAGAGTGAGAGAGAGCATGAGCAGGGGGGAAGGGGCAGGGAGAGGGAGAGGGGCAAGCTGACTCCCTGCTGAGCATGGAGCTCGATGCGGGGCTCATCCCAGGACATCGAGACCATGACCTGAGCTGAAGTCAGATGCTCGACTGACTGAACCACGCAGGCGCCCCTGGTGTATTCTTAAACACAAACACACACTTAATTCGTTCTTTATATCCAACTATGTGCTTTTTAGACTTAAAACTATGACTTCAAAATTACTTTCTTTAAAAATTCTTTGAAATAGTGGCTTTTAATGGTTGTAAAACAATCATATGATAGTACATAATTTAGACAATCCCCTATTGTTACATATTAATGGCCTATTCAGTATTTTATTCTTATGAAAAACACTGCAATGATACCATATCTCTGATTTCTTTTCCTTAAAATAAATTGAGGAGTGGAATTTCTGAATCAGAGGGCATGAACATACTTAACTCACTAGTCTTTTTAAATTTCTTTTTAAATTTTAATTCCAGTTACTTAACATACAGTGTTTAATATTAGTTTCAGGTGTATAATATAGTAATTAACAGTGCCATACACCACCCTATGCTCATCACAAGTGCACTCCTTAATCCCATTACCTATTGAACCCATCCCCCCACCCCCCTCTCTCTGGTAACCATCAGTTTGTTCTCTATAGTTAAGAGTCTGTTTCTTGATTTGTCTCTCTCTCTTTTACTTTTTCCCCTTTGCTTATTTCTTAAACTCCACATATGAGTGAAATCATACGGTATTTGTCTTTCTCTGACTTCTTTCGCTTAGCATTATACTCTCCAGCTCCATCTTTGTCATTGCAAATGGGGAGATTTCATTTTTTAATGGTTGAATAATATTCCAGTGTGTGTGTGTGTGTGTGTGTGTGTGTGTGTGTGTGTGTGTATACACACAATATCTTCTGTATCCATTCCTCAGTCGATGGACACTTGGGCTACTTTCTTATTTTGGCTTTTGTTGATAATGCTGCTATAAACATCGGGGTGCATGTATCACTTTGAATTAGTGTTCTTGTTTTCTTTGGGTTAATACCCAATAGTGTGATTGCTAGATCATAAGGTAGTTCTATTTTTAACTATGTGAGGAGCCTCCATAATGTTTTCCATAGTGGCTGCACAAGTTTGCATTCACACCAACAGTGCATGAGGGTTCCTTTTTCTTCACATCCTCACCAACACCTGTTCTTTCCTGTGTTTATTTTAGCCATTCTGAGAGGTGTGAGGTGGTATCTCATTGTAGTTTTGACTTGCATTCCCCTCATGATAAGTGATGTTGAGCATTTTTTCATGTGCCTGTTGACCATCCGTATATCTTCTTTGGAGAAACGTCTGTTCATGTCTTCTACCTATTTTTAAATTGGATTATTTGGTTTTTTTGGGTGTTGAGTTTTGTAAGTTCTTTATATATTTTGGATACTAACCCTTTATCAGATATGTCACTTGCAAATATCTTCTCCCATTCTGTAGGTTGCCTTTTAGTTTTGTTGATTGTTTCCTTTGCTGTACAGAAACTTTTTATTTTGATGATGTCCCAATAGTTTATTTTTGCTTTTGTTTTCCGTGCCTCAAGTTGGCTGTAGCAACATATTTCCAGATATGTCTCTTGAGGCACGGAAAACAAAAGCAAAGCTGCCTGTGCTCTCTTCTAGGATTTTTTATAGTTTCATGTGTCACATTTAGGTCTTTAATACATTTTGAGTTTATTTTTGTGTACGGTTTAAGTAAGTGGTCCAGTTTCATTCTTTTGCATATTGCTGTCCAGTTTTCCTAACACCAGTTGTTGAAGAGACTTTTTCCCATTGGATATTCTTTCCTGTTTTGTTGAAGATTAATTGGCCTTTGGGTTGTGGGTTTATTTCTGGATTCTCTATTCTGTTCTGTTGATCTATGTGTCTGTTTTTGTGCAGGTTTTTCACCTCTTTGGTTAGGTTTATTTCTAGGTATCTTGTTATTTTGGGTGCAATTATAAATGGGGTTGTTTTCTTAATTTCTCTTTCTGCTGCTTCATTATTGGTGTGTAGAAATGCAACAGATTTCTGTACATTGATTTTGTATCCTGAGACTTTATTGAATTTGTTTATCAGTTCTAGCAGTTTTTTTGGTGGAGACTTTAAGGTTTTTCTATATATAGTATCATGTTGTTGGCAAATAATGAATGTTTTACTTCTTACTGATTTGGATGCCTTTTATTTCTTGTTGTCTGATTGCTGTGGCTAGGACTTCCAGTACTATTTTGAATAAAAGTGGTGAGAGTGGACATGCTTTTCTTGTTCCTTTATGTTTTTTATTAACTGTTTTATGTATTTAAGTGTTCCCTTGTTGGAAGCATAAAGATTTACAATTGTTATATCTTCTTGTTGCATTGTCCTCTATATTATGATATAATGCCCTTATTCATCTCTTGTTATAGTCTTTGGTTTAAAATCTAGTTTGTCCAATTTAAGTATTGCTATCCCAGCTTTCTTTTGACCTCCACTGTATGATAGACATTTCCCTGTCCCCTCACTTTCTATCTGCATGTGTCTTTAGGTCTAAAATGAGTCTCTTATAGGCAGCATATAGATGGGTCTTGTTTTTTTAATCCATTCTGTCACCCTGTGTCTTTTGATTGGAGCACTTAGTCTATTTACATTCAAAATAATTATTTATAGATGTGTATTTATTGTCATTTTATTATTTGTTTTGTGGTTGTTTGTGAAGATTTTCTCTGAAACTTTCTTGTCTTTCTTTTATGGTTGCTGATTTTCTTTAGTGATATATTTGGCTTCCTCTTTATTCTTTGCACATGTGGTTTTTGATATACCGTTACCATTAGGTTTGTATATAACCTCTTCTGCATATAGTAGTCTATATTAAATTGATGGTTGTTTAAGTTTGAACTGATTGTTTTTTCTTCTCCTCCCCATATTTTTATATGTTGTGATATTATTATATTTTATATCCTTTTTGTGTGAGTTCCTGGACTGATTTTTTACAGAAATATTCATTTTTATTCTTTTTGTATATTCTACTTCATGCTGTCACTTTTGGTCTCTTTATCACTCAAAGAGTCCCCTTTACTATTTCTTGCAGAGCTGGTTTAGTGGCCATTAACTCCTCTGTTGTTTTTTGTTTTATTTTGTTTTGTTTTTTGCCTGGGAAACTCCTTCTCTCTCTTATTCTAAATGATAGAGTATTCTTCCTACATAGAGTGTTCTTGGCTGAAGATCTTTCCCATTCAGCACTCGGAATATTTCATGGCATTCTCTTCTGGCTTGGGAAGTTTCTGCTGGAAAAGCTCCTGCTAGCCTATGGGTTTTCCCTTGTACTGACTTCTTTTGTCTTGCTTTAAAATTTTTTTCTTTATCGCTATATTTTGCCAGTTTAATTACAATATGTCTTGGTGTGGATCTGCTTTTGTTGATTTTGATGGGAATTGTCTGTGTCTCTTAGCTCTAGATATCTGTTTCCTTCCCCAGATTAGGGAAGTTTTCTGCTATTATTTCTTCAAATGAATTTTCTGCCCTTTTTCTCTCTTCTTCTTCTAGGACTCCTATTATAGGAATGCTATTATGTTTGATGGAGTCATTCAGTTCCCTGAGTCTATTCTCATTTTGCATAATTCTTTTCTCTGTCTTTTGCTCAGCTTTCCATTACTTTCCATTACTCTGTCTTCTAGGTCACTAATTCATTCCTCTGCTTCTTTCATCCTGCTGTTCATTCCATCAAGCATGTTTCTCATTTTGTTTATTGAGCCCTTTATTTCTGCTATGTTATTCCTTATCTCTGTGCTAAGGGTCTCACTCAGGTCTTCCACTCTTTTCTCAAGTCCAGTGAGTATCCTTATGATCACTGCTTTAAATATGCCATCAGGTATGTTACTTTTATCTGTTTTGCTTAGATCTCTGGATGTGGCCTTGTCCTGTTATTTTGTTTGGGATAAATTTCTGTCTCCCCATTTTGTCTGCCTCTCTGTGTCTGTTTCTGTGTGTTAAGAAAGTCAGCTGTGTCTTCTGTTCTTGAGACTGCTCTTTTATAAAAAAGAGGTCCTGACACTTCAGGAGAGTATCCTATGTGTGTTGCTTATGCCATTATTGTGTCCGAGTCACTTTTCCTTTCCATGCAATTGTCTGCACTGACTTTCTGCTTGTTGGTGTGTTGTGCTTGCTCTCTGTGGTGTTTGGGACCCAGGGAGGCCAGCTCTGAGTGGGCATGCCTTCCAGGGAACTTGGGAGCAGGGTGGCAGTGTTAGCAAAATTTGCATTGGGCCACTAGTCCTATGCTGGACCCCCAAAGCACTGTGGTAGCTGGGGGCTATGTGCCAGGGCAGCCAGGGGTATGAGGCTGGGCTTGGTATGTAGCTGTGACTTAGCACATGATGGTGGCTAGGGTACTCAGCTGGGCATGGTGCAGCAGCTGGGCACTCAGAGGCTGAGCAGGTGTGCGGGCAGCTTTAACAGAATTTGTCCTGAGCCCAGGGCCAAGGTTAGCAGGCTTGGAGTGGGCGAGTCCTCAGGAGATCTCGTGGTCATGGTGCACTGCTAGCAGATTAGGTAGCAAGTATCTGCGCAGTCCTGCTTCCCACGTTTATGCTGGAGGATGGTGAAGGGAAATGGCACTTGCCAGCTCCTTTGTTTTCGAAGTCACCCAACATGCTCTGAAATCAGTATGAACAGATCTGTCTCTTGTTTGCCCCTGGCACTGTGTAAACTGCTATTTTCATGTTGCCTCTCCATAGAGGCTGCTCTTTAAGGGTGGTGACCCAGCTATCTCTCACCCTCCCAGCTTGCCCAGTGCTGAGTCAGCTCACTCTTCAAGCTCCAGGCTCTAAGTCCCACAGGTTTTACAAACTCACGGAATTCAGCCTCTCTGGTTTTTAAAGCCAAAATTTATGGGGATTAGTCTTCCCTGTGTGAGCTCCCTGGTGCAAGAGTCCATTTCTCTGTCCTCTCTGCATGTGCAGCTCCCTCCCTTCTGCAGGCAGCCTCCCTCTGCCTTTCTGACCTTCCTAACCCTTCAGATGCAGCTTCTCTATATTTAGTTGTGAAGTTTGTTTTTTCAGTCTTTGGATTGCTTTCCAGTTTACTGACTTGGATGTGGGTGATATCTAGCTGTAAATATGGTGAGGTCAGAGTCCTCCTACTCTGCCATCTTAGAAGCTCTCTTAACTCATGAATTTTACAGTCATAATGACCTCTAAACATTTTGTACCAATTTCTCTGAAAGTGCTTGTTTTATATAATTTTTGCCAACATCATATATAATTAATAAGAAAAAAAACCCGGCCAATTTCATAGGTTAAACAATGACAGCTCTTTAATTTACAATTTTTTAAAACATTGCTATTAATTGCTTACATTTTTATGTGTTTAATGGTAATTTCGATTTCATCTTTTCTGAACTCTCTTTTCCTGTCCTTTGCCCCAAGACTACTTGAAAGGGCACCCCTATTCCTTACATCTCATTTCATGCAGCATGGGCTCTGTCCTCACTCTGCCCGACATCAAGGCACCTTTTTAAAATGCTCAATCCTAGGGGTGCCTGGGTGGCTCAGTCGTTAAGCGTCTGCCTTCGGCTCAGGTCATGATCCCAGGGTCCTGGGATCGAGCCCCGCATCGGGCTCCCCGCTCTGCGGGAAGCCTGCTTCTCCCTCTCCCCCTGCTGTGTTCCCTCTCTCGCTGTGTGTCTCTCTCTGTCAAATAAATAAATAAAATCTTAAAAAACAAAATAAAATAAAATAAAATAAAATGCTCAATCCTATCAACATTTCAGTAGTTATCTTACTGAACCTCCTTGGACTTTTAGTTCCCTACACAAACCATCATATTTTCTGTTTCTGTGCCATTGCTTATGCTATTTCCTCTGCAGACAGATCTCCCCCTACCCTCTCCTGTCTAATGCTGCCATAGTTACTTCTCACACCTGAAGAGTTAGCGGAGACATCTTTGCTCCAGTCAGCTTTCCCCTGATCTGTCCAGTCTCTGGCCTCACTAAGTAACTCATTGTGTTTTCATAGCACTTGTACACTCTGTGCATACTTCTGTTCCTGCCCTTTATTCATTTCTGTGCTTATCTTTCCTGTTAAACTGCAAGTTCCTTGAGAGGAGGGACTTTGTATCATTCATCTTTGTATTTGCAGTGCCAGGCATAAGATAGGTATTGATGAATGTTGAGCTGACCTCCATGGCAGCACCTGACCCTGGTGACCATTCCCTCCCCCGACCACGTGTCTTCTCACATGTGTGTCTATTTTTTCTACTTTCCTTATTTGGCAGCTCGTCCTCTCCCCATCCTTAAATGTTCTCGTTCCCTAGAGTTCTATCCTTGCCCTTCTTTCTTCCCAACCTAATGGATCAAATTCTTATCCACAGCTTTAAGTTTCCCACCAGGTACTGACACCCAAACCTCTCGCCTGAGCTGCAAGCTAGACTTTCTGACTGTCTATTGGACATTTCCAGTCGGAAGTTCCACTGACTCCTCAAAATTACCATGTTAAACACTGAACTCACTTTCTTTTCTCCAAAATTTGTTCCTTCTTCTCTATTCCTCAGCTCAATAAATGATACCATCTATCCATCTGGTATCTATCCCTCTTCTTTCATATCTAACTGGTCTGGTGACCAGGTCCTGTAGATTTTACTTTCTAAATGGCCTTCCCTCCATTCCTGGTGCTCAGTCCAGCTCGTTACCAGTTGACATCTCTTGGCTGACAATGAGATGGCAGCCTTCCCAACTGGTCTCCTTGGCTCCAGATTATTCATTTTCCATCAATCCTCCAAACTGCTACTACAGCAAACTCAGAAAAATGCAAATCCCATCCCAGATTCTTTCCCAAGCATACTGCATGAAATTTAGACTTCGGGGTTCACAAGAGTATTCAAGGCCCTTCAAGAACAGGCCCCTCGTCCTTGAAGAACTCATATCCACAGGCACTCACTCCCCACTGCGGGCACTTTTCTGGATACAACTACCTTTTTTTGCCTCCATGCGTTTATCCTATCCCTTCTACCTGGAATACCCTTCTCTTTTGTTTGCTAAACTCCAATTCATCCTTTAAAACTCATCCTAAGAATCACATCAGGGGAGAGGACTTCTGGAAAGATGGCAGAGTAGGATGATCCTAAGCTCACCTCCTCCCATGGACACACCTCGATAAAAGCTACATCCACACAACCAACTCAGAAAACCTGAAGACTAGCAGAACAGACTTTCCATGGTTAATCATAGAGAGGAGGCTACATTGAAAAGGGTAGGGAGGGGTGCCTGGGTGGCTCAGTTGGTTAAGTGACTGCCTTCGGCTCAGGTCATGATCCTGGAGTCCTGGGATCGAGTCCCGCATCGGGCTCCCTGCTCAGCAGGGAGTCTGTTTCTCCCTCTGACCCTCCCCCCTCTCATTCTCTCTCTCAAATAAATAAATAAAATCTTTAAAAAAAAAAAAAAAGAAAAAGAAAAGGGTAGGGAGGGCAGAGATGCAGTTGGGAAACAAACCCCTGGGTAGACTAACCACAAACAGGAGGGGCACCACAAGCATGGAGAAAGGAGAGAGACAGACCCCATCCCAGGCATCCCAGGCACAGGGCACTGGCACTGGGAAGATAAGTCCCCATAACATTTGGCTTTGAAAACCAGAGGGGCTTAACTTTGAGAGTTTTTACAATCAGTGGGGCTTAACACCAGGAACTTTAAAAATCAGCATGCTCTGCTCTGGGAGAGCCAGAGGGCGATAGGAAACTGAGTCACTATTCTTAAAGAGCCAGCATAACAAACAGGCCTACTGAGATAGAGCACAGAAGCAGCAGTTTGAAAGGTACCTGGGGTGTATGGGAGGGAGATTTATTTCCATCTCAGAACGTGTGCTGGAAGGACAGGGACCTTTAGGAGACTTCTCCAAGAACAAAAGACCTGGTGGGCACCATTTCTCTCCCCCTGCTCCCCAGCCTAGATACCTAGATACCTACAGGAACCAGTGAGAACACTTGCCACCTAGCTTGCTAACACCACATTGCCTGCCTCTGTGTTCTCCTGTGGATCTGGGTCCACCCCATCCAACCAGCCCCACTTGGCAGGAGTCTCTCCAGAATGGCTCCTGCCATATCTCAACCTGCAATCAGCCCAGGCAGGGACTCCACTACTCCAAAGTGACTCCTGCCCTGGGAAGAGGGGAAGATAACCATACACACCATTTCAACCGTAGTCTGAGTAGCCAAACCTTATAACTGGCAGTTTAGAGAGAGAGCCCTGCCAATCAGTGCATCTGCAGCTCCAGCAGACAGACTGGGGGCAGACATCTGATCTCATTATTGGCTCTGCCCACCGACAAAAACCTCTTTAGGACCTCACAGGCGGAGAGCCTGGCAGTTCATAGTCACTGCAGCATCAGCAGATGGGTTGGGAACAGACATCTGGTCTGGCTGTGGGCCCCACCCACCAATGAAAGCCTCTCAGGGGACAAGGCAGAGATAGTGCCCTGCAGTTTGGTGTGACCACAGCCCCAGGAGATGGGATGAGGGCAGACATCTGATCTGACTGCTGACGCTGCCCAACAATAAGCCCACTGTGGCCCCAGACTAACCCTGTAACAGCACAAGGACCAAACCCTGCCCACCATAGGCAAAGTGGGCCACTGCAGTTGTCTGGACTGAAGATACACAAGGCTTAGCTAGAACAGTAGGGCCTATGCAACCCACACAGAAGACACCCCTGAAGCTCCTGGCCCCGGTGAACAGGGGACATTGCACTGCAGGGTACCACAGGCCCTCTTCCTCATAGGCCACTACTTTCAAGGTCAAGAGACATAACTGACTTTCCTAATACATAGATACAAACACAGAGAGTTAGACAACATTAGGAGAAAATGTCCTAAATGAAAGAACAGGACAAAAACACAACAAAAGAACTAAATGAAATGGAGATAAGCAATATTCCTGATAAAGAATTCAGAGCAATGGTTACATTCACTGGACTTGAGAAAAGAGTGGAGGATCTCACTGAGATCTTCAACAAAGAGAAAATATAAAAAAGGACCAATCAAAGATGAAGAACTCAATAACCAAAATTAAAAATACAATAGCGGGAATCAATAGATTAGAGGAAACAGAAAAATGGATCAGGGAGCTGGAAAACAGGGTAATGGAAAGCAACCATGATGAACAGCAAAAAGAAAAAAAAAGAACCATAAAAAATGAGAATAGGTTAAGGGAATTCAGTGACATCATCAAGCATAATAAAATTCACATTATAAGAATACCAAAGAAGAAGAAGAGAGAAAATGGGCAGAACATTTATTTGAAGAAATAATAGCTGAAAACTTCCCTAATCTGGGGAAAGAAACAGGTCCAGGCAGCACAGAAAGCTTCTAACAAGACGAACCCATGGAGATACAGACCAAGACACATAATAATTAAAATGGCAAAAAATAGTGATAAAGAGAGAATTTTAAAAGCAGCAAGAGAAAAGTAAACAGTTACATAAAAAAAGAAACCCCATAAGACTACTAGCTGATTTTTCAGCAGAGAATCTGCAGGCCAGAAGAAAGTGGCATGAAAAATACCAAGTGCTGAAAGGAAAAAACCTGCAACCAAGAATACTCTAGCCAGCAAGGCTATCATTCAGAATAGAAGGAGAGATAAAGAGTTTCCCAGATAAACAAAAGTTAAAGGAGTTCATCGCCACTAAACCAGACTTGCAAGGAACATTAAAGGGAGTTCTTTAAGTGGAATGAGAAGGCCATAAACAGGAGTAAGAAAATTATGAAAGGCAAAGATTTCACAGGCAAATACACACATAACGAAAGTAGTAGATTAATCACTTATAAAAACAGTACAGAGATTAAAGCACAAATGCAGTAAAATTAATTATATCTATAAAAATCAGTCAAAGAATTCACAAAATAAAAGAATGTAAAGTGTGACATCATATAAATAAAATGTAGAGAAGGGGGAGTAAAAATTTAGTGCTTTTAGAATGGGTTCAAACTTAAGCGACCACCAGCTTAAGATAGACTGCTATATGCATAAGATGTTGTATATGAGCTTAATGGTAACCACAAATCAAAAACCTGTAATAATATCCAAAAAATAAAGAGAAAGGAATCCAAGCAAATTACGAAAGAAAATCAGCAAATCACAAGGGAAGAGAGAAAAAAGGAAAAAAGAAGAGAGATGAACTACAAAATAACAGTAAAACAAGTAAGAAAATGGCAGTAAGTACATACCTATCAATAATGGCTTTGAATGTAAATGAACTAAATGCTGCAACCAAAAGACACAGGGTGACTGGATGGATAAAAAAACAAGACCAATCTACATGCTGCCTAAAATAGACTCACTTCAGACTTAAAGACACATGCAGATTGAAAGTGAAGGGGTAGAAAAACCTTTACCATGCAAATGGAAGCAAAAAAAAAAAGCTGGGGTAGCAATACTTATATTGGACAAAATAGACTTTAAAACAAAGACTATAATAAGAGACAAAGGAAGGACATTACATGATGATAAAGGGAACAATCCAACAAGAGGATATAACACTTGTAAATATCTATGCACCCAAATACATAAAGCAACTATTAACACACATAAAGGAAGAAACTGGTAGTCTACAATAATAGTAGGGGACTTTAACACCCTACTTACATCAATGGATAGATCATCTAGGCAAAAAATCAACAAGGAAACAGTGGCTTTGAATGATACATTGGACCAGATGGATCTAACAAATATATTTAGAACATTCTATCCAATAAGAATAGAATACACATTCTTTTCAAGTGTATATGGAACATTCTCCAGAACAGGTCACATGTTAGGCCACAAAACATCTCAATAAATTAAAAAAGATTGAAATCATATCATACATATTTTCCGACCACAATAGTATGAAACTAGAAATCAATCACAAGAAAAAATCTGGAAAGAACACAAATATATGAAGGCTAAATAACATGCTAGTAAACAAGGAGTGAGTCAACGAAGAAATCAAAGAGAAAATTAAAAAATACATGGAGACAAACAAAAATGATTACACAGCATTCCAAAATCCTTGTGATGCAGCAAAAGCTGTTCTAAGAGCAAAGATTATAGCAATACATGCCTACCTCAAGAAGCAGGAAAAATCTCAAACAACCTACACTTACACAAAAGGAGCTAGAAAAAAGAAAACAAACCAGGCCCAAAGCCAATGGAAGGAAGGAAATAATAAACATTAGAGCAGAAATAAATGAAATAGAGACTAAAAAGACAGTAGAACAGATCAATGAAAACAGGAGCTGGTTCTTGGAAAAGATCAATAAAATTGATAAACCTTTAGCCAGACTCATCAAAAAAGGAAGAGCAGAACTCAAATAAATAAAATCAGAAACAAAGGAGAAGAAAAAACAACCGACATCACAGAAACATGAAAGATTATAAGAGAATACGAAAAATTTTATGCCAACAAATTGGACACTTAGAAGAAATGGATAAATTCCTAGAAACATAGAACCTCCCACAACTGAATCAGGAAGAAATGAAAAATTTGAACAGACTGAATACTAGCAATGAAATTGAATCAGTAATTTAAAAATTCCCAACGAACAAAAGTACAGGACCAGATGGCATCTCAGGTGAATTCCACCACTTGTTTAAAGAAGAGTTAACACCTATCCTTTTTTTTAGTATTTCCTTCCTTCCTTCCTTCCTTCCTTCCTTCCTTCCTTCCTTCCTTCCTTCCTCCCTCCCTCCCTCCCTCCCTCCCTCCCTCCCTCCTTCCTTCCTTCCTTCCTTCCTTCCTTCCTTCCTTCCTTCCTTCCCTTTTTCTTTCTTTTGAAGTGAGAGAGAAAGAGAGCCCATGAGAGTGGGGGGAGAGGCAGAGGGAGAGAGAAAGAGAGACTCTTAAGTAGGCTCCATGCTCAGCACTGAGCCTGATGTGGGGCTTGATCATAGGACCCTGAGATCATGACCTGAGCCGAAATCAAGAGTCAGATGTTTAATTGACTGAGTCACCCAGGCTCCCTGAGTTAACACCTATTCTCAAATTATTCCAAAAAACAGAAGAGGAAGGAAAGCTTCCAAATTTATTCTATAAGGTCAGCATTACCCTGATACCAAAACCAGACAGAGACACTACAAAATAAGAGAACTACAAGCCAACGTTTCTGTTGAAAAAGATGCAAAAATCCTCAACAAAATACTAGCAAACCAAATCCAACAATACATTAAAAAAAATCATTCACCATGATCAAGTGGGATTTATTCTTAGTATGCAAGGTTAGTTCAGTAGTCACAATTCAATCAACTTGACACATCACATCAATAAGAGAAAGGTTTTACCATATGATCACCTCAATAGATGGAGAAAAAGAATTAAACAAGGTACAACATCCATTCATGATAAAAACCCTCAGCAAAGTAGGTTTAGAGGGAACATGCATCAACATAATAAAGGCCATATATGACAAGTCCACAGCTGAAATTATACTTAAGGGTAAAAAACAGAGCTTTTCCTCTAAGATCAGGAACAAGATAAGGATATCCACTCTTACCATTTTTTTCTTTTTTCCCCACTCTCACCACTTCTATTCAACATAGTACTGGAAGTTCTAGCCACAGCAATCAGGCAACAAAAAGAAAAGGCATCCAAACTGGTAAGGGTGAAATAAAACTGTCACTATTTGCAGATGACATGATACTACACATAGAACATCCTAAAGACTCCACCAAAAAACTACTAGAATAGATAAATGAGTTCAGTAAGGTCACAGGATACAAAATCAATATATAGAAATCTGTTCCATTTCTATACACTAATAATGAAGTAGCAGAATTAGAAATTAAGAAAATAATTCTATTTACTGTTGCACTCAAAATAATAAAATACTTAGGAATAAACCTAGCCAAGGAGGTGAAAGATCTGTACTCTGAAAGCTATAAAACACTGATGAAAGAAATTGAAGATGACACAAAGACATTCCATGCTCATAGACTGGAAGAACAAATATTGCTAAAATGTCCATACTACCCAAAGCAATCTACACATTTAATGCAATCCCTATCAAAATACCAACAATATTTTTCACAGAATGAGAACAAATAATCCCATTTCTATGGAACCACAAAAGGTCCCAAATAGCCAAAGCAATCTTGAGTAACAAGAACAAAGCTGGATAAAATCAATCCCAGATTTCAAGATACCCTACAAAGCTGCAATCATCAAAACAGTATGGCACTGGCACAAAAAAAGACACACAGATCAATGGAACAGAATAGAGTCCAAAAATAAACCCACGCTTTTATGGCCAACTAATCTATGACAAAGGAGGCAAGAATACACAATGGGAAAAAGATAGTCTCTTCAACAAATGGTGCTGGGAAAACTGGACTACTTTTTTACATCATACACAAAAATAAACTCAAAATGTATTCAAGACCTAAATGTGAGACCTGAAAAAATAAAATTCCTAGAAGAAAACATGAGCAGTAATCTCTTTGACATTGGCTGTAGAAACATTTTTCTAGATATGTCTCTTGAGGTATGGGAAACAAAAGCAAAATTAAACTATTAGGACTAATCAAAATAAAAAGCTTCTGCACAGCAAAGGAAACAATCAACAAAACAAAAAGACAACCTATAAATGGGAGAAGACATTTATAAATGGTATATCTGATAAGGCATTAATATCCAAACTACCTAAAGAACTTGTAGAACTCAACACCAAAAAACCAAATAACCCAATTAAAAAATGGGCAGAGGACTTGAATAGACGTTTCTCCAAAGAAGACATCCAGATGACCAACAGACACATGAAAAGATGTTCGACATCACTCAGCATCAGGGAAATGCAAATCAAAACCACAATGAAATATCACCTTACACCTGTCAGAATGGCTAAAATCAAAACACAAGAAACAAGTGTTGATGAGGATGTGGAGAAAAAGGAATCCTCATGCACTGCTGGTGGGAATGCAAGCTGGTGCAGCAACTGTGGAGAACAGTATGGAAGTTCCTCAAAATATTAAAAATAGAAATACCATATGAGCCATCAATCTCACTATTGGGCATTTACCCAAAGAAAAACACTAATTTGAAAAGATATATGGCACCCCTATGTTCATTGCAGCATTATTTATAATAGTGAAGATATGGAAGCAACCCAAATGTCCCACAATAGACAAATGGATAAAGAAGTAGTATATATACACAATGGAATATTACTCAGCCATATAAAAGAACGAAATCTGACCATTTTTTAGATCATTTTCTCAATTTTAATAGTCTTACATAGAAATTATTTTTGTTACTTCCTTATAAGCAAGGAAACAAAAGTCTCTCACCTCTACAGCCTTTGAGTGCCTATATATTTATTTATTTTTTTAAATTTTATTTTATTATGTTATGTTACAACATGGATGGGCCTAGAGGGTATAATGCTAAGTGAAATAGAGAAACACAGTCAGAGAAAGACAAATACCATATGCTTTCACTCATATGTGCAAATTAAGAAACAAAACAGATGAGCAAAGAAAGAAAAAAAAAGACAAAAAACAGACCCTTAAATACAGAGAACAAACTGGTGGTTGCCAGAGGGGAAGTGGGTGGGCGATTGGGTGAAATAGATAAAGGGGATTAAGGACTTGTGATGAGCACAGAATAATGTACAGAAGTATTGAATCGTTACACACCTGAAACGAATTTAACACTGTATGTTAAGATACTTGAACAACAACAAAAACGAACCACATCAGAAGGGCCTCCTGCAAGCCTTCAAATCGCATGCCCTGTTGAGTCTGTGGTGCCGCCTCTCATGCAGCCTTACTCATGCACCACTGCGTGGTGGTGCTGGCTCCCTGGCTGGTCTGTCCAGCAGATGGTGAGAACTCTGAGGGCCCTGGCTGTGCCTTATTCATGCCATCCAACTCACAGGGAGTCAATAAGTTTTCAATGCATGACTCATGACACAAGCTGGAGCTAAGGTCTCATCAGTCCCTTCACAGCTGCATGCTTAGAGCATCCATGTCACTCTCCCCACATTCTCATATCTCCCCCACTTATTTCCCACATTGTATCTGTGCTTTCCCCAATCCCTTCACTGAAACTGCATAGCAAACACCATTAACGATCTCCTAAGACCAAACCCAACACATTATTTCCGGCCTTCATTTCTTTGTCTTCTTCCCAGCGTTGGACTCTATGGACAAACTCTCCTCCTTCACTTCCCAGACGCCACTGTCTTTGGACTCTCCCCAGTCTGATTCCTCCTTCACAGTCTTCTGGTTTCTTGTCCTCTGCTTACCCCTTAAATGACAGGGTTTCCAGCCCACCTCTACCTTACTCTACACAACCTCCCTGGAGGCTCCCTTCTACTGCTATGGCTTCAGCTACCACCACTATGCTGGGATCCCTACACCTATCTTTAGCTCAGATTACATGTAAGTCCCACAGGCACGTAAAGGGCAAACTTGACCAAAACTGCCCCAGGATCTGCTCCTTTCCCTATATTCACCTCTCACAGGGAGCAGAGCCTCTACCCACCCATTCTGCCCAAGCAGAAGTCTGAAGTCTTACTTTCCTCCCTCCCACTCCCCACTCACATGCAAGAGGCCTGTGGATTCCACCCCGAACATTTTGGAATCTGCTGCTTCCTCTCACTTCCTACTGCTTGCCACTTGCATTAGCTCCTCATCCTCTCCTACCAGGGTGACCACAAGTGTCACTGAAGCGGCCTCCCTCCATCACTCTCCAACCTTCTATTCTATCTGTCGCATCCGGCAGCCTGAGTACTGTTTCTACGATACAACGCTGAGTATGTTAATCCTCTGCTAAAAGCAACACCTGTCCCAACGTTCCAGGTGTAAAATCATGCCTTTGTCTACCTCCCCAAACACGTCCCTCACCATCCCCTCTGGAGTCCCTATTTTCCTGGAGTTCCATTCTGCCACACCTCCGTTCCTGCTGCTTTCTGGGCCTGGAATGACCTTCCCTTATCAAAATGCAGCTCAAGGATTCCAGCCTCTGTGAAGCTTTCCTAATACCACTGTGTCCACTGTACTCTGTACAGACCAGGCAGAGCACCTTCTCCCCTGACTAGTCTGCGAGGCCACGGACGCAAGGGGTTCTTCAGCTGAGAGTTTTCAGAACCTGGCACGGTGCCGGCCACACAGCACTTAATAAGTGAAGCATTTATCAGTGACTTCCACGGAGAGGAGTGGGGCAACATTCTCAGGGTGCACGCCCCTGGCCCTGGCAAGTTTAATTAATGCCACAGCATTTGCCCCATTATGGGCAAGTCAGCATACCATCGTTTCCCAGGGTACCAGGACACTGGGACTCGGCGTGCTTCACTTAGTTTACGTAGAATAGAGCTGAGGCACAGAAGTCCCCGGGAGAGGGCCTCCTAGAGTCACACCCATCACCCCATGGGCTAGAACCATCTTCCATGACAGGTGGGATAGGGACCCTGGTAGAGAAGCTTACCTTGGGCCCTAGAAGCTCCTTTGGGCATGTGGGTTGGACCTGTTCAGAGCTTTCTTTTCCACAGCACTGAAACTAGAGTCAGAGAAGAGTTTTTAGGGCACAGGAGGGAGAAGTGGGAGCTACAAGTCTGGGCGTCACTGCTGAGGCCCCGGGGGACTGAGGCAGCAAAGCAGCCACGGGGCCCAGTCACTGCAACCCAAACTGCCCTTTCTAGAAAGACAGTGAAGACTCACATAATCGTGCTAGCAAAACAAGAAAAGGACTTCTGTAAAGTTTTCTGAGTTTTCCGATGGGAAGTGACTCAAGGCAACCCAAACAAAGCAAGAAGGCAATTGACGGTGTCTGTGTAAATTGCTGTTTTTTAGACAGGAATTCGGTCTTTAGATTCTTTTTTTTTTTTCAGCCTGGGGGTAATTTAACCTGCTGAGTAGCTGAAGTTTTATGAGCTTCAGGAAGGGCTCATTAACTGGGGACAGTCTGGGATGGAGAGGAGAAGTGACCACAGTAAATAAACCCTGGAGGCTGACAGGTCAGGGCCTGAAGGCTGGCCAGCGAACAGGTATCCTGCCTTATGGCTGGCCCTTCCAGGACAAAGGAGAGTGTGTGCTGCTTGATGTCCTGGGGGCAGTTGAGGCTGAGAAGGAGAAATGGTTTGCACCTTCCAGGACATTCCCGTGATGAACAAGAATGGCGCTACCTGATAGCACTTGGCACAGGAGTTCATAGCTACTTCTCCATATCGCAGGGCTTAAGACTCTGGCCTGGCCCATCTCCTTTGTGCGCCCTCCTTGGTTAACTGTGTGCAGCCCTCAGCACTGCCCTGAAAGCACAGTCCCATGGAACGTTCCAGGATAAAGGGAGCATGGCTGTGTCCATGCCCTTTCATTTTACAAATGGGGAGCTGAATGATTATCAGGGAGACAAGGAACTTGCTCAAGGTCACGAAGCTGCTCAGTGGCAGGGCTGCAGCTAGAACTGAGCTTGTCCGACTTGAAGGTTGTGGTTGTTTCTGTTACACCACTAGGCCACCTTTTGAGAGACCTTGGTATTTATTTGGGCTGCTTTCTGGGTGTTCTTATTTGTGCTCCTTTGTCTCTCTGGGGCACATTTCTTGACTTCCTCTTGTGAACCCTCTGTGCTAGGCCTCTTCCTCTTATAGGTTCTACACAGACTGTCAACTGTGGCTCCCGTGAGGGCTGAAATACAGGGCTAAGGCTTCATTTCACCAAATTTACCCTGATCCAGGTGATGGGAGAGAAGCTGGCTAATGAATGCTCTTTAGAAGATACGATTTTAAGGAAGAAGTAAAGTTACTTACTGTTGAGTGGAAGGTAATGAGAGTCCCGTTACCCCTTTCCCTGTCTCTCAGGTAATCATTATAAGCCTCTTCATACATGGTCTGAACATGTCGTATAGCCTGAAAAAATACCAGGAAACCAAGGGGACAGTGAGTGGGAAGTTTCAAACATTCTCATTTCATCAAGGAAAACCCCTCTTCCTTACCCTTGGAAAATACAGCCTTTCCCTATGTTTATCTGTATTTTAAGACAATTCTCCAAATATGGGACAGATTACAGACTCTGGAGTTTCTCGGATACTTTTGGAGATGGAAGCATAGACTAACCAAGAATAACTTTCATAGACTAGAAAGATTTCTTAGAGCAGAGGTTCTCAAGCCTGAATGGACATCAGCATCCATCAGCCCCCAGACTCCTGGGCCTACCCAGGAGATTCTGACGTATAGACAGAGTGGTGACTTACGCCTTCTTGGTACCCTACTGGTTAAAAGTACTCATGTCTATTCATGACATGGTTTGAAAAATATTCATGACCAAGGAAAACTGGTTCAGCATACAAATATAATATGAAACTTAGGGAATGCTTTTTCTGGTATAAAGGCAGGTGATCTGACATCCATAACATCTCAAAAGGTCCTAAGATCCAATTCCTCCAACCGAAAGATAGAACCAGTTACTTTAGAAATATTCCAAAGGAGGTGATATTTATTTATTCTACATAGTTACCATTTTTAAAAGAAATCTAAAGTTCATAAACACAATACTGAAAGCACATGAATTTACGTGAAATACAGTAAACTTAAGATTCCATTCTTCCTCCTTTTCATGCCCTGCTTTCCCACAGAGTGTCTTAACACAGTGTGTCCCTTCTGAAAAGGCCATTTCCTCTGTGGGTTCTCTTGATAACCTATTTTGGACACCTGTAGTTTGAACACCGATTTAAATAAACTGGTTTCACCAGCACACAGCAGGTCGGGCTTTAGTCTTTGAGGATGACGTGACCTCTTCTCAGGCCAAGCCCTATGGACAAATGATAGTCTAACAAGGGATGAAAATGCATGTTCCTCTCCATCCCTCTTTCTCATGTGTGCAATCTACCCACTTCCCCATTACAAATGGGATCATCTTAAACTAGAGATCCTTTAAAAGAAATCATAGACTCTTTTATAGATTTAATGAAAGCTATGAACTATCTCCTCAGAAAAATGTGTGCAAGTAAATGTACGCACACTTATACATACAATATGCACAGGTCTGCATAATACTTCTACGTGAAAAAGTTATGTGTAAACGATTATCTTGGGGGTCGTTTTCCAATATCATTGTGGGTGTAATATTCTCATAGCCTTTGCCGCAAAGAAAGCCTTTAACCATCGTAAAAAGAAATTGTAATTTCGACTTACGACATCCTTGCCTATAAAAGCAAATACCCCAGTGGTCACTTCAGCAGCAAATATCACCAGCAGGCAGGTGAAGAACTGTAGGGAAGAGAATACACTCACTTCATTAACTCAATGCCTTTTCAATTTATTTGGCCTCTTTAATGCTAGTTTCATTTGGAAAAACAACAACATTAGGCGAGATTATTAGTTTGAATTGATCTGGTAGGAAGCATCTCCCTCCATTCCCCTGTAGTTTGTTCATTCATTCACTTGCTCATTAATTCATTCAGCAATTATCAGTAAGCATCTACTCTGCACCAGGCACTGTCCTTGCCCTGGGTATACAGCGGTGAATGAGATATGATCCCCGCATCTCTGCTATCACGGACCTCCTATTAGAAAAATGGGAAGAATATGTACCATTTGCATCGACGTGGAGGGGATTATGCTAAGTGAAATAAGCAGAGAAAGACAATTGTCATATGGTTTCACTCATATGTGGAACATAAGGAATAGCGCCGAGGACCCCAGGGGAAGGGAGGGAAAACTGAACGGGAAGAAATCAGAGAGGGAGACAAACCATGAGAGACTCTAGACTCCAGGAAACAAACTGAGGGTTTCAGAGGGGGGTGGGGGGCATGGGGTAGCCAGGTGATGGGTATTCAGGAGGGCACGTGTTGTGATGAGCACTGGGTGTTACACGCAACTAATGAATCGTTGAACACTACATCAAAACTAATGATGTACTATATGTTGGCTAACTGAACATAATAGTAAAAAAAAAAAAAAGAAAATGGGAAGTATGATAAATGAGTAAAGCAATAAAAAAGTGAGTTAGATAATTTCAGGTAGTGATAAAAGAAATCCCACCACTTAGAACAGTGCCTGGCACCTAGGTGCTCAATGAATTCTTGATGAACCAAAGAGATTCCATAAAGATATAAAACAAGGCCAGGACATAGGGAGCAACTGGTGGGGCCTGGGCTTGGGGAAGAAGGGGCCCAGACTGTGTGGGCTGTGAGGCTTCTCTGGGGAGTGGGAGTGGCAGTGAGGGCTGTCCTGGACAGATTTCTGTTCTGGTCTCTTGGGTCTGCTCTGTGTTCAGTGATAAATGACAGGGATGCTCAGCAACAGGGGAAAGACAGGAAGAATGGAGGACTGAGGAGATGAATTAGAGATTTTACTCAGCAAGAGATCAGAAGCATCAGCCACAGTTAAAAGTCAAAGATTGCAACAAGTAAGGAGAGACTGCCCCCCTAAAATTGCTGTTTCTAGACCCCTTGTGGAGACCGACAAAATCATTCTCTCTTCCGGCCCCTCTTCCTTCTCCTTGTCTCCCTCAGGTCACTCTGGTATTGGATGTATAGTAGTAACTAAAATTCATTCTTTTTTTCTTTTCTTTTCCTTTCCTCTTTCTTTCTTTCTCTCTCTCTCTTTCTTTCTTTCAAGACAGAGGCTGCTTAATAAAATAAACTACAAGAGGGATGTTTGGTGAAGTTACTGTTCTCAAACAGCAATTCCTTTCTTATAGTTAACAGCACTTCCCTGACTATAGGAACCGTAGCTGCCTCCCTCACTGTGAAATAATTTTGAAAGAGCAATCATAATTATCCCTTACAGTTATTAGGCACTTTTCCTCTCCAAACATCTTCACGCTAATGACCTCATATTTTTCATACTTTCCATATGAGGCAGGGACAAAGATAATATTATTCTTAAGCAAGAGATGGAGAAACGGAGACTCAGGGAGGAGGGAGTGAGTGCCAAGGTCTCAGCGGGCCCCAGGAGCTGGCGCTGGAGGCCAGATCTGGGGGCCCGCTTCAGACCAGTTCCCTCCCCCGACGCCCCACTTACAGATCCGAGCACACACTGCGACTCCCGCATGGCTCCGCAGCACCCGAAGAAGCCCACAGCCATCATCAGGGCCCCTGCTCCAACCAGCACATACAGCCCTGCGGGGAAGAGTCAGAGGAGTCGCTGACCCTCAGCCGGCGGGCTCCCCGGCCGCTCCAGGGGGCCGCCTCGGCCGGGTGTCACGTCCGCTGCGGATAATGTAATGGGTAACACCTGTTGCATGCACCTGACGGGCCCTGCGCAGGGATCCTGAGAGGCAGGGGCCACGGTTATCCCCAGGGAACAGAGAAAGCTGGTACTTACGGAGGTGAAGGGACCTCCTCACCGTCACTTGAGCCACGAGGATTGGAAACCTCGGCTGTCCGAGTCCCACAGCGCATGCTCTTAATCACCTCCACACGCCACCCCCATGCCAGGCACTTTACCTTCCAGATCTCTACCGCCCCTGTCAAGTGGCTGTTACTATCATTTGCGTAAAAGTGATGCCGTTGAGCCCAGGGGCGGTCAGGATCAGTGCCAGAGCCAGGACACAAACCCACACCTCCTTAGGAGCCCCTTGGGCTCTCATGGCACTCAGGAATTAATGGCTGTCGCCATCATAGGAAAGACCGGGAGGACAAAGGGCTGATGGTCTGCCCAGACGGGGAAGCAGGGACACAATGGGACAGAAGAGAGAGGCTCTAGTTGGGGGTCGGGGGGTGGGGGTGAGGTGGGGGGAGGACACAGCAATAAGGCCGAAAAGTTTTGTGAGAATCACACACTTTAGAGGGCATCACCAGGTACGCTGGGCACACGGGAGGTTGCAATGTTCCAAGAAAACAGCCAAGGAGAGGAGGCGACAAGGTAACACACACCAAATACTCGTACTAATACAATATTAACTACATTTGGGAAGGGCTTGTTTTCTGGGCACAGCAACTGGCGCAGATTTATTAATTTAATCTTCGTGAGGCAAGGTACCGTTATTATATCCATTTTCTAGAGAAACTAGGCCCCCAAAGGTTAAGCGACTTGCCCAAGGTCATAGAGCTGGGATAAAAATACCCATCCGCCTCTAAAGCCATCCCATCACCATTAGCCTCCCCTGCCCCGCCTCCCCGCGATAATGGCAGCCTCAACGTGCGCGCTCATTTCCCTTACTACTCAAGTTACTACGACCTCCTAGGAACCGTTGTTCTCACGGAGAAAGCAAAGGACAGAAATGTTCTTGTTCTGAGAGAAATAAAGCCAAGCCCTTTCTTACTTCCTTTTCTGATCCGGAGATAAGTTAGAACACAATGTGAGGCTGGTCCTTGACTTGCTTAGAATAATGCTAATTGTCCCTATTTTATTTTTTGCATTGTATTCATATGAGTCACCTGGAAACCCCTCCCATTTTCTGAAAGGGTGGGGAGCCGGGCGTTGCACCTCTGGGGGGGAAGCCTGAGCCCACCCGCCCGCGGGGTGCCTGGGGGGGGCCCTCTGGGGTGCTGCCGGTGGTTTGTGGGCAGATCTGTCGGGTCCCTGACACAGACGGGGTGGGGGGGGGGCAGGCCAGGCTGCTGCACTTCCGGTACCACCCAGGCTGTTCTCAGGGCCTCCGCGGGCCGGGAAGCCCTGCAGCGTGTGCAGTCCTGCTCTGCCGGCTCGGCCCCCTCCTCCCCTTTCCTCTCCACCAAAAGCAGGATTTCGTGTGGAATGGATGTGGTCACGCGAGAAATGACACCCTATTAAAAACAGGGCTATTGCAGCCTCCGCTGCCTCAACACCTTATTGTCTTAAACATTTTCTTTTTCTTTTTTTCTTTTTTTAAAGATTTTATTTATTTTATTTGAGAGAGAGAATGAGAGAGAGAGAGAGAGAGAGAGAGCACATGAGAGAGGAGGGTCAGAGGGAGAAGCAGACTCCCTGCCGAGCAGGGAGCCCGATGCGGGACTCGATCCCGGGACTCCAGGATCATGACCTGAGCCGAAGGCAGTCGCTTAACCAACTGAACCACCCAGGCGCCCCGAACATTTTCTTTTTCAAAGCTCCTTCATTTTCATCATTTCACTGGCTTCTCGAACAAGCCTGTTAGGCGAGGCAAGGGTTCCATTTCTGTTTTGCTTCCGGGGGTCAGGCCTGGAGACCCGATTCCAGTCCTGTCCCAACAGGCTGCAGGCAGGGGGACACCCTCACCTTACTCAGTCCCCTCACAAAATGTCTCACTCGCGGGCGGCCTTATTACCTTGATTTCCCTCTACAGATTCTGCTCAGAGTTACAGCCTAGGGCCCGGGCCCACCTGGATCTTTCTCGAGCCTGGGCTCCGGCCACAGGGGAATTCACCGCGACCTGACCTGGCCCTGCTCTTTTCCATTTGGTGCTTTTGCGGGTTCTCATATTTGTCTTTCTCTGTTTACTTAAGTCCACCAACTAACCCTATTCACCCCACCTAGAATATGCCCAGCACAAGACAGAATTCTTGATCAGCCTGGAGGTCTGCCATTGCCCATCTTTGCTGAGAGATACATGCTAGGAATACATCTCAACAGACCCCCAGCGAGCCGCCACAGGGTGGCGCTCTCTCAGGGTCGGGCAGATGAGCGCACGGCTGCACACCCCGAGAACGGTTCCTGGGAGTCTGGAACACGGGAAAGAGGGCTGCTCCTGGGGAGGCTGGGGTGCGGTGGACATAGGCGTGGGGCCTGCGGAGGACACAGTTGTTCCCCGAGCTGCACACAAGCTCACTCAACCCTCGGGCAATAATCCTTGTCCTTCTAGAATAATGACCCCACCCCGACCCCAAGAAAATCTGCTTATTTGTATAGTAGGCCAACCGGAATCCTAGAACTCAGAGCAAACACACCCTGGAACTGACCCAGCAGCTCCAGTTCCTGAGGCCTCTCCCCAGCAACCAAAAAGCCTTGTCTGTACCAACTCATTTTAAAAGGACTCCCCCCTTTGGATTCAGAATGTCTTGGGAGCAATTCATTCTGAAACAAGTTAAGGCACATCCTCTCCCAGAAATGGTTCAGGAATTTTGTCCTGTTTCACATACAAGTAATATACATACACATAATAATATACATTATATATATATATATATATTTAATTTCCATAATTTGTTGCAGATTGCATCTCTCTAGCTCCCAACAGTGTTAGCTGCTATAGTTTCCCATCTCCTTTCTCTGGTCTTTAAGCTGACGGCTTATTGAATTTACCAGAAGCAGTGTGTTGAGATGAAAAGGACATGGTTTTTGGAGTCAGATCTTGTGATCTACTTCTGTCACTCATTAGTTGTGTGCCCTTGGTTAAGTTTCTTCATCTCCACATTTCTGTTTCTTCTGAAAAAATACCTACTTTATATGGTTGTAAGAATTTAAAAAGATAATGTATGTAGGTCACCAAGAACATAGTCCACACTGAATGCTCAAGTTCTCTACCTTTCTTTGTGATATGTAAATCAATGTAATCAATTGGTTTGGAAAAAAAAAAAAATGACCCCCCCCTTTATAGGACTGAAGAGTGGCATGGTCATCAATTTCCGTGGCTTTCTGGCCGCAGACGGTTTTACAGACCCGGCTAATGACCATTTGTCATCTAAGAATGTTTTTTCTCTGCCTCTGGGCAACTCTCCCTCCCTCCCAGCTTGCCCTGGGTGCACATAATTTATATGTATCTAGAATACGGGACGGGACTTAGCTTATGGGGAAGGTAAAGACTTGAGCTCTATGTAAATAACAGCTATCGTTATTGAGTACTGTTGTATGGAGCTTAACATGTATGAGTCACGGAGTCATCCAGCCCTAGAGTGACAACTGCCACTTCCTGGCACCTCAGCCTCTCTGTGCAGCACCCACACTGTGCCCCTGACAGGCATCAGCTCGGGAACCTGCCTCCCGAGAAGCCTCAATGTGATCAACCAGTCTCTCATTCTGACTACACGGCATCTAAAGCACTCACTCCTTTATCTGGCTTTCCTTCTCGCATCCTCCCGTGTAATCGTGCCTGCTGTAGGCTGGCTCCTTCCTTTACTGAGGAGCACAATCACCTACCTACATCAGAATAATCCAACCTACACAACAGGTGCTGCGCTTAAGCGTGCTCTTCTGTTACCTCACGCTATGAGGTCTGTGGATTATTAGTATTCATATTTCACAGCCGGGAGTCTGAGACACGGAGAATTTAAGGCGTTTGCCAGAGACTGCCCAGCTTGTGAGGGGCAAAATTGGACCCGAGCTAGGGAGTCTGCTCCAAGGTACACAGCCTAACTCCTCTGGCACAATTCCAGTGGGAACTCAGAAGAATGGGGGCTCTCGGCTAAAAGGCTGTTCACTTAGCAATTTATAAATGTCACGAGGGTGCCCTTCTTTCTTCTTCCTTCAGAAAAGGGCTTGCGGAGTCTCTAATGGACGATGTCTGGGTTTGCCTCTGAAAATACAGGGCTGGGAGCTAGAGATCCGCCTGTCGACTGACCTTTAAGTACATCTTCTTCCTCAGTTTCATTATCTGTGATAGGGAAATAATAATCTAACTTGTAAAAGTGCTTTGGAGAAACTCTCAACCATGTAAGCTATAGCACCTCTCTTCCGCAACCACCACGACTCTCAGGTACAACTGAAAACCAAGAAGTAAAAAAATACGATCGGAGTGAGTCAGAGTTTTGAAAAAGGCAAGCCAGCTCCTCAGCATTCAGCACTGGAACCCTTCCTTACACATAACGTCCAGGCGCAATTGCAACCAGGCTCCCGGACTCTGAATTCAACAGGGAGAGACAGCTACGGGTCAGCCTGTGACCCTGGAGAGCCAAGGGGTTGCTGTCTGTGAGGGCAGCCCCTTCGTGGAGAAAACCTGCCAACGTCCTCAGCTCACAGACACGGCTTCATGCGCTCCAGCACCCGCGCCCTGTCCAGGCTTCTGAGGCCTGAGGGGCCGGCTCCCCACTGAGCACTCCTGGAAAGAGCCCCCTGCAGTGTCTGTCCCTCCAGGAGGCAGCCCCTGGAGAGGGACTGTAACAGGAAGTCCAAGGGGCAGGTTGGTGGAGTTTGGAAGACAGAGGGTAGGGGAGCTTCCCCCCAGGAGTTTGCTGAGAGAGTCTACAGCGGAGAGAGTGCAGGAAACCCCAAGTTATCCCAGCAGTTCCTCTCTGGCAGGCTCTCCGTTCTCCATGTTAGCACTCCAGGGACACAGATATCCTGCACCAGCCTCCAGACCTTGGCCGGGACTCAGAGGACCTTGAGAAGGGGCGGCAGGTGGAAGTCTGGTTGCCCTCAGCCCCTGCTCCCCTCAGGGCTCAGGGCTGGATCTCTCCACCCTGTCCCCAGCTGTGACGTCAGGGTGGATCTTTACCACAAGAAGGGAACCTCTCTCTGTCACAAGGAAGAAGCAAGGATCCCAGACAGGAAAGCATCCCCCCACCAAGGACAGAGAGAAAGTTCTATAAAGCCTGGCAGTCATCTGCCCAGAAGCAGGGAGCTAGGCCACGTGTGTTCCCGAGGTCCCTCTCAGAGAGGGAACTCTAGGCCATGAGGCTCTATTTCTTTAAGAGCCACTTGAATGTGTGTCTGTTCCCCGACACTCTTTAACAAAGGGGTGATAAGAGTTTCATGGGCTGATTGCTCTGGCACTTATTCTGAAAAGAAAACACACAGCTCAGTGACTGCCACTCTGTGACATGAAGCGAGATTTTCCAAAATCTGGGCCTGCTTCTTTTCTAAAGTCCTATTACCTCACACCGTTTGCTCTGTTAAGTCCACAAATGGTGTCCTGGTGTATTTTTCTTCTTGTTTTATTGCCAGAGAGCAGGTATCTTTCCTATCTAGACAATTATTTATTGAGGAAAGAAATACCAATTTCTGCACACATGTATATGGCTCCATTTATATTATAAGAAATATCTGGAGTGGAGAGGAGGTCTCTGACTTCCCAGGACTGTTCGTTGCCACTGTCCAGGGGAAACAGAACAAGCACAAGCCGGGGTGTCGGCAGACCTGGGTTGTGGGCTGAGCCCCACCACGAAGAGCTGGAAAACCATGGCTGACTGCCAACCCCCGTTGTTTCCTCACTGGTTCCGTTTCCTTATTCTACCTAGTGCTAAGATTCCTTTTTTTTTTTTTTTAAGGTTTTATTTATTTATTTGACAGAGAGTGACACAGTGAGAGAGGGAACATGAGCAGGGGGAGTGGGAGAGGGAGAAGCAAGCTTCCCACTGAGCAGGGAGCCCGATGCAGGGCTCGATCCCAGGGCTCGACCCTGGGATCACGACCTGAGCTGAAGGCAGACACTTAACGACTGAGCCACCCAGGCGCCCCTAGTGCTAACATTCTTGATAACATGTTTCCCTGAACTTGGAGCACTGACCACGAGCATCTTCACCACCGGCCACTCAAGGGCAGACCCGGGGAGGGGAGGTGTGGCTGAGGAAGAATTAAGGGTGGGCGAACCCACATCCATGCCCCAGGCCACCAAGAACACACTAGAAGGACTCAGGCCCTGCCGTATAGACTGTTGTTTTCCCTAGCCAGCATTCACTTCCTCTTCATCTCTGTGAGAGAAACAAACCTTCTCTGCTCAGTCCCTGTGGACTTTAGCCTTTAAGGCAGATGTGAAGCCCAGACTTGGGCCAATGAGCCCATCCCAATGACTGGTGTGGGAACAGGCCCTGGATCCAAGACTGCCAAGCAGAGTGAGGCTCAGGGTTCTCGTCGGAGCTGGTGGAATGAAAGAAATAGGTACCTCCGTTGCCAGGGTTCCTAGGGAGCCGGCCCCTGGAGCTGTGAGCAGCCATGTTAGCACGTCTGGAGGAACCGTGCCCGAGAACGGAGCCAAAGGGGAGCAGAGCGAAGAGACGGGTACAGGCTGGACTCCGACCCCATCATTTGCACCCCCGAGACGAGCACGAATCCTGGACTTCTCGGTTTTGCAAGTCAAGAAATTTCTGTTTTGTTCGAGATAGCCTGTGTCAAGTTTCTGTGACTTGTGATGAACAGAGTCCTGACAGATCTGTCCATCAAGATATGACATTTCTTGCATCTGGGGCCGTTCATATTGCTTCAGTTTAGATTAGCAAATAGGATCTGGAATGTCTGCATGGAACTAGTTCCCCTCCTACTCAGCCCTGGAACCTCCCGAATTGACAAACACTCCATTCTGATTTTTGCCACATTAGTGGTTAAGTAAATACCAATGTAGGGGAAAGTTCACTCTTATTGTGGGAGTCTGCTCAGTTTCTTGGGCTTATAAAAACATGAAAAAGTTTTCTTACGTTGGACCCAAATCGACACGTGTGAAATTGCTATCAGCACTTTGTGGGCCAACGCGGACAGAGGGTGCTCCCCACACTGCACCTCAGGTTCACAGCGCCGCCCCCCCCCCCCCCCCCCCCGCCCCGAGCAGGAGCCCTTCCTTCTGCAACTCAGGTTCCCACTGAGAATCATGAATTATTCCTGCTAGGCTTGATTCTTCTATCACTGATATCTTTGATCGTTTTGATTCCTTCTGTCCCTGACTTTAATACTGTCTAATAATAACGTTTAATAACGTTGCTTGTCTTCCTGTCTCTTTCTTCACAGTTCCTACTGTTGACAACCACCACGCTGATGCCCTTCTGTCTGATGGTATCAGTCACCTAGCATGTTCTTTTCTGTCTCCCCTCTCATTCCACTGCTGCCAGAATAATCTCTTTAAAATGCAGCGCCGATTGTACCTCCCCCCAAACCCTGAATTATCCCTCTGTTGCTTTACCAAATGACATTCAGGGCCCTGTGTGTTTGTCCTCTCCCTCCCTCCCTAGCACTTCTAATCCTACCTCCCACCTTGCCCCAATCTGTTCCACTCCAACCAGAGTCCTCTGCCCAGCCTGGGCTTGCTGATCACCATCCCGTGGATGCGCCTTTGCAGTCTTTGCCCAACAACCTCTGCTGTCCTTGTTTGCCTTCCACTCATTGATGATAGCCTGGTCTTTCAAACCTAAATCAGATCCTTGCCTCGCTGGTTTAGAATGACCCCTGATGCACCCACGGCAAATACCACTTAGCTGGCATTTAGTTACACGCTCGTTTCCATTAGAATTTACATTGTTAACTCTGTGAGTCTTTTCAAATAGATCGCAAAGATACATGGGAGCGAGTATAGCGTTCTCATCCTCTTTTGTGTAACTCCAGAGCCCAGGACTATAGAGGCTGGCTGATGTACCCATGAATAGATTATATTTTTTCCTAAATGGAAGAGCCTGTAAAAAAAGAGGGAAAGAATAGAGGAGCCCCTGCTTCAATGCATAACTATGTTTGCAGAAACCCAAATACCTGATGAAATCCCCAAATTAAAAACACCATGAAGAGATTTTTAGATGGCCAGATGTTTATCCTCATCTGGGATGTCTCCCTCATCTTAAAGGGAGA
The DNA here is from genome assembly GCF_964656455.1 of Halichoerus grypus. Lineage (NCBI taxonomy): Eukaryota > Metazoa > Chordata > Mammalia > Carnivora > Phocidae > Halichoerus > Halichoerus grypus. The sequence continues at coordinate 92,507,044 of NC_135716.1, read as the reverse complement.
CAGCCTTTCTTACATGTTTTTCATATAACCCAGGTCTTCCTGGTCTTATAAAAATGGCTTTTCTTTACTGCGGCCCAAAATTCCCAGTTCAAGCTCAGGAATTACATTATAGAGACTTACATCTTTCAACCTCAACCTTGGTGGTGAGGGCGGTAGGTGGCTGGGTGTTTGGCAGTTAGTTATTGCCAAACAACTTGAAGGAGAATGTCTGCCTGTAAGTGAACGGGTGGATGTTTTCCCACGTTTTGGTTCTAAAGAAGGGCGGACTCCTCCCCATCCACCCGAGGGCACAAAAGCAGCTTCTGATGGAAAGTCTTGCGAGTCCTACCTGAGGAAGAGGAGATAAATAGGGTTCCGGTGCAGAGCCAACAGCATGTGAAGAGAAGACAGACTGAAGGCTGATACCCTGAACCTCTATATGCCTGAATTTCAGGAGCAAAAGATTTTCACCGTTTTGTTGGGACTGACATCGTGTTAGGACATCATCAGGTAACTACTGAATTCAGAGTAGAGAGAGAAAATAATGTTCACTCTGAGGATCAGTTATATATAGTTGGAGGAGCTAGATTAGGAAGACGCCCCTAAAAGAGTATCCTGAATGATGAGCCATCTCTTCCTCTGGCTAGAGAAATGATGGGCAACTGCGTGCCTTACACTGGCCAGTGCTAACTCAGAGTCCTGAATAAGGCTCTCCCTAACTCAGTCTATCTGAAACCCACTGTCTTCTGAGGCCCTATTCAAGCACCCCTCCATCTTGAGGCCTGTCCCGCTGGCTCCCACTGGCCCCCAGTGTTTTCTTCCTCTTCCTCTTCCTCTTCCTCTTCCTCCTCCTCCTCCTCCTCCTCCTCTTCTTCTTCTTCTTTCTTCTTCTTCTCCTTCTCCTCCTCCTCCTTCTTCCTCTTCCTCTTCTTCTCCTTCTTCTCTTCTCCTTCTTCCCCTTCTTCTCCTTCTTCTCCTTCTTCCCATTCTTCTTCTTCTTCAATGTAAGCTCTTGGCCCAACGTGGAGTTCAAACTCATGACCCTGAGATCAAGAGTAGTATGCTGTACTGACTGAGCCAGCCAGGTGGTTGTTAGAAGCTTCTCCTGAATCTGTGATGCTTTTTTAATGTGACTGCTAAAGTCACAGGCACATACCACCACTGTTCCCACACAGAATCTTTTTTTTTTTTTTAAGTAGGCTCTACACCCAATGTGGGGCTTGAACTCACGACCCCCGAGATCAAGAGTTGCATGCTCTACCCACGGAGCCAGCCAGGTGCCCCTTCTCACTTCTTAATTCAGTGATTCTGTTTGTACCACTCATTAGCACTTAACATATGCTTGTGATTATTGTCTGCTATTTATTATTGCATATGTCTGTAGAGGCAAGAATCCCATTATGGCGGGATCAAAACTTTGCTGTGGGTAATCCAGTGGGCACTGAGATGTGACAATGCCGAGTGGAGTTAGAAATCACAGGGAACAGTTATGAAATAAGCTGCCCCGGGACCATGAGCAACACGAGGGGAGATGCATTCCTTCTGCTACCTTCCTCTGACCGTTCCTGCGCGTCCCCTGGAGGTGGTGCAGGACCAGGACATGCTGAGCTTTGTCCTGGGGCACTGGGGCCTGCTCTGGGATGGAGAATGCTTCTGAGAAGGTTCGCAGAGCCAGGAGTTCCTCAAGGAGAAATATGTTAAGTATGTGTGTTAGCTTTGGACAGAGGGGTGTGTGTAACCTGGAAACCATGTGGGTGGAAAAGAGCATTTCAGTGTTAAGTCTGATGGCAGATTCCTCTGCTTCTTCTTGTAACAAAACTCTGATTTTGTCCAAGTGTGAGGGGCCCTCTGGGGAGCCTGGGCCCCTTCCCAAGCCCAGGGTGATTCTCCTTTAGTCACAGGGGGCAGTCACAGGAGCCCTCCTCTTGGCCAGGCCTCATTCAGGCATGAGCACACAGTACAGTTCTGGCCAAGACTGCAAGGAGAGGTCTGCTGGGGGTCTTCTGACAAAGGTTGTATTCATTCCTAAAAAGGGCCATGTGAGTTGAAACTTCCTTTCTTTCCCCCTCTTTTGGACATTGCTGTATGAGGATATGATACTTGGAGCCACCGCAACTATCTTTTAAACCTGAGGGGATGCATTTGAGGTCATCCCGAGGATGGCCAGGGGAAAGATGGAAAAAACCTCGGTCCTTGATGACTTTGTTGAACTCTGAACTAACTCTGGAGAGTCCCCATCTCCATGCTTCTTTCAGCGTGTTTCACCAATTTCAATATACATTGGACATATTCACATTTTAATGTCCCTAAAATTAGGATGCATATTTTATGGTATGTCATGGTTGAATTGGCAGCATTTCTTCTTTTCTTAGTGGAACTTAAAATAACTGTGTGTTTTACAAAAGACTGCATCTAAGATTTGAGGAAATGTGGACTGTCCTTACTGCCGCCCATCTTATAGTAGGTTTGTGGTTACTTTCTTCTAGAAGTATCCTCGCTGCTACGGCTGCTCTCTTCAGGAGGCTCGGGTTTGGGAAGGGCACTGGGAAGAGGAGGCAGCAGAGCTGTGGGCAGCCCTTTACGAGGCTCGGAGTGAGCGTGGGCGCTCCTTCCCTCCCAGGAAGCAGACGCTGCTTTTCTTCGAACCGGGAGCAAATGACCTGCACAGGACCCTGCTTCTCCCCATACTCTATGTACTCTGTGGCTGGTGCAGACCTTGGAATGGCCAGACACATAGGGCTATGACCTGTAGTGACAATGGTCTCAGGCTTTTTGAAATCTAGAGTCTGGGTGCACTCGGCTGGAGAGTGAGGACAGCCCGCAGAAGAGGATGAGAAGTAGATCAGAGGGACTAAACCCAGGGAAACGCTCAGCCCCTATTTACCACATTGTCTCAGAATTGCAGGCCACCCCCCCACCCCTCACCCCGTCCCCACAGCTGTGGGGGAGGCAACCTCATCCCCAGGGGAGCCCTGCCCTTTGCAGTCTCTAGTTAGAGAGGAAGTGAGTACCTCTGAACCTTGAAATGTCTCTTCACTTGGAATTATATCTCCCTCATGGACAACTTAAAATACAAGATCACAAATAAACCCCTCACTCGGCAGGGACCATATCAGCCCAGATGGACGGATGTGTAACTGACTTTGTGGTGCATCCACTTCGCTCAGTGGGCAAAAAGGAGTCTTCTAATTCTTTGGAAATGAGTGGTGGCTGAAAGAAGCACAGTGGGTCTGTCCTCCCACACTGGTCTTTCTTGATTTCGATGAACCATGTGAGGAGCGGGCAGGCTAGGGGTGCAGGGTCCTCCCCCGCCCTGACCACATAGCCCCTCCAGCCCCCGGGCCAGATAGAGTCTCCAGGACTCAGTTTTGCCTCCTCACTTCCCCTCCCACGGAAGTCCAGGTGCAGGTTCTTCTCTAAGCCTCTGGGGCAGCTCCAGCTAAAGCTCAGGGACGCTGAAATCACTCACCCATGTAGAAATACTCTGGGGACTTGTCTTCCGATGAGAAATCCTTGATGGTGCCTCCAAACCGAAACCATAGTCCAAAACCAATGACAGCAGACCCTGCCAACTGAAAGGGAAACAACACTGGTTTTTAGCAAATGGAAGGGGACAGGGTACACATAGCCCAGGAGTGGGCTGGGGCACAGAGTGCTGAGGCTGGAAAAGGCTATCCCTTTAGAAATCAGCTTGTCTGCCCTTCATGTTTCCTGGAGGAGGAGAAACGATGAGCTCAAAGCCCCCCAGGTCCCTGACGGGATTATCAGAACTGGGGTTTCCTGATGCCAAGCTGAGTTGTCCCTGTTCTGCTGGGCTGCCCTGTGGTTGCTGAGTATAGAGAGCACAGCCCGGGGAGGCGTCTCAAAAAGAATGTTCCAGTAACAGTCCCCCTGGAAGGCGTCTGCCCCCTGCCCTGTTGTCCCTTGCTGGGGACCCCAGACCTCCTCAGCAGCATCACTGTGAGAGGGACTGTGTTTCAGCCTCTGGGTTGCCAACAGCAAGATGAACTCTCAGACCTGGTGGAAACCCGCTCTTCTAAATTAGAAGGAAACACACAACCTTCAGGACCTGCCCACACCTCGGGAGTGTGCAGGGCCAGTTAGAAAGCTGTTTCAGAGACATCTAGGGCACTTTCTCCCCGGGCCCTCCACGGTCACTGTCCTGCCTGGGGATGGTTCTGCAGGCAGAGAGGGAGCTCGGCCGTTCTTTTGTTTTGTTTTGTTTTGTTTTGGGTTTTTTTTTTTTTTTTTTTGGTTGCTATTTTGAGTTTCCATGGAAAGTGAGAAAGGAAAAAATACTTTTCTGAAAAAGCATGGTCTGCGTGCTCTGCTGCTCACGGTGAGGCCGTGTGGCTGGTGCAGGCAGTGGTTGGTAGACTCATCGCCTGCTTCCTCTGGGCCACTCTGAGGGCTTTTGTGAGGCTCCGCATCAACGCTCGGTCTTTTCTATCATGCAGGATTGTGGCAACTGCCTGCCGGCAGGCTCCCACCACAAACACCCATCCCGAATTGCATCACGTCCATCAAGCAACAGACATTCGCGGGGCATCTTCTGGACTCAAGTCACACGGGGAAGTAAGCAGATATAAAGACTGCCTCCTGGTTCTGCCAACCCATCTAGTTAGTGTGGGGGTCCCTAGCCTGTCACCAGATGAACAGTTTAGAGGCTGTCCCTGTCCCTGACCTCCAACAGTGTGGGGGTCCCTAGCCTGTCACCAGATGAACAGTTTAGAGGCTGTCCCTGTCCCTGACCTCCAACAGTGTGGGGGTCCCTAGCCTGTCACCAGATGAACAGTTTAGAGGCTGTCCCTGTCCCTGACCTCCAACAGTGTGGGGGTCCCTAGCCTGTCACCAGATGAACAGTTTAGAGGCTGTCCCTGTCCCTGACCTCCAACAGTGTGGGGGTCCCTAGCCTGTCACCAGATGAACAGTTTAGAGGCTGTCCCTGTCCCTGACCCCCAACAGTGTGGGGGTCCCTAGCCTGTCACCAGATGAACAGTTTAGAGGCTGTACCTGTCCCTGTCCCAAGAGCAGACACAGATGCTGGCAACAGGACAGGATGTAGTCAGACAAGTAGAGGTTTAATAAGGAAAAATGGTATCAAAGTCAGGGGCAGACCAGAGCCCTTTGTACACAGGGTCCCTCTATTAGCAGGGCTGCATATCAAGACCTGGGGCTGCCCTTTGGGGTTCTCTGGCTGGACTTATAGAAGGCCTTAGTCATTCTCTTCTGTCCCCTCCAGGCCAGCTTCTTCAGAAGAGCGGCGTGACTTCAGTGAGGAGTCAGAGGGGCTAGAGCTCAACCAGCTGGACTCTCTCATGTGGAATAAGTAAAAGTTTCCAGTACTCAGAGGAAAGCACTAATTGGATAATGTGAGGGACAGCTAAAGGAGCTGGACTCAACCAGCTTTAAAAGAGTTTTGCATTTTTAAAAGGGTAGCATGGCATGGAAAAATATTGAAAGAAGTCATGCTAAAACATTCACAGTATTTATCTTTGAAGGTAGGATTACAGGTGGCTTTTTTCTTTTCACTCTATCTTTTAAATTGTCCGCATGAAGCATTTAATTACTCTTGTACATTTAAAAAATGTTGTTTTCTCGATGCATTATATGGTAGCTTATCTGCTCAATCCAGAAAAAGTGGAGAGGGTTTTCTTGGGCCGTGTTCTAGTTTGGGAGGAAACCAGCTTTGAGGTCATTGCTGTTCTTGTGCAGGAAAGAGAGTGATGCCCTTGGGAAGGCACTGTCCTGGAAGCTCCCCGAGGCTACCTGGGACAGATATGCCCAGCAAAGCCACACAGGCAACCCCCCCCGCCCCTTCTTGCCTCTGCGGTGACTTGATGGAAAGACAGTTTCCAAATACAAAGCAAAATCTATTGACAGAGGCATCAGGCCAAGGCTTGCAGCCACCAAGCAGACTGTGGAGGAGGTGACTGGTCCCAGGGACACCCTACCACGCGGCCACATTTTTGGCATGTCTGTACACAGACTCTAATTTATTGCTGTCTGGGATCATCCTCCCAGACGGAATACATTTGTCCACTTCTGGCACAGATGTATTTGATGCATAATGGAAAATTAAAAGAGAGGTTGCAATTTCAAGCCACGGGGCAACGAGAAAAAATCTGCGCTTGCTCATCCACACCCCCAACCCCAAACCACACGGGTTTCCTCCCGGGTCAAGGAAACTGTGGCTTAACTGAATGTCATCACTGTGTGGAGGGAATCCTCCCAGCACACAGCCACTGGCCGTGTCAGGAATACGTGGGTGAGGACCCGTCCGGCCTGAGGTTGCTCGTGACAACGGCGATCACTGCTTTGGAAAGTGACATCAACAGAGACCACGTAGCCCTTTGGTCTTTCCAAACTCACCATTCCTGTAAGGCTCCTGTAATACTCTGGTCACTGGGCTTTGGTTGATCTGCCTCACCCTAGAAATGGAATTGAATTGAAAAAATTCACCCCAGTTCCAGACCAGTCAGGAGCAAAGTGAGCAAGGCTAAAGTGTTATGAAGTCCCATTGCTCTGTGTATCCCAAGCCCTGGAAGAGACATCTCATTAAATGATGTGGGGGAAGCCTTCAGGCCCACGAAAAATTTTAACCCCTTCTAGACCCAAACCCCTCTGTTCCCCGTTCTTTCTTCTCTTAATCTCAGCCACAACATTGCCCCTCAGGCAACGTTAGAACAAGTAAGGAATGAGAGGCTGCCCTTTCCTTCTCTTGCCCCTACTCTCATCTCCTTCCCCTTCCTCCCTGTCTTTCAAGGAATCAACTGTGGTCCAGGTTGGGGATGTGCTAGGCTTCAGGGAATCGATGATGAAAGCCAGGACTCACAGTCTCACATGGGAGCTAATCCCATAAATGGGTACGTGTAATATAATGCAGGAAGTGTGCTCAGTGGAAGAGCGTCACACTGCCCAAAGCGCGACAGCTGGTGTTCAGCAGAAGACATTCTGTTTTGATTTACACCTTGAAGAATGAATTTGACGTCCTTGAGCAGGGGAGGACTGGAGGGAGAAGCAAACACCAGACAGAAGGAACTGCATGGGTAAGGCTTCGCTTCCTTACCTGGAGCCTGTCTTGGGCAGAGAGGAATCAGGTTGGAAAAGGCCAAGTTGGGGCAGACCATGCATGGCCCATGGCTTCTTCTTAGCTTGCTACCATCTTGGAAAGCCCATGGCAGGGCCTTGAGGGAGGGGAGACGGGAGCTATTCATTCTGATGGAATCAATCGGGAGCATGAGTGCTCCCTGATGCCAGACAGCGAGGAGCCAGAGATAAAGACCTGATGGCTGAAGGCGAGACGCTGGGGAGTGGATGTGGTGAGCAGTGATGACCAGAAGGATCCACTCTACTGACTAAAGAACGTTGCTGAGGGCTGCCCTGCTTCCAGGACTAGTACCAATCCCCACGCCTTTGGAATAATTATCTCTAGAAATGTTGTTTTTCCAGGAATGGACTTTTTTGTACAACAGCATGAGTGAGACTTTGATGCTAGTCACTTAATAAACATTTATTGTGAGCCAGGAGCCAAGGATTCATAGGAAAGGAAGATCCAGCTCCTTCTCAGGAGGATCTCAGGGGCTCGTGGAGAAGCTGATTCCTCCTGGGTGGTCTAGGAGGGACACTAACCTTGCAGGTGAGAATTCAATCACAGAACCAGCCCAAGAGAAGATGCTGGATATCATCATTTCTTTGTGTCACATTTCTTTCCTGAGTGCCAACTGTGTGTTAGGAACTCAAGAGAATGTGATGAGACAGGATTCCGAGGGCAAAAGTGTGCCCATTATTTAAAAAGAAATAAAATAGAAAAAAAAAAAGCAGCAGTGAAAGGAACAGTGACCTATCAATCCATGTCATTAAATGGGGGGGGGGTCACCAGATACAATTATATTATGCATCTTCACGGGCAAGTGATTTCAGTTTCTAACCATACTCCAGAGAGTCTGCAGGACACAAAATTGCAAATTTTAAGCATATGTTTTTAGAGAAGACAGTTCGTGTTCTAAAACAGAAGTAGCAGAAGAGAGGACTACTGACCTGCTCAGAAAGCATTTAAAGCAAAGTGGATGGGCCAGAAGTTTCCTTTAAGTATGGCTATCTGTCAGAAACAGGTCATTTAGCACGAAGCAGAACTTGTTAAAGGATTTCGGTTTTATTTTACTGTATTTACTTCTACTTTCCTGGGATTGCTGATGAAATGTTCTATCTTGAGGACACTTTTTTTTTTTTTTAACTTAAAAAAAAAAGATTTCATGAATCACAAACTTGGTTCTTGGCACTAAGTTGGAAATCAGGCAGTGCTGAGATGCAAAAAGGCCAAGATTGCTGTCAGAACTGGGTCCCCCAGGCTGCCTAGCTTCCCCCCACCCCCACCCCCACCCGCACCCAGAGGAGGCCAGCCAGCCCTGCTCACAACCCTGAGACACACCACTCTGCTATCTGATGACTAACCCCAGCAGAAAGCCCCCTTTCTGGGTAAAAAGCTTCCTTGGGGAAGTTCTCACACAGCACATGTTTTTTCACCTAAATGGGGGACAATTGTCCTCAGATCCTCTAGCCACACAGTTTCAGTTGCCTCTCCCACTTGGGGGTCTCTGCTCCTGCTATTTCTTTAGCTTAGAAAGCTCTTTTCCCCTACCTGTCCACCTAGCTAACCCCCTCCCCACCCCTGCCCCAGCTGTCAGCTCTGAAGTCACTTCCTCTGGGGAGCCTACCCTGGCCTGGGTATGTACCTGCCTTCATGTCTCATACAACCATTTCTATTTAAATATTTCTGGAATTAAAAAAAAATGAAGGCCTGAGCTGCATGGGCATAGGGACAGTGTGTACACTGCACTTAACCTCTGTGTGCAGAGCAGGCTCCCAACAGACATCTGTTCAAGGAAAGAGTGGAGGGCCTTCACAAAGGTACCAATTAGGCTGTGCTAAGGACTGAGTTGTGTCTCCTGCCCAGATTCATCTGTTGAAGCCCTGCCTCCAGTGTGATGATATTTGGAGGTGGGGCCTTTAAGAGGTGATTAGGTCTGGATGAGGTCATGAGACTGAGACCCCACGATGGGATTCTCTTGTAAGAGAGCCCAGAACGCTCCCTCTCTCTCTCCGTCTCTGTCATGTGAAGACACAGTGAGAAGGCAGCCATCTGAAAGCAGGAAGAAAGCTTTCACCAATACCTTCATCGGCCGATACCTTGATCTTGACCTTCCAGCCTCCAGGATTGTGAGAAATCCATTCCTGTTGTGTAAGGCACTCTGTGGTATATATATATATATATATATATTTTTTTTTTTTAATGGCAACCTGACTTGACTAAGACAGGCTGTCAGGAGTGATTGCCCCCACGGGAATCCTTTGCAAAGTACTATTTTCAAAAATATCTGCCCCTGGGAAACACTGTACAGATACCTCGGAAGGCACGGTGTGAACACACTGTTGAATAGACTCAGCAAAGTACTTTCCCACAGAAAAGCACAACAAAACTAGCGCATGTCGTATCAGTTCTGTGTTTTCTTCAGCCTGTGGGGATGTGTGCCGTGCCTCACGCACGGACACCAAGGGCAAGCCACACAGGCCCTTTAGAGGCAGAGGCTAATGAATGCCTAAGGCAATTAGAGCAGCACTTGAATGCAAGAATGAACAAGGTCAGGTTTGCATTCTTGCTTCCCCAGGGTGAACACCAGATGTCTACACAACCCACCACATCTGCAATTCTCTTCTTTGCAATGAAGTCACAGAAAGCTGGAAATGACACTGTAACCCTAGAGTTTTCATTAAAAGCTTTTAAGCTAATACTTGCTCTTGGTGGCAATTCCCATCCCAGATGCAATCAGGTAATGAGCACTCACAGTCTTGATCTGATTGCAAGCCACATTATGATACCATAAGGGTAATGGAGTTCCATCCTTTTAGCAGGCAAAAGTCAGAAGCACATTTGCTCTGGAAGATGACACTAATTTTCTCCAAGAGGAAAGCCAGCTCCCAAGATTTTCATCCTCTTATTCAGTGAGAGCAAGGCGAGGAGTCAGACGGCACTTTCTCGAAATCAAGGATTCTGTCAGAAGAAATCCAAGAGCCCAATGCCATAGGACATCCATGCAAAACCACCTCCAGGGAAGCTTGCTGCCTTCGCCTTGACGTCAGGAGCAGATGAGGTGGGGCCGCGAGGCCGCGCTGTGGCAGCCTGTGATGAAGCGGCTGTTAGCTTGGAAATGTGCCGGTTAGGGACCAGGGTTTCTGATTTTCCTTATTATTTTTCTCATAACGATTCCATGAGAACAAGCTCACGCTAAGAAATTCCCGAGAGACTTCCTTCAGGTAAGGATATATTTTAAAACCAATCAGTGTTGAATTCTCCATCCTGATGGTAGCATTCTGCAATCACAACCGTGACCAAGTCAGGAGTGTACTATTCATCTCTGGAAGGAATGCGGGTCTATGTAGTTGAGCCAAACATACCTTCTTCGGTTTGCTTAGGTTGTTAGGAAGTTGACTTGTGTGGATCGACTGGCACTGCCGGGAGGCAGTGTGGAAGGGCTGGGGGCATTCAGGGCTCAGGGGAAAGAAACTGACCTGGGGTGAGGGAAAGCTTGCTGTCATGACAAAGCAGATCCAACACAGGTGGTGGGAAGTGTGTTGAGTTTATTCAGTGGTTCTACACAAGGCCTTTTCTCTAAAGAAATACAGGGCAAAGGAGGAGGGAGGAAAGATCAGCAAGAATTAGGAGAAAGAGGGTGGCGGGATAGTTGTCTTTGACAGCAACACAAATATCACAGACTGCGGGCTCGTGACTCCAGGGAGCAGATGGCTTGATTAAGTGAAGATCAAATACGTACAGAATTAAGATCCAATCCACCAAGTCACCGAAGTGAACGAAATCCAAGGTCTGCCTTACCTTACCTAGCGATGATTTCCAGGACAGTAATGGCCTTGTGGACATTCTCTGACTTCCTCCTGGCAACATGGACTGGCTCTTATCTCAGGCTCACCCTCTGAGTAAACACTTACCCTGAGGGATACAATGCCCGCTGTGAGGTCTCATCACTATTGAGCTTCCTATGAGCAAAGACTGGGCGTTTAACAATATTTGTTTTACAGCCTAATATTGTTCAAGGTAGTTTGAGAGAACTACTCTTGAGATAAATAGGATTCTTACATGTCAATCAATGAAAATGATTTACAGCCATTTTTAGTTGTTACTGAGAGTCAATGGCAGGAAAAAAACGTTTCAGGTAGAACTCAGGTTAGCCTCTGGAACAAGCCGAAATACTTTGGTTTATTAAAAAGTTAGCTTGGATGGGATCCCGGAGAAATCATGAAAGTCCAGCTTTTACTTCACAGCAATCTTGCCAGAAGCCATTTTTGTCCTGAAGGCAGGCAGCACTGGGTCATTTGCGGGGGGAACGGACCCACTCAAGCATGTGCAGGGCGAACAAGTGGGCTTCCTGGCTCAGTGCCAGTAGCTTGCAAGGCACCAGGCCCTGCCCTGCTGGGGATTCTGCCATCCCTGCCCAATTCCCTTGCCCCAGTTTATAAGCTGACTCTTTCCCAATCACCATTATGATGGGGAGGACAACTTGGCACGCACTTTGGAATACTGCCAACGGCTCTTCTAGAAGCTTTTACCTCTTCTGAGTATTCAGACTGCATAGTGATGCCCTGAGGCAGAATGATAACAAAAACATCCACCGTAGAGCGCTGTGGTGTCGTGGTGTCGAGAAGCTGCAGCAGATAAAAAAGGGGGGTTCTAGGCATCCTAGATTTGCATCAGGTTCTGTCTGTGATCTTGGGCAAGACACTTGATCGCTCAAAACCTCAGCTTCTTCCTCTGCAAAGTGGAGGTAATAATAGTGCCTCCCTAAGAGGTTAAACGAGTTCGAGTTTCACATTTAGAACGGGGAGTGCCCGGCACTTAGAGTTACTATGGTGGTAGACTTGTTAATGTTACATTCAAACCGAAAACTGAATCCTACCCACGGTAGGAAACACCACTCCCATAGTACCAATAACAAAGTCCTCTGCTGCCTTTCTCCACTCATTTTTATTTTAGCTCTACGCTCTTTCGAGGACAGCTAGAATCCCTTGAGTTTTCTAAATGATCTATACTCAATATGTCAGTGCCCCTTTCTAGAAGCTATGCTCCCCTCTCTCTCTTTAGTTTTAGTTTTATAAGACCCAATAAGAGATAAATAGAAAAATGGTTTAGAGAAAAAGAATAACTATATCTAGGCTAGAGCTATCCAATAGAACTTTCTCCAGTGATGTAATGTAATGTGCTCAATCTGTGCTGTCCAGTATTGCAGCCACTCGCCACCTATGGTTATCAAGCACTTGACATGTGGCTACTGTGATGTAGAAGCTGAGTATTAAATCTCTTTTAGTATTCATGAATTTAAATTTGAATAGCCACGTGTGATTAGTAGCCTAGCCGCCATATTGGAATTCACACGCTTTCTCTCCAACCTTCTCTCCCGTTCGTCTGCAGTTTGGAGTGGTGGACAGCATAGACTCTGGGGCCACACACAGAACCCAGCCCTGCTGCGGGCTGGCTCTGAGTCCCTGGCAAGTCTCTTTAAATTCTCTGGACCTCTGCTTCCTCCTGTGTAAACTGGGGGGTGACAATAGCTGCTATTTCAGGGGGTCAGTGTGAGGATTAAAGGAACCAGTCTACAAAATGCGCTCAGGAAAGCAGCGGCACACAGCTTGCATTTATATCACGCTTACTCTTCTTCAAGTTTTTGCTACTGAAATTAAGTTTAAAAACGTCTCTTGATACATACCTTTTCTCAATTCCCATCTTGCTTTTCCTCTGCCTTAAACTGATCAGTAGTGGTTTCAACCTAGCTCTCCTGCTTCTCTCATATACTGGGCCTGACTTGCAGCTTCTACGTCTGCAACATGGGGATAATTACATTATTTCATGGGATTGCTGCAATTCATGATCAAATGGGATAATGCTTGTGAAAGCATTTTGTAAACTAAAAGACCAAATGAACGTTAATTAGCATTATTAGTTTTGTTCCCAATTAAATCCAAAAAGGATGAAAAGGTGGGCCAAGGTAACCCTTACTCATCTGTAAGATGTGCTCCCAGCCAATCTGATATTCTCATTTTACTTGCTTCTTCCTCCATTCTTTCTCCTGATTCCTTAGCAACCATGATATGGTCTCAGTAGTCAGTACAACATCATTTACTTTAGGAGAACAGCCCTATTGTGATATTAATTGTCAACATTAAGGTAGGGGACAGAGGTCATGTTCTCTTTTGCCACACGTAATTTGAGACCCAAAGACACTGCATGGATGTTTTAGAACTACACAGTGAAATGCAATGGACAATGAACATGTGGCCACCTAGTAATTCTAGAAGCCATCATGTCTTAATATGAAAGAAAAGGTCTTAAAACAATAATGGTAAAATCGTAACTGGAATTAAGAGAAGTGCTATAAGGAAGCCAAGACGAAGGGCTCTCTCTGCCCCATTCAGAAATGAGAGCCACCAGGAGGTCTTTACCAATGGTTCTCAAAGTGTATTCCCTAGGCCAGCAGCATCAGCATCACCTGGAGGCTTGTTGGAAATGCAGACTTCCTGGGGCGCCTGGGTGGCTCAGTTGGTTAAGTGTCAGGCTCTTGCTTTCAGCTCAGGTCATGATCTCAGGGTCCTGGGACCGAGCTCCCTGTCTGCGCTCAGCAGGGAGTCTGCTTGGATTCTCTATCTCCCTTTCCCTCCGCCCCTCCCCCGTTGCATGCTCGTGCGCATATGTGTGTGTGTGTCTCTCTCTCTCTCTGAAATAAATAAATAAATAAGCCTTTAAAAAAAAAAGACCTACTGAACAGAATATGTACTTGGACAAGATCCTCAGATGATTTGCATACACACTGAAATTAGAGAGGCACCAATCACCAAGGTTTTCCCACCCCCTTCCAAGGCTTCCCCTCGGTAGCAGAGAGGCAGGGCAGGGAATAAATAACAGCCCCTGTGCTGGCGTGGGTGCACACAACCCTGTGAGCTGGAGCTTTGCCAGTGACTGCTTTAACCTCTTCTAGGTGCTGAGGGATGTGAGAAGGAGGATCCCAGCAAGAAACAGTCACTGCCTCAAGGAGCCAAGACACTAGAGAGGAAATAAACTACAGGCAAAGGCAAAATGGAGCAGTGAATAGAGGCATGAGTGCCTCAAGGTCAAGGACTGTGTCTTCATCATTTTTGAATGCCCAGGCACTTGCCAGAGTGCAGGGCACAGAGTAGGTCATCAGCATACGCTTCCCAGGTGCCTGCAGAGGAGGAAATCCCTCCTTTGCATTCCATGCCCTTGAGAAGCTACGCAACTCTTGTTCTTTCTCTTGGCTGGTTGGACCTAGGACACCTACTTGCCACTTCTCTTTACTTTTATGAACCTCTTGGATTCTGGTTTCTACTTGTGCTTCCAGTACTTAAATATGACCACTACTAATATCTTACATTATTGAGTATTAATGATGCACATGGACCATACTACTTACTACTTGACATGTATTAACTCATTTTATCTGCACAAAAATCACAGATCGATGTTGGTACTTAATTATGTCCATTTTCCAGATGAGAAAACTGAGGCTCACATAGGCTAAACAACATGCCCGAGGTCCCCTAGGTAGTAAATAATACAGGCAGGAGTCAACCCCGGCAGTGTGATGCCAGCATCCACCTTCCTGGCTTCGAGTTCCTGGCTTTGAATGGCCATCTTGCCTGGGCCTGTCCAAGGGCTGCCAGACTGCTGGCCCTCTACGTCTAGCCTTTGCACACTGGCCCCTATCATAGACTCCTCGCCCCTTCCGGCCATGCCAGGGCCCCCTCGTCCACGTTAGGGGAGGCTGGCCTCTACTGCTGTCTTCCCGCCTTGACAGAAATCAGAAATGAAGACTATCCTACAAGAAGACCAAGGAAATTCCTATCTGCCTTCTGGGGTGGTCTAGCTTTTTGGGTGGACCCCAAAGAATACTTTCTTCAGGTATTTTTTTTTAAACCAGTGTTCCTGACAGGTGGTAGCTCTGAAATTACTGTCTGAAATAAGTTTGAGAAAGAGGAGGAGGCAGCCTGGGTAAGCCGCATCAAACACCTTTCACTCCCAGGCTCGTGGGACACGATCTTTCGTAACGGCCCCCGTTAGGCATCACTGACTGAACCCCCAAAGCTGCACGAAGGCAGGGGGGGAAGGAAAGGAAAGCAAGTTCAGACAAGCCATATACGGTTTGTGACTTTCCACAACGAACAGTCCCGCTTCCTGTCGGTCGCTAACACCGACTTGCTCAGTACAGCACAATGATAGGAAAACGCTGAGCGTACAACAATAAAGCAAGGAATAAACAGCGCCCAGGTTTTTCTTTAAACCGACATATGCGGCTTGGTGGACCGCGGTGTTTTATTTATATTGCTATGCAACGGAGGAAAAAAAAAATAAAGGTGATTCCAGTGAGAGGCATGGGCATCTGCTGTGCTATCTGATTACAGCGTCCGAATTTAGACATGACCGATGTTGGGAGGGGTTCCAGGTTAGACATCAACCATGATAACAGAAATGAATTTAGTGGGGTTCATGGCCAGGCTTTACTTTTGTTTTTAAAAATGTAGTGCTGAATACAGTCAGCGGCCCTGGGCCAGGCAGTGCTGTGCTGGCTCGGGCAGGATCTAGCTGAATGTTTATAAGATCAGGAGCACAGCCTAGGGAAACTTACTTAAACCAAGCTGCCAGAGGAGGCTGCAAATTGATTTGTCAAATTGCAGATCACAGAACACACCCGCCCCCACCTCCTTGCCTGCCTTCTGGTGAATTCCTGATAGGAAAGAGAGTGTGGTCACCCAAGGGGACAAACTGCAGATCACAGAACACACCCACCCCCACCTCCTTGCCTGCTTTCTGGTGAGTTCCTGATAGGAAAAAGAGTGCGGTCACTGAGGGGGACCTTATATCTCACAAGGGCAGGCACCCGAGCAGGCGAAGGGGTGAGTGAATAAGACACTTGAAGTCACAGCGAAAGCCTAGCCTTCTAGGAAAACCAGCCCCCACCTTCTGCCCCTTCCCCAAACTTCCCACAAACCCCTCCAACCAGGAAAAACAACTTCAGAAACTAGGGTGGGGCTTTTCTGGAATCAGGTTCCCTCAGTTATGGTGAAGGCAGATATCTAGATAATTTATCCCCAGTAATCACCTTCCCCTAAAGCATTATGTACGAGTTTCAGTTGGCCCTTTCCCTATGGTGGTGCAGGTCTAAGACTTGGGAAGTCCTCCTGTAACTGCTACCGTTCAGACACCCTCGGTCCCCACCCTCCCGTGGAGTTGGGAGAGAGGAAGGCCCCATACCCCCCTCCTGGACTCAGTCTGTGCAAACAAGGAACAAATCAACAGCTAATGCAAGGAAGAGGTAGGATCAGTCCTCAGATCATTGATTATCATCTGTGCAAACTGGGAAGGCCTTTTGTAGCAAGTGCTAACCTGCAGATTCATTCATTCATTCTACAGATATTTACTGAATGCATCCTGCGTGCCGGGCTCTGTTCTAGGCACTGGAGATATAATTGTGAGCATAACAGAAAAAAAAAAAAAGCCTCCTCTCAAAGTATTCCAAGTTCTAGTGGGGAAAATTCACAAGTACAAATTGAGAGGATAATGTGTAGTCATCCTAAAACAAAGACAAGCTGCAAGTCACTTCGCAAACATAGATGCGATTCCCCCAAATTAAGGGACTTGGGAAAGAGAGTTAACCTTTATTGAATGCTCCTATGTGCAGGCACTAATAACAATGTTTTTTTTGAGCACTTACTATGTACTAGATTCATAAGAAGATGAGGTCAGGCTCTTTACATATTTCATTTTAATCTTCCTGACAACCCTGTTATCCCAATTGTATAGATGAGCAAACAGACACCTAGAAGTAAGAGTAACTTACTCAAGCACACCCTGCTTGGGATCTCTGCACTCAAGCCTGACCCCTTTGTCAGATGGTAGTCACACTCAGCCTTGCGGCTGTTCCTCTGCTGGCGGGTGGCCTGTCACCCCCCTTGCCTCGCCCACCTTCATTCTACCAGTCCTCTGAGGTCCAGCTTAAACACCCTGTTTTTCAGGACAACTGTCCTGACTCTTCACTGTTGCTGTGATCCTTTCTCTGAACTCCTTTTTTTTAAAGATTTATTTATTCCAGAGAGAGGAAGGGAGAGAGAGAGCAAGGGGGAGGGTCAGAGAGAGAGGGAGAGAAAATCTCAAGCAGACTCCTTGCTGAGCGCTGAGCCCGATGTGGGGCTGGATCTCACCACTCTGAGACCATGACCTGAGTCCAAAATCAAGAGTCAGACGCTTAATTGACTGAGCCACACAGGTGCCCCACCGTTCTCTGAACTCCTTAATTAGATCATATATATAAAAGGTCATGTCTAACCCCAGTGGCTAACACATGGCAGACTCAAACATTGCTTTTGTTCCTACTTCCCCTCTTTACTAGGCTTATGGCCAGAAGTGTGACATTTGTCACTTGATTATATACTTACTAACTTGTTGTTGTTCTATATGCATTGGACTTATTTCCTTAACAACATTAGCAGCTTAGGGAACAGCATTTTATATTTACAAATTATATATATTTATTTATATTTATATATTATAAATTATCTTTATAATATTTATTTAATAATTGTTTAACAGCGGTACTCAAACTTGAGCAAGCATCAGAATTACCTGGGGGGCTTGCTAACATAGATTATGGATCCCTCCCCCAGAGTTCCTGCTTCAGCTGGCCTAGAATGGAGCTGCATATGTGTATTTCTGACAAGTTCCCAGGAGATGCTGATGCTGCTTGTCCAGGAACCACCCTCCGAGAACCACCGCTTAGGAGTGTAATGTGCCGCAGTGCTTAGGACCACAGAGGCTGAGTCTGAGTCCCACCTCTGCCACACATTAGCTATGTGACTTTGGGCAAGTCAGCCTACGTGAGCCTCTGTTTCCTCATGTGTAAAAATGGGGATAACAATATTATATACATGAGCATTGTTGCGAGGATTAAGTGTAGTAACGAATGCAATGTGCTTAGCACTGTCCCTGACACACTGAAAACGTTCAATAAATGCTTCCCATGACCCCTGGAAAGGCTGGTACAACACCAGGCACTAAATAAGCACTGAGAAGTCCTTCTGGGGCTGATAGAAAACTTGTTTTGAATTTGTAAGCGGTGAGAGCGAATGGTGTCACCGAAGCATGACATCTATAATTAACAGCTCTTAAAATTAAGCCAGACTATTAAAAAGCACAACATAAAGGACCTTTAGAAATGTCCCTCCCTGTAGCATGCTAAGTATAAATACCTGGTGTTAAAAAACCATATGTGTTTTTAAAATTCAGGGGCCATCACTGGGGTGCCTCCTTCACACCTTCCCCTGCTGAAGGATGCTGAGCGTGGCAAGTTGTCTTTTGAGAGGTTAGGGTTGCTGGAGTCACCCAGGCATCTGGGCTAATGGGTTGGCAGACGCAAGCAGAGCCCATCATTCAATAATTAATTAGTTGCAGTCATGGGAAGACAAACTCCCTGGAGCAGATAGGACAATCACCATCCTCCTCTCTCCTGGTTGTTTCGAAGCACCCAGGCCACTGCTGCTCCCCACTAGCCTTAGGAATCTGTTCACCCAACACAAGATTTATATTTTCCCCCAGGGTCTAACTGAGCTGTTATACTGACGGACAGTTTCTTGAGAACGCCCAAGAGGAATGTGCAGACAAGATAATTCTTAGACCTTGTCTTACAGTCCTTCAGGGCCTGAGACAGGGTATCCAGAGATCTAGGGATGGTCTGGCCCTAACCTTGTCCCAATAATATAGGAGACAAGGGGCATGGCCCCCTATCTCTCTGTGAACCACTAATCCGGGGAATGTTTGTTCGATGCAAAGTTGAATGAGATCATCTGTGGTATTTAGCGGAGGCTGTGGGCTAGGGGCTGTGGGGAGATGTTGCTGCCCTTTGGAAGCCCCTCTCTGCCGTCCATCTGCTTCACGGAAGAGCACCACCACCTCCTCGCAGCCAGGTACCCTCCTCTGATACCCAGAATAAGGACGACACCTGCCCCCCCCATGCCATTTTCACTCCTACCCCCAATTTCCTTAAACAAAACCATCACCGCCAGGTGGTGTCTCCACACACGCCGTTTGGAGCACCACCCCTGGCAGCCCCCGCTCGGGCACAGGGGTTTCTCTCCCAGCGCCCTGGCCAGGCCCTGGCTGCAGTGGAGAGGCAGAGCGACAAGGGGTGAGTGCCCCGGAGGCAAAGGGGGGGCGACTCCTCAGGAGGTGAGGTGAGGAGGGGTTGGTGTCCCCGCACCTGGAGTCACCAGCTGAGGCGGAGATTCCTCAAAGGGAAGAGCCACAAGGTGTCCCCCCCCTTCTCACCATTTCTTGTTGCTCAATCTCTCCCTCCCTCTGCGCTCCCCCCGCTCCATCCCTCCCGCTATCTCTCCCCTCCCTCTTTGTCTGCCTCCTCCTCACCTCCGCCTTTTTGAACACCCAGCCTTCTGGAGCCCGGCTCGGACGCCGCAGCGGCCAGCTCCCCGGGGACCCCGGCCCCGCGCCCCCGCCCGGCCCTCCCCTGCCCGGCCTGCCCGGCTCCGGGTCTCACCCAGAAGAGCAGGTTGAAGCCGAGCAGCAGGTACTTGATGCACCGCAGGCCCCCGCGGAAGCGCCCCATGCTGCGGCCCCGGCGGCGGGATCCCGAGTCCCCAGGCCCGCGCTCGGAGCGCCGGGAGCGGCGGGAGCCGGCGGGGAGGGGGCGGAGCGCGAGGGGCTGTGGGCGGGGCCTCCGGGGGGCGGGGCGGCGGGGCGGGGCCCGGGCCGGGCGCGGGGCGGGAGCCGGCCCCGGGAGACCCCGAGAGGCTGGCGTGGGGTGGGGGCGCAGAGGGGGCGGAGATCCGGCGGCCGGAAGGACGCGTCCCCCGCCCTGCCCCCGTAACGCGGGTCAGTCCACCCGCTGCAGGGCCCCGCGGGCGCAGCGCCCTCGGTACTTCTGCGGGCATCTGCGGGGAAGGAGCGTCCGCTGGGGACCCGAGACCCATTTAATCAGCGCCCTGTGCAGAGACTCATTTGAGGCCTGCGGTGGCTGTAGAGAATGAGGACGCGGCCCCCGTGGCTATGGAAACCTAAGAAGGTGGCCTCGGGTAGAAGAGCAAAGTAGGACTTGGGGTCGCCCTGAAGCTGGCAGCACCCGTCGCGGGGCACCCGGCCCGGGGCTGTGCTCCCCCGGCGCCGGACGAGCGCACAGGCCGCGGGGCCCCTTCTAGGGGACCCTCCGTCGGTCCCTCCCGCGCTCCTCCGGGAACTCTTAACCTTAATAGGCAAGAAGTGGCAGAAGGCGCGGGATGCGGCTGCCTTGCGCCCTGACGGCAGCTCCCCACCCTGCTCCGCCCAGCCAGCGGAGGGGAGTCAGTCAGACCCCTCGGGTCCCGCTGGATTCGACTGATGGGAGGGCTTGGAAAGGAATTCAGATCCTCGGGGATTATTGTGATGTGGAGATGGGAGGAAAGGGGGCGGGTTTTGTTTTGCTCTGTTTTATTAAGTTAGGCTGCTGGCTGGGAAACCAGGCTCCGGCTCCCATTGACTAAGTGTCTGCAATATGTGGTGCCAGACGGCATGGGGGCGACGAGAAAGTGTAAAATCCAGGGATCTTATGCATCGATTCAGCAAACCTTTAAGTGCTTATTATAAGCCAGGCATAGTAGCAAGCCCCAGGGACTCAAGAATGAGGAGAGAGCCAGGTCTGGTAGCATCATCTCTGGTGGTAGAGAGAGCCGTAAGCACATAAATATAGCAGGGCGAGGAGGCTGGGCAAGGTGCAGCCTGACTTCACCTCATTAGACAGAGAAGACTTTTCTGAGGAGAGTGGGCCTCACCTGGCCTCCAAGAATGAGCGCAGACCACAGGCAGTCCAGAGAGAAGGAACAGCATGTGCAAAAAGCACAGGGCTGGAGAGACCAAAGACCACCCCCTCGAACTAGGAGAAATGTAGTTAGCTCAAGTGAAGCAGACAGGAGGTGAGGCTGGGGGGTGTTGGGCATAGCTTTCAGCTGACAGAGGTGCAAAACTACCCTTGGGCCTCAGTTTCCTCATCTGCAACATGGAGATCATAATACCTACTTCATAGAGTTGTGAAGATTAAGGAGTTACTATTTGTAGAGTGCCTAGAACCATGCCTGGCACAGAATAAGTACTCTATAAAGCTTAGCTATTATCACATTGCACTCTATCAATCAACCAGTTTCTACCACTTTGCCATCTTTGCCTCCATCTGTGCTTTTAGACATTTGTTTGAATATCTAATGAATTTTATTTATGAAAATGAGTAGAAGACAGAAAAATGAAATTGCTGATTCTGGTGATAAGAATAAGTCTTAAATAGTGCAATAGAGAAAAAGATGGAAGTCATTAGGTATGCAGAAAGAGGCGGATAGCTTCAGTCGAACGCTGTTCTAGATCTGTCATCTCTGTTCTATTATAAAGGAAAAAAACTAAAGCCTAGTGTCTGATACATGGTGGGCATTCAATAAATTTCTGAACCGAATGAACAACATGATATTATACTTTAAATATATTGTTGAACTTTACGTCTCCAAGACAAAATGCATTTAGAAGTGATATATTCTATAGTCTCTGGAAACAGAACCCCTATCATAACATGTAAATCTATTGTTCTTTCATACTACAGTTTTAGCACAAATGTATTAAAGACAGATGGCTGCCTGCCTAGCACAACAGGTTTGGATTTTGAGTATGGACTTCCCCAGCTCCTCCCTCTAGGAAGTTGTGTCTTAGGGGAGCTGATCCTTGACAGGACTGAGCACTCTAACGACGCATTTTCAAGAGTATGTTATTAAGGAAACTGGGAGACTACATTACATGACATACTAAGGAAGTTAGCCTTTAAACTAGGTGTTATGCAAGGCCACAGACAAGATCCAGGCAGGGGATAAGATGGTTAGTTATCTATTTTTAGAATGGTCAACCTGGGGCCAGATGGAGGATGGTTTGAAGTTAAGACTTAAGACTAAGAGACTGTTAGAGCAGTTCAGGGAAGAAATGAGAACCTGAACCAAGACAGTGGCAGCGGGTGTGGGATGGAAGCTCCGATGTGAGAGAGATTCAAAGACTGAGAAAAGAAAAAGACAGTAGATATGAGGAGCAGAGGAGAAAGAGAGCTAAGGATGACTCCTGGGGCTCCTTACTTGGGTAAGATGGGGAGTATAGGAGGTGGAGCAGGTTTGGCGGAGAATATTACAGATACTGTAGGCGGGTTTACACCATCACCCAATACTGCATTGAATTTAGAGGATAGGGAAATAAAGTACTTGCCTCCTGGCTTCCTTTGCAGCTAGGGCGACAGTTCTGATTAATGGGATTTATGGGGAAGTCTGCTGGGAGGCTTCTGGAAAATCTGAAGCTGTGTTGATAAAAGTTCAGTTGTCACTGGCATTGCTCCCTTCCTCCTTTTCCTATCTTGAACTCAGACATGATGCCTGGGGCTGTAGAACACTTTGTGACTGTGAGGGAAGGGAATGGTAGACCTGCCAGCCAGGAGATCATTGAGGCTGTTGAATCAACACCAGCAGCCACCTACCTCCAGATCTCTTGTTATGTAAGAAAAATCGCCCTCGTTTTGTTTGTTCTATTCTGTTACTTGTAGCTGATGGTATTTCTAACTGACACAGGAAGACAATAAATTCATATTTGGATCTGTTGAGTTTTAGATCTGATGGGAAATCCAGATGGAGCGGTCCAGGAGACAGATGGAAAGATGATTGAGAGTCTGGAGAGAGGTTTGGGCTGTAAGTTTAGGTTAGAGATTCATTAGCAAATGGTGGTGATAGAAACCAACGGGCTTCAAACTTTTGCCCACATGTCCCTTAAAGAATTATGAAAAAATATATTCTTGTTTGTATACTTTCCCCAATATTTTATTGTGAATATTTTCAAACATGTAGAAGAGTTGAAATAATTGAGCAGTGAACAACATATACACGCCACCTAGATTCTACTATAAACGTTTTGCTTTAGCTACATCTGTCCATTTGTCGATCTATCTTATTTTTTATACATTTCCAAATAAATTTTTGACACCAATTCATTTCATCACTGAATTCTTCTGCATGCATAACATGAACTAGAGTTCATATGTTTGTTTATAGTTTTTCTTTTTTTCTTGAGATAAAACTTACCTTAATGAAATGTAGACATCTTAAGTACACCATTTGATGATTTTTGACAGACACTTTTGCCTTTCTAACCTCAAACTCTGTTAAGGCATAGAACATTACTATCACCCCAGAAAGTTCCCTTGGATCCTTTTACAGTTGGTCTATGCCCCCATCCCCCCTAGAAGCAACCAGTGTTCCGATTTTTTTATGATAGATTAATTTTCTCTGTTCTGTAACATCATATAAATGGAATTGTACAGTATTTACCCTCATGTATTTTTCATTTGACATATAAAATTCTTTAACTTTTAAGTTTGCAAAAGATGTCATTTCTAATGTATTTTAATTATTGACATAAAAAAAAAAGTCACATCCCTCATTTTAATGCACCCAGGAGAAACTTAGTGTCAGTGTGATCTGCTACCTACCATCATCCATTTCTTTTTATGTATCAGGTTTAGTGCTCGAAATGACAACAGGAAATTTTTGATCAAGGCTTGTAGATGGCGATCTCTCAATTTTTAAATATTTCTTATTGATGAGAAACTTAACTCAAAATAATTTTTTATTGAGGTGCAATGGATAGACAACATTATATTAGTTTCAGGTGTACAACATAATGATTTGCTATTTGTACCTATTCATTATCCACTTAAAAAAATGTATAAATAAACGCCTCTTTACCAGAGTGAAAGTTTGACATCTTTTCTTTTTCTCCTTAAACTTGTATTTCCATTCCATCTTTTCCATGAAATGTAATCCTAAAGTAATTTTTATGCTTGAAATATTTTTCTTGAACATCCTTTTATACTTGTCTGAATATTATATGTTTATTAAAAGAAATTTTGCCTCCTAAGACCTTAATGCTCTAAGTGTTAATTAATTTATTCTAGCTTGAGCTATCATTAAAATTATTCTTAGTACACAATTGATTACTGATTAAAATAACAGTATAGGTGAAATACATAATTATTAAACATAAAAGTAAAATATTACTGGAGCTGCATCTCTTAATGAGTTTGGTGGGGCTGAGATTTTTTTCTACTACTTCACATATCCATGGATGAATATTCCTTATTGCTAGAAAAACACAGGGCTCAGCATAAATTCCCTTAATATTTTTCATTGCTTTGATATTAATGCTGAGAAACATTGTTTAGATAAGTAAGTGGATGAGGATGGAAGAAGTTGTTATAGCAATGCCAATCAGTTCTTTAAACCCCTTCTGAATTATAAACCCCAATTCACAAGCGGATGTCTCATCAAAAACTATCATCAAATGATCAATAAGCTGACCACTCCATTTGGTCTTTCTTCAATTTTATTGAAAGCAGAGTTGGAATCCTTTTAACTTACAAGAGCATTTATTACCCATATTATAGTCATTCCCTGTATTATAGTCATTGTAGGTAGTCTCAATGTCTACGGCAATTTTTTTTTAATTGAAGTATAGTTGACACACGGTATTACATTGTTTTCAGGTGTACAGCATAGTGATTTGACAAGTCTGTACACGTACGCTGCGCACACCACAAGTGTAGCTGCCATCTGTCCCCATACAACGCTATCACGATAGCATTGGCTCTATTCCTTATGCTGCGCCTTTCATGCCCGTGACTCAGTCATTCCGTAACTGGAAGCCTGTATCTCCCTTCACCCTTCACCCTACACTTCCCTTCGCCCATTTTGCCCATCCCTTACCCCTTCCCCTCTGGCAACCATCAGACTGTTTTCTCTGACAGCAGTTTTTCAAGTTGCTGGCCCAGAGATTTTCCCGTAAACTCTGAAGAGATGTACCCTTCTCAGATTTAGGATGAGTGAGAAGGAGCTCGTGAAGGAAGACGGCTTGATCCCAGGCATATTCTCAGGCAGAGTGACTCTAGGAAGAAATACACATGGCAGTTGAGGATCTGGAAATGGATTCTCTTGAAACTATTCATGTTGGAGTGCCCTCTGGAAAGATTTCTTACGCTGCCAGGTTATTATGTGTGCCCCAGAGATGGGACGGCTGCTTTAAGCCATGAGAGTGGATGATATGGCCAGGGAGGATGTGAAAAGTGTGGAGAATGGAAACTTCACAATAACTACATTTTAAGAAGTGGGCAGAGGAGACATAACACTCAAAGGAGACTGGCTGGAAATGACCAGAGAGGTAAGAGCAAAATCAGAAGAAAGTAATGTCATAGGGGGGTGGGGTGGGGGGAGGAAGAAGTTTCTGAATGGGAGGAATAGCCACAGTGCACGAACCTCAGCAGGAACAAGTGAGATAAGAGTTGACTGGATTTGGTGCTCTGGTCATTCAGGACTCTGGGGTGAGGACTACTTCAGAAGAGTTGGGGTAGGGGTGGAAGCCAGCCTGCAGTTTAGGGGTGAATGAATAGTGGGGGAGTCACTGTAGCCACTCTTCGGGAAGCCAAGCTATGGGAGGGGTAGAGCAAGAAGGGGGGGAGCAAGTTTTCTTTTCTTTCCTTCCTTCCTCAATGGAAAGATCTGGACATGTTCTTAGTGCTTTGGGAAGGTGCCTGTGGAGAAAGACAGGTTGAAGAAGAAACAAGAGCAGAGTCTCGGGGAGAAATAGAAAGGCATGGAGAGACGGAAACTGATGGAGGTCTACATTTGGAGACCGGAGAAAACAGGCAAAGACCGTGTTGTAGGAAAAGCCAGCTTTCTAGATTGCTTAATCTCAACCCTTGAGCTCTCTGCGATCTGATTTTGCTGCCTGTGGAACTTTCTGCCTGTTAATTTTAGTATCTTGTTTCCTTGTGAATTGTGTGATTCCTTTCTCTTTTCTTGCTGTAAGCTGCTCATTTTCCTTGGAAAATTGTGGAAATGCTTTGTGTCCTGAGTTGAGGTTTTGTTTCCCCGGAGAGGATTTACTTGGACTTTTGCAGATCAGTCATCTCAAGGGACCACCACAGAGTATTATTTCAGACAGCAAACCCATTTCAAGACTGGCTTTACAAGATTCCACCCGAAACCCCCCAGACCTCAAGATCATAACATGTCCATTTCCTTCTTGCTCCCTTTCTTACGATGGGTTTATTTCCTCTCTATTCCTACCTTGAGAGCATAGCCCTTGGGAGGGGACACGAGGTTTGGGTAGGGTTTCCTAAAAGACTCTTGACCTTAGTGGGATTTCACTCTTTACTTGATGAATTGCAAGACTTTGCAGCTGTTGAAACAGAAACTCGGGGCCCGGAGGTGGCCTTGGCGCCTTTACTTCCCAGGATTCTTGCTTTCACTTCACTTTGGCCTCTGTAGATTCTTTTTCCTTTGTGCTAGCTAAGCAACGTGTTTTTAAAAAGATGCTGATGTATTTTATCCAGTGTTTTAGTTTCAATGGGGAAAGTAGTTTGGGATATCAAGTCTGCTCTACTGCTGGAAAAAGAAGACTGGTGTGCCTGCTATCATAACTTTTTTTTTTTTTTTAAGATTTTATATATTTATTTATTTGAGAGAGAGAGAGAGCATGAGCAGAGGGAAGAGGCAGAGGGAGAAGCAGGATTCCTGCCTAGCAGGGAGAGCAGGGAGCCCGACGTGGGGCTCGATCTCAGGACCCTGGGATTATGACCTGAGCCGAAGGCAGACGCTTAACGACTGAGCCACCCAGGCGCCCCTCTCCCTTTCATCCTTGTCTTGCTTCTGTGTTTGCTGATGAGAGGAAGGAGCGCACACCTGCTCGTGCAGACATGTGGGAAGCAAGAGAAGGGACCAGGAAACAGGTGAGGGAACAAACACAAAGGATAATTGATTGTTTCCATAGGGCCCCAGGGGAATAATCTGCTCACTTTTGTTTTCACTTTTATAGGAGGTTGGGAAGGGAGAGAACATAACCCATTCAAGGTCCAAGCCTGAATATTTATTGTATCTCAGCGATGATCCCCATTTTCATCACCTGGATTAGGAAAAACCTTACAAAATTACAGAGTAATAAACTGACATAATTTTGTGTGACTTTTCCTGTTGTTTTTTAAGTTTTGACAGAGGCCCCAAAGACTGAGAACAAAATCTTAAGGACCTTTACATTCTAAACCAAGGTGTATGTTTGTCTGTATTTGTAGTGTTCTTTAGAGAAACAGAACCAAAGCGATGTATGTGAATATATATTATAAGGGATTGGCTCACATGATTGGGGAGGTTGAGAAGTCCCAAGATCTGTATTCTGCTTCCAGTCCAAAAGCTGGTAGGCTTAAGATTGAAACAGAGCTGATTTTTCAGTTGAAATCTGGAGGCAGAAAAAGACCAATATCTCAGCTTATGGCAGTCAGATGGGAGGAGGTCTCTCTTACTCAACCCTTTTGTTCTATTCAGATCTTCAGCTGCTTGGATGAGGCCCACCCACATTGGGGAATAATCTGCTTTTACTCAGTCTACCAACATTCACTCAACTGTGAATCTTGTCCAGAAACACCCTCACAGACACATTCAGAATGATGTTTGGCCAAATGTTTAGGCACCGTGTCTCTGATCTGGTTGACACATAAAAATAACCATCATTCTGTCTGTGTAGGACTTGCAAAGGGATGAAATGAAATCTAGTCTACTAGGCAAGGGCATCCCCTATCACCTTGACTTTATAAAAAAAAGGCTAAAAATACACTGACAAACTGGAAAGATAGAGGGTCAGTCTCACCCACCAGGGTGAAAGGAGAGGGAAGAGATTGCTTTCCCCTGAACTCAAGCCAAATCATGAAGTACCCTGTCTCTTTATGTCTGCTAAGTTATTGAAACTTTATTTTGTGGGGAGCAGGAGAACGATATTTGAGCAGATTTGTGTTTTGCCAAAAAGAGCACTGGACAGCGAGGACGCATTCATTCAGCATGCGTGCACTGAGCAGGACCCTATGCAAAATAACCAGATATGACCTCTGGTCTCAGCAAGCCTGCAGATATTCTGAAAGAAAAGGCATCTACCAAAACCTCGCACTTCGAAGAGGCCAACTGAGAGTCCTAAGTGAGAAGTCCCAGGTGCTCCAAGTGCAGTGAGAGCTCAGGGAGACAAGATTCCTTCAGGCTGTGAGACTCTGGGAAAACCTCAGGAAGGGGCGGCAGTGGAGGGTCTTGAATGATTAGTGTGATTTGAGAGGCAGAGTTGGGTGGTGGGACAAACGTTGGAGGGAGTGGTGTGTGTGCGTATGTGTGTGTGTGGGGGGGGCGGGGGGAACGGTGAATTGTCCGCTTTGGCCAGAGTGCAGGGTGTATGAATGAAGGGCACTGAGTGGGAACCAGGGACAGTGTGGTGCCACTAGGGGATGGTTTTTGGTGGCATATGATGGACACTTTAGAGTTTATCAGTTAGGCATTTATATTAATGTACATTGGAAATATTTAAACAATAATGATAATATTGCTTACAATGAAGGAAAGTAAAGAAAATGAGGCAATTTAATAAAATTCACAAAGTAATAATTTGGGTGGTGCACAGATATGACAAAGATCATCAAGGAAAATTTCAGGGAAAGTGGGCTAAGTTTAGAATGATTTAGGAGGGTAGGCACACTAGTGTTTAGGGTGGTGCTTGGGTAGAAAGATCAATCTGGGAGCTGGTGTAAAGTGGAGTAAAGTGGAAAAAGTGATCTAGGTTGGAGAGACCAGTAAGGAAACTATTGTAACGCATTAGTAGTAAGAGTTTCCTCTTTAAGGAACACGCACTACTTTTCCTTCCCACGTTCCTATATTTGCTCAAGGTCTTATTGTAAATTCATCAGCTTGCCTCACGTGGAAGCAACATGTGCCATTGGAAGTGGCCGCAATTTTCCCCACTGCCTTTCTGCAAATAGACATCTCTTGGTTTTGGCAGTGGTGTTTTGAAGATTTGACACATTGCATGTCAGTTTCATCTCTGAGCTTTCTCCTTAGAATCAATGCCATTCTTTTTGCACCAAAAAGTTTTCATCTCATTGCCATGAAAGAAGTCTTCCGTGAAAAGAGTGTGTTGGGGTGGGGGTGGGGGGAGCAATAAGACCTTCTGAAACTGTCAGGCTGATGCCTTGAAATTGCACAAAGAATCTTGAGCTCTATTCCAGTGAAACAAAATAGCAAGGGGGCAAGCAAAGGCTTTCTGTCCCACCCTAATGTCCAAGCCTGTGCCCTTTTTATCTTTAGTTCTTTTGCAATGTCTACTTTCTTTGAAGCATTGTGGATTTCTTAAGATACTGCAACCCACAATGAAATGTTCTTCCTGTGAGAAATTAAGCATTGAATTAGCATATGGTGAGGGAAGTTGCCTGTTCGGGAAGGAAACTACAGTGCTATTCTAACGTGATAGGTCTTCAGGAGCAGGAGAAGTGGCTCTGGCCTGTCTCTGGGTGCTTCCTGCCTAGAGTCTGTCAGCTCATTTTCCTGGCTTTTTGTTCTGACATCCGGAATCTCATGGATGGGTAATGCTTATCCCTTCCTTCATCCTTCCAAAGCAGGGGGACACTTCAGAGTCAGCCTTCTTCTTTATTTTTTTTTTTTTTTTTTTTTTTTTTAAAGATTTTATTTATTTATTCATGAGAGACAGAGAGAGAGAGAGACAGAGGCAGAGGGAGAAGCAGGCTCCCCGCGGAGCAGGGAGCCCGATGCGGGACTCGATCCCAGGACCCTGGGATCACGACCTGAGCCGAAGGCAGACGCTTAACCGACTGAACCACCCAGGCGTCCCCAGCCTTCTTCTTTAGATGGACATGTTTATATGTAATTATTGGTGGAATAAATAAATTCCTTTTCAGTTTCCTCTGCCACCTCTCCATAGCTTGGTGGCTTATTTATTTAGTGGTTGGTTACCTTATCTCTCTGAATGCTATGGATGAGTCAGAGAATGAGGCCTGGGGAGGGTTATGTGGCATGTAACCTGATATGAGGTGCCATCTGGTACCTCCTTTCTCTACTTTCCATCTCCTAAACCTCCCCTATGGCCCACCCCTTGACATGATGCTGCCGGATTTGTTTCTTAGGCAAAACCACAGGTAAATTCAGTTTGTCCTTAATGATCCTCTAGCCTTTTTTTCAGACGCTGTAGTAAATGCCTGATTTTTTTTTTTTTTTTTTTTTTTTTTGGTCCAAATCCCTTCCCACTTCTTTGGGAACATCTCCCCAATTTCTCTGTGATTTTCCGTTGGGGGAACACTCTTCCCCTTGGAAGCTGTCTTACTGAGAGTCTGTCAGTGTA
Organism: Halichoerus grypus; assembly: GCF_964656455.1. Taxonomy (NCBI): domain Eukaryota; kingdom Metazoa; phylum Chordata; class Mammalia; order Carnivora; family Phocidae; genus Halichoerus; species Halichoerus grypus. The sequence continues at coordinate 92,476,722 of NC_135716.1, read as the reverse complement.
GGTGTGTTGTCTTGTGGCCAAGAAGTGAGCATGTGACCCAACCGAGCTGTCAGGGTCTGTCTCTGGGGAATCAGAGTCCGAGAGACACGTACAAGGACTGGAAAGTGGTCAGGCAGCTTCTTGGGGATGATGGTGACTGTCTATAATCCCCACTTCTGGGATCTGTGGCATTTCCTTTGTTCCTGTCCTTCTCAAGACCCTGTTGTTTAGCCTTTCCTTTGATGTCACAACATCTGCTTCCAATAAATTAGCTTTTTCTGAAGTAAGCCAGACTCTGTTGCTGTTGTTTATGATCAAAGAACCCCAAAAAGGCCACCCTCTGCTCCTTTTTCTCTGTCTCTTGTAGCTCCCACACTGCTTACGGCTTTGGCGGCTTCACATTTCTTTTAGAGCAAGACCCAGCTCCCAGAGCAGCCTGAAGGCCCAGGCCACATGGGCCCTGGGGGCCTCCCCGCCCCAGCTCCTGGGTGATCAGTCTCTCTTCGACCTCCCTGGCCTTCTGTCCTTCATTGTGAGTCCCATGCACTCTCGTGTGGGGATTCACCCGTGCTGCCTTCTGCCTGTGGGGCTCTCGGAGTTGGCCTTCTTGTGCCCTTCCCAACCCTTGCCCAGGTTTGTTGGCTAGGGGCTCTCTTAACACACCTGGTACTTTCTCATCATAACATGTATTTTGCAATCCTGTATCTGTGTGTGGCTTATTTGATCATTGTTTGTCTCCTTCACTAGACCGACCATAAGCTCCTTGAGGACAGGAACTGTGTTTTTGTTCCTGACTGTGTTCTAGGGTCTAACACAGCACCTGCTAGGGGGTAAGAGTCCAAAACATTTTTGCTGAATGAATACAGAAAAAACGTGCAATCAGACCTTGCCAGACCACCTGAGATATGAACTCACTCCCAGTCTCTATCTTATCAGGATTTCTGGGCTTCGTCTGTTCTCTTTAGGGCTCTGGCCTGCCCTGGGCGGTGACGGCTGGAGTTCAAATCAAACCCACAAACACAATGGAGGCTAGCAAGCTTTCCTGCAGCTCTCCTCTCTTTAACCTTTGATCACCCCTGCCTAATGTTCACCTTATGCCACCTGATTATATTCTCCTACAGAGCCCCATTTCATGGTAGGATTATTAGATCCTTGAAGGCAGCAACTAGGGGTGTGAAGACTAATTCTTATTCTGGTTTTGTGCCTGAGTAGCTAATTCAGTTAATCTCATTGAAGCTTAGTTTCCTCATCTTTAAAATGGGGGTAATATTTTTTCTACTGCCTAATACCTGGTGGTTATGAGAACATGAAGAGATAATGTCAAAGCACTTGGGAAAATTACTAAGTGGATATAAAATGTGAGAAATATTTATCATTGCTTTATATCTTTCTGATAGCCATTATAACATTTAGTCTTTTCTAGGCGCTCTCCAAATGCTATGATGCCTTAATCCACCTGCTCTTCATCTAGTAAGTGAGAGAAGATATACTACTAGTTACCGCCGAATACCCACTGAGAGCCAGGCACGCAAATTGCTGAGGGCTTCACATACGGCATCTCATTTAAGGTACACAAGACTTTGAGATGGACATGAGTTTTCCTCCTTTGAGGAGAAAACCGAAGCTAGGAGAGGTCAGGCAACTTATTCAAGGTCACACAACTTGCAAATTGGGGAGCTGGGATTCAAATCCAAACGCACAGACTCCAAGTCCAGTGCTCTTCAGCAGGACCCATAGGGCCTCCCCCTGCAAATCCCTTAGGTGGCTGATCACAGGTCAGACTCTGCTAAGTGCCCGCTATGCTCCGGGCACTGTGTTGGCTGACTGCCATGCCTCTGTTCATTTGAAGTTCACACTGTCATCATCATTTCACAATCGAGGAAGCAGAAGCTGAGAGAGGGAACTTGGACATCTGCTTCTGGGTAAGATACAGAGTTGCAATAGGTCTCCGCAACTGTTGCAGTAAGACAGTACCTAGGGGAAAACTGGATACATTGTTCAAAGTATAAAGACAATGGAGAGCCTTGGAAGCAATGAGTAGGAAGCAACTAAGCTAGAGAAGGAAGAGCCTTTCCTAGGCCAGGTGATCCCCACTCATTTTCTTCCCTGGGGGCATTTGCCTGGTCTGAGCACAGGTGTGCCCTTGATCTGAGTGAGCGGAGACTCCACCGAGGGAAAGAGAAACCACAGAGGATGTGGACATCTCGAGGGGCTGGCAGGACAGAGAAACCAGAGGGGCCCCTAAGGCAAGGCTGGTCTTCTCCACGCAGCATTTGGTGAGCTGTCGGGGAGCTGATAAGAAGGCTCAATAAGCCGGAATATAGCTCTCTCTAAATCTGGGCCAGCCTTGTTTTGATTTTCCTTCCCGGAGCCCATGGGGATCAAGGGATCATCTCCCCTTCTTCCCTCTGGTATCTGTATTCCTCTGCATCAACGGTGTCTACATTTTCTGTGGCAAGTAGCTTTTCACAGACATTGGCGCCCCCTGCTGGCGAAGAGCGGTGCTGTAAGGACTTGGAGCCTGCTCTTAGCATCTTCTGTTCTGATACTGTTCTCCCAAGAACAGGGGGTTTAACCCTGATGATCAATTCCAAAATCTGAGATTTTTGTCTCACTGGTCTCCTCTACCCCTGAGTGTTAACTGTCTAGATTGGTAGACGCCTGTGGCTGTCAGGTCCTCATCTGTAAAACAGCGTTGATGGTGCCCATTTCACGGGTTGTGCATTCCACAAGGCAGGGTATAAAGTTCTTAACATTGCCTGGTATACAGTTAGTGATTGGTAAATAGTAATAATAGCAGTGATCATTGTGATCCTTCTCAAAGCTCCTCAAAGGAGGCAGCCCTGGGTGGGACTCTTGGAGGTGATGAGAGCCTCCGGGATGTTCTGGGAGACATTCTCAGCTCTCCTCATGGGAGTGCACCAGGAACCGGGGCCTGGTGTCCAAAACCAAGGAAGAGGAGAGGAAGAGGAAGGCTGGGCTGGGGCAAGGTGAGTGCCAGGCAGCTCCCTGGACATCAGCATCTGGTCTGTTAACTCGTTAGTGTTGGTGATTCTCAGGCCTCGGGCCCCTGGGAACTGAGGTGGCTGAAACTACCTCTGCCTCTCTGAAGGTTGTGTCTTGGTCCCCTCTTACAAGATGAGACCCCTGACCTCCTTAGATGGAGGCACTCTGAGTTCACTGATCTGATGGAGAAGCATGGTTAGACATTTCAGAATAGTTCTGGACTTGGGGAACTGCTTTTCTGCTTCACACGGTGGGTGCTAGGGTCCGTGGGTATGGGGGGGAAAACTGTCCAGGGGGGCTTCCTGGTGCCGGGCTCCTAGAGCGTGGGTCCCCCAGCGTCGCTGGGAGCTCAGACCTTCAGAGTCTGTGGCTTCAGCTCTGGATCATTCCCGTTTCCTGTTTTCCAGTTTCCCCCACTCTCAGATTCCCGTGCTATGAGCACCCCAATAGCAGCGTTCTCATGGAGGTTTCTTTCCTGGCAATCAAGAAGACTTCCCATCATTCTTCATTTTGAAAGCACACACTGTCCCTTGGGCACCCATCTGCATTCCCCCAGATCTTGGCTTGCCTTCCCCCAGGGCCCGCCCATGATCTTCTCTCTCCCAGCGTGCTTGGCCTCAGCCCTGGCTTGAGAGGACGCAGATGGCTGCCAAGCCCCTGGACTTCTCTCTTGGGGTCCCAAGTTGCCTACCACACAGGGATGCAGCCAGCAGCCCCCTGCAGTGATGGGACAGAGTCTGAGGTGTCCCCCCACCGCCCACAGACCCACAGCATTACGACTCCGTGACTTGAATTTTCATTTACTCGCATGTTGCCTCATACATAGACCGAGGTCTGGGGCTTGTGATTTTGCTCTTTTCTAGGGTTGCCAGATAAAATACGAGACATCTGGTTAAATATAAATTTCAAATAGGCAAGGAATCTTTTTTTTTTTTTTTTTTTTTTAGTTTAAGTATGGCCTATATATTACATACCAAAAAAAATTCCTTATTTATCTGAAATTGAAGTTTAACTGGATGCCCTGTATCTTTATTTGCTAAATCTGGCAACTCTGTTCTCATCTGCCCCATCAGGGACCTCTAGGGGCTTGGGAACTTTCTGGAGGAACCTCCTTTCCTGACAGCGGGGACTTTGCCTCCACCTTTTAGATTAGGAGACTTGTCACCCATGATGTCTTCCTTGGACTGGGAGATCCTTGAAGATAGGACACGTGCCCCTGTCTCCCACTCCCACCCTTCAGATGCTCCCGGTAAGCCTCGCTGTGTGTGCAGGGTCTCGAGCTGGGCCTCCAGGATTCAACTCATGGTGAACAATTTGGGTGTGGGGCTCCCTTTCTTGCCGAGTTACCCGGCAGAGCTAAACCTACATGTGTCCTGTCCACTCGAGGGACCCCATTTCCTGAAATGGCCATGGGCTGGTGAGCAGCAGGGAAACCTGGAGGGGAAAATCCCCCTCTCACAGGTCTAGTGATGTCTGTGGGGCCGGGAGATCGGCTCTGAGCTGAGGGAGCTCCCTCTGGGTGCCTCAAGGCATTTTGCAGGGCACAGAAGCCCACTTCATACTTTTCTGTGACAGGTGGTAGAGGATAAAGATCAGGCCTGGACTTCATTCTCTGCCTGATGGCCTTTCAATTTTTTTGGCTTGTGTTTCATTTCAAAACTTCTTTATACAGATGAGAGGGACTAGTTCGAGCAGGATCTGGCTCTGCAGCTCTCAGTCCGGTGCTCAGCACGAGGCTGTCTCTCTGGGCTGCTGGGGCGGGTGGGATAGAGGAGGATGAGCTAAGGCAGGAGGTTTACCCACAGCCCAAGCTCTGGCAGTGACTGGTTATTGCTTCCCTTCTCGGCAGAGAAGATAGACAGGGTCAAAGCCAAATATTCACTGGAGGTGAAGTCTGAACACTTCAAATAAGATTTAGTGACTCCTCGGTCGTGGGCATCTCAGGAATCCCTGCAGGTTACACATGGAGAGCCCGGCTAAGCTTAGGAAGATGGGCAGGGGCATTTTCAGGTGTTTATGTTTTGAAATGTCTCCTTTTCTCCTCCACACAGGAAAAAGGACTTTTATCCTCAGGTGTGAAGTTGAGGAGGCCTCTGGAAGCCTGTGATCGGTCAGTGACTATGGCAGGGTCTGAACAGTACTGATAGCCTTTGGATTCAAACAACCCCATCCCCTCTCCTTCCCCTTCCCTGGATGTCCACTCATTTCCAGGAACCTGTGCCCATGTGCAGATCAGCCCAACGCTGGTGCTCTTAGAGGTGCAGAGGTCACCCCAACTGTCCCCTGCCTCAATGGCAGATAGGGTATACAGAAAGGTATCTCTTTCTTTAAAAGCACAGCCTCGGGCGCCTGGGTGGCTCAGTTGGTTGAGCGACTGCCTTCGGCTCAGGTCATGATCCTGGAGTCCCGGGATCGAGTCCCACATCGGGCTCCCTGCTCGGCAGGGAGTCTGCTTCTCCCTCTGACCCTCTCATGCTCTCTCTGTCTCATTCTCTCTCTCAAATAAATAAATAAAATCTTTAAAAAAAAAAAAAAAATAAAAGCACAGCCTCACCTGCTTTAGCCTGAGCTCTCCTTAGTGCATTACCCCCACACTCCCTTATTATCAACTTTTTTGCTACATTTCAAATCCCTAAGTGCCCCTTAGAATCCTGTGTTGGGACTTGCCCCGTTCCTCTGGCAAGAGGGAGGGGTCCTCCCGCTGGTTGGTATTTCTAAACTGCAGCCCTTCCCTTGGGCTCTTTCCCACTTTCCCCCACCTCTTGCCCACCTGGCAGCTCTCAGTGAGTGATTAATGGTGTTGTCTCTCCTCACGTTGCTAGAGGGGAGAAGGTGATGATGCTGAAGGAGAGAGGGGGGGCCTGGGTTTGGGGGTGGGTGGGCTTGACTCTTTGGAGGGGCCCGAGATCCTTTGTAATACCTTGGATTTCATGCATGGAACCCAGTGTGGGCAATCAAGTAAGCTTTTAATTAAAAGGAAAGATTTTGAAAGGACTGGCCCCCAACACTGATGCTGTGGTGTGAGAAGAATTCTTAAACAAGACATGAAAAGAATTTACCACAACATTGATTAGATTAAAATAAAGAATTTCTGTTTATTAGACATCTTAAAGATAAGTTGCATACTGGGAGCAGATACTCAGTGTGCGTGTAATTTGCAAGAGATTAATTTCAAGACTATATATGTATAATTCCTACCATTCAATAAAGAGAGAACAAACAACTCAAGAGAAAAATAGGTAAGTCACAGGAATAGGGGTTTCACAGAAAAAGAAATTTATATGGCTAATATACACATGAAGAGATATTCAACTTCTTTAGTTACCAAGGAAAAATAAATTAAGACAACAGTGAGTTAACAATTATCTGTTTAATTGGTAAAAATTACAAAGTTTGTTAATATAGGGAATTGGAAAAGATGTAGGTATTTGTTCATTTATTCAATAAAAATTCATTCAACCCTACTTGGCACTTGGTCCTGTTTTAGGTGTCCAAGCTATAGCAGTAAACAAAAAGATAAAAATGCCAGTTCTTGTGGTGGCTTACATTCTTCTGGGAGGGGATGGACAGTAAGAAATAAATGTAATATAAGGGAGATAGAGAGGAAGGTAAGGAAAATTGAGCATGATGGTGGGGATGGTGCGGTAATTTTCAACTTAAATGGAGTAGGTCAGGGTATATCTCATTAAGAAAGTGACATTTGAGAAAGATTTGAACAAGACTTGAACAAGACTATAGATCAACATGATCTAACAGACATCTATAGAGCACTGCACCTAACTAAAGCAGAATACATGTTCTCAGGTGCACAGAGTACATTCTCCAGGATAGACCATAAGACAAAATTCAATAAATTTTTATTTTATTTTAATTCCAGTATAGCTAACATACAGTATTATATTAGTTTCAGGTGTACAATATAGTGATTCAACACTTCCATATGACACTTGGTGTTTATCACAGCAAGTGCCCTCCTTAATCCCCATCACCTATTTCACACATCCCCACCCTCCTCCCCTCTGATAACCCTCAGTGTGTTCTCTGTAGTTAAGAGTCGGCTTCTTGATTTGTCTCTCTCTCTCTCTTCTTTCCCTATGATTATTTGTTTTGTTTCTTAAATTCCACATATGAGTGAAATCATATGGTATTTGTCTTTCTCTGACTGACTTGTTTCACTTAGCATAATACTTTCTAGCTCCATCCATGTCATTGGAAATGGCAAGATTTCATTCCCCCCCCCTTTTTTTTACGGTTGAGTAATAGTCCACTGTGTATATACACCACATCTCCTTTATCCATTCATCAGTCAATGGACACTTGGGCTGTTTCCATAATTTGGCTATTGTAAATAATTAAAGTTCAATAAATTTAATACAATTGAAATAACATAAAATCTGTTGTCTGACCATAATGGAATGAAATCAGAAGCCAATAGCAGAAACAAAGCTGGGGAATGTGTAAATATATGGAAATTATGCAACACGCTATCAAATAACTAGTGGGTCAAAGAAGAAATCACAAAAGAAATCACAAAACTGCTTGGAGATGAATGAAAACACAATGTACCCAAGCTCATGGCTTACATGAAGGCAGTGCTAAGAGGGTATAAACACATGAAACAAATATTTGTCTCTCAGGTCAAAATTACCTTCCACCTAAAGACACTAGAGAAAGAAAAGCAATCTAAAACATTCCAAGAGAGGTGAGGCCGAGCCTATGACCATTCTCACTATTACCAATATCCAATATTACTTTTCTTTCCTTTTCCTTTGTTTACCCAACTCGAGTGGTAGTCTCCTGAGGGCGGGAGCAGGGACTGCTTATACTCACTGTTGTATCTCCAGTGCCTAGTATGGTGTCCAGTACACGGGACGGACTGAGAGTTTTGTGGGATGAAAAGATGTACCCTTATTGCTGTACTTGTGGGGAGTACCACATAAGGCATAGATTGTCCCGTCCTTGGGTTGGGCACCTGAAACCAATGTAATACTGTGTGTCAACTATACGTCACAAAAAATACTCTTAGAAGGTCTTTTGTCTGTCTGGGGTGAGTTTCTCAAACTCAACACTCTTGATGTTTTGGGCCAAATGAGCTTTTATTCTTGTGGCTGGCCCTGTGCCCTGGAGGAGGTGTGGTGATATCCTCACCTACTCGATGCCAGTGGCCTCCCCCGGTTGTGATGACCAAAAGTGTCTCTAAACAGTGCCACATGTGCCTTGGGGTGGGGGGGGACAAAAAAATCCCCTGGCAGAGAGCCATTGGCCTAGTGGCACAATCTTGAGCCTTCCTGAAGTTTGGACAAAGGACCTTATAACCACTTCTTGGGTTTGATGCATTTCTTAATATGAGAATTGTTGACAGTGGCGAGGTTGTAAATGAGGAAGTTTTGTTTTCAAACGCTCCATTATATATATCAGTTCACCCTTTACTTTGTTTCTCTCCATCCACATTGAATCACAGCGATTGAGGAGCAGCCAGGTGGCCCTGCCAATATTCTGCCTGCAAATTGCAGATCATCAAGTTAGTTCGGCATGGGTCCTGGTTTCCATGTTATTACAGGTGAACGTATTACCAGAATTTGTGCCATGGCAGAGAGCGAGTGCCCTGTCCTCCAGCTTCCCATCATGTCTTCCTTTAAGCGCGCACTGACAGGCTACTAGAGGCAATCAGCCTTCGCTGCGGACAGCATCTTAAGGTCCTTCCGACTCCCAACCGTCTGCCAGTTACAAAGCCACTGCCAAGTGTTTTTGGCTTTGTGAAGGCAGCACACCACTTCCAGGTACTGAACTCTGCTCTGGTTATCTGCTGCTGCATCACACATTGCCCTCCAACTTAAAAGGACAATCATTTTCTGTCTCTTGTGGATTCAGGAAGGGTTGGGCTTGGCGGTTCTAGATCAGGGTGTCTGGGGAGGTTGCAGTCAGTGTGGCTGGTGCTGGGGTTGTGGGGATGTGAAGTGGCTGAGGGTCTTCTCTTCTCTGTATGGTTTTAAGAACTTGCCGTGTGTCACTCAGCATGGGCTCATTTGGGCTTCCACTCAGCATGGTGGCCTCAGGGCAGCAGGACTCCTTCTATGGCACCATCCTTCCCCTAGAGTGAGCACTGCAGCAGAGTGAGACAAAGCCCATAGCATTTTTTGACCTACCCTTGGAAGTCACACAATATAACTTTCATCATACTCTGCTGATTGAGGTCGTCCCAAAGATCTGCCCAGGTTTAAGGAAAGGACATAGGCTTTGATGGAAGAAGTATCAACGTCATCTTGGAAGGAGCTTGTGAGTGGGAAATATTGTTGAGGTCATCTTTGGAAAATACAATCTGCCACAGCAAACATATATTCAGGTGTATCACACAAGAAGATTATGTTAGTGCTTTAGGAAAGAAGAGGCAGAAAGGTGGGATAGGACGGAAGGTGGGTATATTTTGCTTAATGTTCTAGTTGGTGGGATGGGTGGTAGGCAGGGTCATCCAGTACAGTCATGCAAGATGGACTTTGAACCACTGCAAACCACAAATGACAATGTGAGTGGTATTTCCAGAGCTGTGCAGTATGGCAGCCCTGGGTGCATTCACAAATCAAATATTTATTATATATTAATGTAATTTATCATAATAAAAATAACAAATAATAGCAAATGAATACATAAGAGGAAAAAATAAATACATAAAATAAAAGAGGGAAAAGAATAGTCTAAGTTTTAGTCTGTCAGAGAGCCAACAGCACTTTGGGGGCAGCCAAGAGCCACTTCTTGGAAGGAGTCCTGAGATACAAGGGCTCTCTTTAGAGAGATTCAGGCCTCATGGTGGCAAATTCACTGGAGTGCTTGACTCATGGCCATTCTTCCTTCTCTGGGGCCAGCGGAGGTGGGTCCTGGCTGGCTCTGTCTCAGGCCCAGCGTCTGGCTGGCTGATCTAGAAGTCCACACCTGACCCATCTGGGCTTCTCAGAGAATACCCTGGCCCTGACCACAGGATTGATCCTCTGACCAAGTCAGGCCTGTTAGTTATTCCTCAGAGTTTTTCCAAACTGGAATTGGAAGTAGGAGCCAAAGGCTTTGAAGCTCTCGGGCCCTCAGCTGCCAGGCAACCTGCAAGGGACATGGTCAGTCAGCAGAAGAGAATGAAGCAGCAGGCAGAGAAAAGCAGAGCAGGAAACGGATGGTGAGCTGTGGCATCTGAGTCCAGCTATATTCTCGCCCTTCCTTGATGTGGTGTGCAACCTTCCTTTGGTTACATGATCCCAGCCTCCTTCCAATAACTTTCCCTTTTGGCCTGGCCTAGTGTCAGTGGGGTTCCTGTCACTTGTCCTCACAAGGTCAGGGAGAACACATACACATGGTGACTAAGGAATGCCTTCACACAGCCATGTTTCAACATGCAGATTGAACGTGAACACCAAGTGCTGATGAGTTTCTAAGTAGGAAGGTAAATAGTTGAGGTCCATCAGAGAAGCCCAAATGCATGCATTCATTTATTCTCTTTATTCATTCTTTCAGTCAACATCTATTGGGTATCTGCTGTGTGCTGGGCTTTTATAAGCTCTGGTTATTCATAAGTGGGCAAACCTGCCATGATACCAACCCCCATGAAGCTCATCGTCTGGTGAGAGGCAAGCATTAAAAGAAATTAGCCAACATATAACTATATAATTATAAATTCTGATAAACGCGCTGAAGGAAAAAGGTAAGATGTTATGAGAAAATAATAGGAGGGATGGACTTGAGAGTAGGTGATCAGAAAGGCCTGTCTAGGGAAGGGATGCATAAACCAAGATGAAGATGGGAAAGGGGTCAGCCAGGGGAAGAATGGACTGGAGGGAGAAGAGCATGTGCACAGCTGCAATGGAGAAAATGATACTAATAAAAACACGTGGTACTTACTATAAGCCAGGTGTTCTTAAAATTAACCCTCACAACAACCCTGTGAGGTAGATACCGTTATTACATATTTCTTTTCTTTTCACAATTGGAAACCATGGGGTAGAGAGGTGAAGTAAGCTGCCCAAGATCACACAGCCAGTAAATGGTAGAGCTGTGATTCTTACCCAGGAGAAGGCCACTGAGGTTGGAACTGGAAGGTGAGGACAGGAACCGCAGGAGATTGGGCTGGGGCTCTGAGGAGGGTCTGGGTCCTGTCCAGCCTTGCAGGCCATGGATAAGGAGTTTACATTTTATTCTGTGTGTCATGACAAACTATGGAAAAGACTTAAGCAGGAGAGTACATGATTTAATGTACAAGTAGAAAAGCCAGTGATGCGAGTTCAATCAAGTCTCAGGATACAAAACCAACATATAGAAATCTGTTGCACGTCTACACACAAATAATGAAGCAGCAGAAAGAGAAATCAAGGAATTGATCTCATTTGCAATTATACCAAAATCCATAAGATATCTAGGAATAAATCGAATCAAAGAGGTGAAAGATCTGTATGCTGAAAACTATAGAACACTGAAGAAAGAAATTGAAGATGACACAAAGGGAAAAACATTCCATGCTCATGGATTGGAAGAAAAAATATTGTTAAAATGTCTATGCTGCCCAGAGCAAGCTACATATTTGATGCCATCCCTATCAAAATACTACCAGCATTTGTCACAGAGCTAGAACAAACAATCCTAAAACTTGTGTGGAACCACAAAACCCCAAATAGCCAAAGCAACCTTGAAAAAGAAAAACAAAGTTAGAAGCATCACAATTCCAGACTTCAAGCTATATTACAAAGTTGTGATCAAAACAGTATGGCACTGGAACAAAAAATAGACCCATAAATCAATGGAACAGAATAGAAAACCCAGAAATGGACCCTCAACTATATGATCAATTAATCTTCAAAAAAGCAGGAAAGAATATCCAATGGGAAAAAGACAGTCTCTTCAACAAGTGGTGTTGGGAAAACTGGACAGCAACATGCAAAAGAATGAGACTGGACCACTTTCTTGCACCATATACAAAGATAAATTCAAAAAGACCTAAATGTGAGACAGGAAATCATTAAAATCCTGGAGGAGAACACAGGCAGCAACCATTTTGACATCAGCCATAGCAACTTCTTACTAGATATGTCTCCTGAGGCAAGGGAAACAAAAGCAAAAATAAACTATTGGGACTTCATCAAAATTAAAAAGCTTCTGCACAGTGAAGGAAACAAGCAATAAAACTAAGAGGTAATCTACAGAATGGGAGAAGATATTTGCAAATGACATATTCGATAAAGGGTTAGTATCCAAAATATATAAAGAACTTATAAGACTCAACACCCCCCAAAATGAATAACCCAATTAAAAAATGGGCAGAAGACATGAATAGACATTTCTCCAAAGAAGACACCCAGATGGCCAACAGACACATGAAAGGATGCTCAACGTCACTTATCATGAGAGGAATGCAAATCAAAACTACAATGAGATACCACCTCACACCAGTCAGAATGGCTAAAATTAACAAGTCAGGAAACGACAGGTGTTGGCAAGGCTGCGGAGAAAGGGGAACCCTCTTACTCTGTTGGTGGGAATCCAAACTGGTGCAGCCACTCTGGAAAATAGTATGGAGTTTCCTCAATATGTTAAAAATAGAATTACTCTATGAGCCTGCACTTGCACTATGAGGTATTTACCCAAAGAATACAAAAATACTAATTCAAAGGGATACATGCACCCCGATCTTTATAGCAGCATTATTTATGACAGCCAAATTATGGAAAACAGCCCAAGTATCCACTGATTGATGAATGGATGAAGAAGATGTGGTATATATATAGAATGCAATATCACTCAGCCATAAAAAGAAAAAAAATCTTGTCACTTGCAATGATGTGGATGGAGTTAGAGAGTATTATGCTAAGCGAAATAAGTCGGTCAGAGGAAGACAAACATCTTATGATTTCACTCATATGTGAATTTAAAAAACAAAACAACAATCATAGTGAAAAAAAAGAGAGAGAGAGACAGAGACAAACCAAGAAACAGACTTTTAACTCTAGAGAACACACTGATGGTTCCAGAGGAGAGGGGGGTGAAGTAGGTGAAGGGGATTAAGGAGTGCACTTGTCATGATGAGCACCCGGTGATGTAAAAAAGTGTTGAATCACTAAATTGTACACCTGAAGCTGATATTACACTGTATGTTAACTAACTGGAATTTGAATAAAAACTTAAAAAGAAAAGAAAAGCCAGTGATGAATTTTATTATTTTTTAAAACACACTGATCATATTCTATGAATATAAAACCCACATATTGTTCATTTGGAACACACAGAAAAACACAAAGTAGAAAATAAACGTCACCTTTAATCCCACTGCCTGAAGACAATAGGTAATCGCTGTAAACCTTGGAATATAGCAATCTTGGCATATAAGTTTTCCAACCACTGATAAATATTTGTATGATAATTGTAGCATAATTGGAATGATCACCCTATCCATATTGCTTTGTCAATCAGCACTCAAGAAACATAAGAGTGTCACATGGTGGTTTTGTTCCAGGGTTTGCAGGAAGAGGTGAACATTGGTGAGGCGACAGGAGCCTGGAGGGCCGGGTTGGGGGATGGAGAGAAGCCCATTATGTTCCAGGAAGACGGGTGTGTCTGGGCCATGGGTGTAGGGTGCCACTTTGGAAGGATGCTTGTGAGCCACCTGTGAGCTCCCTGAAGCGTTCTCCAGGGAACAGATTAGAGGCAACACCTTTTCCTCCACTGCAGGCCTTCGCCACAAAAACCCAGCTGCCCGTGCAGCTCATCATGGGGGAGATTGTCCCGCGCTGCTCCATGGGCCTCTCTTCCACCCTCCCTAGGGCCTAATTCCGGTGTGAGAGGATGGGCAGCTTGTATACCCCGGCCTACCCTACCTGCTCATAATTACAGTACCTCTCCGATTTTGTATCAGGCATGGCGACAAGTACTTTTTATATGTGTCACTTTAATTAATCCGACCTACACTTCTCTGAGGTAGGTCACATCAGTCCTCTGACGCTCAGCAGCCGGAAGTGACAGAGCTGGCAGAACTCAAGTATGTCAGACCCCAACCTCCACGTGTTTAACCTCTTCTGCACATGGCCTATGTCCCCTGAGACACTCTCGTCATCCTGGTCTGATGGCTGCAGGAGTTCACGTTCTCCATCTGACTCTGGGATTGGGCCAGCTGAGGTACGCCCCCAGGTTACCGGGGAGGCTGAAGCAGCCCTAAAGCTGGGGGTACTGAAGTCATGCAAATAATGGGTAGGTGCTTGGAAGGCAGCTAGCCCAAGGCCAGAAACCCAGGCTGATGGACTACCACGCAGGTCCAGCAGGGAGAGAAGGCCGGGTGGGAGAAGCAGGACTCCCTCCCGTTTAAAGAGCAGGGCTGAAAGGCTGAATCCCCACACCCATCGGGGCCTCGGCCACAGCTGGATCAGGTTGGAGTAAAGTCCCCAAAGCCAACTGGGAAAGTCCCCAGGATGCTCGGTGGCTCAGGAAGCGTTCCCAGGGAGGCCGCCCCTGCTGCTGCCCCCTTCCCTCCATTCATGGAAAAGTACAGACTGCCAGGCCTCCATGCAAATGCCTGGCTGCCCTCCGCACTCACAACGGCAAGCGCTGACTCGTTTGTCCTTGGTCCAGGGCTGGAGGAAAATAGTTTCCCAAAAAAGCAGCTTAAAAAAAATGTGGAAAAAAATCCACACCCCAAGTGTCTGCAGTGGGAGCGGGAAGTCCTCTAGACGGGCTTGCAGCCGGAGAGGAGATTCTTTGGTCCTCTTGCGAAGAGGCAGGGAAGGAATATGAAACCCTATCGCTCCCCGGGGGGAGGAGACAGGCACATTGTGCCTTTCACTTTCTGCTTGCTCTTGGAGGCATCTGGGACTCACGCTGGGAAGTCGTGGCCTCCTGAGAGGCTGCCTCAGACGGCAGGGGTTCAGTGAGTCAGGATCCCTGGTTCGATCCCCAGATGCTCAGGGGGACCTGGAGCATGCATCTGTTTTCTCAAGGATGCTGCAGCTACCTCGGCCTCCCAGGGCTAACCTACTCTCTGTGACCTCTTCCTCACTTCCTACCTTAGGTAGTGATTCACAGTTTACACATGATCTCATTTGACACTTGCTGTCAACGGGGAGGTGGGGTGTAGAAGGTAGACACTACTAGGTCTATTGTACAAAACAGAGGCTCAGGGTCAGGAGGAGAGGTGTCTGCTTAGGGCCACATAGACCTCAGTCTCCTGTGAGTCCAGCATCCCTTCTGCTAGGTTGTGGGCTGCCCCTCAGTCTTTCGCCTCAGACACCCCGTGGGACCCTGCTGCATTATTTCAGAGGTGGGAGGTGCTGGAGAGTGAAGGCTCTGGAGTCAGGAGCCCGACCTTCGTGGCACTGTGCCTGGCCCTTAGGTGGCTTCTTGATTGTGTGAAAGAATGAGTGTCTGCCCTTGGGCAAGTTGCTTTAATCCTTCTGTGCCTCAGTTTCTTCATCTGCACAATGCAAGCGTAGAGTTGGAGCATCTCTGAAGTCTGAGCCCCTTTCCATTCTCAGGCTTTGAGGGGTGAGCCGTTCTGATCAAACCCAGATGTGCTAGCTCGTGGCAATGCAGCCTTCGCCCCCGCCGTCCAGTCACACTCTGCTGGGACCCTTCCTGATCCCTACCTGCCCCAGTGAGCTGGGCTGAGCACAGAGCTGGAGGCCCAAGGTCTATTTTTACCTCTGCCTCTCCCTCTGCAAGTGTTGGATCCTCCTGCATGCCCCAGCCGTGGGTCATCTGGATTCAGTGATTCAGGGGGGTGTATTTCCTTTTTCTGGTCTTAGATGGCTGGCTCCTTGACTGGGCTAATGGTATGGGGCACAGAAAAGGCAAGCGAGGGGCTCCAACAAGCATCAGGGGGCTAAGTTCTTGAAGCACATGGGTGTGCTCGAGGGGGTCCAAGGGCTGGATTTTCACACCCGTGAGCGGCTGAGCACTGTATGGAGATTCTATCAACATGACTCCTCCATGCGCCTGGCCTGCCCTGCTCTGGCGATGGCCTGGTGTGGGGAGAGCATGGGGACGCTGACTTGGGGAAGGGTGGGGCTGCATCTCTGTCAGGGCTGGAATGGCCTACTTCTGTGTGTGCAGAGGTGGTGGGGAGGGGTGGAGGGTGGCTTGTGGCCCCAGGCTTCCCCAGCCTAGCCACCATGTTGGAAATCCAGTTTATTGAATTTACAGTAAAGGTTTTATGGGGCTTTCCTGGAAGCTTCTCATTATGGAAACTCTTGTGCTGGCAGTTTGGTGGCTGGTGTCTGGTTTGTTTGGGAGAGTTTGAGTCAGGTCCTGCCTTGATGGAAAGTTCCTCTGCCTGGGTCACTTGAGGGGAGCAGGCTGGGGGCCTGAGTGGGTCTGCCAGATTCTGGGAGGGGACCAGCCATCCTGCAGCTTGGTCCTGAACGGGTCCCCACTTGTTTCTTATCTGACAATTCTTTGTGGGTTCCAGATATCTTTTTGGGGGAAGCTGTGGCCAAAAAAAAAAAAAAAAAAAGTAATCCCAGTTATTAAAGCCATTTTCATTATTTTCCACATAGTGGAAAAGTAGGAGGTGCCAGTTGACTGAGTAAAAACAAGCCAACTGCATGAAAATGGATTTGCTGATTATAAACATCAGGCACACGCCACACGTGTGAGGGCGACTGGATGGAGAGTCCTTGGGCCTCAGCATGAAGGGCCTCCAGCTGCCCCTTAGAGGCTGCTCTGTCTGGCTTTTCCAGCTTCCTCTTGGACTCTCACTCTGCACCCTCCTCACCACTGGGCTCACCTGCCTACCCCAATACGCCGGATTTCATGGGGAGAAGAGCAGGGCTTTGGCCTTAGGATCTTTGAAAAGGCCCAGAAGCCCAGTTTATGAATGTGGGTGTCTCGCCAAGGTCCGAAGCAGAGATTGATTCACAAGTCACTAACCTTCCTTTGGCTGCTGGGGAGATGATTAGATCCTGCAGCGCTGGGTCACTAGTCCTTTCCTGGGTGGTTTTGTTTGTTTTTGTTTAAGTGTTTAGATCACCGGTGTTCTCCGTCTTTAAAACAAGGGCCATTCATAAAACAGAACACACTGCTTGGGATCTGAATGGCAGTCGTGAAAGTCAGGTTGTTCAGGTTCCTCTGGGGACTGAGGCAGGTCCCTTCGTACGGGATGCGGAGGGAGACTTCCCCTTGGCCTGCTGGTGGACGGGCGTGTTTGTAAGGGTCCCAGGTATTCACAAGCACGGTCTGTGCTACCCCAGGGCGTAGCAAGCCGCCTGTCGCCGGGTTTGCATGGACTTGCTCCGAAGGGTGGTTGGCCCGGAAAATCTCTGAGCCTCCTGGAGTGGACAGGTCTCAGCTTTGCAGTCCGACAGCTCTGGGTTCAAGCCTCAATTCTCCCACATGCTCGGTTTCCTTCTCTGCAGAAGAGAACATAATGATATCAAGGCTGCATTGGGGCATGGCACACGGGGCACCTGAACCCGGGATGGTGGCTTGCTATGACACCCCCCTCTTCCTTTCCAAGTCAACTGTGTGCTCAGAGCGTGGGTATTTTAAATAAACCACCGCTTAGCTTCATTTGATACGGGATCTATACACACACACGAGTATTTGGGTCTTGTTTTGATTTCTCCCCACCGCCTGTGTTTCCCACACGTATGTCTGGGTGAGTGTGTCCTCGATGGCAGAGCGGGAGGGACTCGGGGCCGCACGGGGCACAAGGCTGGCCTTGTGGTGACAACACCGTCGCCGACACGGACAACACCCATCTTATGTTTGTGATTGCGTCTGACTTTCGCAGGACCCCTCGGAGGCAGGAAGGACTGCTGAGGTGAGTGGTACCGCTGATGAGAGACGAGCTCACGGCCGGGGTCGCAACAGGCCCAGGCCCAGAGCACAGGCCCAGCTTGCGGGCTGCGCTCGAGACTCCCCAGGATGGCCCTCTCTCTGCCTCCCCCCAATTCCCCTGCTCCCCAAGATGTTCTTTTCTTAATGTCTTGGGCCCCTTTCTATCTGGACTTGGCTTGAGTCCCAGTAACCAACTGAGATGGCTAATTTTCCACGTGGGCTCTGAGTATGACCTAAAAGACAAGGAAGGCTTTTCCTTGGACCCTGTAGGCTTGGGGACCGGGGTAGCCAAGGGCTCAGCTGCCTGCAGACTAGAGGAACACACCATTTGTCCAGGGAGCTGTAGGTTACCTGGCTTTCGAAAGTGATCTGGTCAGTCTTTTTTTCCTCCCTAAATTAATATGTTCATTCATTCACGCCTCTGGCCTGCATGGCATGTTATACTCAGTGCTTCGTCATATGCAGGAAAGGTAAGATCCTCCCTGGCCTTGAGGATTTTGCAGTCTGGTTGATGAGTCAACTAGACAATGAAGATGGGCAAATGGGAGCACCAGAGAATAATCTAAAGGCTGAGAGAGAGAGAGAAAAAAAAAATCATGGCAAAGCCAGGGTTTCAATCCTGGCCCAGTGTGGGGAGTGGGGATTGGGCTGAGGGGCTGCTGTGGAGTCTCAGGTGAGAAGGACACAGGGCCTGGCTGTGGGTCACCTGTGAGTCTGAGCGCACTGGATGTGCCTGTCACTGTCGCCCCGCTGGCCTCCCACTCGCAGCCGCTTGCTCTGGGAAACAGCCCAAGGCTTTCATTTTTGCACAAGGCTGGCCCGGATCGGACAGAGCATCTGCCCTAAGTGCAACTCTCCTCTAGGCCTGCCCTTGACTTGGTTTGTTTGAAAAGATGAGCCAGGCCCGGTGAGATTCCCCTCTAACTGCTCTGAACCAGAAAAAGCTGAAGAATGAGCTAGCCATGGAAGCTGAAGCTGCGAGATCACGAAGTGGGACGGGAGGGTGGCCGGGATGGACGTGGGCAAGACGCTCTGAGAAGCAGAAGCTGTGAGGTGGGGAGAAGCTGCATATAGAGGCAGCCAGAGAGCCACTCAGAGGTGGGAAATGAGAGGAAGGCACAGAAGGAAGCCAAATCACGTTCGTGGTGGCCCATTAGCTGGAAGATGTACAAACTCTGCTGTTGAGGGCTGCTGTGGATCCGGGACCTACCCCCAGGGGCTGCCCCTCCCCTGATGCCAGGCTGCTTGGCTTTCCTGGGTTCTTGCATCCATGTACCCGTCAAGAAACCCCCATGAAGAGAGGAAGCATTGATCAGTTTCAGTCTCATGCATACAACAGATATAGTAGCCTAACTAACTTCCTAGAAACCTGGGGAATGAAGGTCAGGGGATGGCCACACGTGCACACACGAACACACATACACATGCACGCACACACGTGCATATCTTAATTTAAATGCATTTACAGACTTGGTTGCCATACGGAAGTTCTATAAGCATGGAGCAGCAGGGCTGTGATGGGGTGGATGGGATGGGCAAAGGAAAGCAAAGCTCCCTTCCCGGATAGTCCAGTTGGAAAAACAAATGGGTCATGGCAGTAGAAACTGCTAATTTTAGTTTCCTTGATGATGTAGATGTCATTTAAAATCAAACTGTTTCCTAATACTTGTGCCCAGAAAGTGATTTATTGAGGAGTGCTAATGCTGTTCTCTGTGTCCGAAGTGGGCAGTGTGATGCTGTCCCGGAGCAGGGGACATGTGGCCAGTGAGCAGTGTTTCTCTCGGCTGCCCCGAGACCCTCCACCGAGGTGGATTCCTCTTCACTTCAAATACGTTTCACATGTGTCATCTTCACATACCCTTTCGGCCTTAGAGGTTTGTGTTTGTGTTGGCGGTGTATTGCTTTCTTTGTTTCCCTGAACCCTGGGGTTGGAGTCAGGAGTTCCTGCTTGGGCACTCTGTGCTGCGGGACCTTTGGCAAGCTGTGAGCCTCTCCGAACCTCTGTTTCCCCGTCTGTAAAATGGGAACAATGACATCTGAAGATTGATATTATGCTCTTCTTGTAAGGATTTTGCTTTATAGTTTTTACTGGCTCTATCACAACCCCAACCCCAACCAAATTAGCATACCGATGGGCAGATAGGGGCGGCTCAGTCAATAATTGTTGAATGTGATCACTGTTGTTGCCATCTTCGTGAATTGCTTATTAATGCCCGTCTGGTGCTGCACAGAGAGCTCACCCTCCCTGCCACACTGACGGATGAGTATGGACACACACATGCTCATGGGAAGGCAGAAAGTTTCGTAACGTGCCAGTGGAGAATAAACATCAGTTACACAAAAAGGTTAAGTGCATTCTGGTGGTTAGAAAAAGTGATGAATGAATAATTGAGGTAAGGAAAGCAGCTTGCAGGAACAGCTTTAAGATGCAGATTGAAGCGGGGTGGGGCAGGGGCAACTGCTTATGTGATTAATCTAAGAAGACCTTGCAGAGGAAGTGGGCTTTCAGGAGCAGATAGATTGGAGAAAGAGATAGGCTTGGCAAAGAGGTGGCCAGGGAACATTCCAGGCCCATGAGTGTTGTTTCTGCAGGCCTGAGGTGCTGAGGTGCCCTTAGAGTGGTTCACTTCTTTGGACTGCTTGGAGTGGCTAGAGGTGTATGTGTGTGTGCGCGTGTGTGTGGATGGTAGAGAAGGAGGGCAGTGAGACAGTGAGGTAGGAGAAGAAAGTATGATGAGTGATGAAGAAAGTGTGAGGTTGTTAAACTTGAGGCATGAGATATTTCTGAGGAACCCCATCAAGAGTGTTATGTCCAATAAGGATGTCCCAGCTTCCGTGTTTGGATTCAGAAGTTGGACTTGGGGTGAGATTGAAATCAAAAGTAGGGATAAGGTTAGGGGTGAGAACAGAGTAAAGGACCCAGATTCCAAGATCCATAGGATGATTTACAGATCTTACTAGAGTTTGGCCAAGACTGGCCAGTTGGCCTACCACCTTTCCTTTTGAAAGTTTACCATTGAAATTGAGCTTTTATTTCCTTGCTGCTCCTTGTGGAGAACCGTCATTAACCCCCCCACCTCAGGCCTCAGAAGTGAGCAATGTGATCCGGAAGCCATTGTGACATTGGCTTGTGCTTCTGGATACGCATATCCTCTGGAAGTTGGGAGGAGGACTGGCCTTCCCTCTGTCCAAGCCAACAATCCAGACATGATCTCATTGGGGCCACTCCCTGGAGGGAAGCTGGAGGCTGTTTCATCCCATTTCCAGATGGAGAAACTGAGGAATGAGAGGAGCTGCATAAGGACGAGACGATGAACTCACTGCGGAGCCGAAAAAAATTGGGCTCCTGCTCAGAGTGGCTACCATCCAGTAGAGTCAGTGTGTGTGCGTGCATGCGTGTTCCTCTCTAGTCCTCCTACATCTTCAAGGACACTGGGGATGACATAGTTTAAAAACAGACCCGGGTTCCTGAGAAAGAATGTGTGGCATCTGGAGAATTACATAATCTTTATAAATTCGATGTCCTCATCTGTAAATAGGGAATAATGATAATACTTACCTCGTACCACTGCTGTGATGGGCCACTGAGGTCGCTAATGGATCTAAATCTCAGGACCCAATTTCTGACCCCTAGCTGAACGTGTGAGCCACCTGACCACAATGCCCACTTGGTGGAGATTTGTCCACGTGAGCTGAGCCCACTCTCCATTACCCTGTTCAGGGGTGGGAGCCATGACCTGGTCAGTCTAGACACCGGCTAATCCAATGTGGGTCTGTATTCTGTTAGATTTATTTTCCTAATTGTTTTATCAAAGTGGGGGAGGGAGCTAGCTTTGAGTGCTTACTATGCGCTGGGCAATTTTCTAGGTGCTCCCCCTAAAGGATTTTATTGAATTCTTACAGTCCCGTAAGGAGTGTTATCAAACGAAGGGTTTGCCTCCTCTAGAAGATACTGTACCTGGGTAGCGCTGGAAGCTGAGTGGTAGAAGGAAAAAGATATTTTCAGAATCCAAGTTGAAGAGTGTGTGTAAGACCACAGGTATTCTTCAACCCATTGCAAAACACATAGTCCTGGTGGTCACTGGACAAGATTGATCACAGGCTTCTTGAAGCTCTCTTCCATGGCTTCAGTCCTTTCTGGTTCTCCTTCCACTTCAGTTGTTCCTCTTGGTCTCCCTGGGGGACAACTTTTCTTCTGCCAGCTTCTTACAAATGAGCTTTCCCTAAGGGTCTGTCCTCAGCTCTCTCCTCTCTTCATATAGACTGTGCACCTTGAGACAGTTTCCCCTCCAATGCCACAGATTATTCCCAACCCCCAAATCAGTTCCCAGAGCTCCAGACTGAATAGTCAATGAACAGCTGCCTTCCAGAATTTTCCTCGGGGCTGTCCCTCAGGCACATCCAATTCTACCTGTTCAGAACTGAGCTGACCTTCTCGCATCCTGATCTGCTCCTTCTCTTTGTTTCTGGTTTGACAGGTGACATCACTGTCATGCTAACCTGTGTCCTTTACCCTCTGCACCCCGTCCACAACCAAGGCCTGTAGACCTTCCTTCCTTCACATCTCCTCCTCTGTGCCTTCGACATCTTCGGTTTAGGCCCTTGGTTTTTCCTTGCGCTTCAACTTCCGCCCCCTTTACCAGAGAAATCCTTTTAAATCTGTAAAATTGATTTATGTTTCTCTGGCTTCTATCACCTTTGGGATGAAGGCCAAACCCTCCTTTATCTGACCTGATTTCCTGCTCTCCAACTTCTTCTCTGGCCGTGCCCCCCACCTTCTCTTTCTCCCAGATGGGACTAGAACACCTCCAGTCTGTGCTGTTCTGTCTAGAAGGCCTGTTTCCCACTTATCTGTCTGGCACACATCTCATCCGGAGGGTCACCCGTTTTGGGAAGACCTTCCTGTGCCACCTCTTCTGCTTCTGCGAGGCCAGGGCCCTTCTCTCTCTCTCTCTCTCTCTCTCTCTCTCTCTCTCTCTCACACACACACACACACACACACACACACACACACACACACACAGCTACCACGACGCGTCCGGCCTCCCCAGCGAGCCTGAAACCCTCTTGAGGGAGTGATGATGTCTCACTCGCTTGTCTATGGTGGTGGTGAGCACGTAGTGGGGATTCCAGCAGTTATCTGTGGAATGCGCGCCCAGAGAAGGTGATGGATGAATAGACCCCAGCCGCTCTGCGCAGACCTGAGGGTGGCGAGTGCTTGTTGCTCCCGCTAGAGGGCACTGTCGCCGTGTGCTTCGCTGGGCGCCCGGCAGAGGCGGGCTCCTTAGGCAGCTTCTCAAGGCGAGCTCCAGGGGCGCCATGGGAGCTGTGCCGTCCTTACCAGCCTCCCGTCACTCCCGTTAGATGCATCCTTTGTATTTCTTACTACCCTTCCCTAACCTCATGCCCCCTTGGACGTATACCACAACCCTCAACTGTGGCAGACTCACACGTGTCCTTCCTTCCTTTAGTGGTAGCCAATAACATCTGAAATCACTCTGGCTAAGACACTAATTGTTGCAAGTTTGAGGGTGTCATCCTCCTATTGACGTGGTGGCATCTTTTTTTTTTTTTAAAGATTTTTATTTATTTATTTAACAGAGATAGAGAGA
Source organism: Halichoerus grypus (assembly GCF_964656455.1). Classification (NCBI taxonomy): domain Eukaryota; kingdom Metazoa; phylum Chordata; class Mammalia; order Carnivora; family Phocidae; genus Halichoerus; species Halichoerus grypus. The sequence goes on along the minus strand of NC_135716.1, from coordinate 92,453,332 downwards.
TAGCACAAGTAGGCAAAGCGGCAGACAGAGGGAGAGGGAGAAGCAGGCTTCCTGCTGAGCAGGGAGCCCGATGCGGGGCTCGATCCCAGGACCCTGGGATCATGACCTGAGCCGAAGGCAGCCGCTTAACCGACTGAGCCACTCAGGCGCCCGACGTGGTGGCATCTTTTTTTTTTTTTTTTTAATTTTTTTATTGTTATGTTAATCCCTATACATTACATCATTAGTTTTAGATATAGTGTTCCATGATTCATTGTTTGTGCATAACACCCAGTGCTCCATGCAGAACGTGCCCTCCTCAATACCCATCACCAGGCTAACCCATCCTCCCAACCCCCTCCCCTCTAGAACCCTCAGTTTGTTTTTCAGAGTCCATCGTCTCTCATGGTTCTTCTCCCCCTCCGATTTCCCCCCCTTCATTCTTCCCCTCCTGCTACATTCTTCTTCTTCTTTTTTTCTTTCTTAACATATATTGCATTATTTGTTTCAGAGGTACAGATCTGAGATTCAACAGTCTTGCACAATTCACAGCGCTTACCAGAACACATACCCTCCCCAGTGTCCATCACCCAGTCACCCCATCCCTCCCACCCCACCCCCCACTCCAGCAACCCTCAGTTTATTTCCTGAGATTAAGAATTCCTCATATCAGTGAGGTCATATGATACATGTCTTTCTCTGTTTGACTTATTTCGCTCAGCATAATACCCTCCAGTTCCATCCACGTCGTTGCAAATGGCAAGATCTTATTCCTTTTGATGCCTGCATAATATTCCATTGTATATATATACCACATCTTCTTTATCCATTCATCTGTTGATGGACATCTTGGCTCTTTCCACAGTTTGGCTATTGTGGACATTGCTGCTATAAACATCGGGGTGCACGTAGCCTTTCGGGTCCCTACTTTTGTATCTTTGGGGTAAATACCCAGGAGTGCAATTGCTGGATCATATGGTAGCTCTATTTTCAACTTTTTGAGGAACCTCCATACTGTTTTCCAGAGTGGCTGCACCAGCTTGCATTCCCACCAACAGTGTAGGAGGGTTCCCCTTTCTCCGCATCCCCGCCAACATCTGTCATTTCCTGACTTGTTAATTTTAGCCATTCTGACTGGTGTGAGGTGGTATCTCATTGAGGTTTTGATTTGGATTTCCCTGATGCCGAGCGATATTGAACACTTTTTCATGTGTCTGTTGGCCATTTGGATGTCTTCTTTGGAAAAATGTCTGTTCATGTCTTCTGCCCATTTCTTGATTGGATTCTTTGTTCTTTTGGTGTTGAGTTTGATGAGTTCTTTATAGATTTTGGATACTAGCCCTTTATCTGATACGACGTGGTGGCATCTTAACAATCGCTTTCAATGCCTTTGAGTCACATGGTATGTGCCCAGGCAGTGGGCATGGCTTGGTGGGAGGGGTGGGGATGCCCTCAGAGCCCCTCCAGTCACACACAGGGTGGCGGGCCTCTTAGTGCTCAGTCCCTCTTGACGTGCTAAGGCGCACATCCATCAGCCTACCACCCACAACTCGCCTTCCCTGCGGAGAGCAGTGCCCACCTCTGAAAGCTGGTGTCCAGCTTTGAACTGGGCGGTACTTTCAATTTGTAGAGAATGTTGAAAAAGCAATGCATTCTTTAGCTTCATTAATAGAGTTTCTTCTTCATGGAAAGTTCTGCAGTGCTCTGTGTTGTGAAACCACACTTGAATTATTGTGTTCAGTCATGGGCACGTCTTTTTAAAGACAACGGCAATTATCCCAGGACAGTATCCAGTATCGAAAGGAGGGTAATCAGAATGGTTGTGCCATCTGGGGGTCCGATGAAACACTGGGGGCTGTGTAGACAGCAGAAGAGAAGACGAAGGGAAGCTGTGAAAGCTTCCTGTTGTGTTCCTGCTTCTGTTTCCACCACCATATAATAGAGGAATAGAAGATATCAGTGCTTTCAAAATCAAGGAAGCTTCTGGGCCTTCTTTTGTAGTGCAGAATCTGGGGAGTGGGTTAAGAGAGAAAACAACAGAAAGTAAAAGAGCTAGAGAGGCTAAGATTATCCCCGAGAGTCGCACAGTCAGGGGGCAGGTGGGGGGTGGGGGCGCTGAGCAAGAGGCTGCAGTCCACTGGCAGGCTTTTTGGGAATGGTTAAAAGGAAGAGTTTTGGGGGTCTCTGCACTGAGTAGGAGATCAAAACAGAGTTATGTAGAAAGCTGATTGTGAGACCTTGTTTGTAGTTGATGACTCGATGGCTTTTTGATGATCTCTGAGAAATTCCAGGCCCTTTTTGAATCGCATCTTCACCTCTTCTTGGTCGTGAGACTGTTTCTCTGGAATGAGATGTTACTGCAATGGGAGCACAGGAAACTCCAGGATTGTATGGGCGAGGCGAGGAAGCATATTCTGATAACCAGTCCAGAATAGGCTAGGCTCCCCCAGGACGTGGTACGACCACCGAATCTGGATGAGCAGCACTCCAGGGTGCTGGGGAGAGGTGTTCTGCTCTGGGAGGAGGGTTGCAATAGCTTCTAGGAAATGTAAATGATATGAAAATGACAGATCGCTGGGCAAGGGTGAGGTGCCCACCTTCTCACCTGTCCTCCCATGGTCTGATGTGTGGTTATAAGAAGTTGGGAATATACAAGATGATGGGCCTCCAAACTATGCTGGGCAGTTCTCTTCTGGCGTCTAACTTAGCTCTGAGGGACCCCGGTACCCAAAAGACCATCAAAGAATCATCCTGTATTATTATGCATACAATCAGAACAGTTAAATAAAATTGCAAGTAATCAGCTCTACCGATGTCTGCTGCAGGCATTCTATGTATGGGGACAGTCCTAGGAGCTAGGGGTACGAGTGTCACTGAGACACAGTCCTTGTTCTCTCTTTTTAAAATCTTTTAGTTCTTTAAAAAAGTTTTATTATTGAGGTATAGTTGATATGCAATGGAACATTAGTTTCAGGTGCACAAAATAGTGATTTGATAATTCTGTACATTACGTAATGCTCACCACGGTAAGTGTAATTACCGTCTGTCACCATACAATGTTATTACAGTATTATCGACTATATTCTCTATGCTGTGCTTTTCATCTCTATGACTTCTTTCTTTTACAGTTGGAAGTTTGAACTTCTTAATTCCCCTCACCTATTTCATCCATCCCCCCTCCCCTCTGGCCACCACTAGTTTATTCTCTGTATTTGTAAGTCTATTTCTGTTTTTTGTTTGTTTTGTATTCCTCCTATAAGTGAAATCATATGGTAATTGTCTTCCTCAGACTTATTTCACTTAGTATAATACACTCTAGGTTCATCCATGTTGTTGCACATGGCAAGATCTCACTCTTTTTTTATGGCTGAGTAGTATTCCATTGTGTTTGTATGTATGTATATATAATATCTTCTTTATCCATTCATCTATTGATGGACACTTGGTTGCTTCCATATCTTGGCTATTGTAAATAATGCTACTATGAGCATAGGGGTGCATATATATTTTCAAATTATTGTTTTTGCTTTCTCTGGGTAAACATTCAGTAGTAGAATTTCTGGATCATATGGTAATTCTATATTTAAATTTTTGAGGAACCTCTGTACTGTCTTCCACAGTGGCTGCCCCCATTTATATTCCCACCAACATGCACAAAGTTTCTCTCCATTTCCTCACTGACGCTAGTTATTTCTTACCTTTTTGATGCCAGCCATTATGGCTGGCAAGAGGTGGTATCTCACTGTGGTTTTGATTTGCATTTTCTCAGAGCCCTTGTTCTTGAGAAGTTCATCTTCTGTAGGGAGAGTCATGTAAGTCAGTGGCTACATCCAGTGTCCCAGGCACGGAGAGAAGTATGTACAAGGAGGGGTGATGAGTGGAGGCGGGGAGGAGCTTTGCTGAAGAGCTCATTCTTTTTTTTTTTTTAAGATTTATATATTTATTTTTGAGAGGGAGAGGGTGGGAGGAGGAGGGACAGAGGGAGAGGGAAGGAGAATCCTCAAGCAGACTCCCACCTGAACGCGAAGCCTGACCTGGGGCTTGATCCACGACCCTGAGATCATGACCTGAGCTGAAACCAAGAGTTGGTGGCTTAACTGAGCCACCCAGATGCCCGTGCTGTATTCCTTCTTGAGCAAGTTTTAAAAAGTGAACAGGGGTTTACCAAGTGAGCAAGGGTAGGGAAAAGGCATTCTAGACAGATGAAGCCGCATGGGCAAGGAGCAGGTATGTGAGGCCATATCACGTATTAGAAGCATTGAGGCCAGGGAGGCAGAGCCCCGGTCAGAGCCGGAACGTCTAATTATAATGTTTGTGAGATATTAAGGTCTTTCTCTTCCATGCTGAGGAGTTCTAGCTTTATCCTACCAGGGCTTTGGATCCCAGAAGTACTTTAACCCTATCACTGTTTGGTGAGCAAATGGAAGATGGATTGGAAGGGTGTGATTGCACATATATGGATGTACATGGTCCAGAGGACATTAGTCGAAAAGCTTAGGGGAATGGGGGCCTTCCCAGTGGACAGCCTCACACCTGCCTCTACACCATGCTTCCATCCTCAACTTGTTTCACCTCACCTCTCATAAAAAAAAATTTTTTTTTTGCTCAGTTCTCTCATTTGACAGAGAGGGAAACAGGATCAGAGTGGGACAATCCCTTACTCAAGGTCACATAGCTAGGAAATGGCAGATCCTTTGGTTTCTTGGCTCTTAATCCAGCGCTCTCTTCATGATATCATTCTGCCTTCTGAGAAGCTCCAACATGCACAGTGCAAAGTTGGAGCTCTGGTAAATTGTAGGTAAAGCTTTGGTAGCCTGGACACAGCCATCTTTCCTCCCCAGGGAGGATTCAGCTCATGGCATGCCCAGGGACACCTCTGTGCACCATTTAAAAAGCTCCTGTTTCTCTTCTTCCTAAAGAATCCCTACTCCTTCTTTAAGGTCCACGGTAAATGTCACCTCTCATCTGAAGCAATATGTTGCTCAATAACCCCTCTGGGCAGGACCAGTGTGGCAGGTTTATAAGCCTCCTGCCCCATGAGTCTTGAAGTTTCTTGAAGGAAGGCATCATTTCCATCAGGTTCCCAGTTGTAGCCCCGTGCCTAGCATGGTACCTGGCACCGAGTAGATGTCAGGAAAATGTCTGTTAAATGACTAAATTGATGAATGTATGAATCAAGAGTCTGACCCTGAATCCTTTTGTGTGGATCTATTATGAGGTTTTCAGGGCCCTAACAAAGTACATGGTTTTCTTATTTTATAGTGGCCGATGCTTGTGTTTCTAAGTAGAAATGCATTAGAGCTAGAAAGCTTTCTATGTGTTTCTTTTTTTTTTTTTTTTTTTCCTAAAGCAAATTGATGGTGGTGACTCTGGGTTCATTGTTCCTTTGTAATTCTTCTGTCATATGTTGACCCCAGGAAATTAATTTCCCTTGGACACTGACACTTTCAGCCTGAAAGTTGGTGTTTTGTTTTGTTTTGTTTTTAGCTGCCAAGAGCTGAAGCTGTTTTTACAGTTTAGATTTCTTTTGGGTCTTTTGGTAAGAAAAATCCTCTTGCTTTTTTTTTTCTTTTTATTAAATTTCTTCCTTTTTCCCTCCCAAATTCCATGCTTGTTTAATCTTGTTTAAACAGATTCATCTTAAGGAAGCCAAAAATGGAACCACTTTGGGGAGGGGGCCGGGGGCCAGCACTCCTGCCCAGCCAGCTTTTCTCTCTTCGAGAAGAGCCTTTCCCATCTGTGCTTTTCTGCCAACTGATTAACACCTTGTGATGAGCACCAGGCTGTGCATCTCCAAGGGTTAGCTCTTTCTGCATGGCAACACTTGTTCTTTGTTTCAGGGAGAACTACTTACATTTTTTTTTTTGCATGTGATTAAAGCTCCAGGAGTGGCAGACTCTTGGGTCTGGTCCAGGCAAAGCTGTGAGAGGGTGACCCTGGGGCCTGGGTGGACCCCGTGTGAGAGAGCTCTGGGCTCTCTTTTTTTTCTTTTTTTTTGGGGGGGGCTCTCTTTTGAGGAAACAGCAGGATTTGGCCTGGGCAGGATGCCTTTGGTTGTAGGTGTCCAGACACTTTCTCTCGCTCTGGCTTCACGTGTCCTTGAGCCTCAGTTCCCTGGGGCTCTCTGGGGGCTGTTTGTGGCTGTCAGGAGCTGGTGGCTCTGGGCGGGAGCTCACAAACCCGCCTTGAAGCCACGTGGTGTAAAGCCCTTCCCAGAGCTCAGGGAGGTCTGAGGGCAGAGCAGCCGCGGAGTCACAGCCCTCTGGCTGCAGGGAGGGGAAAGGAGTGGCATTTGTGGATCACCTTGGAAGTGTGAGGAATTGGGCTAGGGATATTTAAAATGCACAATTATTTATCCTGGTAATAACAGTCACTGATATTTACTGATGTCTGCCTCGCACAGGGCACATTAATACATGATCACGTTTAGTCCTCAGAATGTTCCCCCATTGATTGCTTACTATTTATTTCCATTTTGCTGATATGGAAACTGAGGTTGGAGAGATCAGGTCAGTGGAAGAACTTGCCCAGGGTGGGAACGAGACCAGGCTCAAAATCCCCTTCCGCAATGTCTTGTCATGGGGTCTATCTGGGTTTTTTTCCAAATGCCATAAAATATCTCTTAAATTCCTTCAAATGATCAAGGAGCAATTTCCCCCAGCAAACATGACCGTATTAAGCTACAAACGCTAGCGGCCCAGGCCACAAGAAAGCAAACTGCTGAAGGATGCAAGAGTGTTTGTTTCTCAGTTTCTCATTAATAGTGTCTACTCATTCATTTATTTTGTCTTATGCTAGCTCCTGCTAATAGGCAAGTGGTAACAGGAACCAAGGGCGGAACAGAAATTTATGGGAGAAATGCCTACAATTGAGAAAAGTCTCTCTATGTTCACATTTTTTTTAGCATATTGGGAAAGCTGCTAATGTTTGATATGAACAGCGCAAACATGCTTCCAGAGCACCAGCCTCCACAGAAGCATGGATTCTGAGCAACACTGAGCATGGATGATGGACATGGGTGTGTGGGGGGGAGGGCTCCTCCCAAAGGATAGATCTGTTCTTTTGGACTCTGAAAGAGCCTACAATTTTACACGCAGACAATTCACCTTCCAGGTCCCTTTTGTTTAGGTTACTATCAAAATGATTTGAAATGCTCAAGCGCACTGATGGGCCCATGAACTTGGCCCGAGTGTGCTAGAGTAGGGGTGGGGGATGGGAAGGTGCTATTTGCCTGGAATTTTAGAAACAGTTGGGGATAATGCTGTAAGTGGGCCACTGCCCTCCAGAAATTACCTAGTTGATTATCTTCTTCTTGGAAGGTTCTCCAACAGGCACAGACGCACAGACCATCATTTTCCCCAGCGGGCGAACATCCTCCCCAAGGGAGACGGAGAGCACTCTGGTTCATCTTCCTGTCCTCATTCCTTGCTGTGGCCTGAAGGTTGTGAGCACCACCAGTCCCCACAGTGTTCGGAGCTCTCGCTGCTTTTGCTGCACTCGTATTTATGCACGAGGGCAGCTCTGTGAACCAAGCTTCACATGGACCTCAGGCCAAGCCCTTCCTTTGGAAGGTAAGGGCGGGGGGGGGGGGGGGATGGGGGTGGGGGTGGGAGGCGTGGGTGGGTTGGGTGAGGAAAGAATACCAGGGCTGCACTAAGGCGAATGCACTTCTCCGGCTCACCTTTGTTGCCAGTCTCTGCACAGGGACTGGGCTCCAGATGATAAGACACTAATGAAATGATTGGGCTGCACTTTACACTTGTTAAAAGAACAAATGTTAAATAACAACAACAATGGTAGTAATATGATTCTGGTTTAGGGCTGAGGCCTCAGAATTTCAGAGATGGAGCGCATATGGAATACATTCATAGCTCTGTACAATGCCCCATAAACTGATTGGGTTCAGATGAGAAGCATTTGTCAGCGGAGTTCCCATTCCTGGGCGTGGTGGGGTCTGGACTGGGCTCTTACCGGAGGGGCTGTCTTAGGAGACAAGATGCTATTGTTAGCTGTGGTGGTGGGAAATGTTCTTCAGGGAACCCTCCTTATCTTCACGTAAGCGCCAAACCAAGGAATGGTTGAGATGGCTTAAATGGCTCATTTCACTCTGGTACTCAGCAGGTGTGGTGGATCGACCAGAAAAACGCTAAGCACATGGGAGGACACCTCCTCAAGTCGTATTCTTTGAGAGTTTCAGATTTCATGTTCTTCCTCATAAGACCCAGTAATAGGACATTGTTGGTGAAGGTTTTACAGGTTTGGGTAATCTAGAAGACTAAATTCCAACATATTGATGGTTGTTGGTGGTACACTGTGGTGCTGTTGGGGTTCAGTGTACAAAGCCACTGACCTTCCAGTATTTGGGCCGGGCACCCTTTTCATGATAAGATAAACCACCATATGACTACATTTTTGTTCTGGAAAAGAAGAAGCTGAAGGTTTTCCCAGAGGGCTGTGTCCCTGAAGCTTCCTGCTCCTCTGTGGTTTGGCTTCCCCACTTGGGTGGCCTTAGTGGTCCGCTGTTTTCATCCACTTTCCTTGCTTCTATTTTGATCATCAGTGCCACCAGTCATGGCTGCATGTTCTAGCGGAAATTTTACAAATATTTAAAATGAGATTGAGTTAGAGGTTTATCAAACAGAGCTCTTTGCCACATTTAGGGAGTAGTTCTAACATATGCAGAGTATATACAAAGCCAAAGTCTATTTTAAGCAGGTTTCTCCTTTGTGACATAAACCCGTTTTTTAAATTTTGTTTTATAAAACTCATTCTTTGCTGCAACTTATCAGGGATACGGGTAGATATGAGCCCTTCAAGGAGCCTGGAGGAGAAGGGTGTTGGGAGCAGGGGCTGAATAAGGGGACAACAGTGGGAGGGTGGGCAACTAAAGGAGGGGAGATGGTGCACATGGTGGTGTGGCAACCATCGTCATCAGAAAACACTTAGCACGGGGGCGCCTGGGTGGCTCAGTCCTTAAGCGTCTGCCTTTAGCTCAGGTCATGATCCCAGGGTCCTGGGATCGAGCCCCGCATCAGGCTCCCTGCTCGGCAGAGAACTTGCTTCTCCCTCTCCCACTCTCCCCTGCTTGTGTTCCCTCTCTCGCTGTCTTTCTAAAAAAAAAAAAAAGAAAAGAAAAGAAAATACTTAGCATGAAGTGCCCGTGTATACCACTAACGGCAACACGGGGATGACTGACGTGCCCAAATCTAGGAAAAGAGGCAGGTAAGCTAGTGGGTCTCATCAAAACCAGGAGGCCTTCCTGGAGGAGATGGGGCTTTTGGAATGATGGGTAAAAAGAATGCTGGCTGGACCAACGGGCAAGGGCTGGCCTTGCTTCTGGGGTAGCCTGCACGGGCTGCTGGTCTTTCCTATTCACTTTGTCTATTTTTGCTATCTTTGTCAGTCCTTGATCTAATTCAAATATTTCAAAGCAGTAGGAGAATTTTAGCAGAGAGTTGGGCTAACTTCTAGGAAGGCAAGCTCTGCTGCCACCATTTAAACCATCTTCTCTCTAGACTCTGACCTTGTTTCCTGCCTGAGTCCCACTTATGCATTTCACCCTGTTTGTGGGACTTCTCCAAATGTGTGCCCAGTTGGTACCTCACATTTGAAATGTGTAAAATATAATTTCTTATCATTCCTCTCTTTTTCTTCTCTCCTGAATCCAATTTTACTCTGAAATGAATTCCACATTTTTATGATTTTTATTCCTATTATGACCACCACAATCTTTTTTTTAGGACCAAATTACATCATGACCAAGTGCACTAGCATGGTTATATTTCCCATCCCTGTCCCCCACATTTTCTCTTCTTCCATGTGCTGATGCTAGAATGGCTTCCCATATATAGTCCAGTTTAATAAATGTTGACTAAGTGCTTAATATGTGCACAAGGCCTGGCATTTATAGACCCCAAATAAGTGTGACCCGAATTACACCAAATTGAAATACTAATTTTGAGATGCATACAATCTCTTTCAAGAAGACAAGTACAAAGTCATAGGACAGAAATAATTGAGTAAAGGAGAGGAAAATATTAGTATAAAAGACGAGGATGAAGAAGTTTCTGGGCGCTGTGAGATGGTAGACTATATACTGAAGGAAAATCCAGGAGCTGCTCCTAGTCAGTGAGAGACTTGCAATCGAGTACAATACCGTACTTCCTAGTTATAGGATCTTGAGCAAGTCATTAGCTATCTCTGGGCTTGTGTTTTCTCATTTTCAGGGTGATAGTTAAAAACAAGATCATCACCAAGTCCCTTCTAGGGGACAATTCTTCGATTATTTTGTTGACTTGTGTTCATTTTCCAGCTCTGCCCAAAGGCTTAGGAATGGGGCACGACTGGTGATTTAGTTCTGAAATAAGTAACTCAGTACTTTATTTGTAAATATACGTCCTAGAGACCACAACAGGCCTGCCAATTTATGTTGAGCCAACAGACAGTCTCATGAGTGACGTCCTCCTGGGGGACTTTAATCTACATTATTCTTGGTTGGGAATACTACTGATGTTCATAGCTGTCTACCAAGACAGGTGTGTCTGCAAGTTCCCCAACCTGGGGTAGGTCTTAGCCACCACCCCTTGCTTCTGTAAGACTTCACCTTACTCTTTACTCTCAAAGCACAAAATTTCACTACAGTCCTTGCTTGTAATGGTCTGAGTGGTTCTTCAAAGGTCCAGGCACTACCTTCAGATAAAGCCTGGGACTTTGGATAGTTAAGTTCTCCAAACTGTGTGGAATCCAGAGGGGCTGCTCTCACCCTCAACACAGGCTTCTGAATGTGTTTCCAGAGTATATATTAACTCAAATGTCAGGAGAGAAATTATGAGATGAAAACAGCTCCAACTTTAAATATTACCAGCATTTATTTTTTTTAATTGTCTAATGTCAACTACGGGGCCTATGGCCTAATTTCCCTGGCTTATTAAATGTCAAAATATTAGTTCTGAAGAGCAGCACTATGGGCCTGGGAATGAGCTCAGGAAAAATACATCATACATCTTTTAATTCCTCCCAAAGCTGGGAAGGCTTATAATAAATTTGGTCAGACTGACAAGTCTAAGAAAAAATTAATCTGGGTCCAAGGATAAGATTAATAAAAGGAAATAGTCTGCCATATGCATTCTTTGCTCTTCCAGCCAAGCTAATTTGCTCTCAGCAGCCTCTCTTCCCAGGCAACTTTGTATTCCTTCATCTCTATCAGGGCTTGACTCTACTTTGTAATGACCTTCACCCTCTCTCCATAGAATTGTGTCATTGGAATCCTCCCAAAATCATTCCTTCTAGAAGTTTTCCATTATCAAGATATCCAATTGGAGGATCACGTAGTTGTGTAATAGTGAGCAAGACTCTTAACTCCTATGCCTCATTTTTTTTTTTAATCTTTAAAATGAGAGGGTAGAATATTAAGGACCTGTCTAGTCACAGGGCTATGGCTCAAGATGTGGAAAACTGCATGCATTTACCTTCTTTGTAAGAACTTGATTGCCAATGCAGATATAGGGAAAAGAGAAAGAGACCCGAGGTTCTGTTTGAATAGAAATAAAACAGAGATAGAACATTTTATCCCTCTTTGCAAAGATGATTTTCATCCTCTTCAGATTAATGTTATTCCCATCCTTCCTTGACATTTATTCTTCTGGGGACAGGGTCATTTTTGATTCTTCTTGCTCTTGTAGGCCCCCTCCCCAAGGGGTCAATCATAGTCATCATAATCTGATCATTGTTAAGGTCGTCGTAACTTGAATCCTATTATTAGGTTGAACCATATGAAATTGGCTTTTTTTTTTTTTTGGTATGTCAAAAAATGGTCTAATATTGGCAATCTCGTGTGGTCTTCCTAATACAAGAGCCTTTCCTGAAGCTCTTCCCTCAGTTTTTCCACTCTTGTCATCTTCCCTCACCCCAGTCATAATTCTCTGACCAACTGACAAATTTCTGCTCCTCTTTCAAGCCTTTGTTCGGGTATGAGCCTTGTCTATGCACTTCACCTGAGGGCTCGGACTCTTGTGCTGCGTGAATGTCTCTGCTCTGTGAGGTCAGGGTGTCAAGTAGGAAAGAGAAGGCACATTCAAGTGGGGAAATTAAGGAGAGCTTAAGGAGGGGACTGTTTTTAAGATATGGTCAGAATGAAGGGAAACCAGAAGGAATGGTGAAGTCACTGGGACTAGTGACAACAAGGAGCCCTTGTGCACCCCAAGCCTGAAGAAGAAAGGGGAGACTGGGGGATGGCTCTAACCCAGTGAGAGCCACAGCGGAGCCCAGGAGAAGCCCATGTTTAGGAGATGTGGTCTTCAGTAGAAATACACAGCCACTTCCAACATGTAGGTCTACAGGAGGAAGCCAGGGAATAAATCCCTGGCCTGTTTTTTCTTTCTGTGGAGCCATCTCTGCTTCTGCCTCCCATTTACCAAACCCCATCTGAAGCCAGAAGGTAAGGAAAGTGTTGTCTTTACGGATCAGCTTTCCAGGTGTAGAGCAGGGTGGAGGGGGTCTGTCAAGGTCAGAGATGCTTCTGTGTCAGCAACAGCGTGGAGGAGAGCTGATGACTCTACTGCCAACTTTTGTTCATCATCAATTTCCATTTGCTTCTTGAAGAAGGAGGAAAATCTGGCAGAATCAGACAATTTATCCTTTGTGAAGGAGGAAGGAGCCTGGAGAATGTTTTCAGAGTGGTGATTTACACCCATCATTTTTTAAAAGTTAGACAATATTTCAAACATAAAACCACACAGTAATGTAAGAGACACCCAATATACCCACCACCAGATTTAAGCGATTGTTAATATCTTCCCATATTTGTTTCAGATTCTTAAAGAAATAAAATATTAGAGATTCAGCTATAGCCATCTTCTCCAAATCCCACTACCCTCCCATCTCATAAATAACTCCTTTCTTGTACTTTCTCCGTAATTTTGTTACACCTTCATAAGCAACATGCATTGTCTTGAATGCTTCAATGTATATAAATTGCATCCTACTACAATTTGTTTTTTTTTACTCCAGTATATATATATTTGAGATTTATCCATGTTAATAAATTAGATCTAGTTCATTCATTGTAACAACTGCTTATTGCGTGACCACTCTGTAATTTATTTACCTGTGCCTAGATCGATGGGTATTTACGTTCTTCCAGGGTTTTTCTTCTCTTTTTTTGTTACTACACATAATGCTACGTTAAATACCTTTGAACCTGTGTGTTGTGCAAGAGCACCTCTGAGATGTATATTTAGAAGTGAAATTGGTGGGTCACTGGAAATGTGCATCTTCGACTTTACTAGCAGTGCTAAATTATCCTCCAGATTGGTTGCACCAGTTTACAGAGTTGTGGAATAGAAGGCAGTGGCGTATGAGGATGCTTGTGAGTCCTCCCTTAGTCTGGGCCTGGTGGAACAATGAAGGAATCTGCTTCTGGGCCCCTCCCATCATCTGGAACCTGGTCCCAAATAGGGAGAGAGAGGAAGGTCAATATTTGCCTGTGATAGCTTGTAATTTTCCCTGCAGGGCCCTTTGGGAGAACAAAGGCTGTGTATATGCTCAGGGGTGAGGCGGCTGCTGAGAGAATAGTAGAAACTATTTTCTGAGTGCTTGCTATGTGACAGGCACTTAATCAATTTTAACTTTTTTGTTAAGAAATATAACACATACAGATATATATATATACACACACACTATATATATACACATATACATACATATATATACATATACATATATATATACATATATATATATATATATACATATACATTTTAATAAAAAATAAATGTGCTCAGGAGATTATAACAAAGCAAATACCTGTGTAACCTCCACCCCATAAGAAAAAGAACACTGTTAGCATGTCTTTTGTGCCCACTCATCTGTTCGCACACTAGAAACTTCCTCAAAGTTAACCATTGACTTCTAATGCTATAAGTTTAGTTTTGCCTGTTTTGAAGGTTATCTAGCTAGAACTGTACCCTAATTTTTCTTTGTGCCTGGTCTCTTTGGCTCATTCATGTTGTTAAATGTACCTGGAGTTAGTAAGTGTCATTGCTGTATAATGTTACATTGTACACATATACCGTAATTTACTTATACATATTTTCTGTTGATGGACATTTGGGTTGCTTTCGGTTTGGGCTATTACAAAGAAAGTTACTATGAACATTCTTGACTGTGTCTCTTGGGTATATGTCTAGGTTATAGGGTATCAATGTCTTTATCTTACTACTTAATGTCAAACTATTTTCCAGAGTGGTTATACCAATTTAGGCAACCACCAGCAGTGTATGAGAAATTATGTTGCTCCAAATTCTTACCAACACTAATTATTTTTACTTCCTTAAATTTTAGCCATGCTGGTGGAAGTGTAGAGCTAGCAATCTCACTGTGGTTTTTTTTTTTTGCATTTTCTGGATGACTGAAAATTACTGGCCATTTGGGTATTATCCTTTGTAGAGTGCCTGTTCAGATCTCTTTCACATTTTTCTATTGGGCTGTGTATCTTTTTTTCTTTTATTAACACACAGGAATTCTTTATATTTTTTACTGAATGAGAACCCTTTGTCAGTTACATAAATTGCTGACACCTTGTTTTATTTTGTGACTTGCCTTTGTAGTCTCTTAACTGTGTCTTTTGGTGAGCAGATGTTCTTAATTTTAGTTCCCATTTTATCAATCATTTTCTTTATGATTGATGTATTTTTAAACTCTTGCTTAAGAAATATATCCTTCCTCACAGTCATGAAAATATTCTGTATATTAATGTCTAGACCCTTTATTTTGCCTTTCACATTTAAAGCTACATTCTTCTTGGAATTGATTTTTGTGTAGGGTGCGAAGTGACTTCAGTTTATTTTTTCCATATGGATATCCAGGTAGTTCCGTGCCATTTATGAAAAATATCATACTTTTCCCAATTATCCGCAGTATCACCTTTGTCACAAATCAAGTGTTTTTATATGTGTGAATTTCTGAAATTGCTATTTTATTCCATTGGTTTGTTTGTTTATCTCTGCACAAAAACCTGCACTCTCTTAATTTTTGTGGTTTTAGAATAAGTGTGATAAGTTTAGAATAAGTTTCCTCCCTCTTTGTCTTTGTCAAGAGTGTCTTGACTTTCCTTGGCCTTTGAGTTACCATACATATTTTAGAATTAGCTCATTAAGTTCTATAAAAAAAAAAAAACCTACTTGTTGATGCAAAATAAACAAACTTTTTAGAATTTCTAAAAAAAAAGGAAGAGAGTTTTATTCAAGCCCAAGTTAGGACAGCTGCCCAGGTTTGCATTATATTCCATGGCTTCAAGAAAGCATCTCCTACCTGAGAATTTTCAGGGATGGTGTGTGAGAAGAAAACAAAAAATCTGTCTTGACCCTATTAGTTATCAATTGTTGCAAAACAAATTTCTCCCAAACTTAGCATGTTAAAAAAAACAAGTATTGCTTCTGAGGGTCAGAAATCCAGGAATGATTTAGTTGGATAATTATGGCTCAGAGTCCAACTCTCTGCCAAGGTTACAGTCATCCAAAGGTTCAACTGGGGCTAGATGATTTTCCAAGATCACTCATGTGGCTGTTGGCTGGAAGCTTCAGTTTCTTACCACATAGGCCTCTCTATAAAATTGTGTATGACATGGCAGCTGGATTTCCCCTGAATGAATGATCTGAAAGAGCAAGAGAGAGCACCCAAGACAGAAGTTGCTGTATAACCTCATATGCTATTGGTCACACAGACAAACCTTTGTGCAATGTGCAGGGAGACCACATGGGATGTGAATACCAGGAAGTGCAAAATCATACATGACCATCTTGGGATCTGGCCACCACGGTCTGTCTTTTGGCCCCTGATAATTCATATGCCCTACACATGCAAAATATACTCATCCCCTCCCTCATCCCATTATAGCATCAGCCCCAAGTTCAGAATCTCATCTTCTAAAGCAGATCCAGGTTCTCAGGTGTTGTTCCCTTACATACAGCTTCATGAGTATAGTGCCTCTCAATTTGTAGACCTATGAACTAAGGAAACAAGTAATCTGTCCCCTACCCATACAACATATAATGTTGGCACAGCAGAGGATAGTCAATATAGACACTCTTGTTTGAAAAGGGGGAAACTGAGGCACAAAGGACTCACTGGTTCCCAGCAACTCTGAAATCCAGCCAGACAATTGTTGTAAGTTCCTTGACTAGGACTCAGCACTACTTCTGCCTGGAAATGACTTTCCATAGTTCTTGATTCCGTTCTCTGGGCTCTTAGTCCTCTTTTGGAATCATCCTTCTCTGTTCATGAGAGTTATCATGTGTTTGCTGCTGAGTGGTTTTCTCAGCCTGGTTTTTGCTTGTAGAAGTTTGGGGGTTCAAAGACCTCTTTTTATTTTATACTGTTTCTGTCACTTTCAGTTCAAGATGGCAGTATTTCTGGCCATAAAATTCTCTCAAACTTTGTGGTCCTCCTGTGAATCTCATTGAGGTTTGATCCATTTGACAAACCCACACCTACAAATCTCTTTGAGGTAAATCCTCTCTACTTTGGGCTTCTGCTAAGATGGTTGAAGGACAAAGCCCTTAAACTTCTTAGGACTCATATTATTTTATTTATAGGTGCCAAGAGGCAAACGTTTAAAATCTTTAGAGGGCCTTTTGTGTGTTTGAAAGTACCGTGAAGATCCATCTTTTAACTTTCTGAAGTCTTAACAAAGGATTTTACAGATATACTCTTGGCTTCTAGAACATTGTTTCCTGAGAATGTCCTGGATTTGATCTTTGTGTGGGAGCAATTTCTTAAGTTTAGTATTGTTTGCCATTTGGGGAGCCTCAGAATCTTCAGAATCAGCAAATCCCATCTTCTTTCAGTTTAACAGTCCTTCTTTTAGCTCATCTGTCTCCTCTCACATTTTAATATAAGCAGTCACAAGAAGCCGGTGGCACCTTCAACACTAGGGCTGGAAAACTCCTTAGCTAAATAAGCTAGTATACCAGGTGCATTTTTTTACCTTTCACATTATTGCAGGAGAGAGTGCTACTAAACTTTCTGCCATGTATAACAAGGATCCCCGCTTTTCAAGTTTCCAACAAGATTTTCCTCACTTTCCTTTAAGACCTCACCAGCTACCTCCTCAAAGGCTGATTCTGACAGTCTGTTCAAGGTAATTCAGGTTTTCATTAGTACTCTCCTTAAAGTCCTTATAACCATTCCAGCTCTGCCCATTGACTGGTTCACATCTGGTTGACATCACCCCTACATTTTATGTTTTTATTGTGGTAGCACTTAATTTCCAGGTACCAAAATTTGCACCAGTTAAAACACTAGAAGGTGTATATTTTTAGGTCTTGGGGGCAGTCTAAATCACCAAAGGATGGTAATAAAGAAGTGCCTTGGCATATACTGATTCTTTCAGTGGAATGGTCATCTGGCTTCATCTTGAGTCCCTGAATTAGTTGGAGTTGGACCTGCAAAACTCTAGGGACTTAGGGATGAGTTAACGATTAACTCATATGGAAGGATCTAGATCAGTGGTAAAGGTTTAAGAAAATAAACACACACACACACACACACACACACACACACAAACACGGAGAAAATCAAGACTGGTCTCATTTTACAGATGAGGAAGCCATGATTCAGAAGGGTAAAGAGAATTTCCTAAGGTCACATGGCCAATTAGTGGTGGAGAAGGAACTAAATCCAGTTCTTCTAACTCTTCATCCAGTGAACATTCTAGGTACCATATGGCTTTAGGTTTCCATTATGTTGCATGGCTCCAAGAAAGCATCTCCTACCTGAGAATTCTTAGGAGCAGTGTGTGAGAAGAAAATAAAGGGAAGAATCTTAGGATTTTCTGCTGAAAAATTCATGGTTTTTTATGCTCTGCAGTAATCCAGCTAACTAATGTTTGGAGAACTACTGCTGCTGATGGGAACTTTCCCTTGGGATTCTGAAGATATGAGGACTTCATTGTGACAGATTCAAAGATCAAAGAGTGGAAGATTATCTCTGACTCCTCCTCTCATCTTTGCTTTTATTTCATGAGTAATGAAGCAGGGATCTTTGAACATAGTTTTCATTTTCTTAGTTACTTTTTTCTTTGGAAACAAAGTTTTCAGCACATGTTCAAAAACCTAGATTTTGAATAATTTAGTACACCTGCTTCTATGAATGGTCATGAGTAAAAATTAGCCAAGGAACTCTTCTGAGGTCCTGATGCATATTTCCAACTGTCTACTGGACTTTAGAACCCTGGCCCACAGATATCTCCGACTCTATGTGTTCTTAACTCAACTCATTGCCTTTTTCTCTCAACCTGCTCAGCCGCCTATATTTGAAAAAATCTTACTGACTTTATTAGTCACACAACATGGAAACTTTGGATTTTTCCATTTTCCTCAGACCAAATTCTTTAGAATCTTCCCGAGAAAATATTTATTTTTTAATGTGTGTCTGTATTTTATTTTTAAAAAGTGGTATTATATAATGCTATATATTTCTGCAAGTGTTTTTCCCCCTTAACCATATCATGGACATTTAAAAAAGCAAATAATAAAGCTCTTCAGGTTCTTGAACAGCTGCATAATATTCAGTGTCATTCAACATCACTAGCCATCAGGGAAATACAAGTCAAAACCACAATGAGATACCACCTTACACCAGTTAGAATGGCAAAAATTAACAAGACAGGAAACAACAAATGTTGGCGAGGATGTGGAGAAAGGGGAACCCTCTTACACTGTTGGTGGGAATGCAAGCTGGTACAGCCACTCTGGAAAACCAAAAATATTTCTTAAATATGCCCTTTTCTTTACATCCCCACTGTTACTGCCTACTTTAAGTCCCCATTCATTCATTCACCAATGGATGGCATTTATTGCATGCCTACACTATGCCAGGCATTGTGTTCTGGGCTGGGATACGAAGGTGAACAAGACATGGTACTGGTCCACAGGAGTTTATCCATATGTGGGAATTGGAGGGGACAAAAAGAAAGAGTGACAGTAAAATGCGATATGTTCTACATATATCCTTTCTCCCCTAGCTCTTACAATAGATCTTGACCTTTCTCTATCTTTCTTCTTTTCCTCCTGATCCATTGTCTTCATTGCTATCAGAAAGACCCTCCTAACATAACAATTTGATCATGATCATTATTATCTTTGTCTCTTTGTTGCCTAAAAACTGAAGACCATAGTCCTTAGTCTGTTGTTTCTTCACAGGCTGGCCGAAACCTGCTTATCTTCCTCTCTATCCCTTTGTTTTCTAGCTTTGAACCCCATGCTGTAGCCACATTAGACTACTAGTGGGTCTCCAAATACTGCTCAGGTAGTCTCACATTTCTGTGTCTCCCCCCGCCCCCATTTCTCTTGCCTTGAATGCCCTTCAAATCCCATTCATCACCTGGCTAGCTCTGACTCATCTTCAAGCTCTTACTCACAATGTTTAAGACTCACTTTCCTCAGCTTCCCTACCCTGAGGCAGAATTAATTATGAACCGCTTTTCACATGCCACTATTATAAGAATTTATTTCATTGCATGGTAATTAATTCATAGCTTAGATACTGAGTTCCCTCCCAGCACCTAGCACAGTGTTAAATATGTATTTGTTGAATGATTGAAAAAAGGGTTAAAATATTTAAACTATACAGTGTACTATTGTAAAGGGTGTTTTGATTTTTACTGGTAATATATTGTGAAAAAGTAAGCAAAGTCCCCAAGTGCCTGGCCAGGGTAATCAAAATTCCTGCATTTGGAAATAAAAAGAAGTTTCCATGTCTGTTTTTCATCCTTTCTCTTTCATGTAAAGTTTGGGGATATGAGTTGGGACATCTATTGGGTTATCCTGAGTTTCCAAGATGTAAAATGGGACTAAATGACCTCAGGGTTTCCATCAGAGAAGTGGGTGGTGGTGAGAGAGAGCATTCCTTAGGGATGCTGGAGGTCAGGAGAAAGTCCCACTTTCGCTTCATCCATGTGATGGAAGTTCTTTTGCAATCCGCCTCATGGTTCTGGTGGTGAGGTGTATGTAGATGTGTGTGTGGCAATACTTGGAGATAGTTTCAAACCTTAGACATGAAATGACCCAGACGTGATTCACCAGTCATTGTCAGTGCATCTTCCCCAACAGCTTTATGAGTAAGTGGCAAGATATCTGGGCCTAAGTGCTTTTTTCCTACCAAACCCTGCCTTGAGAGTGAAAACAGGATGCTTCAGAAGAGAATCTGCCCCACAATCAATTGGATAAAGATTTCTCATACATTTGGGAAAAATCACTCAGAAAATTTTCAGCCCTTATTGCAGATTAATCCCCAGAATTTCATTTCATGAATGCCCACTATTTCAAAACATTTCCCACAGGGAATCCTACCAATGGATTGGAAGTCTCCAGAAGGTGACAGATAAGGACAGAAATTCTTTCTTTTTCGGAAGCTAAATTTCCAAAACCAAAACCACATGATTTCTAGACCTGGTTTAGGGTTGAATGTTTTCAAGCTCTTAGAATGTTGGAGCTGGGAGGGCCTTTGAGGGAATAGCTGGTTCAGCCCCCTCACTGTACAAATGGCATCAGGGAGATGAATGGCTTTTTAAGGTCACATAGCTTGTTGGGGTGGAGCTGGGACAAGGACCCAAGTCTCTGAGCCCTTAGCCTAGGGATCTTTCCTCCGTATCAGCTTAACCACAGGCAAATTCCTTTGTGAGATGCATGGGGAAGTTGTAAAGAATAGATACAGAGATACAGGACTTTAAACATTTTGAGTATGGACGTGTCACATTGCTCTCCTGAGACCCAAACCTCGCTCTAAGCCAGCTCTCCGAGGCAGGCCTCCCTGCAAGAGGCTGGCACTGTCAGCCCACATCCTGGACCTGCTCTTCGGGGAGCCATAGATATTGATGACAGATCAATATATAACTTAGATTATGAGGACAAGTTAATTCAGTGAACTTATCTGGTATCTGTTCTGTCTTTCCGTTATGATTGGAAATCTCTAGCCCACCTTCAGCCTTTACCTCCTCAGGCAGTGTCTCCTGTCCTCCTCTCTTTCCATCCAGTTCAGCCCCATTCCCACCCAGGACACCTTTGCTTCCCCTCTCTGGGACTCTTCCATTGAGCCCAGGAGAACCCTTGTCCTATTGAGGACAAACTCCTCCTTCACCTTTCCTTAAAGCCTTCTTTCTGCCTCCTTATCACAGCAGAAGCTGGCCTTTTCCCTGGATACTCTTCCCGCGACTTTTTCCAACATAGACCTTCCTCCTCCCACTCGCAATGGCTCACGGAGTGAGGAGAGCATGCTCCCTCACTTTCCTCCAAATTAAATGTGTTAGTCATCCTCTGGCCCTCACCATCCTTTTACTATCATTTAAAACATTCTTACTGCCTTACCAAAGCTCCCTCAAGAAGTCTTTCTGCTAAATCCTTTCTTCTCTCTTTAAGCCTTGAACAATTGTCCCACTTCCTCAGGCTTTGTAGATGGTTCCCAACTACTTTCCTAACCTCCCAACTTCTTTAACTAACCTCCCAACACTTTCCTTCAGAGTTGACTGAAGCTCTTCCTCCTTCCTCCCTCAAAATGTCTATGTGTCTTTCCCTATAGTGTTGTTCTGCCTTGCTATTTTGGAGCAAGAAGTCAAAACTTGAAGGCCAACCTCCCCAGGGTTCCTGGGTTCTTGTTCTGCCTGTTCTAGGGCATCTCTGAATTGCATGGTGTTTCTGTATCATGGGATGCAGCCCTTCCTCCCCCACCCACATCACCATCAGCTCAGGTATTTCACAAGGGCGATTTCTTGGGTCCTTTCCCAATGAGTGCTGTCCAGTTAATGCTGCATCCCAGTGCCTAAATGAAAATCTTTGGGTCTGGTGCCCAGAATCTGCATTTTGACAGACTCCAAGGTCATGCTTAAGGACAAGAAATTTTGAAACTAGAATCATGTGCAGGCATCCCTTATCAAAGATACCCATCCCGTGTTAGGTCCCTATCGCCGTGTAGCAAATTATCCTAAATTTAGTGGCTTAAACCAATATTTCTTATCTCACCGTTTTCAGTAGGTCAGGACTCGAGATGCGGCTTAGCTGAGCCCTCTGCTTCGGGGTCTCTCAGAAGCTACAGAGCATTGGCTGGGGCTGCTGTCCACATCAAGGCTCAGTCGGGGAAGGATGTGTTTCCAAGTGCCTTCTTGTCATTGTTAGCAGCACTCAGTTCCTCATGGGCTGTCGGCCTCAGGGCCTTAGTTCCTCGCTGGCTGTTGGCTGGAAGTCATTCTCAGTTCCTTGCCATGTGAGCCTTTCCACAGGTGCCTCATAACATGGCAACTTGCTTCATCAGTGAGCAAACTGAGAAAAGCCAGGGGAAGACAGAGCAGAAATAAGACAAAATCACTGGCTTTTATATCCTAATCTCAGACATAACCTCCCAACACTATTCCTGCATTCTGTTTGTTAGAAGCCAATCACTAGTCTAGCCTGTATACACGGGGATGGGATTACACAGGGGTGTGAGTATCAGGAGGAGGGATTTGGGGGGAACTTTTAGAAGCTGCTTACCATACACCCCAACCCCATATCATTCCCTCAAACCTGCAGCTACCCATTTAGGATGTCAATCTATTTTTCACCTTGTATTGCCCACTCAGCTTCTCAAGAGAGGGATCCAAATCGGTGGCCCCATTTTCTGGCCACACATTCACTCCTTAACCTATTCCATGGTGGTTTCCGTTCTTGCCACTCCACACACTGGTTTTGTTGAAGGTCATAAGTGAACTCCTGATAGCCAAGTCCTTTTCTCCTCCTCCTCTGTCGGGGCCTCTCTTCAGCATCTGATTGCCCCTTCTTTCTTAAGATGCCCACTTTCCTGGCTTCCATGACACTCTGCTTCCTTGGGTCCTTGAGCTTCTTTGCATGCTTCTTCTCTGTTTATTCCTCTACTGTCTCCCTGTCCCCAAGTCTGATCAATTATTACAGTGTACTGGACATAATATTTCATATTTGATAGCACATATTATTTGAGAGAGACTGAAAAAGTTTTGGGTCCAGCTTAAGATTTATCTAGGGACAGAGAAATGACCAGTTCACCAAGCCCATCTGGAAAGACAGCATAAGAAAAACTAAAGTTGCTTTAGTTTGGGTGGCTCAGTTGGCTAAGCATCTGACTTTTGGTTTCAGCTCAGGTCACGATCCCAGGGTCGTGAGATTGAGCCCTGTGTTGTGCTCTGCACTCAGTGCAGAGTCAGCTTGAGATTCTCCCTCTCCCCCTATCCCTCCCCGCCAACTGTCTCTCTCTAAAATTAAATAAATAAATAAAAATCTAAAAAAAAATGCATGCTATCACCTGTCACAGTCATGAAGACCCTAAGGAGACACAATGACTAAATGCACTGGTATCCCAGCTGGGATCCTGGAATGGAAAAAAGACATTCAGTAAAAACTAAGCAAATCCGAATAAAGTATGGACTTTTGTTAACAATAATTGATTGATGTTGCTTCATTAATTGTGACAAATGTACCACACTAATGTAAGATTCTAAAATGAGGGACTTGCATAAGGGATAGATGCAAAGTCTGTGCTCTCTTCACAATTTTTCCATAAACCTAAAAATATTATAAAATAAAATGTTTATTTTTTTAATTTTAAAAAATATTTTACTTATTTATTTTAGAGAGAGAGAGTGCATGAGCAGGGGGACGGGGCAGAGGGAGAAACAGACTCCCCACTGAGTGGGGAGCCCATGTGGGGCTCCATCCCAGGACCCCGAGATCATGACCTGAGCTGAAATCAAGAGCCAGCTGCTCAACCGACTGAGCCACCCAGGCTTCCCAAATGTTTATTTTTAAAAAGGCACCCCATCAAGCTCTACTCTTCCCACTTAAAGGTCACACTAGTATGTCCATTTACATTTATGTCTCATGTCTCTACAAGATTCTACCCTCAGGTTTGTGCTCATCTTTTCTACCTCCTTAGAACTAAGCCCAGGGCCCTGCACATGCTATGTAATTGTTGACTGAATGAGTGAGAGTGAGGGATTGTGAAAGACCTCAGTGAACTCTTGGACAGGCTGTTCTGGGAGGACGCAATTAACCCAGTTGAAGCCCCCAGGGAACAGGAATGTTTCACTGGCCTTTGCCTTCAGTTCATTCAGTTCAACCAAACCTCTGAAGTGGCATGTCCCTACTTTCTTCTCCAAATTACATGTTCCTGCTCTGTTTTTATCTCTGTCACTTCCTCCTCTTTCTTCTCTTTTTTTCTATTGTTGGTTCTTCTACTGCGGTGCCCTTTCCACTCATGTTGACCCAAACAATGGTTGTTCTTCCTAATGTGTTGTGGTCTAGCGGGAAGTTTCTTGAGTGTCAGTGATGAGCTGGGGCTGAAGGACTAGGAGAACAAAGACGTTCGGTTCTGGCTGTGTGCCACCCAGGTAACCACAGAACCTGGATGGGAAAGCTTGGTGCCACTTCCCACGGAATTTGTCAAAACTGAGTTGTTTTGACTAGCATTAAACAATTAGACTTAATTTTCAAATTTCGTCATTTGGGGACAACTGTTTTGGTTTCCATTACCTTCAGTTTTCGTGTTTGCTCTTGGGTAAGGTGATCAAATACAGAGCAAATTTTCCTTTAACGGTCACTCACAGAGCTCTCAGCTCTACATCGTAACAAACATTTGTATACTTAGGAATATTTGCCTCCTCCTATTCCTCCTTCTCCTCCTTCACTTCTAGATATATGGCTTGCTTATTCCCGGACTTGGATTTCCCTGGGCCTTGCAAAGTGTCCTCTTTTTTTTCTTTCTTCATGTTTCAAAAATAACACACCATCCTCCATGAAGGAAGCCAGTACTATTGGCTGGTCCTCAAAAAGGATAGATGGGAGTCAGCTGATTTCTATTGGTTTTAATCAGCTGTTCAGGGTTTAAGCCCGGGATGTGACATGAGAATAATGCAGTTAATGAGACCACAAAGTTTTGGCCTCAGCAGCACAATTTTCTGATCCTCTGACCTGACTTGTTATAGATTGCAATTAAAAATGTCTTGTAATTTTACAGTGTTTCATGCTCTTCATGGAAGTTTATTTTATCTGTTCTCATACTCTTAAGACATGGTTCTTTCAAGAGCCCTAGTTCTCAGGTTTTCAGACCAGCTTGGCACTGGGTGGGAGGTGTATCTGGAGGAGACAGGAAGGTAGAAGGGACTAAGCTTGGGGTGAATTCCCCTGGACTTTGTTTCAGAATGGTGAAGGCTTAGTAAGCCCAGGAGGGAATTTATGGTCCTTTGTGGAGGCAGGGACTGTGTCTGTCCCGTTAATGCTCTGTGCCCCATGCCTAGAATAGTACATGGCCTAAGATAGGCACCCAGGGAAAGTTGGCTTGATATCTCTTTCCCTTGGGGGGAGACAAGAGAAGGAAGCTGAAATGGGCAGTAGGGTGATTCACTCCCATCATCTGTACCCCAAAATAGAGATTTCAATCAACAGTCTTGGAGAGGTTGTGGTTCCCAAATTGTTCCTATTTGTAAGTGAGGGATGAGCTTAGCTCTATTCCCACTTCCCTTCTTGTGTCTGACAGGGAGGATGAGTTCTTAATTAGGTTAGTCACCATTCAGGACATAGAGCCATATTTACTAGTGGGTAGGATTTTAAGGACAATCGGCTGGTGTGCTTACCAACCCACACAGGTTTGTGGGAGCTCATCTTGGGGGGTCTTCTAAAGCAGGCCAGAAGGTGGTAAGCCCCTTCAGCTACTAAACTGGGACAATGTGTCAGCCCTGCTTATCAAGAGTTGTGCAGTGGAAGCTCAGGCCCAAACCTAGTGAGATGTTTAGATAGAGGTGTGTTGATCTTATATTTGCTATTTCCCTTAGACTCCCATTTCTCTTAGGAATACACAGGGAGGAGGGCTGGCTGAGCCAAAGCAGGTCTTGAGAACTGCCGGACCCATTGGCAGGACTTAACTAAGAGCCCCTACCTCTCCCAGGCCCACCTGTAGATCTTACTGTCTCTTCTACTTGTTCCTTCTTTCGCCTCCGTTTCCAGGCTTGTCTGCAGTGGCTCCTGGGAAATGAGCATCGCATGAGTTTCCTGTGATTATTGTAACAGATTGCCACCAGGTTGGTGGATTAAAACAGCAGAAGTGTTTTATCTCATAGTTCTGGAAGCCAAACATCAAAAACCAAGCCAGCAGGGCGTCCTCCGTCCCGAGGCTCCCTCCTTGCCTGCTCCAGCTTCGGGTGGTTGCTGCATTCCGCGGCTGGTGTCTGCAGTGCTCCAACGTCTGCTTCTGTCTTCATAGGGCATGTTCCTCTTGTGTGTGTCAGGTCTGCCTCCGCCTCCCTCTTAGAAGGATATATGTGGTGGCACTTGGGGCCCATCTGAATAATCCACGATGACATCTCCATCTCGAGGTCCTTAACTTAGGCACATCTACAAAGACACTTTTTCCACCAGGTAACACTATAAGTTCTGGAGATGAGGAACTGGTATCTCTGGGGCCACCATTCATCCCACTCTAAGCAGACTCCAGAATCTTGCTTTTATCTCTTTTTACCCTCCTTCTTTCTCCTTTTAAAAAGAGACTGGTATGTCCACAACGGAATTTCTTTGGGCAGATTAAGCCCCCAGGTCTTGTTCTTGAGTATGGTGCTGGAAGGGACAAATGGCATCTTATTTCTTCTAGTTATTATAACTTACTCTGAATTGTAATAAAAAAACCACAGGACTTCCAGGCTGGTTCTACATGGTTCTACATGGTTCAACATCTGGATGAAAAGCAAAAAACAAATGAGAAAAACCCCAGACAATTAACCAGTTGCTTGTTTCTGAGCATCTGGAGGTTGGGTCCTTATATTTGGGGGTGCCGGCAACACAGGGGATGCAGCCTTGAGAAGAGAGGGAAGGTCACGGGGCCTGCTGGCAGGGAGGCAGGATGTCGGGGGTCTGGAGTTGAGGGCACACTCTTAGGGGTGGGGGGAGATGAGAGGGAAGGAGGGGGGACTGACTTCTGCATGCAGAGCTGCAGAACTGTGTCCAAAAATTGGGGGTGGAGGCACAATTGGAGAGTGAAGACAGAAGTAGCTGCAAATGCCCACATCCTGGCCCCTCCGAGCAGCCATATTAAAGATCAAAGGGACAAAGTCCGTGCATTCCAGAAGGAATCAGGCAGCAAAGCGCAACTATGAAAGCATTCTTGACTGTCATACCCTCGAGTGCAGTGAGTGGGCTCTCTGCACGGCACTGTGTGTTCTGCCTGCAGAGTGGAGAATGCTCCTTTAGTCTTCGCAGGGTCTAGGCTGTGACGGGGATATTTAAAGTGCAATCAGAACAAGATGCTTTGGTGCAGTGGCTCCTTTTTTGCTTCCCTGGGGACGTTTAGGAGCCTCTGGGAATAGGAGAATGAGGGGACCCTGTCACTTGGGTTTCTGGCTTTTCAAGAGCAATCTAACCCATTTACATTTAGGCCAAGGCTTCTGGAACAGTCACCTGGTTGACAGATCCTCTTCCCTTTGGGACCTTCCTGAGAGCTCAAGACTCCAGGACCCTGGTGAGAGGAAGCTGCTCAGCTCAGTGCCTGACCACAGTGTGCCTGACAAAAGGATGGCAGGAAAGTTGCTTGGGTCTGAGCTCCTAGGCCTTTAGTCTGGGGTGGTGAGGTGCTTTCTCTTCATCTCAAATCACTGTGACTCTTGTTACTTCACCACTGCCTGGCCTGGATTTTAGATTGGCTAATGGATGTGGGCCGTGTGATTTGGTCATAGCTCAGCTGAGGCCCACCATCTGGATGGGCCATAGGAGTCCGTTTAGTTGGGGATTCAGGGCCCAGGCTCTGAATTTAGTGACCCTGACATTTACTAGCTGAGTAGACTCGGACCTCAGCTTCTTTCTCTGTGGGAGTGTGAGGATAATGCCCACCTTTTAGGTTATTTGTGAGGCTTGCATGAGACAGACTCAGAAAGCACTAGCTCAGTGAGTGACCTAAAGTAAATGCTCAATAAATGCTAGCTATTTTTATTGCTGTTATAAAAGCACTTCTCAGAGAACATACATTTTCTTTTTCCTTCTCTGGTTCACTCCCCCTGCCTTCCCTTTCCTTCTAGGATTCTACATCTGGGGACCAAAAACATGAAAGAGAGAAAGAGGGAGACAGAGACAGATGATGGATGCTTCCAGAGATCCTCTCATCTTGGCTGGGAGCTTATTTGTCCATAGTAAACCAGTTTTGTTATGCTCTGAGGCAATTAATAACCGAAAAAATATGTAAATTTCAATTAAAGCAAAAACTATGAACCACTATTAAGGTTCCCAGGTAGAGTTAAATCCAGTTAGTAGGTTAATATGCCTGCGACATTCTGCCTTTCCTACAAGAAGTCAGGGCAGGAAGCTGCAAGCTATATATGTAATTGTAAACAAGGCCTTTGAAGATCATTTTTAGATCATGAATAGTTACCTGTCAGAATGAAAAACAACATTTTGGACGCTATAAATTTTCTTTTCTTTTTTCTTTTTATTTTTAGAATTTTCTTTTTCCTTCCTCCTTTCCTCCCTTCCACCCGCCCTTCTTCCCTTCCTTCCTTCCTTCCTTCTTTTTTTTTTCTTTCAAGACTTGATTTTGGAAATTCTAATGAAAAAATGAAGCAGAGTGCTTGGCCTGTATGTAGTAGGTGCTCAGTAAAATTAGGTTGAATGAGTTTCTTTCTTCCTTCCTTCCTTCCCCCCTTTCCCTTCCCTCCCTTCCTTCCTTCTGTGGAAAAAAATTTCTAAAATATTATTTTATATACCATGTAATTTAAAATATTTTTCGAATTAAATTTTCTACTGCATGTGGGCATTTAACTATTTCATTTATGGCCCTGCATGTTTATATATTAAAACTGGGTAGCACTGGGCCAGGGAACTGGGGACTGTAGGGGACAGGGCAATCAATATATTTTCCTCTCACCTTGGCTTCTCTGTGCATGTCAGCTTTATCCTGCTCTCACCACAGACCCACTTCCTAAGCTATCCTGGTCATGTCATGGGAAAATTGCTACCCCCCCCCCCCCCACCTCCTGCTTCTTTATATCTTCCCCGTTTAAGCCTTTAGTCCAGATTGAGATTGGAATTTCTGAGCCTCTATTCAGAATTTCACAGCAAGAGATTCAGACTGGCCCAGGTTAGGTCAGGGGCTCACCATGAACGCTTGGCTGTGGTCAGAGCCACATGGTGCAGACAGTTGCCACAGTTCCTTCTCACCCTACACATGGCTGGCAATCAACTCTACAGTGTTACGAAGAGACATTTTTACTGAATTTGGTATGAGATGAGAGTTTTTAAGAAATGAGCTACATCTGAGGAAGGTTAATCTGGTAGTAATGTCAGGAATGATTTTAGTGGTGAGAGAAATGATTTACTAGAGATTCTTTTTTTTTTCTTTTAAAGATTTATTTATTTATTTGAGAGAGAGAGAGCGCGCGTGTGTGTGCGCGTGTGTGAGTGGGGGGGAGGGGCAGAGGGAGAGAATCTCAAGCTGACTCTCCGGTGAGCACGGAGCCTGATTCGGGACTTGATCTCAGGACCCATGAGAACATGATCTGAGACGAAACCGAGAGTCAGTGGCCCAACTGACTGAGCCACCAGGCACCCCTACTAGAAATTCTTTTAGCAAGATGGAGGAAGGGAATTGGAAGGCACTGTGGCCTTCAAGAACTTTTTAGTAATAGATTGTAATAGTCATGGAAGAGCTGCTTTTTCTACAATTATTCCCTAGGAGATGATACCGAAGCAGGTAGCGGTAAGGGGAAGAGAAGGGCAGACTAGGGAGGGCTTTTTGAGGAGGGAGAGAGAGTTCCTGGTAGGACTTAGGGTAGGCACCATGCTCAACCTTGGCCCTGGGCCTCATTTTCTTTTTTTTTTTTTTTAAGATTTTATTTATTTATTTGAGAGAGAGAATGAGAGAGAGAGAGAGAGAGAGAGCACATGAGAGGGGGAGGGTCAGAGGGAGAAGCAGACTCCCTGCTGAGCAGGGAGCCCGATGTGGGACTCGATCCCGGGACTGCAGGATCATGACCTGAGCCGAAGGCAGTCGCCCAACCAACTGAGCCACCCAGGTGCCCTGGGCCTCATTTTCATTGGGGCACCCACAGAGAGCCTGGAAACACGTGGAAACACATGGCTCCTGAAGACAGACAGAACCTGGCTGGTAAGCAGATCTCATGCCCCCTGACACTCTGTGAGGCATGCCAAGCTTCACCTCTGTTGGAAGGCATTTCTCGTGGGGGAGGGCCGGTAAGCAGTGAGTCACTGACAGGATAGCCCAGTGACATAGCTTAAATAAAACGTGAGAGAAACTCTTTGCTCATCCTGGCTGGTGGTGTCTGCTGAGTGTGTGGGTATAGATATAAACACACGGCCACATACATTCCCCCACACGCTCTCACGCATGAGGGCAAGGCCACGGGGTTCAGGCAGTGACTCAGAAAGTAGTGACACTGATAACCTGCTGACTCATGGTTGTACATTCCCTGGCTCCCTGCTCAGACAGGGCCTGAGTTTGAAGGACAGGTGACTCACAGACTGACCCTCTCTCTGGTCTGGTTTTTCCAAGTGCTATCCTTAGTTCTCCAGGTCACCCCAACCTCTGGGACATCCCTGGTGTGGAGGCCCATCCTGCCACTTTAGATCCTCAGCCCCCTATTTCATTTGCTCACTGGGCTTTCTGTTAAATCAGCCTTTCCACTTCTAATCATTCACACAGTCAACAAATATTTAATCGGTGTCCACAATGTGCCAGCTCCATGCTGGGCGCTGGGGATCCAGCATTGCATAGGTAATGACCCCTGCCTCAGAGAGCTACGACCTCCTTTATGGGACTGTCCTGACACACTTTCTGTGGAAGTTGGTTTAGTTAGGAAAGAGACACCTCTTCAAACTCCCCTCTCTCCAGAGTCCCATGAGGATCTTGCTTCTGAGCGGTGACTAGTGGGATCTCTAGTCTGGCCTGAGTGGCTGGATCCTTTCCCATGGACCTACTTCATATTTCCTGCCACCTGAAGAGAGTGATTCCTTTTCCTTCCATCACATGGGTAGCATTGGGGACTATTTTGTAGGCAAAGGGCCAGTTGAGTATGTACTGAGCTTCACATAGACAATAGCCCTAGCCCTGCTCCTAGACCCCTGATCATTGCCAGGGTCTTGCCCTAGGAGCAGCACTTGCTTCATTTGCCAAGTCGTAGGGTTTTGCATGTAATTTGGTCATCACAACGACTCTATGAGAAAGGCTATTTGTCATCAGTCCATATTACCATCATCGTCTCACATGTCAGGAAACTGAGGCCCAGAGAGGTGAAATCCCATAGATCACAAGCCTGTGAGAGAGAGTCCTGGTCCAACTGGAACCCACTGCTCTCGATGGCCACATGAGACATTGTCTCAATCCCAGGGGCAAATTCTCTGCCTTCTTGGGGCCATCTTCATCTTGACCCTGGGGGGCCATTCCTCTTCTGGATCCTCCAAGTGCCTAAGCCCCATTGGCCCAGCAGGCACAGGAAGGGACAGGGCATCAGAGCAGATGGGTGCAGACATGAGAGAGGAGATTTCAGTGTTGCGTAGGTCTGGCGACCCGGGCTTATAGCAGGACTGCGGGATTGGTCTTGGTTATGGATAGAACTTACCTCGAGGCTCCAACCTCTTTAGTAATGCCTTCTCATGGTCCTGGTTATGTGGGCTACTCCCTCAGGTGGGCCCCACCTCTGTGGCCCCAACAAGAATGTGAAGAGAAAGGTGTTAGGGTCCTGATCACATGCTTTTGAGCTAGAAGAGGTCCCAGAAATCATTGAGTCTGATTTTTTCATGTTTCAGACAAAGAAAATGAGATACTGAGGAGATTCCCCAACTCCTGGAATAGTGGTGGCCCTGGGACTTGAACCCAGGTCTCCTTTCTCTGACATCACCTTTCAGCACTCTGACCAAGATTATAGAAAGCCCAAGACTCAATGCAGTTGGGCATGAACTACAATGAAGCTTTCATCTATGCGAGTCTACACAGATGCGCTCCTCCTTCTGCAGACCTCCTCTCCCCAAGTGACCTATCTTGCTATTTCACCCCAGGTCCCTGGGGGCCCATCCTTCCCCATCCTTTATTTATGTTGTCTTATATTATAAAGATCCTCAGTGTAAGAGTTACTTTGCAACAATGGCATTTGAGTGGAAAGTTTAACCATAAGTTTGGCTGGGAGGGCAAACATTCTATTCATCTGCAGATGTTCCCTCTCTTTTGGCACTGATAACTGTTTTTGTTTTTGTCTTTTTTTCTTTTGCGGAAGAACCTGTGTTTGGCAGAATAGACATGTCAGCATCCTTGTAAAGTACAATTTCTCTTAGTGAAAGGCCTTGCATAGTGGGTCCTTAGCTTTCTTTCACTGGCTATGAGGAATCTCCTCGGGAAGATCCACAGTTCCCTTCCATTCTGCCTTGAGGTGGCAGGTGCTATGGGAAGGCTTAGTTCCTGAAGTCAAATAGAACCTGGTTTGAGTCCTGCCTTGAGCACTGAGACTTTGGAAATGAAACTTAACAGTTTTGAATCTTGATTTCCCCACCTGTAAAATGGGCATGTTGAGGAACACACGAGGAAAGGAGAATGAAGGGGTCTCACAGGCAAGATGGTCCAGATGCCTAATGGAAGAGGCATCTTTATATTCAGTAAATTGAGGACAGTTGGCTGCCATTCATTGCTTAGGGAGGTAAAAAGTCTTTAACTTCAAGTAAACCCCACAGTAATCTCTTTGGTACACACGTTTATGAGATAATCGTTCTCTTGCTGGTCTCCATGTGTTTTTCTCCAGTAGCATGGCAGGGAGATGGTTTGGGGGTGCTGTTTCCGGTCTATGGGGAGCAATAAGCCAGAGTGGGGGGAAATGTGGCTGGGGGGTCCTCGTCCTTCCCCAGATGCCGTTTATCAACCGTCCTGAGACTTTGGACAGACCACGAACTTCAATTTTTCTCATCTGTGAAGTGATAGGAAGACTTAAACCTTCATTGGGCTGATGAGAAATCAAATGAGATGGTCTTTGGAGCATTTAACACAGTGCGTGGGGCAGAGTGAGTGCTGCTAATTAAATTGGCATCATTTCAGAGGGTCCTTGTTTTGAGGGTATTTTTATATTGTTAATGAGGCAATATCTTTTTATAGGAACCTCCCCCAAGAGGTGATTCCCTCTCAAGGTATTCCCTGAAGTTCCCCCGGAAATTTTTCCAGTTGGCCGGGCCATATTTCTGATTTTGGAAATGGAGGCTCTTCCCAGCAGGAGGGTCCCTGTGCATAAGGACCCTGGCCTACGTAAGCAAGTATTCCTTGTTGTCAGGCCCCTCCACTTGGTCTGGAGCTTGAGGCTTCCTAATCTTGAACTTGATATGACCCTGCAGAACGGAATTGGGTACACGGTGTGTTGTCCATTCTGGGCCCCACCAGGGATTGGGGGAGAGGATGGGTTCATTTTCAAAGTGCCCCATGCCCTTGCACACCCTGGCTCCTCTGCCCAGAATGGGTTTTTGTTTTCTCATTTCTTCTGGTAAATGACCAGTCATCATTTAGGAGGCGTTATTATTTGTTTGTTTGCAAAGCTTCCCCAGACCATCCTCAGCGAATTCCACAGCTCCCTTCTCTGTGTACCCAGAGCGCTCCTCCCATGCTGCCCTGAAGCTCCTGTTGTGCACTGTGCAAGGAGGCCTTGCCTGCATTTGTCCCTGTCCCCATCTCTCACCTGTCCCTGCATTTTGTCCTCCAGCCGCACCCTGTAGTTTTTTTTTTTATTTTGTTTTTTAATGGTTTTTTTCCAAAGATTTTATTTATTTATTTGACAGAGAGAAACACAGTGAGAGAGGGAACACAAGCAGGGGGAGTGGGAGAGGGAGAAGCAGGCTTCCCGTGGAGCAGGGAGCCCGATGCGGGGCTCGATCCCAGGACCCTGGGATCATGACCTGAGCCGAAGGCAGACGCTTAACGACTGAGCCACCCAGGGGCCCCTACCCTGTAGTTTGAAAAGGTGCTGTGCCTCCTCTCAGCTGTGTGGCAGCATTGTGTGCCCCTCCTCTGTGCCTCCACCCTGCGTGGTGAGGCCCTGCTCATCCTGGGGCCTCTGTTGAACACCCCCAACTCTGAAAAGATGTCCCTGCACGCCGATGTCTGGGTGGCCCTCCCGCGGGCTCCAGGGGCACCTTCTCATAGTCCCTAGCACACACACTGAGCAGTCGCTTTCTGCTTTCATCTCTTTGTCCCTGCTGGACTGTGTGCATCTCGGGGG
The DNA here is from genome assembly GCF_964656455.1 of Halichoerus grypus. Classification (NCBI taxonomy): domain Eukaryota; kingdom Metazoa; phylum Chordata; class Mammalia; order Carnivora; family Phocidae; genus Halichoerus; species Halichoerus grypus. The sequence continues at coordinate 92,419,116 of NC_135716.1, read as the reverse complement.
AAGGGGCTGTCTATCTTGTTCCTTACTGTGTCCCTGAGCTAGCACAGGGCTGTAGGAGCTGATCATCATAGGAAACCATCACATCTATTTTCATGTTTGAGGAGGGAACTTAGTATCTTCGTGATTTCTCATCTGCAGTGGTTAGCACAGGCTGGCTTGCAAGAGCTCCTCCTCAAGGCTGACTTAGAGCATCAGCTCTGAGGCCCCTGTCCCAGTGAGCTCCAAAGCTCCTTCTTTCTGCGTAATCAGATTTCTCTTTTAGCATCAGAGAACTGAGAAGCTGGAAGGAGTCCCCGAGGCCCATCTCCTCACAGAAAGCTCCAGCTCCCTCTGCTCTCCCAGGCAGGTGGTCCTGCAATGCCTTCCCTCCCTCTCACTCCCTGCCTCACCCCCCAGCCGCGCTGTTATTGGCAATTCATGTCATGTTTCTGAGCCTTTCTTCAGGCTTAGACTCACTCTGGTTGTACTTAAGAACATGAATTGGCATTGTCCATTGTTAGTAATTGTTCTCCCAAATCCGGCTGTTGCAAGCCTATCTCCCTATCCTCTTCATCAGATCAATATGCTGAGCACCCAGGTCAATGGGAATAGCCCCATGGGTTCCTGGCCCATTTATTAAAAATGTGGAACAATTTAAGTTCGTGATGCTTTGACTGGAAGTCGTTGAGCACATGTTGTTTCCAGCAGGCTCTGGGGCTGGGAGGTCAAGTTTCAGATGCGATTAATTCAGTGTAAAGGTGAGCCTGCCAGGCCTGGAATAAAGAAGAACGGACAGTTGATTTATGACGTGGCTTTTAAACAAATCACCCCTAAAGCCCAGCTCGTTTCATTATGGAAGGGGCTCAATTTGTGTTAAAGTGTCATCCTTGGCCCCTGTAGTCAGCAGCTGGTGGAAAGAAATGGGATTTCAGTGATTCCAGAAAGTGTCTCCACTATGTTTGACAAAACAGATGCTGGGGTTTCCTCCATCAGAACAGAGAGCGGAGCTCAGCCTTGAAACCCAGGACGAGAATGTGCTTCTCTGGAAGCTGAATCTGTACCCCTGTCCCAGTGAGGTTTTCTTCCATTGTCACTATCCCTTCTCAGGGCCCCTGGCTCCGAGTTTGGCTGTCCTGCGTCCACCCAGATGGCTCATTTACATCTACTTAATGACAAAACAGACTGTTGGCACCTGGAGGGGGGGGCGTGTGACTGCGCAGAAATAGCTCTGGGGGGCCCTGTCCTTGGGGCTGAGGGTGCTCCAGTATGTGGGAACACCCCCACACAAGCTGTCCTCTGCCTTGGTGACCTGCTGTGGTTTTGGTCCCCAAAAAGGGGATCGGAGAGAGCAACAGGTCCAGAGAGCAAGCTGCTAGTACTTTTGGGAAGTGATGCCTGTCCGGGAGTGTTTACAAGAATGTTTTCCTTAATTAACGTGGTTCAGTTCACTGCATCCTCTGCAGGAAATAGAAAGCCTGCATTAGTGTCCAGGAAATAGAAAATGTGACTACAACCTTCTCCTAACTCTGGCGCTGACTTCCAGGTATTTCAGTGTTTAATGACAGACCACCTTGTTTCTCTCTGTCCTTCCTGTTCCAAATATGACACAGAACATTCTGCCACCATCCAGGAACACTGGGCTCAGGTGGAGCCTCGAGGGTGGCTGTGTAAGGACAGGAGCTCGTGACTGAGACTCACGCTCTCATGGGTTTTGGTCTTCCTGTCCCGGCCCCAATAACAATGACTAAGCCGCAGAGAAAGTGGAGTCATTCCTGAATCCCAGACATGCTGCCCTGGGGGCTCCTCGTTAGTGGTCAGTCCAGCTGTGGCTGGCGGGAGCTGAGAGGGAGCCATCTGGGTGGACGCTGGACAGCCAAACTTGGAGCCATGGGCCCTGAGAAGGGATAGTGACAATGGAAGAAAACCTCACTAGGACAAGGATGCAGATTTAGCCAAACAATGCGGGTAAGAAGCACGTTCTCGTCCTGGGTTTCCAGGCTCAGCTCTGCTCTCTGTTCTGACGGAGGCAGACGTGTGATAGAAGATTGCTCCTGGGATGGGCAGCCCTCATTCTGGGTGCTTGCCGACGAAATGTCTGGTAGCATCTGGAGCCCTGAGCCGGAGATGCCAGCTTCTCTTGGCTGAGCAAGTGGCTTCCCGGACTTTGGAATTGCAATCCATAAAAGGAGAATTTATGAACAAACAAGGAAACCGATCTCTCTTCTGCAACATTAAAAAAATGTTTTCAACATGAAGTCTTTATTGCTGCTTTTTTCCTGGCAACACAGTCAAATTTGGTAAATTTACTATAGCTCCAAATTTCTATCACCTACCACCCCACTTGCTGAAATCCCTCCTGCAAGGTGTGTCTACTTCTCGGTTTGCACACATCACATAATGCCCAGTGTTTTGGGTATTTATGCTTAGATCTATGTCCTCGGTATAGCTTAATGGAAAGAATTTGAAATTTGGGGCCAGGCAGATCCAAATTTAAGTCAAAATCCAACTTTTCAATGGTTGTGTGAGCTTGAAAAATTGACTTAACTTTTTCTAGCCTGGTTCTCCTTCTTCATAAGGTAGAGACAACTCCCATTTCGGGGTGCAGTGAGGCTTATGTGGGACAATGCATTATAGTTCTGACGTAGTAGGAGGCGTGGGGCAGGGCAGGCCTTGGACTCTGTGTTAGCACTCATCTCTCCACCTAGCCAGTTTGCAATTTCCTTAAAGGTGACATTGTATTATGTCTGTTTCTATATCTCTCTCAATACTCAACCTGTTGCCTTTAGAGGGTGGTACTCCGATAAACAGTGAATGAACTAATTTTATTTTGAAGTCAAAGTGGAGTGAGGAATGGACTCAAGGAAGATGAAAGGAACATCTGCCTGGACCAGAATCACCCTCCTCAAAGTGTAGTGTAAGGGTCAGGGTCACCAGAGAGCTCATAAACATGCAGACTCTCAGCCACGCCCCAGTCCTACTGAGCCACAGTCTGTGGGTTAACCAGTTGCCCAGGAGACTCATGTGCATGTAAAAGTGTGAGAAGCCCCTGGTCCAGAATATTGTGTTAATACATTGTGTACTAAATAAATAAATGAAGGAGTAAGATTAGGAGGCTAGCAAAATAACTTGCTAGGACACTACTGGTTTTATTTAAAAGGAAAACTCTATTAAAAATGAAAGCTAATACGAAGAGTTCTAAGTCCAATGGCAGCTTCCGTCCACTTCCAGCAGACCCTGTCCCTGGGGGTTAGTCCACGGCCACAGACACTGAGTTGCCCCCAGGCTTCCCTTTCCCCTCAGAGCACCGAGGACCCGTCCCTTGTGCCTGAGCTCTCGGGAGGCTGTGTTGTCCCTGGTGGCCACCTCCTGTCCCAGGCTCTGTGAGTCTGCTTGCTACTTGGGGGGATCTCCTGGCTTGGTGCCGTGCCCCAGGACACCGTCAGTCACCATGGCCGTCTGTCTGCCTGAGTGCCAAGCGTGGGGACCTTGCTCAGCCCTGCACAGAACCCCATTGTTCCTGCTTGGATCACTGCCCTCAATTTGATTCATTTGAAAGTGCTTGAGAGGATCTGGCTCTTGCATCTGCATTTCAGAGTTGTGGTGTGTACCTGGAGAGCGGCAGAGGACCACTTCTTCCAAGACGGGGCATCCCTTTGTGTCTGTCTGTCCTTCCCACTGGTACAAGCTGTGCAAGTGTGTGGTCTTTCTCGCCCTCCTCCTGTGGACTTCTGCTTGGTCAATAAGGCGTCCAGTCAGGGTCTAAATCCTGCTGCTGTCTATGCAACCTGTCTTCCATGGTGGTTGGGGACAAAGTGCCTGTCGGTTCTACGTCTAAAATCCACCTCTGGTCATGTTCCTTCTCTCCACCTCCATGGCCGCTACCCGTTGGGCCACCACCCTCCCCTGCTTGGACAACAGCAGCCCCCTCCTAATCGGGTCCTCGCAGGCTGTTCTCCTCACAGTCAGCCACAGGTGTTCTTCTTAAGACATAGATTGGATCGTTTCCTGCTTCAAGGCCTTCAATGTCCCCCTGCAGTACTGCACTCCAGCCTCCTTCTGGTGGCCTTTGGGGGGGCTGCTGCCCGTCTCCCGCCCTCTCTTCTGTCACCTCTTCCTCTTCCAGTGCTCCCTAATCCCGCTCGTCTTCCACTTCCTGCACCTGCCGGGCCCTCTCCCATCTACCCGATTCATACTCTCCATGCTGCTCCTCACTTTTCCAGTGGTTTTATTCATGCGTTGGCTTTCTTTTTTGTCCATTTCCTCTGCTGGACCGTAAGCCCCACAGAGGCAGGGAGGGTGTCTGTATCTCCTGTGTCTGTCCTGGGGCCTGGCATATCCCAGGCACTCAGGGAAAGCAGCTGCCAAATGGAATGAATGAGACCACTGGGTGCTGAGCGTTTTCACCCCAAATCCCCCTTCTGCCAGTCTCCATCCAGAGGCATCTTCTTCACTCCTCTGGGCTTTCTCCATCAGGCGGGTAGACTTGCCTCCCAAAGCCTTCCCACCCCATCCCCCAGTCCAGAATCATCTTCTTAGAATTTACTGTGGTACCCTTCCCCACCAAATCTCTCCTCTCTCATATGTCTCCCCTACACACACACCAACACACTCACGTATACACACACCTGTTCTGTCTGTGTTGGCCAGATGTTGTTCTTCTGAGAGAGGAGGTGGGGACAGTGGTTAAGTGTGGGCTCTGGAGCCAGACCACCTGGGTTTGAATCTTGCCTCTGTCAGTTACTTGTCGGGTGAGTGACAAACTCTCTCTGCCTCAGTTTTCCCATCCATATAGCAGGGACAATGGCAGAATCTTCCTTACATGGTTGTGAGAATTAAAAGACCTAAAACTTATAAAAATATACAGAGCTACCCTACCACCCAGCAATTGCACTACTGGGTATTTACCCCAAAGATACAAATGTAGTGATCCGAAGGGGTATGTGCACCCCGATGTTTATAGCAGCAATGTCCACAATAGCCAAACTGTGGAAAGAGCCAAGATGTCCATCGACAGATGAATGGATAAAGAAGATGTGGTATATATATACGATGGAATATGCAGCCATCAGAAAAACCCGAAATCTTGCCATTTGCAACGACGTGGATGGAACTAGAAGGTATTATGCTAAGCGAAATAAGTCAATCAGAGAAAGACATGTATCATATGTTCTCACTGATATGAGGAATTCTTAATCTCAGGGAACAAACTGAGGGTTGCTGGAGTGGTGGGGGGTGGGAGGGATGGGGTGGCTGGGTGATAGACATTGGGGAGGGTATGTGCTATGGTGAGTGCTGTGAATTGTGTAAGACTGATGAATCACAGATCTGTACCTCTAAAACAAATAATACATTATATGTTAAAAAAAAAAGAAGATAGTAGGAAGGGAAAAATGAAAGGGGGGAAATTGGAGGGGGAGACGAACCATGAAAGACTATGGACTCTGAGAAACAAACTGAGGGTTCTAGAGGGGAGGGGGGTGGGGGGATGGGTTAGTCTGGTGATGGGTATTAAAGAGGGCACGTTCTGCATGGAGCACTGGGTGTTACACACAAACAATGAATCATGGAACACTACATCAAAAAAAATTAATTAATTAATTAAAAAAAGAACTTATATTCAACTTGGAAAAAAAATATACAGAACAGTGCTGGGCATGTAGTAAGTACTATCAAAATGTTAGGTGTGATTATTATTTAATTGAGGAAGAAACCAAGGACCAAAACATGATTTTGCCCTGTAAGGGTCTCCTGGAGCTGGACTTTGAACCCAGATTTCCCCTAGGCCAAGAACGTTTCCACCTTCACCATGGCTACTAGAGACTCCCTTTGGGACAAAATCCCTGGGGTCCCTGAAGGCTCAGTCATGGATACATCCCAGTGAAAAAGAAAAAGAAAATCAGGTATTGAGCAAACTCCTATGTCCATTCAGCAACTTATACCTCTCTGCTCCCTGCTGGATCCTCAGCTGGAAAGGAGAGGACAGGGGCTGCGGAGGTCCCCAGGACGGGCTCACAGGCAGGAGTGGGGACTGGCCCAGAAGTGATGCACCTGAAGTGAGGGCCCCTCCCAGCTGCTCTCAGGGGCAAGTGTGAGGAGTCCTTCTTCCCCCGAGCCTTCCCTCCCTCCATCTGTCCTGCTGCCTGCCGACTTCTTGCTGTCCCTGCCTTCATTTTGGAAGTAAGTCTTCTTCCCGTATTTGTCTTAATTTGGAAGTCTCACCTCTTTCCATCTCTTTCCCCACATTTTCTGCCCTCCCCCTGCCCTCCCACGACACAGCCTCTGGAGCTGACTCATGTTTCCCAGGGCTGCAGGCTTCCCTAAGTTAGGGACCATCTGGGGCACAGGTTTACCAGGCCTTTCTCCGGCCTTCCGGATGGAAGTCCAGGAATCCATGTCTTTCTTTCTTTCTTTTTTTTTTTTTTTTAAGACTAGAGCTTTCAATTTTAAAACTACATGTCTCACATGAGAAATGAGAAAATATACATAATTAAAATACAGTGAAAAAAGGGCTAAGAAAACCTGTAAGAGAGGGGTAAGATTACAGCATCCAGGAATCCGTATCTGTAGCAAGGGCTTCTAGTGACCTGTCTTTAGGGGAGCTCGGGGGGGTCCTGCCCACGGCTTCCCATCTCCCCCAGCCGAGGCTGCCTCTCCTGCCTTGACCAGGTGACGGCTCTCATTCTGGGACCCTGGGCTGGTATCTAACCCTCAACAATCTATAGCTTTTCTGCTCAAGCAATAGAAATTTCTGGACAGTAGGCATCAAGTTTTCTCTCACATACTGGACCCTCAATACGTAGTTGGTTGAAGGTTTACTTTTTTCCTCTCATTGTATTCACGTTGGATGAGCCCTGGAATGGTTTTATCCAAGCATCCCCAAAAGGCAACGACGGAAGAGACATAGCACTAATGTGAAGTAAAAGATGCATATTCATTGCGATGAAACATGTCTTATATGCTCCAGGTTTGACCGAGTGATGAAAACAGCTCAGCTGCCTGGATTATTTGCCGATGTCTCCAGGGGGAAGAAGATACAAGGACAGAGCTGGGCTGGGTTTCTCGTCTGAAGAGCTGCTCCCATTCCCAGCTCCCCCGTGAGCTACGTGTGTGACCTCAGGGAGATGTGTCAGCAAACCCAGCCTCTGTTTCCTCACTATAAAAAGACGGCTAAGAGCCTATACTGTTGGATGATTGCGAGGTTAAGTGAGACGCTGGGTGCAGAATCACTTTGAAAACTGTAAAGTGCCGTGCCGATGGTAGTAATCTCTCTTAGTCATCCCTAGAGGTGGTTTCCCAGCTCACCTGTTTTCTTCATTGCCTGGCAGCTTTCCTACCTGGGGCATGTGACTAGGATTGAAGTGCTAGGGAGCCCAGAAACTCTACTTCCCAGCAAGAGCTGTAAAACATCCCGTCCTAATTGACAGAGACAAAGGGGAACCATGACTCAGAGGCAGCTCCGGGGGAACGGCCAGCTCAGACAAGAGGCTTTGCAGAGGCTCCTCGGGCCTTAAGACGTCTTCTTGTGTGGGTGTGCCAGGGAATTTGAACAGACCCACTGGACGCTTTGGTTGTTCAGGGAGAAATTTGGAAACCAGACTACGATCAGATGGACGTTTAACATCACCGAGAATGGACCAGATTGTCAGATGGTAACGCTTAAAATCTGAACAATAACAATAAAAAAATGATAAAGGCATTGCAGAGAAAGGGGACCGTTGTCCTGTAAATGAACTCTTCGAAAATCAGATTTTCTGAATTTGATAAGAATGTATTAGAAGAGGCAGTTTTCAGAGTTCTGTGAGCTCTGGCAGGGCTGGCTTTGTGCGCGTGAGAAGAAAGAAACAGATTAGAAACTCTGTACAAACACCAATAGAAATAGACTTGTAACTTGTTGCGATGTACCCACATTGTTAGAGATTTTGCCCTTAACATCTCTCTTTTAAATCTGACTCCAGGAAATAGATTTGGAGCTGGATCAATCCCATCCTCGACTCTGCCATCCTTCTCTCGGGATTATAAACATAAGATGATTACAGCACGCTTCCTGCATGTGCCTTCCATGTGGTTCCAGTGTCAGCCTCACAAACACAGTGGGTAAACACTCAGTTCTGAGGCCTTGCCCGTGTGGTTCTCTCTTGAAGGGGGAGAGGCTGGGCGGATGGGCCCCGGGGATGTCTGCCCTGGGAGGTACCAGCCTCCTCCCTTCTCCCGGGGGGCAGAGAAGTCACCCTTCCTGCGGTGCTTTGCATGTTGGGGTGGGGTGGGGGGTGCAGGGAGCTACAAAGGAGGGTTGGAAATGTTTTCTCTTCTTCTTTTCTTTTTAAAAAATCCATTTCAATCCAGCCCATTCCTGGAAAACCACAATCCCCCCAGCAGTCTCCAAGTCCTTCAGTTTTGGAAAACACACATTTTCTCTGCTGCCCCTTGCTTCTGCGGATCTATTTCAAGCAGCAATTGCTTTCAGTGGAAAGGAGTGTGGGGCTGAGACTTTCATGAATGGGCGAGGACACCAAGCTCCTGTGGTTTGACACCACCCAAATACACAAATTGTTAACTTTATGATTTTTAGACAATTTTCTCCCCTCTCCCCAATCTCATATGAATCTCGTTTCCCAAGGAACTGACCAAGGAACTCTGAACTCTCGCCTCAATTGCTTAAAGGCCTCTAGTATTTTTTTCCTTGGCCTGCTACTCTTGATATCAGAAGGTGAATTGAACTTCAAAGGCAGCAGGCCAGATGTCTTTTTTCCCCCACGAAGGGCTGGTTTCCTCTCATTTGTCTGCATCCCGTGTGCACGAATTCAGGTTGGTGTCCATTTCCCTGGGCCTCGGCCTGCTCCCAGTGCTGTTGGGTACAAGGCTGTAACTTGGATTATTTGCTGGGCCTGATGCTGCAGGGATTGGACAAAATGCCTCGTTCTCTGTGCTGCTCGGGTATGAGTGTGCGCGTGCATGTGTGTGTTCTCCATCGGCACCGGCAGACCCTGGGGGCGGCACTCTCCAGCTTAGCAGCCACAGTTCACGGGGTTTGTGCTGATTCATACTGGGTGCTTGAAATGTGGCTTCTGAATTCAGATGTGCTCTCAGTAAGAGACTTTAGTATGAAAATGAAGATGTAAAATATCCCCATAATTTTTATATGGATGACATGTTGAATTGGTAATATTTTGGATGCATTGGGTTAAACTAAATACGTTATCAATATTAATTTTACCTCTTTTTATTTTTTAAAGTGTGGCTACTAGAAAATGTAAAATTACATATGCGGCTCATATTACATTTCTGTGGGACAGTGGTGATCTGGAGGAACGACAGAGACTCTGTGACGCCCTGGCTGAGTCTCAGGCTTTGCCTGCACTTGTCCTGGTGCCCTGCAGCCTTCAGGCTGTGCAGTGAGTGAATAGGTGGGCTTTCGTCAATCACATTCCAGAACTTAGAGCTGCGGGAACACTCTGTCTTCACGGATACCTTCAGGATCCCACACCAAGTTTGGTCAGGTGGCACCTCTGCCCTGGCCAGGCTGATGTCCTGTGCATGTCGTTGTGTGCGGCACAGAGAGACTTGTGCTTACTGGCCCGGGGCTGGAAGGAGGCTGCTGGTGACTCAGACCCGGCTGGTGGCCCCCATTACACCATAGGTGTATTTGTCCTGGACAATGTCCAATCACTTGCCACTGAGTCTGGGTTGGATCACCTCTCTTTGATCTTGACATGTTTAGGATGCAGCTTAATCGGAGAAAGGACTTTAAAGATTGGGTCGTCTAAGGGCGCCTGGCTGGCTCAGTCGGTTCAGCGTCTGGGTCTTGGTTTCGGCTCAGGTCATGATCTCACTGGTTGTGGGATTGAGCCTCGTGTCGGACTCTGCACTCTGCCGGGAGTATGCTTAAAGATTCTCTCCCTCTGCCTCTCCCCCCGAAATAAATAAATCTTAAAAAGAAAAAGATTAAATAGTCTAATCTTTTCATTTTACAAAAGAGGACACTAAGACCCAGCCGTGCGGTGCTAAAGAGCAGTGATTATGAGCTTAGACTTTGGCAGAGGAGGTTGCACGTTCACATCCCAGCTCTGCCATTTCTGAGTCAGGAGAACTTGAGTAGGGTCATTGAACATTTCTGGGTTCAGTTTCAATTTCTATTAAATGAGGATCATCATACCTCCCTCGAGGAATTGCTGAAGAATGAAATAAGAAATGTATGTAAATGCTATGGACTAAATATTTGTGTCCCCCCCCAATTCATATATTAAATTCTACCCCCAAGGTGTTGGTGTTAGGACGTGGGGCCTTTGGGGGACCTTAGGGCTCTACCCTCTGCATCAGATTAATGCTCTTATGGAAAAGAACCCAGGGAGCTCCCTCATCCCTTTGGTCTTGTGAGGATGGACACAGTACAAAGACTGCTGTCTACGAACTAGACACCGAATCTGCCTGGTGCCTTGATCTTGGGCTTCCCAGCCTCCAGAACTGTGAGAAATCGATTTCTGTTGTTTGTAAGCCCGCCAGTCTATGGTACTCTGTTGTAGCAGCCCAAACGGACTGAGGCAGTAAATTACTCATACTGTGATCTGGCAGAAAGTGAGTACTTGATAAATAGTAATCACTCTCATAAGATCCTACAGCCAATTTGCAGCTGAGGTTGGGTTTAGAGCCCAGATATCGACTTCCTACTCCAGTGTCCTTGTTTTATGGGATACGCCAGGCGGGGCATGACCTGTCACATCTAGTCAAATCATCAGGACTCAGAGATCACACAGCTGTGCTAAGCAGCTCCACTAAGTCCTCTTGCAGCCGACTGGCTGGCCGCATGCACGGCGTTCCTGTTCTGGATCGCGCTGAGCTGTCTGCTTGTCTGTGTCCCCGGGGCCCTGTAAGCTCATTGAGGGCAGGGTCTGTATCTCATTCATTATCCCTGCCCTCTTATTCTTTCAACAGCGTGCTGAGGACCTATCATGTATCAGGTTATACGGGATTCAGTTTATGCACAGTCCAGCTCCACGGACCTGGCCTGGTGGGGAGCAGGTCTGGCAACGGCTGGGTCTGGGCCTGCCAGTCTGGAACCACCCACCACTACCACTCCTATAGCTAAGGGGCCGGCTGTAGGGGCTGTCCCTCAGGTTGCTCTCAAGCATGACCCAGAGGCCCCCGCCTGGCAGCTGTCCTGCATCTTTCAACTCCCGCTTTTCATGCTGGGGCTTCCTGTTCGCAAGAAGGTGAGGAACCTCCTCTGGGCTCATCTGTTTTCACATCACTTGGAAGTGCGAGGGCGTTAACACCCACAGGGCAGACTTTGACCAAGAAGAGACGGAGATCGAAGGATACATTCTTCTCTCCTCCCCTGGGCAAGATTGTTTGGAGAGGAATTGCTTCATTCAGCCCCTCCGAAGATGCCCCGTGGGACCCAGCCATCACTTTTTACAACACTGTGGCCATTTGGAAAACATATTCCCTGAGGTCTGCTCTCCCTGCTTCTATGCTTTACCCCTTTTCCCTCATGTCCGCTTCCCTGGGGTTGCATTCCTTTAAGCCACGTTTTCTAGGGAACTGGGCCAAGGCAGTAGGTGATAAGTGCTGCAGAACGAGAACATTTAGAGTGGATAAAGGGGGGCCAGGTGTGCCGGGGGAGGCCTGCAGCTGTCAGCGCTATTGTCAGTACCAGCCTTGTTGAAAGGTGATATTTGAGCGCAGATTTGAAGGTGAGGAAGCTAAGGATCCTGGGGAAGGGGCATTCTGGGGGGGTGGGTGGGTAGTGGAGGGAACAGCCGGTGCCAAGGCACCGAGACCGAAGGTGGCAGGTGTGGCCACTGCACAGCCACGAGGCCAGGGTGGCTTTGGAGCGTCTGAGGGAGAGTTGCAGGAGGTGAGGTCAGAGGGCTGGCGGGTGGGGAGGGCGGGGTCATCTTTTGTCTTGCCAGTCACCGTAATGGCTTGAGCTTTTACTCAAGCGAGACGGGAGCCTGTGCTGAATTTTGCACAGCGGCATGACATGGCACCTCCGAGTGCCTGATAGATGGCGCGATGCCTGGCACGTAAGAGATGCCCACTCAGTGTTTGTGCGCTGGAAGGAAGATGTGCAGGTGATCTTCCACGGACCCTACTCTGGAGCAGCGCCCTGCAGAGGACCCCCCAGCCATGTAGAAGGCTAGAGCCGGCCTTGGACGTTTCTAACCAAGAGTTGAAAACAGATGGAAGCAAAATGCCAGCGTTAATCCAAAAAGCATGTGGAAGAAAGATCAAATGGGAGAGGAGAATGAATGTGTTTCCAGAGAAGCTGTGTGCTTCCTTCAGAACCAGATTTGTGGGAAGCCAGTCGAACCAACCTTGTGCCTTGTGGCAGAAGGTGGGTTTTTGACTGTATCTGGGGAGTTGGGAGAAGTGCATCCATCTTCCCCACACCCTAGCAATGAGGGGAGGGCTCTCCACTACCAACCAAGCAAGTCCTGTGAGCTTGGACTTGTTGGAAATGCACGCAACCAAGTGTTCCATCGTCGGTTCTATGACATCCCTTTGGCGGGGTCCTTTTGGGTTTGAGTTCTGTGGATCACACACTAGTGTGTGTGGCTGGCTCCTTTCCTGTCCATCCTGGCTGGCTGAGGGCATGAGTGTCAGGAGCAAGAACCCTCACTATGCATCCTCGTTTTCTCTAGGGCTTCTCTTCTTCCCCTTGACTCCTTACTTTTGTCTTCATCTCTAAAAATTATGAGTGTCAGAGGTGGCTGGGGAGTTAGAACTCTTGGAGCATAGGTAGGGCAACAGGTCAGCAGGAGCATCTCCAACATCCTCTCTAATAAGGAGGAGTAACTGCTTCCAGAGAGCAGAAAAGAAGGAAGTGTAACAACATGAATCCTTTTATTCTGGGTGCAGAGGGTCAGGGGGAGGAGAGATTGAGTGGTTTTAGAGTCTGAATTTGATATGATATTGATGATTTAGAAATCTGGAGACTTGTGCCCAGGCCAAGGAAAATGGTTGGGCTCTTTGTCAAGAATCTTGTACCTCAATCTTCCTAATCACCTTATTTTGATGCACAGCTACCCCTTAGCTATGCTGCTGGGAGAAAAGGCAAAGCCCAAGGATTCTTAAGTGTTTTCCAAGCAAGACCACATAAATCTTTGCAAACTAGGAAAGATCATTTAGTGTCTAGCAGGGGAAGAGACTGAGACTTGGGAGGGTCAATAAAACACTGTGTGTCTGCAGAGCATATGAGAACCTTACAAGTGGGAGCAGCCAGTCGGGCAAGAGCAGGTCGCGTAGCTGCATAAGAGGATTTGTCATTTCCCAGATGGGCAGCTGAGGCCATGTGAGGCACAGCCCTTGGTGTTACCTGGCTTCCTTAGTAGCCAGAGGAGCATATCATAGCCAAAATACATATGGCTATTGTTTTATTATGGGTTTTCTGAACACCATGATGTGGTTTATAGAAATATAGGAAGCAGTATTTCAAAATTTAATTAATAGAAAAGCAATATAAAACCCCATCACTATATCCTTGATTATGGGTAAAGGAGTGGTATAGTACATTACTAAACAACTTATCATTACCCAGGGAAGCAACTGTGAAAGTAGAGAAACAGTTCTGTTCTTCACTTTCTGCCCTATATTCCATCGCATCCAGAACCCACAGGAGTGTAGGTTTGGGAATGGCTTCTCTCTGCTACTTGACCCATCCCAGCCCTTCATCTATATGAGACCCTTATTCTAAACCAGGGATGGCGAACCACGTTCCACACACCAAACCCAGCCCACTGGCTGTACTGGTATGTGAGCTAAGAATGGTTTTTACATTTTTAACTGATTGAAAAAAATCAAAGGCGAATATTTTGTGATATGTGAACATTTTATGAAATCCAAATTTCAGTGTCCACAAACAAAGTTTTACTGAAACATCGCTACAGTTCTTTATTTACCTATTGTGCTAAGTGTCACAAGATGCTAAGTGGCAGAGATGAGTAGTTGAGACAGAGAGCGAATGTCCCACAAAGTCTAATGTTTCCTGTCTGACCCTGTGCACTCCTGTGACATTCAGGTTGGCAAGGGAACTTCTCACCTTAGATGCTGTCTTTCTCCCCTTCGCCCTTGACCCCTTGGTCACTTTAGCACTTTCTTCCCCACCTCTTCACATCTTACTCTTCTCTTTTCCTTGGCACAGCTGCTCAACCAGTCACTTCTGTCTGCCCCTTGATGACAGAAAGTGGGGCTGGAGGTGGGGAGTGAGAAAGCCAGAGCAGGGGAAGGAGCTCTGCCCTTGTCTGGCCGCAGCCAGGAGTCACAAGACCACCAGAACTTTCATGGTATCAGGAGAGACTCTGTCTTTTCTTTTCTGGATTATAGTCTAGAAGAACTTCTGAATCTTTCTCTACTTTGAGCTCATGGCAGCCTCTCTTTATGCCTCAGGAAAGCAGGGGTTTTGGGGGCGGAAACTATAATCTATCTGGCACAAATGCTTCCCTGTATGGGGATGAGAATTTACAATGTAGAGGGCCTCTCAAAGGTTACACATTCTTACTGCTGACTGACCTTCTTCTGTGAACCCAACCTACATATTATGGCTTCTTTGCCTTTGTTAATTCCTTTCCTTCCCCTGGGATCTGCCCCCTTTCTCCACCTGCATCTTCTCCTGCTCATCTCATCTCTCCTCTATCTGCTAAGATTTCCCAGACTGTCTGTTACAAAATTTTTCTCCAAGCCTAAGAAAGTACTTCCTTTCTACTTCTCACTGGGCTCTTGGGATTGTTAGGGACTGTCTTGCCATCTGGTTTCCATCACCATCATCTCCCTGCCAACAATCTCTGTCCTAGTGCAGACTAATCTTTCTTCTGAACCCCTAGAGGTGACCCTTAACTGCAACCCAGCTGTCCCATTCACATCCTCCCTCTACAGGGCTCTAGAGTGTTTGTCTGAGCTGTAGAGCTGACCACCTGACACCGCCTTCCTGGCTTCAAATCCATCACTGCCCTCTGGAGGTATACGAAGCCTCATTTGAGCTGGTTCCCACCTCCTTCACCAATCTCATCCCCTGCTTCAAATTCTATGTTCTGGCAAAACTGAACTGATTGTTATGTAATACACCATTCCTTACATCTTCTTCTCTACCTGGGATGCTTTTCTGCCACCCCACCCAGGCCCTTTTTTTCTAACCAACTTCTGCTTATACTTAAGGGCTCAGTTCCAGGGCCAATGTTTCCTAGACTTTCCTCATCTTCCCTCACCCAGGTTGGATTAAGTGTTTATCTATGCTCCCAAATGAACTTTGTGATTATGTTCTCTACATTATATTGTATTTATCTGTTTCCATGATTGTTTCTCTCCAGTAAACTGTGGTAAGGTCTAAGTCCTATTTATCTTTGTATCACTAGCTTTTCTTTTGGTCTCTGACTTACAAGAGGTTCATAATAAATGTTTATTGAATAGGTAAAAAGATAGATGGTAAATCCCTTTAGAACAGGTGGTGTTTTATAGGTTTGTATCCTAAGGACCTGACTCAACACATGTTTTTGCTACTGATAAGGATGATTCCACATTGCTCTTCTTTGGGTTATAGATGCCATTGCAGACTTTTGGCCAAACCTGTGCCTCAGAGCAGGCCCTGCAAGTCCTGCCTGTTTTCTGACACACTTCTTGGCTTATATTATATAGTTATAATGATAAAAATAATTACAGGCTGAGTGGTTGGTCTTTGTTTATTAGGTGTCCTAACACATAATCGCTAATCCTCAGGGTAACCCTGCAAAACTAATATTATTCTTTGCCAAAGAAACTGAGGCACAGAGAAGTTAAATAACTTTCTCTACTGTATAGTTAGTCATTGGCAAATCTGTGATTTGAATCCAGGTCTGCCCAGCTGCAAAACCTTTAATCTTTCCATGTTATCTCTTTTTTCCCACCTACAGTTTATATTTTAGCAACATCAACAAAATTATAAAGTAATAGGAAAAAGAAAGAGAGAAAGAAAGAAAGGAAGGAAGGAAGGAAAAAAGAAAGAAAGAAAGAAGAAAGAAAGAAAGAAGAAAGAAAGAAAGAAAGAAAGAAAGAAAGAAAGAAAGAAAGAAAGAAAGAAAGGAAATTTCAGCCACTAGCTACCCTGCTACATGAAGAAAATCCAGCTGTTTAAATTTGCCCATGCTCTTGTCCTGTACCTGTCCATATGTGTACCAAGTGAATATGGGTAAACATACCATTTGTGTTTGTTTTTTAACCCAACATTTTATCAAAAGCATTTTCTAATGTCTAGTCATAATCTTCAAAATTGTAACTTTAATAGGTTGTATTTCATTTCTGAGCTTGGTGTTAATAATAAGACTCTTCCAACCTCAGCACACCTTTATCCCTTCCCCTTTCTATTCCCTGCTCTATAAGTGCATCTGGACTTTACTGGTGGCACCTGTGAAGAGAGTGCTGAACTTGGTGCCAGAAAAGTTGAATGGAGTCCCAGATCTCATAGTAAATCGCTGTGTGACCTTGGGCAAGTCAAGTTCATTCAAATTCTGACCTCCTCCTTTGGTCTGTGGGCACCTTTAGGACAGGAACTGTTTCATTTCTCTTCTGTAGGCCTTGTGTCTGGCACAGAGTATGAGGTCAATACATGCTTAACAAAGGCTCTCAATTTCCTCATCTGTAAAATTGGGTAATTAAGCTTATTCCATAAGGATATGGTAATTAAGTGAAGTTATATAAACACACACACATACTTACACATATATGTATCCTGCAGTTGTAAATCATGGAAATATAATTTGGCATAACTATTATAATTGCTAGGTTTATACAATTCACAATGAAAGTCTATTCAATTATCTGGAAGAATAGTGAAATTCCTGACTGAATGTTGCATCTTCCATCCAGATGTTTGGCATCCTGTAGACACAGTAGACCACAGACTTAAAGGAATTATTACTCATTGTTTATGTCAAATTGTCTGTATTCCCTCTTCATGATGTTCTCTACTTTGACAACTGAGGCTGCATGTGTTCAACTTGCTGGGTACAGCACCATGCTCAGCCATGCCCTTAAAGTGGGCTTTGGTATTAAAATGAAAGATGAGGAATGTTTAATGTTCAGGTAGTTTGCGAGAATTCATTCTAGTTAGTGAAGTCCTTTGCCTGGGGGTAGAAGCTGCTAGGATGGGTTGGTTTTATCCTTAAGGAAACAGACCAAGAATGTGGGGGCAGTTTGCCATTATTCTTCAAGTATAAGGACAATGACTCTACAAAACATCAGGCAGTAGTGCAGAAACCTGCTTTCTTTTGATTACCATCTTCATGGAATATGTTTTTCCCTTTCAGTCTATGTGTGTCCTTAAAGCTGAAGTCTTTTGTAGGCAGCATATGATAAGGAAAATCTGTGTCCTAAGATGGCTGACTGAGCCAGCGAGAGAGTCCCAGTCCCTGCCCCGGGGCTCTTCTGGGTTCTTCTCTCTGCTCTGCTTCCCGCGTGCACCAATCCGGGTTCTTCTCCCTGCCCCGCTTCGCGTACGCACCAGAAGTGCCAAGTATGCAGAAGTAGAAGTGTATAAATTGCCCCCTTTGTGCTCAGGGCTCAGACCTTTGGAGATCATTCTCCTCTGAGCCCACCAGTGTTAAATAAACTTCCTATCCTCCAAGATCTCTGGGTGCCCCTTGGTTCTTCAGTCGGGCGATCCAGTCCAGGTTCCATAACATTTGGTTCCCTGACCGGGAAACCCAACTGCACTGGCCCATTGTTGCCACTGGTTTGGGGCAATGGCGGGGCGGTGACGGAATGAGGGATCATAAGGGAGAAGGCGCGCCCTGTCTAACATTCAGCAGTCTCCTGCCCTGGTCACCTTGGGCTGGCCCGGTTCCGCTGTTCCCGCCAGACTCGAGGAGACTTGGCAGGTGAAGACCTGGTCCTGACATCAGATTCCAGTAAGGCCTGGGGCCCCAGGACCCAGACAGACCCACCCCCATTGGGGTGGAAGGGGAGCCTGATTACCTCCCAGAGACCTCTTAGAGGTCTCACAGGTAGGGATTCCCAGGGAGGGAATGTAATAACTTCTGGAGTGTGAATGTGTAAGTGAATGTGGAGTCCAACCAGGCTTGCTCAAGTGGACTGATTCTGTGACTCCATGGGTGGGCACCCTTAAGGTTCCCAGAAGCCTATGGAGTCTGAGTGGGCCTGTCTGCGATTCCGTGGTGAATGGCATACAGTCTATGGTGGCATCGGAATAGTTTCCGATTGTAAGTCACAACGTTGAGACCGCTAGGGCTAAGCCTCACCTAAGCTCTTTCAGGACACAGCTGAACAGGCATCTGATTGGTCTCCAAATCTCAGGAGGCATCCCCGCTTTGTCTGTCTCTGCGCCACCGCACACAGGGACATCACCATGGGGTCAGGGCAGAGTAAACCTACGGTTCTAGAGACCATGATCAAAAATTTCAAGAAGGAGTTTTCTGGAGACTATGGAGTCAGGATGAACCCCGGCAAGTTGAGAACCCTATGTGAATTGGAATGGCCCACCTTTGATGTCGGGTGGGTCCTTCATGAAGGGACACTGGATGTCCCAACGATTCATCAAGTATGGCGAATCGTAACAGGAGAACCAGTTTCCGTACATTGACTCCTGGCTAGGAATTGCTCAGACCCTTCCCCCCTGGGTGCAATTCTCTTGCAATAGGCAGGGACAGGCCAGGGTCTTAATCGCCTCATCCAAGCGACCTGAAGACAATCAGCAAAAGCCCCAGTCTCCACAAATCCTAGTCCGAGATCACGAGGATGAACCGACCCTGCCCTCACTGTACATATCCCCAACACCGCCCATACCTGGCCCTTCAGCTCCAGACACTCTGCCGCCATTGGTTTCACTGGCGCCCCCAGGCCCAGAGGAGCCACCGGCGCCCCCAGGCCCAAAAGATCCACTTTCTCCAGGACCAGCAGCCAGGCTGCGCCCCAGGCCGGGTGCAAGCGCCCTCCAAATGCCGGTACAAGAGACATGGGAATCCAAGAGGCACGATGAAAACAGGACAGTCCAACCCGGCCGTTCCATGAGGTATTATCAGCCCTTCTCCACCACCGACCTCCTCAACTGGAAACATAACACCCCATCCTACTCAGAAACCATAGGCCATGGTAGACCTCATAGAATCCCTCTTCCAGACTCATTGGCCAACCTGGGAAGACTGCCAACAGTTACTCCGCACCCTGTTTAACACAGAGGAAAGGAGGAGAATAATGAAAGGTGCACAGCAGTACCCGGAAGAGCACGCACCAGTGGGAGTCATCGACCCTGCTGCCTGGGCTAATACGGCCGCACCTGAAGAGCGCCCAGCATGGGACTTCACCACAACCGAGTGACAGGCCCACATCCGCCAGTACCAGGAGACCCTCCTCCGGGGAATCCGGGCAGGAGCTAAGAAACCCATGAACATGCCTAAGGTGTCCTTGGTCACTCAACAACTAGGGGAGTCCCCCAGGAACCACTATGAAAGACAATGTGAAGCCTGCAGGATATACACTCCATTTGACCCCCAGGCACAGGAAAGCCAACAGATGGTAAACACCTCCTTTGTGACCCAGGCCGCCCCAGACATCAGAAAAAAACTTCAGAAACTAGAGGGTTTTGCTGGAATGAACATCACCCAACTAATAGAGATTGCCAATAAGGTCTATATGAACAGGAAGGTCACAGCCAAACGGGAAGCTGACAAAAAGATGAAAAAGAAAGTCAGCCTCCTTGCCGCCGCCCTGAAAGAAAAGGAAAACACAAAGATGGGGAGACCCCAACCACCGAAAGGGGGGAAGCCCAGAAGCCCCTTGGCAAGGGATCAGCGTGCCTACTGTAAAGAGAAAGGGCATTGGAAAAACGAATGTCCCAACCGGGGAAAGGCTCAAAACCCCAGCCGCTACAAGAAAGAACCCAGAGAGGAGGACCTCATAGGCCTTGCGGGAATGGACTCAGACTGAGGGGGACTGGGCTCTTTCTTCCTTGGTCCCCATGAGCCCATGGTCAAAATGAAGGTGGGGGGCCAACCAGTGACTTTTATGGTTGGTACTGGGGCCGAGCACTCTGTTGTCACCTCCCCAGTGGCACCTTTCAGCAAAAGGACTGCGACCATCCTCTGGGCCACCAGGCCGTGGGTGATACAATAGCCCTTTTGCCAGGCTCACCACTGTGAACTCAGGGGCCACAAGGTCCAACACGAATTCCTTTATCTGCCCGATTGCCCCATCCCTCTCCTGGGCCGAGAAATACTCTCCAAGCTTAGTTCTCAAATAACCTTTGAGCCCACAGGACACACTAGCCTCCGATTGAACCCAAGGCAAGAGGAGATGGGGTCTCTAATACTAGCAATTACCACACCAAGGGAATAAGAATGGAGGCTATTCTGTGCCCAGGCCCAACTGAGCAGCCCGCCGGAGTTCAGACTCACCTTCCCTTCAGTATGGGCTGAAAACAACCCACCTGGACTAGCCCGGAATTGGACCCCTATCATGGTTGAACTGATCCCAGGAGCCCAACCTCAGAGGCAAAGGAAATACCCCCTTCCACAAGAAGCTAAGATTGGCATCCAAGAACATCTGGCCAAACTCAAAGAAGCAGGTATTCTAGTCGAGTGCCAGTCGGCCTGGAATACCCCACTCCTGCCAGTCAAGAAGCCAGGAGGGGGATACTGACCAGTTCAAGACCTGAGGGCCATCAGCAAGGTGACCATCTCTCTGCACCCAGTGGTCCCAAATCCATATACCCTCCTCGGCCAAATCCCAGGGTCAGCCAGATGGTTTACTTGCCTAGATTTGAAGGATGCCTTCTTCTGCCTCTGCTTAGCTCCCCAGAGCCAGCCACTATTTACCTTTGAATGGTCTGAACCTGATACAAGGTGCCAGATGCAACTGGCTTGGACGCGCCTCCTGCAGGGGTTTAAAAACTCACCAACCCTCTTCGGGGAAGCGCAGGCTGCGGACCTCGCCAGCTTCCGAAGAGAGGCCACACCATGCACCTTCCTCCAGTATGTGGATGACCTCCTCCTCGCCAGTGACACACAGAAGACTGCACAAAAGGCACAAAGGCCCTCCTACAGCTCCTGTCAGACTCAGGCTACTGAGCCTCATGGAAGAAGGCACAAATCTGCCAACAACAGGTCCGATACCTTGGTTTCCTCCTCACCCAAAGGAAAAGAGAACTAGGGCCAGAGAGGAAAAGGGTCATCATCTCCCTGCCACAGTCCCAGACAAAAAGGGGCCCACGAGAATTCCTGGGGGCTGCAGGATTCTGCCGCATCTGGATCCCTGGTTTCTCGGCAATAGCAAGAACCCTTTATGATCTCTTAGGGGGAACAGATCGAGAGCCCCCTGCCTGGACTGAGGAAGCAGAAGCTGCTTTCACAGAGATAAAGACCGCCCTGGGGCAGGCTCCAACCCTGGGCCTACCAGATATAGAAAAACCCTTCAGTCTCTTTGTGCATGAAAAGGAAAAAACAGTGCTCGACACTGACAATGGCCAGTTGCTTACCTGTCAAAGAAGCTGGACCCTGTGGCAGTGGGATGGCCACTGTGCCTTAGGGCGCTGGCAGCCACAATCCTACTCATCAAGGAGGTGGACAAACTTACCCTTGGGCAAGAACTTAACGTCAACGTCCCTCATGCCGTTGCGTGTCTCATGAACGCACAGGGACACCGCTTCTTTTCCAACTCTCGGCTAGCACAATACCAAGGGCTCCTCTGTGAAAACCCGCGGGTCACCCCTGAAACAGTAAGGACATTAAATCCAGCAACCTTTCTCCCCACGGAAGAGGGGGAACCAGACCATGACTGCTCCAAGGTGACTGATGAAGTCTACGCGAGCCGTCCAGATCTGCGGGATCAAGCCATAAAGAATCCAGAGCTCAAGCTGTTCAGTGATGGCAGCAGTTACCTACAGGAGAGTGCCTGGAAAGCGGGTTATGCAGTAACCACAACCACTGAAGTCCTGGAAGCTAAGGCATTACCAGCTGGGTGGTCAGTTCAACGGGCTGAGTTATATGCCTTAGTCCGAGCCCTCACCCTTGGTGAAGGCAAGTGAGTCAACATCTATACTGACTCTCGGTACACCTTTGCTACTGTACATATACATGGAGCCATCTACAAGGAAAGGGGCCTCCTAACTGCAGCAGGAAAAGCTATCAAGAACAAAGAGGAGATAATGAGACTCCTCAAAGCTGTCTGGCTTCCAAAGGAAGTAGCGATCCTGCACTGTAAGGGACACCAGAAAGGAGACGACCCCATAGCATGGGGAAACCATCTGGCAGATGAGGCAGCCAAGACCGCAGCCAGTGAGGAACATAGACAGAGCCCCTTCCCTCACCATGGCCCTAACACCCCTGGAAGAAGTCCCTCCACTGAGTTACACTAAAAAGGAAAAGGAATGGGCCATGGCTGAGGGAACCACCCTGACTGAAAAGGGATGTTGGATGATGCCAGACGGGCGCATCTTTGTTCCAACAGCAACTGGAGGGCATCTAGTCAAGGAATACCACCGACTCACTCATCTGGGAAAAACCGCATTAGAGGCCCTTCTCAAGAAGCACTACTACATCAGTCAGCTGCCAGCACTATGCCGAGCAACGAGTGAATGATGCATAACATGTGCTAAAAATAATGCTCAGTCTGCACCATGGCCCCCGCCAGGTGTCCAGAGGATGGGAGCAACCCCCTTCGAAGATTGAGAGGTAGACTTCACAGATGTGCAGCCGAGCAGGGGGTTCAGATATCTCCTAGTAATAGTATGCACATACTCTGGGTGGGTTCAAGCCTTCCTGACTAGGACAGAACAAAGCCGGGAAGTAGATAAAGTCCTCTAATGGGAGATCGTGCCTTGGCTTGGCCTGCCATTAACAATGATAGTGAAAATGGACCCGCATTTGTGGCAGACATTGTACAGGTCTTGACCAAATCTCTCAACATTACATGGAGACTCCACACTGCTTACTGGCCCCAAAGTTCAGGAAAAGTAGAGTGAATGAATCCCACCCTCAAGGGAACCTTAGCAAAGTTTTGTCAGGAGACTAACTTCCATGGCCGGATCTGCTACCCCTAGCTCTCCTGCATGCTTGCTGCACGCCCAGGACATCAGGTTTCTCCCCATTCGAATTAATATATGGACGGCCTCCCCCATGTGTGGGAAGCCTTCCAGGAAACTTGCATCAGGTTGGAGATAAAGGGATAAAGGAGCAGCTTCAGGCCCCGGGGGCCACCCTAAATAAATTACAAAAGTACACCATCGAGAGGGCTCCAATCTCCTTAGGGTCTCAGGTACACTTCTTCCAGACAGGGGACTCAGTTTGGGTCAAAGATTGGAAGAAAGACCCCCTCAAACTGCAGTGGACAGGGCCCTATACTGTTGTTCTAACCGCCCCTACTGCCCTCAAGGTCTCAGGTGTCACCCCATGGGTCCACCACTCCAGAGTGAAGAAAGCTCATCATTCGGATAAGGAGCCACACCAGTGGAGAGTCCAGCCAGACTTTACGAAACCACTCTGGCTTCACCTTTGACGAGACCCCACTGACTGATGGACACCTGCTCACCATGGTCCCTGGCTCTCATTGGCATGATTTCCCTCATTTTGGGAGTAGGACTCTACACTGTTGCCCCTCCCGACTGGACTTTCCCACAGAGGCTTACTATTGTCATTGCTTATTGGGTGTCCCTAGAGTGTATTACTGCACTCACTTGTCCACGGGTTTCATCTGCTATCGGATTAGCCATGATGGCTCCCTCTACCTAAGGTCATAGATCCCACTTTTACTGGCCCTCTGCTGTCTACTCTGAGCACATTTCACCATGGTTTTCCTGGCCCTAGTCAGTTCCAGTCTTCTGCTATCTGGTGTGCTGTTCCTCCTCACTGCCTCTAGCTTGCCCGGCCAGGCAAGGGGGGCAAACTCTCGTATCACCGTTATTGGCAAATGGACTTTCCAGCTTATCCCCCTCAATCCTGCACCAGCGCCCCTACTGACTTCTTCCACCTGGGATGGGCACACACCAAAGGTTAACCTCCATTTTGATGGATGCCAGCTTCTTGATACCTCCTGGGAACCTGATAGATGGTATTCTTACCATGGCCCTCACTCAGGTTACCAGTTGGTAGATATCTACATCTGTGGGGGCCCTACGCCTAAACAGCCAAACACCTGCCCTCAGTTCTGCTTGCAAACCTGGGGTTGTGAGTCATGGGTGGCGACTTGGCTGGGAATGGAATGATGGTCCACCAGGTGGTGGAACCTCAAACAGCACAGTGACATCCGGATTTCCTTGTCATGCAATGCCACCCCATCCTCTTGCTCTAACAATCACCATATACCGCTCACCCTCTCAGTCTTAGAACCCAGTGCCACGTCATGGGCTACAGGAATCATTCTCCTGTTGGGCCAATATCACACTATGGCAACTGACACCATGGCCAAATTTATGATTAAGTCCATGTTCACTCCAAGCCTTACAGTCAACCCCCAGAGTCAGACAGAAAATAACTCGCCCTTGTGCATCCCTGGGTACCCCATCCACACGCAGCAAGCATCTATAGCGCAACTGTTAGGTATGATTAATGCCTCCCACCAAGTGCTTAAACACTCAAATCCACCCCTAGTGTCTGACTGCTGGATCTGTATAAAGCCTGGTCCCATCCAATACCTAGGTGTCATCCTCAACCAATCTACTGTGTCACCTCCCACCTCGGCACCAGTACCGCTGTATAGCAACTCTTCCTCTTCCATCACGGGCCACAGTTGGGTCTGTGTGCCTAACAACACTTTTCTGGCTTGTGATCCAAGTGTATACATCTGCATCACCCCACGCAATCAATCATGCACGCTTGTCAGTCTCTTACCCGATCTTTCAGTCCTCCCTGGGAGGGATGCCCCACTCATACGGAGACCTCCTAGCCGCCCTCGACGCTCCCCCTGTGGCCATCCCTCTTATCGTGAGCCTGCTGGCCACATCAGCTGTTGCCCTCGGTGCCACTGGCATCGGGATGTCTCAGGTTCAGTACCAGGGGTTAACTCAACAACTCACGGAGGACTTTTCCACCCTCACTCTGTCAGCCCTGGCCCTGCAGCACCAACTCGATTCACTGGCCTCAGTGGTCCTCTAAAACAGGCATGGGCTCGACTTACTCACGGCCATGCAGGGGGAGTTCTGCCTCTTCTTACAGGAGGAATGTTGTTTCTATGCTAATGAGTCAGGGGTGATCCAAGAAACTCTGACCCAATTACAGGAATGAGTACATCGCTGGTGGGAATCACTCCAGTGGACAACTTGGTGGGTTACCCTCTCACAATGGTTCCCTTGGTTCGCCCCCCTCGTCTGCCCCCTCCTATTGCTTCTCCTCATAGTAGCATTTGGTCCTTGTATTCTTAATGCCCTTACTAGGTTTGTCACTACTCAAATTGCTAAAATCAGACTTCAGTTACTCCTTACTCACTATTGCCCCTTAGAAGATGAAAATAATGCCCTCTAAACTAGGTATTTAAAGGGGCATCAAAGGGGGGAATGATAAGGAAAATCTGTGTCCTAAGATGGCCGACCAAGCCAGTGAGAGAGTCTCAGTCCTTGCCCAGGGCTCTTCCGGGTTCTTCTCCCTGCTCTGCTTCCCGTGTGCAGCAGTCCGGGTTCTTCTCCCTGCCCCGCTTCGCGCACGCGCCAACAAAAGTGCCAAGTATGCAGAAGTAGAAGTGTATAAATTGCCCCCTTTGTTTGTGCTCGGGGCTCAGACCTTTGGAGACCACTCTCCTCTGAGCCCGCCAGCATTAAATAAACCTCCTATCCTCCAAGATCTCCGGGTGCCGCTTGGTTCTTTCGTTGGGTGATCCAGTCCAGGTTCCGTAACACATATAATTGGGTCTGTTTTTTTTTTTTATAAGTATCTATTCAACTATGTCTTTTGATTTGAGAATTAAGTTCTTTTACATTTAAAGTAATTATTGATAGGTATGGACTTTCTATTACCATTTTGTTAATTATTTTCTGTTTGGTAGTTCTTTTGTTCCTTTCTTCCTCTGTTGCTATCTTTCTTTCATTTTGATGATTTTCTGTAGCGGGATGCTTGGATTTCCTTCTTTTTCTCTTTTGTGTATCTACTGTAGGTTTTTGCTTTGTGGTTACCATGAAGCTTACTTAAAACATCCTGTACTTATAACTATCTATTTTAAGCTGATAAGAACTACAAATGCATATAAAAGCTCTGCATTTTTACACTCCCCCCCCATTTTATATCTTTGGTGTTTCAATTTACATCTATGTATGTTGTATATACACTAACAAATTGTTGTAGTTTAGTTATTTTAATACTTTTGTGTTTTAACCTTTATACGAGATTTATAAATGATTTGCTTTCAACCATCACAATATTAGAATATTCCGAATTTAACTTTACCAGTGAGTTTTATACTTTCATGTGTTTTCATTTACTAATTAGCATCCTGTCATATCAGCTTGAAGAATTCCTTTTAACATTTTTTGTAAAGCCAGTCTAGGCCAGTCTAGTGGTGATGAATTCTTTCAGTTTTTGTTTGTGTGGAACTCTTTATCCCTCCTTCAATTTTGAAGTACTACTTTGCTAGGTAGAGTATTCTTGGTTGGCAGTTTTTTTCTTTCAGTACTTTAAATATATCATCCACTCTCTTCTGTCCTGCAAGGTTTCTGCTGAAAAATATGCTTAGTCATATGGGTGTTCCCTTGTATGTAACAAGTTGCTTTTCTCGAGTTGCTTTTAAGATTCTCTCTCTGTCTTTAACTTGACACATTAATTATAATGTGTCTTGGTATGAGTCTCTTTAGTTCTCCTTATTTGGTACTCTTTGGGCTTTCTAGATCTGGATATCTGTTTCCTTCCCCAGATTAGGGAAGTTTTCAGCCATTTCTTTGAATAAGCTTCTGCTCATTTCTTCTCCTTTTGAGACCTCTACAATGCATATATTGGTTCTCTTGATGGTGTCGTAGAAATCTTTTAAACTATCTTTACTCCTTTTCATTCTTTTTTTCTTTTGTTTCTTTAATTGGATGACTTCCAATGCCGTGTGTTTGAGTTTGCTGATTCTTTCTTCTGCTTGATCTAATCTCTTGTTAAACTCCTCCACTGAATTTTTATTTCAGTTATTGTATTCTTCAGCTCTATGATTTCTGTTTGGTACTTTTCAATATTTTCTCTTTTTCTTAAAATTCTTACTTTTTTCATGCATTGCTCTCTTGACTTTGGTGAGCATCTTTATGAATGTTATTTTGAACTCTATTGTGTAAATCACTTATCTCCATTTCATTAAGATTGGTTTCTGGAGATTTATCTTTTTCTTTTGTTTGTAATATAGTCCCCTAGTTCTTAACTTTCCCTGGCTCTCTGTGTTAGATAAAACAGCTACCTCTTCTAGTCTTGACAGACTGGTCTCATGTAGGAGATGAAACTTGTCAATAAGCCCATCCAGAGCTCCTGGTTGATGCTCAAACCTTTGTGATTGTCCAGGTTGCTGTCTTTGTTCTTTGTGGCTCCCAGCAGTTGAGGATGTGCCAAGACCTGTCAGTTTCTCAAAGAGGAGGATCTCAGTCAGCACCTAGATGCAGGCTGATTGGAAAAAAGTTGGGGTGCTAGATCACTCCTCAAGGAGAAGTTGGGAGTTGTAAGTTCCCTCCTGAGTGTGTGTTGCCATGCCAGGGGTGGGGTTTATGGAGAAATTCTGTCTCAGCTTCTCTGCCCTTTTTCCCCCCTCATTTGCCCAATGTGTAGGATTCACTCAGCTGCTTTCAAGATTTCTTTCAGAGCAAATTGTTCCATATTTGGATGAGACATAGTGTGTCTGTGGGAGGAGGTGAATTTGGGGGCCTCCTCTGTTGCCATCTTGAACCAGAACTCCTTACTACTTCATTTCAACATTTTACTGGAGGCCATAAGTGATAATCTTGCACACAAAAAATCCTAAGGAATTCACAAAAAATGCTAACAGTAATAAATGAGCCTAGACTGGTCACAAGATAAAAAGTCAATATACAAAAATTAATTTCAATTCTATCTATTAGTAATAAAAATTGGAAAATGAAGTAAAAAAATAATACAATTTACAATAATATAAAAAAACTTGAAACACATAGGGGTAAATTTAACAATTATGTGCCAGACTTGTACAAGGAAAACTACAAAATATAATTGTGTGAAATTAAAGAAGACCTAAATAAATTGGAAGATAAATCATGTTCTTAGATCAGAAGACTTAATATTGCTAAAATTCCCCCTAAAATGAACCATAGATATGATAGAATCCTAACAACAATTCCAGCATGTTTTTTCATTAAAAATTACACAGGCTAATTCTAATATTTATGTAATTGCAAAGGACTTAGACCAAAATACTTTTTAAAAGAAAAAGAAATTGAGAGGATTAAACTACTTGACTTTAAGACTTAACTATGAAGCTACAATAAATAAGACAGTATAATACTTATGTAAGGATAGACATGTCGATCAATGGGGCAAAATAGAGAGTTCAAGAAAGACCCACACATATATGGACAGTTGATTTTCACCAAAGGTACAAGGTAATTCAATTGGAATTACACAATATTTTCAATAAAGTTGGCTATACATTTGGAAAAAATGAACCTCAGCACTTAAATTATTCCTTATATAAGTATTATCTTGAAATGAATCATAGATCTAAAAGTAAAAGCTAAAATGAAAGAGCTTCTAGAGGAGAGCAAAGCAGAAAATCTTTGCAAATTTGGGCTAAGCAAAAATTCTGTGGAAAGAAAATAAGAAAAAAAAAAAAAGACAAAACCTGAGCTATAAAAATTGTTAAAAATTGTTTAATTTCTTAAGCAATAGAAAGTTTTGATCTTTGTCATCATTAAGAAAATGAAAAAGGAAGGTCACAGACTGGGAGAAAATGCCTGTCTTACATGTATCTACAAAGGACTTCTCTTTGGAATATATAAAGAATTCTCATAATTCTATAATAAAAATATAACCTACTAAAGATTTTAATAGACACTTCACAGAGGAAGATATACAAAATACTTTGAGACAAGTCATATGAATAGAAAAAAGAGAGCCATTTCACAATGGCTAAATGATAAATGTGAAGCATTTCATAATGATTTAATCAGGAAATGTAATCATAAATAAGTATTCACTTAAGACCAAGGATTTTATATTTATGAAGCAAAAACTGACAGAACTAAAGGAAGACCCAAATATATATCACAGATGGAGTTTTTTAAAGTCCTCATTCAGAACTTCCCACCTTACATTTCCACACTGTGTGTTGCCCTTGGCGAGCCTCCCTGACCACAGGGAATGTCTGTCAGGCAACAGGGTAAAATGGAAAGGGGGAGATCTCCATTCGGGGACTGGATCTGACTCTGGGTTTCTCTGAGCAAACTTCATTCAGTTATCCAACAGATATAGATTGAGCTTCTTGCAAGTGCCAGAGATTTCCTAGAGGCAGCAATCCAGAGGCAGTCTGCCCTCTGGGTTCATGAGTTAATGGAGCACACAGGTAAGTACACCTCCCTGAGCCTCAGTTTTCCTGTTGATGAGGTGTGGGTAATAGCAACAACATGGAAACACTGTAAATGCCCAGCAGCGTGTGAGTACATCACTAGGTTGTGGTATAAAGCTTGAGAATTCTATATAGCAGTGCAAACCGAGGAACTAGAACTGTAATTTGTCAATATGGATGAATAAGTTAAATGAAAAACACACTGGAGAAGGATATATTAGTATGATTATTCATATAAAGTCTTAAAATGTGGAAAGCAATAATAGATTGTGGATACATCTCTTTGTAATGAAGGCAAGAATTTATGCATGGGAATGATATGTCAAATTTGGAAGAGGGTCTCTGGACTTCTATGTTCATGGAGCATAAAAGAGCTGGCTTCTGCAACAGGCAACCCTAAAAAATCTTACTGGTTTAACAAACCAAAGTTTGTCACTTATGCAAAGCTGATATACTTTAGGTGGTCCAACTCCACCTTGTAAATGGGTCACTTGAATCATGAGTCCCCTGAGGTAAGTAGTTGTGGGAGGAAGAAATAAGGTTGGAGAAAGCACACTGGTTTGGACTTTCTTAGCTTGGAGGTGACATGTGTCACTTCTTCTCTCACACCACTGGCTCAGCTGTGAATTGCAGAATAGTTATCATATATCCTGAATATTGATCTAATCAAAATTGTGCTCTAAGTATATTGGGAGAATGAAGGGGTAGGAAGAACGATTGTGGGAGGGTGGAGTGGGATGGAAGAAAGAGAGCCAAACTTCATCTTTCATTGTGGGAAGGTAATTGATAATTCCTAAAACTGAAAAAAAAGTAGCAAGCATGTTATTAAGAAGTAGGAAGTCAATACCAAAAAAACCAGACAGAGGAACCAACAAGTGGTTGCCTATGGGAAGAAAGAAATGGCGGTGGGGAGGCTGGGGACCACTGTTTGACTTAATGAACTTTTTATCTAGTTGACTTCTCAAAATATGTGCTTATATAAAGTTGTTAAAAGTAAAAAGTTAAAAAAAACCCAAGCTATAGACTGATAGATATAGCCTGATACAATATTTATTATGAATGCTACCATGCTATATTTTATAGGCACATACAGGTATGTGTGAATGACTGGAGAGAGTCTAGGATATCCACCAAACTGGAAACCATCATCCCTGGGTATGTTAGCCTAGCATTTGAAGCTATATATAATGTTTGATAGAGAATTTGGCTTTATGATCATAAAAATATATTCACCCAGTAGTGCTTCTATTTCTTCCTGGTTCAGTTTTGGTAGTTTATACATCTCTAGGAATGCATCAATTTCTTCCACATTATCTAACTTGCTGGCATATAGTTGCTCATAATATGTTCTTATAATTGTTTGTATTTCTTTGGTGTTGGTTGTGATCTCTCCTCTTTCATTCATGATTTTATTTATTTGGGTCATTTCTCTTTTCTTTTTGATAAGTCTGGCCAGGGGTTTATCAGTCAAAAAAAAAAAGTATTCATATGTTATCTGTGAAATTAAGTGTAAATGAAAACCAAATTTTATTATTTATAAGAGGCAAAAACATATTTTAAGTCTGGACTGTAATAGCCTAATTTAAAAGCCATTTTTGAACCTACCTCACTTTTGCAGAGCTGATGGTGGAAATGTCAACAGGGAGACTCAGACTGAGCAAAGGGGCAGCCATGAAAGGGAGTGAGAGAAGTGGTACGGAAGTGGGACAACACAGGAGACCTGCATTGAACCTCATCACTATATGTATCTGTATGGCACTTGTTCAGTCCAAAGCCCACAGAGAGATCTATATATTTTCTTCCCCCCTCATCCATTCTTCACTATCATATTCATTCAATATCCATCTTCATTCATCATCCTTTCACCATCTACTTGCCATCCCCCCATCTTCCTCCTATGCATTCATTTACCATATTCCACTCACTACCTACCACCCAGCTCCCATCTCTCTGCCATCTATGCGTCCACCATTCACCTTTTATGCATCCATTTTCCATGATATAGCCATCTATCATTTCACCATCTGCCATCCATCACCTAATCCTGTACCCACCATCCACCTTCCAACTGAACTTTCACAGGACACAACCCATTACCCATCAGTCTAGCAATCATCCATTTATTTGCCATGTATTTCCCATTCATGCGTCATCTAGTCGCCATTTACTTGTTCACCACTTTTAGTTAGAAAGTCTGTTCAGGAGGAAGCTGATTGTTATTATCCTCATATTTCAGGCAGTGAGAGAAAGCTGAGATATAGAAGGTGGGTGAAGGAGCTGCCTGGTGTCATGCACGGAATCAGGAAGGGTGCCGAGTGGCCCAGGAGTTAGTTCCCAGGTACAACTTCTCAGGGGCTGAATACTCAGGCAAAGGGACCTGGGTTTGAATTCTGAATCCCCATCTTATGGTCATATGAGGTTGGCAAGTTCCTTAACTTCAGTGAGCTTCAGTGACCTCTCTTAAAATGGTAATAATGCTATTATGCTAAGCGAAATAAGTCAATCAGAGAAAGACAAGTATCTCACTGATATGAGGAATTTGAGAAACAAGACAGAGGATCACAGGGAAAGGGAGGGAAAAATGAAACAAGATGAAACCAGAGAGGGAGACAAACCATAAGAGACTCTTAATCTCAGGAAACAAACTGAGGCTTGTTGGAGTGGAAGGGGGTGGGAAGGATGGGGTGGCTGGGTGATGGACATTGGGGAGGGTATGTGCTATGGTGAGCACTGTGAATTGTGTAAGACTGATGAATCACAGACCTGTACCCCTGAAACAAATAATACATTATATGTTAAAAAATTTTTTTAAAAAATGGTAATAATGCATGTAAAATCCCCAGTGATGAAATATCATATGCCTGGCATGTAGTAAACACTCAATAAATGTTGATAATGATAACTATCAATACAAATCAGCAAGTCAAGCCTTTTATCTGCCTTTCCTCAGAAATCAAATGGCATGTTCCATACCCAAATAGATATGTCTATGGTTATCTGCTGTTTGGGTTCTCCATACTACTGTAGAATTGACTGATTATAGGGCTTAAAAATTAATTATTTTTACAAGTTCAATGTAGCATTAAATTCTTTTATTCTATATATTTTAGGCAGACCAAAAGTATAAATGCTATAACAAACACCCATGAACCTACTAGCTCATTGAAATAACAAGACATTTCAGGTTCAGTGAAAACTCCTGAGTGTACCTTCTGGCAAACTCCTGAGTGTAACTTTCAGTGCCTTTTCCTTCCCAGAGATAGTTTTTCTAAATCTGACATATCATTCCCATGCATAAATTCTTGCCTTTATTACAAAGAGATGTACCCACAATCTATTATTGTTTTCCACATTTTAAGACTTTATATGAATAATCATACTAATGTATCCTTCTCCAGTGTGTTTTTTTCACTTAACTTACTTATCCATATTGATAAATGCAGTTCTAGTTCCTCGGTTTACACTGCTATATAGAATTCTCAAGCTTTATACCACAACCTAGTGATGTACTCACACGCTGCTGGGCATTTACAGTGTTTCCATGTTGTTGCTATTACCCACACCTCATCAACAGGAAAACTGAGGCTCAGGGAGGTGTACTTACCTGTGTGCTCCATTAACTCATGAACCCAGAGGGCAGACTGCCTCTGGATTGCTGCCTCTAGGAAATCTCTGGCACTTGCAAGAAGCTCAATCTATATCTGTCGGATAACTGAATGAAGTTTGCTCAGAGAAACCCAGAGTCAGATCCAGTCCCCGAATGGAGATCTTCCCCTTTCCATTTTACCCTGTTGCCTGACAGACATTCCCTGTGGTCAGGGAGGCTTGCCGAGGGCAACACACAGTGTGGAAATGTAAGATAAAGAATTCCTTCCCTTCCTATGCGTGAATGGGTCAGGACCTCTGTCATTCATGGGATTACCTGAGCAGTAATTCTGTGTTCTTGACAAAATGTTGGTGAAAGCAGGGGAACTTGAGAGGGGCATGCTTTACCAGGACGAAGCTCACAGAACTCTTGGCTTTGGTTAGGCTCCTGAATTCCTGCCTATTCCTTGTTACCCCACTTGCTGCCAGCAGGAGACATCCACCTTCTGGCCTAAACTGACCCATTCCTAAAGAGTTCCGGGGAAAGAGTTCTCCATTCAGGCAGAAGCTCCGGGGAGGTTATAATGTTGCCAGCAAATTCAGAGTGGGGGCTGGTACCAGTGCTTCCAGGAGAAGCCTCCAGATAAAGGCTTAATTTATTCACCCAGAATTAAGAACCACTTGAGCTGGTCAACGAACAGTCTCTGCAGGCTGTCCAGGCCCGCCATGGCCCTGGCCTTCTGGCAACAGCCCTGCCTCCACC
Organism: Halichoerus grypus; assembly: GCF_964656455.1. Taxonomy (NCBI): domain Eukaryota; kingdom Metazoa; phylum Chordata; class Mammalia; order Carnivora; family Phocidae; genus Halichoerus; species Halichoerus grypus. The sequence goes on along the minus strand of NC_135716.1, from coordinate 92,385,329 downwards.
TCCTGTGTGGAGGGCCTGGGCTGTTCACAGCAGACCCGTGCTCCGTGCCCTCTTCGTGACACACCATGTTGGGATGGTGTCCTCTGTAGAAACCTCTTGAGTGCAAAGGGCCCCTTTATGACAGAAACACCACAAGAACATTCCCCAAGGGTGCTGTTTGCTGTGGTAGTTCATCTACAGATTTTCCCACCAGGATCCTGGAGCAGGTCCAGTGCAGAATTGCCACTGTCATGAGAAGAGAGCAGATGACCATGGACTTAAGTAGTAGCCCTTCCCCCTCCCCCCCATCCCCTTGATTTCAGAGGATCTACACTCGTTGTTAGTGGTCAGGAGTCCTGCACCTCCTTTTTGAACTAGGAAGACATGGGAATGAGAGGTCTTTTGGGCACTTAAAAGCAGCAACAAATAGCCCACAAAACCACTATCTGCAGCTTGAGCAACCCTTGCTATGAAGCTCCCTGGAGTGCAGCCAGGAAAACAACTCAAGTCAGCCCCCAAAATAGGCTCCGTGCAGGCACTTTCTTAAAGAAAAAAAAAAAGAGAGAGAGAGAGAGAGAAAACTAAAACAAAACTCCACTCAGAAGCAATAATAATACTTGTAGAATGCGTTTTTACTGTTCGCTTGGCTCAAGTCTAATAATCTGTGAAAAATACGTTATCAGCTGGCAAATAGCATGGCTGTCAAGAAATTCATCACTGTTTTTTTTCCCAGAAGCAGCTGATTTAGGATTCAAGTGAGGGCTCTGCACAGTGTTGATTCTGCCTTCACCAAAGCTGTCAACAAAAGGGCCTGTGAGGCATGGGGCAGACTCCTTCAGAGGGTGGTCCCTGTACTTTCTCTTGCATTTTTCTAGCAGACTTTTCAGATTGAATAGGGCAGACAGCCACTTGCTGAAAGAGGCCTATGTTGTGCAGGAGACCCTACTAGGTGCTTTTGCAAATGTTGGCTCCTTTGGTCCTAAAACAACCTTTCCTGGTAGAGATCCCCACTAACTCCATTTCACAGACAAAGAAGTGACTTGCTGAGTGACAGATGCTGCTGGTTTTATAAGGCTGAGTTAGTGTTCTTTACTCTTTGTACGACTACTCATTCATTTTATCATTTGACACCTTAATGAAAGGACTTTAATGAAAGAGTACACTGAACCACACCCATGTCCTGCCAATTTACACTTGTGACTTGCAAACCTGATCTTTACCTGAAAATTCTGGGCTCATTTCCAACTGTCTACACAACATCACCATTGCCTCTCCAACCTGACCGGGACAAAACAGATCTTTTGAGTTTTACCTCAAAATCTGCTATTCCCATGTCTTTCTCATTTCTGAAAATGGTCTCAGTGTTCATCCACTAGCTAAAGCCAACATCTTGAACATCAGAAACCTACTGAAAAGTATAACAAAATCGGTCCACTCCTTTCTTCTCCACTGCTACCGCTGTAATTTCTGTCTCTCATCAAGGTTATAGCAGTAGTTTGTTTGCTGGTCTTCCTGTTTTCACTCTTGCTTTCAACCTCTTTCTCCATTTTTCATACACAAGTCAGATGCACAATGTCTTTGTTTTTTTAGAGGCAAAGAGTGTATGCCGGTGCCAGTGGTGGGGGAGGGCATGGGGGGTAGGGGTAGAGGGAGAGAGAGAGAGAGAATCTTAAGCAGGCTCCACAGCGTGGAGCCTGACATGGAGTTCTATCCCACCCTGAGATCATGACCTGAGCCAAAATCAAGAGTTGGATGCTCAACAGACTGAGCCATCCAGGTGCCCCATGATGCACAATGTCTTGCTCAAAGCTCTTCCATGGCTTTTCAATTAAAACCCAAACTCCTACAAGGCTTCCTTACCTGACCCTTAGCTCACACCATTTTCCTGTCACCTACCGTGCTCCAGCGACTCTGGCATATCCTCTCTGTTTCATAAACATGCCTCGGGGCACTTAGGCTTCCCTATGGCCTCTGATTTTCATATGTCTGGTGCCTGCTTGTCATGCAGATCTCAACTTCAATGCCACTTCCTCAGAGAGGACTTTCTTGAACACCCCACTGGAAGAAACCACTGAGTTATTTTCTGTTACATCATCCTGTCTTCATTTCTATAGTACTTATTGCTATCTGGTTGTATTCATATGCTTGTATATTTACCTCCCCCCATAAATGTGGATCTGGACTGGTCTTTCTTGTTTAACTCTGACACCCAGAACAGTTGTTCACACCTAGAACAAATGCCTGGCATATAACGTGCACATCATAAACGTTTGCTGGTTGAATGAATGAATGCTTTTGTGAGTAGTGACGAAGGATAGTTTATGGGAGATCTTTCTGGATGCCTCTGTGACTCAGGCCTCAATAGTACAAGTATATACTGCTTTGTGTTATCTACGTCCAGATAAAAATATGGCAATTCTAGAGATCAGTACTGCATCCGAGGACATGAATGTAGTCATCAGTGGTGGAATAACAGCCAGGCCAAAGTTCTCTTTTCATGAGACTGCTATCACCTTTCTAATCTCACTCTGCCTCCCTAATGCCACAAGCATGCTGTGTAAATAGTGAAGTTCTCTTCACCCTCTTCAGATAAAGCTGTTTCTTTTCTCTTAACTCAAAAAATTCACTCAGTTATTTAATTTGCCATGCATTCATCCAACATATATCCTCAACGTTCAATATATGCAAGCCATTTTATAATGGTGGAAGAGGGTTTTTATTTGTGCTTTGAGCTTTCTGAGAAAAAAGGGCACTGATTGTATCCTTTGGGAGGTTTCTGGCCAATCAGAAGAAACACTTGACCAAAGAGGTAAGGCAGGAGCTCAAAGATCCCACTGCCCCATGGTATCTCCCTCACTGTATTTGTTCCCAAGAGTTATGTGGGTACCACTGTGTATGTATCTCCACAGGACTAGCAGCAAGGGACTCCTCCCCCTAGCTTGACTACCTGGGGTCTAGTTGTAATCCTACAGTTGCTTACAGGTGAAGAATAGTCTGGGCCAGTCCTATGATGAAGATGAATTGTATTCTGACCTTTCGGGTCACTTGTTTAGTAATTTTCCCCAGTGCCCTGCTTTCTTAAGAAAGAAACTGAAGAATGTATTTTTTTTTTAATTTTTTTTATTGTTATGTTAATCCCCATACATTACATCATTAGTTTTAGATATAGTGTTCCATGATTCATTGTTTGTGCATAACACCCAGTGCTCCATGCAGAACGTGCCCTCCTCAATACCCATCACCAGGCTAACCCATCCTCCCACCCCCCTCCCCTCTAGGACCCTCAGTTTGTTTTTCAGAGTCCATTGTCTCTCATGGTTCTTCTCCCCCTCCAATTTCCCCCCCTTCATTCTTCCCCTCCTGCTACATTCTTCTTCTTCTTCTTTTCTTTCTTAACATATATTGCATTATTTGTTTCAGAGGTACAGATCTGAGATTCAACAGTCTTGCACAATTCACAGCGCTTACCAGAACACATACCCTCCCCAGTGTCCATCACCCAGTCACCCCATCCCTCCCACCCCACCCCCCACTCCAGCAACCCTCAGTTTGTTTCCTGAGATTAAGAATTCCTCATATCAGTGAGGTCATATGATACATGTCTTTCTCTGATTGACTTATTTCGCTCAGCATAATACCCTCCAGTTCCATCCACGTCGTTGCAAATGGCAAGATCTCATTCCTTTTGATGGCTGCATAATATTCCATTGTATATATATACCACATCTTCTTTATCCATTCATCTGTTGATGGACATCTTGGCTCTTTCCACAGTTTGGCTATTGTGGACATTGCTGCTATAAACATCGGGGTGCACGTAGCCTTTCGGGTCCCTACTTTTGTATCTTTGGGGTAAATACCCAGTAGTGCAATTGCTGGATCATATGGTAGCTCTATTTTCAACTTTTTGAGGAACCTCCATAGTGTTTTCCAGAGTGGCTGCACCAGCTTGCATTCCCACCAACAGTGTAGGAGGGTTCCCCTTTCTCCGCATCCCCGCCAACATCTGTCATTTCCTGACTTGTTAATTTTAGCCATTCTGACTGGTGTGAGGTGGTATCTCATTGAGGTGAAGAATGTATTTTGAGCAAAGGTTGCATGAGTGACTATCTTATTTACATTTGTAGCCTTGTCCTCACCCTGGCACTCCCTATCCTCTATCTCCAATCTACTTTTCTCCATAGCATGTAGTACTTTCTAACATACTAGGTAATATACTTCTTTCCTTATTGAAGGCTCACTCCAGTGTAATGTAACTTCCTTCATGACAGTAGGGGTTTCTGTCTGTTTTTCATACTGCCTTATCCCTAGCACCTTTAAGAGTATCTGGAATTACACATGCTTAGTAATTATTTGTTGAATCAATCAATCAATCAGATACTTTGAAATGTGCAATATTTTTTGACTTAGAAATTCTATTTCTAGGAATCCATTCTTCACAAAAGGGCTTGAATGAATGGAAAATGTGTGAACTAAGATGATTAATTTCCTTATTATTTGTAAGTATGAAAAATAAGAAACAATATAATCCTTTAGCAATAAAGGATTGTTTATATAAATTGTGGTATATCCATAGAATAGAATGTTATGAAACCATTAAAATTCACTTCTTAGAAGAATATTTAATAATGTGGGAAAATGTTAAAAATGTTAAGTGATAGTGGTTCATATTTTATGACTTGTTTGCCAATTTATAAAATGATTGTGTATGTCTGCATTGAAAAAATAATGGAAAGGTAGCAGTATCTGTGGGAGATAGGATTATCTATGTTATTTGTGGGAAATAGGATTATCTGTGGTTATTTGTGGGAGATAGAATTATCTGTATTTGTGGGAGGTAAGATTACAGATTATTTTAATTTTCCTTTTTTGTGCTTTCCTCTGTGTTGAAATTTTCTAAGAAGGAGGAAGGAGGAGGCTGGTGGCAGCCCTGGGATGTTTCCCTCCGACCTGGGGGTCTGGGAGAAATGGCCTCCTCTTTAGTTACCTCCTGGTAACCACATCCTCAGATAGACCCTTCCCACACTGACGTCTGGTTAGGTCATGTGTCTCACTCTGGCCATGGAACTTCAGCAAACATGGTACAGATGGAAGTTTGAAAATCACTTGTGCACTGGGGTTCTATTGCCAATAACAGCTCTTCCTCTATCATGCAGACAAATCTGGGCTGCTCTCCTGGAGGATGAGATACTATGTGAAGAGAAGCCTCAGACATTCTAGCCATTCCAACCATCCCACCTGACACCTCAGACATGTGAGCCAGAGGTCATTCTAGACCTTCAGTTTCTTATATGGTGGCTGTTGAGCACTTAAAATGTGGCTAGAATTGAAATATATTGTAAGTATAAAATATAGATTTTGAAAACTAGTATGATGAAAAGAATGTAAAATATTTCACTAATAATTTTTATGTTAATTACACATTGAAATAATATTTTGGACATTGGGTTGACTTAAAATATATTATTAAAATTAACTTCACTTGTTTCTTTTAAGTTTTTTAAATGTGGCTACCAGAAAATTTCAAACTGCAGACATGGTTTGTATTATATTTCTATTAGACAGCTCTGTTCTGGACTGTTTAGCCACAGACAAGCCATCCCAGACCAGAATAACCACCCCACTGACCAACAGAATTGGAGCAAATAAAATGTTTGTTGCTTTAAATCACTAAATTTTATCATGTTTTGTTATTTAGCAAAAACTATCTGTTACCAGAAGTATACTGTGCTTTATAGATCCTACCAGTTCAGCTCCTTGGCCTTTACAGGAATGAGCCAGACCCCCTAAGAAGCTTGGAAAGAAAGCAGGACATGGCGGAGAACAATGACCAGTGATCTGATGCTGGAACCAGGAGCACCCAGAAAAAGGTTGCAGAGTTTAGAGGGGCTGGAGGATGTTGAGAGATCTTCACCTTCTCAGATTCCCAGCCTGGAAGACACGCCTCCTCGGCCTGTGGCTCTGGAGAGCAGGGGCTTGGGGAATCCTGGAGAAGCCCTTCCTCCCCTTTCCCACTCCCGCTCTCCTCTCCTATCTGCTCTGTGTGTGCTCTGCTGTCCTATCCCACAGAGCTCTGTGGGAAAAAACACTACATCAACAACAACAAGATAATAAAGGGCATGTCAATGAGAGAACAGGAGGAGGGAGGGAAAAGGGTGATTTTGGCAGCAATAACCCATCATCTAGGGCCTCTCTGCTTCCGTCAACTCCCTCCTCCCTGAACCAGATGGGACTGGACATTAGAGCTAGAGGAAGCCATAGAGATCATCCAACCTAGCCCTCTTCTCTTACATATGAATTAAACCAAGTCTCAAAGATGTTAAATGACTTGCCTAGGGTCAACAGCAAATTGGTGGTGGTCAGGTCTAGGATCCAATTTCTGGACTTCTGGGCATAGCACCTCTTTGGAAGGCCAATCCTTCATACTGCTCTATTTACTGCCTTTTGCTTTTACTATTTGATATTTTGTGGACAATCTATGGCTGTTGTTGATGACTTGAGCACAGGTTGTTATGCTGTGATCATCCCAGGGACTTTGGCATCCATATGGAGGTATCTCTGCCCTTCCAGTTCGGTTCTTTAAGTGAGTCAGTTCCAATGACCTTTATATCTATTCTACTTAGTTGCTCATCAGCCATATATTAGGACTGATTGCTACACCATGGCTGAACTCAGAATTGCTTATCTTCAAGAGTCCAAAATCTTTGACCCCAACCTCCTGTACATTCGGTCTTCTCACCTGCCTGCTTCTGGGAAGTGTTCTCTTAGGTCTCCTCTGTACTGACTAGATTTCCCCCCAGGGTGAAGGTGCTCAGCACTTCCTTCCAGGAGCTTGCTGCCCTTCCTTGGAACAGAAGAATGCTCACCTGGAAGGCTGCTTATTGTTGACAAAGCAGCATGCAAGGAGATATTGAAACCAATAACCCAGAAAAGATATGGATAAAGGAATAAATCTGTCAGGTATCTGGAACCTTGTCAGCATGATGCTAAGCATCCTGATTTTCTGAAAAGATTTTCTACTTTTCATCCAGGTATTTAAAGTCAGGCGGATACATCCAATATTGTATAACTACAAAGCTGTTCACTATCTCAGTATGAGGAGGCAAATAATGAGAATGTGGCATAATTCAGGGAAATCAGATGGCAGATGATGACTGTCACTGGTCTAAGGAGTTGGCCTTTGTATTATTTCTGGTCCACCTGACAAGTGCTCAAGGTGGGTGTCTCAGTCTGTTCTGGTTGCTATAACAAAACACCACAGACTAGGAAATTTATAAACAACAGAAATCTGTTTTTAACAGTTCTGTGGGATCCAAGGCAGGATCAAAGTGCCAGCATAGTCAGGTTCTGGTGAATGCCCTCTTCTGGACTGCAGGTCGCCAACTTCTTGCTGTGCCCTCACATGGTAGAAGGTGCAAAGGCTCTCTCCGGGGTCACTTTTACAAGGGCATGAATCCCATTCTTAATTCTCAAAGCTCTCATGACCTAGTTACGTCTCAAAGGTCATAGCTCCTAACACCATTGCCTTGGGGGTTTCAACATAGGAATTTTGGGGGAACACAAACACTCAGACCATAGCAGTGAGACAGAATAGAAAAACTACATGAAGTGATGTGAGAGTTGAAAGGAGAAAAGCATGTGATGCTATCCAGGAACCATCTAAGGAAAAAACTCTTGTGAGGCAGATTGAGAATTTTAAAACAACACTCTCCCACCCAACTGCCCCATGACATCTGTTAACACAAGAGGCAGAGCTATTTCCTGGAAAGGCTCCTTGTGTTTACAAGGGTGAGACCCTCTTGATGTTTTCGTAACTTTAATTAAAGAGCTGAGGGAAGGATTTACATCCTCAGTAGTTCCCATGGGAGAACACACACAGGCTGGTTGTACACAATGCTGCACATTCAAATAAAAAGAGAAAAAGTCAATCAATTATCCAGATGTTTTTGAATTTTACATGAATGTAGCCACGGTGGGGATTTGGTCCTTGATAATAATGTATTATTGTGCAAAACGGTGGAGAAAAATGTTCTTGAGAGGAAGGAAGAGGGTGTTTTCCTAATACTCTTTTATGTTTTCTTTTCCTTTTTGAGTTTAACAACAACAAGCAGAACATGGAGACCGAGGAAAGACAAAAGAGAGAAGCCAAAGACAGCTCCTCTCTTCAAACTATACTGGGTGCTCCCAGTTGGAGTAGAGCAGCCTTGAGGTGGGGTTAAGGGTTTGGAACAATACTTAGGCAGAGTCTGGCCATTCTGGGGTGTACAGACCACCACAAAATAAGCGTGTGCTCAGAAAATATTAATGGCATTCAACAGAAGAGTTTCTATTTCTCAAATAGTTCTTTGATCTTTCTTTCTCTGAAGTCTGAAATTTCCCTGTTAGAAATCCAATTCCTTGACTCAAGGAAAAGGTTCTGAGATATTAGTGTGCCAAATAATTGTCTTAGGAATTAAGATGTTAAACTACAGGTTTCTGGCCCCATCTCAGATATTCAGATTCAGTAAGTCTGGGGTGGTGCATCTTAAGAGTCTGCATTATGAAGAAGGACTCCGATGGTTCTAGCATGTCTTTGCCTTGAGAAATAATTAAGGCTTTGCCTATTCCAGCTGTTCTGTTCAAAGAGGAGACACACGGGCTGAACGAACAACCATCTAGCCAGTGTGGGAACCAGGTTCCAGAACACTCTGATCAAGTCGCAGCTCCCCATCTTTCTAGCTCTGTAACTTTGGGTCAAACAATTAAACTCGAAGACCCTCAATGTCCTCATCCATGAAACGGAGAAGAAAATTTCAACCCTCTATAACTGATGGGCCAATATAAAAACATTATCAGGTGAAATAATTAATGTAAAATCTTTGAAAACTGTCCATTGCTTTGAAAAGTATGTTATTGCATACATATGTAAAAGGTTGTTATAGTTATTTCCCATTATCGTCCATTAACACATCCATTTGAATTCGTTCAAAAAATGAAGCGATGGGGCAAGAGGTGAATTTGGGCACTGGGGTGAGGTGGGGGCTGCTGCTCAGGAGGTGGGTGGGCAGACTCTGCCACTGTAGCATGCCCCAGGCTGCCAGGAAAGTGCAGGGGGTACCAAGGTGGGGAGAGAAGCAAGCAAAGTGTGTGTGAGGGGATGTTGAATGTTGGAAAAAAAAACTGAACCTATTTCATAGTTTTGTTTCAAGTTTCAGATTATTGGGCACTAATAACATGCTTGGAGGGAGTTCTCTGTTTTTGTATCCCGAAGATTTTTGAATAAGCCTTGAGAGTCACAAATAGTAGAGTATAGGAGGATCGCTTTTCATGGAAAAATAAATAAAGAAAAGGAACATTATGGAAATAGTATGGGAAAAGAATCAACTTCAACGTAAAACTTAAAGAATGTATTCAAACTAGCCACAGAGGGCCTCTCACCTTCTGGATATTCTCACTCTCTTTTTGGACAATGAGAATGGTCAGCTATCTTCATATCCCCCAGGCTGGTTTCAAAATAGCCACTTCCCTTGGGAATTCAAACCAAAAAAGAACCCTGCCTTCCAGGAACCGGGAACGGAGCTATGTGCGTGTACTTCATCTCCCACAAATGTGGAGGGCAACGTCTCTACCTCCCCTGCTGTTTGTGATCAGCGGATTTGTGATTAAGGAAATTACGCCTGTCCCTTCCTTAGCACAGACCATCAGAGACTCCAAGATGTGAGTCTTAAGGGAAGGGGAGAAAGTACAGGGTGGAAAGGGGAACAGAGCCTGTTGCAGGAGGAACGCCCAGCCCAAGGTCAGGATGAGTCAGCCTCTGGATCCTGCAGATTCCATCTCGACAGGTTGGACTTCACTCTGAATGGAGATAGCACCTGTGGTCCCCACCTGCACTGTTAGCTCAGCACACGGCCTAGAGTTTGCATAGCAGCTGGACATGGTGGCATCATGGGTCACTGGAGAACATCCATCCCCACAGGGTGGGAAGTGGCAAACTGTTTAAAAATCAGTGGAGGGAGTGAGACAGGAAATGAAGAGGAACCCATCTCCCATTTAAAATTTTGTGGAGAAGGCAAACCAATGGGGATTGGATTATCAGCTTGGAACTGGGCCAGGAACAGTGGAATGCTGAGGGGCCTGCGGAGGGCCAGGGAGGCCTTTTGCGGTCAGACCTGGGCTGATGGGCAGAGAGGATGCTGCTTTGCTAGTGAGGCCCCAGTGAAGTCCCTGATGCATCCTGAGCTTGGAGAACGGAAGGCGCCATGCAGATGTAGAGCTGTTTTCACATCCCTAACACATCCCAGATTTGTGCTGCTGAGGGTCAGGTCCACTTGTGTGAAATTCCTGCTGTTTTTCCTTTTCTAACAGAGCCCAGGGTGAGATATCAGACCTGCTTCTTTAAGCGGGATAATAGAATATGCCACAGTGCAGTTGACTCTAGAGGAACAGTGAAGCGGATAATCCTTGCTCTGGAAAAATCCCCAAATCACATATAATTAGCTTTGGGGAGTGTGTGTGTGTGTGTGTGTGTGTGTGTATGGGGGGGGACGAGAAGAGCAGATTTAGCTGTATTATGCTTGCTTTAGTTGATATTAAGATGCATGAGCATGCTCTAGTCCTTGCTGACTAATGACAGGTGCTAGAACGCCCTGCAGCGTTTGTGGGCACGGGGGGGCTGTCACCCTGCAATGGCAAATGGGGTGGAAAATTCATGAAATAACGAAGTTACCCGTATGTAATGAGGTGTTTACTGCATGTGGGTATTCTTTTTAAATTGCACATGATGTGAACTCTTGGTTAAGCTTTTATTCCTCTTAATTCTCCACGTGATCGAGGGGAGAAACAGGCTTTCTTCTATGTGCAAAATAGGTTCTCGAGCCCCTGAGGATGAACCTTGTCCTGGAGGTGGCTGGTGATTAGAGTGATTCATTTGTGGATATATTCCTGAGAAGGGAGTCTTCCAGGAGCAAAAGCACAGACAGACTTCTGAGAACTTTGGCAGAAGTCCCCCTGCCCCACCCAGGAGCATGTATTTTATGAACCCAACATGAGAATAGTGCTTCGACACCCTTGGGACTGCATGCTTACTACTTGTTACCTGGAACAAGCCACATTTTGCAGTGCTGCAATTTTGCCAGACACCTGAAGGCGACAAGTCCTCTGTTTTTACATTGTTTCTAGTGTTAACTTTACCCTTTCTGGGGTGATTATAAGATTGAATTCCCTGGCCTATTAGGATGGTCTGTACCTTGCTTACTCGGGCTCCTTTCAAATGCAACTTCACGCCCCACCCCCCTACTTTACAGAGCCTTTTGAAAAGTTCTGGAGAGGTAAGCTGGAGTCTCCCCTAAATTTTCCTGCAGCTTAATCAACCCATTTAGAAGACCTACAAATAATTGCTTTCGAAATGCTGTTGTGCTATAATCAGAGGGGGGAAGGTTAGCAAGGAAGGATTTCCCCAGGACAAGAGTGAGTTTCCCCACTGAGGTAGGAAGCCTTCATTAAAAGACTATGAAGCGATCACACCTTCTGGGTGTTCCACAGTCAATAGCAAATAGATTTTGGTGAGTTTTAAAAATTTGTCCCTGATAAAAGCACCCTGAGTTGAAGTCCCCAAGAACTTAGTGATATTGGGACGGTTGTTAGACCTTCCGAAGGGTCCCCTATGGAATTCTTTCTCTCCTAATTGTGGAGTAGAAGGCAGTACAAAACAGATTTGAATCCTTACTTGGTTTATATTTATATTTTTATTTCTCCTTTATAAAATGAGGACAATATCACCTACTTGCAGGGGTGTTGTGAAGATTAACCCACATAAATGCCCAAACACATGGCTTATAGTAGAATCTCAATTGGTACAACTATTGTAATTATGATTCAATATTAAACTCTTCAGGCAGATAACTTCTTTGTGACCAGTCGCAGAATTCAACTGGAAAATATTGAGGAATTTCGGCAGTAGAAACAAATGAATTGTACCATGTTATCACTTCATAGCTCTGGGACTGAGAAAATACATAATCTCTCTAAGTCCCAATCTCCTCGTCTAGAAGACATTATAGGTTTGTTGGAAGAATTGAAACAGCAATCACGAAAATGTTTTCCACTATATTATTTTTTTAAAATTTTTTAAAAGATTTTATTTATTTATTTGACAGAGAGAGAGAGAGACAGCGAGAGAGGGAACACAAGCAGGGGGAGTGGGAGAGGGAGAAGCAGGCTCCCCACTGAGCAGGGAGCCCGATGAGGGGCTCAATCCCAGGACCCTGGGATCATGACCTGAGCCGAAGGCAGACGCTTAATGACTGAGCCACCCAGGCGCCCCTTCCACTTTATTTTTTAAAAATTTTTAAAGATTTACTTATTTATTTTAGAGAGAGAGAGAGCGCGTGTGAGAGAGCAAGCTGGGAGAGGGGCAGAGGGAGAGGGAGAGAGAGAATCTTCAAGCCGACTCCACAGGACCCTGAGATCATGACCTGAGCCGAAACCAGGAGCTGGCCACCTAATGGACTGAGCCACCCAGGCACCCCAAAATGTTTTCCACTTTAAACGTAAAACCTTCAGAAATGTTTGAACTCAAATTTGTGCTGATAAATATGTGCCTTTTGCAAAGCTGAAGGAACCTCAGGTGTGTCTTTGTGGTTCTGGAAGTAATTCCTGGGTTAGGAAGGAAATGATTTTTACCATTCTTTCTTACATAAATAGGAAAATTGAGACTTGGAGAAGTTGTGACAAAGCCAAAGAGGAACCTGGTTCTCCGATCTGGCAGTTTCTGTCAGACAAATTGAAAAGTGGGAGACATGAGCGTAATGGAAGGAGAGCTCCCCGCCCCCTCTGCTCCCAGCCTTCATGGAGGGAGGTTTTCTCTTGTGCTCAGTGAGTGCTCAACCCTACTCTGGTGAGATGGGGCAAATGGTTCTACTATCTCCAAAGGCTTACAGTAAATGGAGTGTCAAGTTGTCACAGGGATTGATTTTAGTCTCAGGTACTGTAAAGGAAATACTTTTAAGGCTCTTCTAAAAATAAAACTCCTCTGAGGAGATGTTTGGCCTGTGGCTAATGTGTTTGGAAACCTGTTTTCTGTAAAACTCCAACCTCATTTAATCTACTTGCAAATCCAGAAAGACAACTTTCATTGCACACATCAGGGCTTGCCCCAAACCTTCCCTATTCACAGTGAGAGATGCAAAGAAATGAACCACAGGTTCAAGGTTCCTCTATCCTCTTTTCCCCCAAACAGGTCAGGAATTGAGGATGTGGGTGTCACGTCCAGCCCTGCCTCAGCTCTGGAAGCTGGCACTCAGGGCCCAGGAACCTCTAGGGAGGCCATATTCTTTCCCTGTGTCTTAGCACTTCCCATCCCCGATGCCGTGGGGGACCTTGGAAGGGGCTGAAAGCTATCACCCTCTTACAAATCAGGGAGAGTCTTTCCTCTCCAAGAAAGGCTTTTGCTTCTTTCTGGTTCCTAGCTATTTCCATGGTTCCTGAAGAATCATCCTTGACATTCTAATTACTCATTCATCAGAACTTTCAAACCTTAGGAATCTCTTCTCCCTTCCTCTGGCTGGCTCGCCCTAGACACTCATCTTCAACAAGTTTTGGAATCACTAAAGACAGCGGAAAATACAAAGAGCTTAATTCCAACGAACACTAATTTACTGCTATGTAATTGGGAGAGTGTCTGTTTTGTAGATGGAGGGTGACTGTCTGCACTAGAATGAAGGGTCCTGGGATCAAGCCCCGCATCGGGCTCCCTGCTCCTTGGGAAGCCTGCTTCTCCCTCTCCCACTCCCCCTGCTTGTGTTCCCTCTCTCACTGTGTCTCTCTCTGTCAAATAAATAAATAAAATCTTAAAAAAAAAAAGAATGAAGGAATCGGGTGAACTCAAGGACCAGGACTTGGGTGCTCACAGCCTCCCACTTTTCCTGATCCAGGATGAGGGGGGCGCAGTTTACGTGTGACGTTCACAGGATGGAGAAGGGTGTTGTGAGTCTCCAGCAAAGTCCCAGTGTGTCTTCAGTGACCCTGGGTGAGTCCCACACAGAACAGACTTTGCCAGCTTTCATCAGCTTTGCTCAAGACACTCTCCTTCAATACTGTGCCTTGAACTGATGTAATTTCTTCTAATAAAAGGATTAAAATCCATCTTTCTTGACTTACATATTCCTCATGCATCATAAGAGGGTTGTCCTAGACGCAGCAGCTTGATGTTGGGAAATCTGAGCCTGGATGGTATGTTGGGGGAGCTTTACGAGGCTTTCACAATGTCAAAGCTTTAATTTTGCTTTTATTTCAATGTGACAAGATGTGTTGGACTGAGATGCCTTTGGGCTCTAGCCTTGGAATTTATGAAGAGAGAACGCTGCAGGGTTATGGCATGGGTGAGACTGGAAGATGTCACCCACACACAGGGTTCAGCACAATCACATATGCTAGAAGAATAAACTAACGCTGGAACAGTAAACACACACACACACACGTGCGTGCACACGCGAGCACACACATCCCTACACAGACACACACAGCAAAACCAGTGTCCAATCCTGCACACCCTCCGTTTGGTCCTCTTAGTCTTGTGGGGGTTGGGGATCAGTTTCATTAATACTGTCCTTTCTTTTCCCTTCTCATACAGAGGAATATAAGGGAGGACAGGAGCCAGGAGCCACGTGTCTGGGCCTCTCAGCCCTGCCTTCATTTCCACTTATTATTGGAAGTAATTTATTACTACTCTCTCCTCTCTCTTAGTCTAGCTCTTGAGGCTTCTCCTGAGCTGCCTCGAAGGTGGCAGATGACAGGCTGGCCTGGCCAGGAACAAAGACAGTTATCCTTGGCTACCACCTGTCTCTCTATGGGTGCCTGCCCTGTCTTGTTGCACTCTCTGTGTGTCTAATTTACACGGAAAGCCCTCTGGGCAGGGGCTTTTTTTTTTTTTTTAATTCTCTGCTCTCCTTTATGGTTAGATGGCTTATGTCTGATGTTGATCTCTAACACCCCACTCATCTTCATTCTTAAAAAAAAACAACAACAACAACAGAAAAAACTTTAACACATTTGATTGCAGTTAGATACACACAAAAAATTTTTAAAGGATAAAATAGAATCTGGGAGGTGCTATGGTTGGAATGTCTGCATCCCCCTGAAATTTATATGCAGAAATCCTGCCCCCAAGGTGATGGTACTAGGAGGTGGGGCCTTTGGGAAGTGATTATTAGGTAATGAGGGTGGAACCCTTATGAATGAGATTTGTGTCCTTATGAAAGAGGTCCGAGAGGGCTCCTTCACCCCTTCCACTGTGTGAGGACAGAGCAAGAATGCAGCCATCTGTGAATCAGGAAGGAGGCTGTCATCAGATGTTGAATCTGCCGAAGGCTCGATCTTGGGCTTCCAGCCTCCAGCACTGTGAGAAATAAATTTCTGGTGTTTATAAACCACCTGGTTTGTGGTATTTTGTTATAGCAGCTTGAACTAACTAAGACAGGAGGCTTTTGGTGGCTATTGTTGGGTCCTTGGTGCAGCTGGTGATTGCCAGGAAGAAGAGCTGAATTAGTCCTCAGCCTTACTGAGAATGATGACTCGAACATGGAGCAGGACCAGGACCTCTGATTGCTTTGCTCAGAATGGAGAAGACTTTATGATTTGGACCTGGAGATTGGGAAGTTTTCTGGGGCAGAAAAACTGGACTTATGGCCGGAG